>NC_140579.1:449626525-450342525 GCF_964204655.1 Triturus cristatus | reverse complement strand
CAGGGGCGAACCTTGCTGGGAGGTGAAGCGGCGTCCTCCCACCCCTGTTCCTGTTTAAAAGTTCTCCAGTGAGTCATTGTGCTGACGAGCTCGTGGATGAAGCACCCGCATGCCTGTGAGAGGTACCAGACCTGAGAAAGATGTTGGCAGCCTACTCCCCAAACCCCAGAATTGAAAGACTGTAATATTTACTGATGACGGTTAAAGAACCAGAAACACGTGTCTAGAGATCAGCACTATCTGCGCCAACTGTGGCGAAACACTCGAACACTCTTGAAGCAAGCAAGTCACTGAAACTGCATTTATCACAATGCCAGGGGTGAACCTTGCTGGGAGGTGAAGCGGTGAGCTCCCACCCCTGTTCCTGTTTAGTAGTACTCCCATGAGTCATTGAGCTGACGAGCTCGTGGATGATGCACCCGCATGCCTGTGAGAGGTACCCGACCTGAGAAAGATGTTGGCAGCCTACTCAGCAAACCCCACATTTGAAAGACTTTAATCTCTACCTGTGACAGTTAAAGAACCAGAACCACGTGTCTAGAGATCAGCACAATTGGCGCCAACTGTGGCGAAACACTCGAACACTCTTGAAACAAGCAAGTAAACCAAACTGCATTTACCACAATGCCAGGGATGAACCTTCCTGGGAGGTGAAGCGGTGTGCTCCCACCCCTGTTCCTGTTTTATAGTTCTCCAGTGAGTCATTGAGCTGACGAGCTCATGGATGAAGCACCCGCATGCCTGTGAGAGGTACCTGACCTGAGAAAGATGTTGGCAGCCTACTCAGCAAACCCCAAATTTCAAAGACTGTAATCTCTACTGATGACAGTTAAAGAACCAGAAACACGTGTCTAGAGATCAGCACTATCTGCGCCAACTGTGGCGAAACACTTGAACACTCTTGAAGCAAGCAAGTAACCCAAACTGCATTTACCACAATGCCAGGGGTGAACCTTCCTGGGAGGTGAAGCGGTGTGCTCCCACCCCTGTTCCTGCTTTATAGTTCTCCAGTGAGTCATTGAGCTGACGAGCTCATGGATGAAGCACCCGCATGCCTGTGAGAGGTACCTGACCTGAGAAAGATGTTGGCAGCCTACTCCCCAAACCCCAGAATTGAAAGACTGTAATATTTACTGATGACGGTTAAAGAACCAGAAACACGTGTCTAGAGATCAGCACTATCTGCGCCAACTGTGGCGAAACACTCGAACACTCTTGAAGCAAGCAAGTCACTGAAACTGTATTTATCACAATGCCAGGGGTGAACCTGGCTGGGAGGTGAAGCGGTGAGCTCCCACCCCTGTTCCTGTTTAGTAGTACTCCCATGAGTCATTGAGCTGACGAGCTCGTGGATGAAGCACCCGCATGCCTGTGAGAGGTACCCGACCTGAGAAAGATGTTGGCAGCCTACTCAGCAAACCCCACATTTGAAAGACTTTAATCTCTACCTGTGACAGTTAAAGAACCAGAACCACGTGTCTAGAGATCAGCACAATTGGCGCACACTGTGGCGAAACACTTGAACACTCTTGAAGCAAGCAAGTAACCCAAACTGCATTTACCACAATGCCAGGGGTGAACCTTCCTGGGAGGTGAAGCGGTGTGCTCCCACCCCTGTTCCTGCTTTATAGTTCTCCAGTGAGTCATTGAGCTGACGAGCTCATGGATGAAGCACCCGCATGCCTGTGAGAGGTACCTGACGTGAGAAATATGTTGGCAGCCTACTCAGCAAACCCCAAATTTCAAAGACTGTAATCTCTACTGATGACAGTTAAAGAACCAGAAACACGTGTCTAGAGATCAGCACTATCTGTGCCAACTGTGGCGAAACACTCGAACACTCTTGAAGCAAGCAAGTAACTGAAACTGCAATTACCACAATGTCAGGGGCTAACCTTGCTAGGAGGTGAAGCGGCGTCCTCCCACCCCTGTTCCTGTTTAACCCCTTCTGTGCCCATGACGAGATAGTCTTGTCATGGAGCGCGGTTGCGCTGTGCCCATGACGCGACTATCTCGTCATGGACTCCGCCCGCTAATGAAAGGGCCGGCACAGGAGGGGGAAAGGGCGGGGCACTCAAGGGGTTAATAGTTCTCCTGTGAGCCATTGAGCTGACGATCTCGTGGATGAAGCACCCGCATGCCTGTGAGAGGTACCAGACCTGAGAAAGATGTTGGCAGCCTACTCCCCAAACCCCAGAATGTAAAGACTGTAATCTTTAATGATGACGGTTAAAGAACCAGAAGCACGTGTCTAGAGATCAGCACTATCTGCGCCAACTGTGGCGAAACACTCGAACACTCTTGAAGCAAGCAAGTCACTGAAACTGCATTTATCACAATGCCAGGGGTGAACCTTGCTGGGAAGTGAAGCGGTGAGCTCCCACCCCTGTTCCAGTTTAGTAGTACTCCCATGAGTCACTGAGCTGACGAGCTCGTGGATGAAGCACCTGCATGCCTGTGAGAGGTACCTGACCTGAGAAAGATGTTGGCAGCCTACTCAGCAAACCCCACATTTGAAAGACTTTAATCTCTACCTATGACAGTTAAAGAACCAGAACCACGTGTCTAGAGATAAGCACTATCTGCGCCAACTGTGGCGAAACACTCAACACTCTTGAAGCAAGCAAGTAACTGAAACTGCATTTACCACAATGTCAGGGGAGAACCTTGCTGGGAGGTGAAGCGTTCTGCTCCCACCCCTGTTCCTGTTTAATAGTACTCCTGTGAGTCATTGAGCTGACGAGCTCATGGATGAAGCACCCGCATGCCTGTGAGAGGTACCTGACCTGAGAAAGATTTTGGCAGTCTAATCAGCAAACCCCAAATTTCAAAGACTGTAATCTCTACTGATGACGGTTAAAGAACCAGAAACATGTGTCTAGAGATCAGCACTATCTGCGCCAACTGTGGCGAAACACTCGAACACTATTGAAGCAAGCAAGTAACTGAAACTGCATTTACCACAATGTCAGGGGAGAACCTTGCTGGGAGGTGAAGCGGTCTGCTCCCACCCCTGTTCCTGTTTAATAGTACTCCTGTGAGTCATTGAGCTGACGAGCTCATGGATGAAGCACCCGCATGCCTGTGAGAGGTACCTGACCTGAGAAAGATGTTGGCAGCCTACTCAGCAAACCCCAAATTTCAAAGACTGTAATCTCTACTGATGACAGTTAAAGAACCAGAAACACGTGTCTAGAGATCAGCACTATCAGCGCCAACTGTGGCGAAACACTCGAACACTCTTGAAGCAAGCAAGTAACCCAAACTGCATTTACCACAATGCCAGGGGTGAACCTTCCTGGGAGGTGAAGCGGCGTCCTCCCACCTCTGATCCTGTTTAATAGTACTCCCGTGAGTCATTGAGCTGACGAGCTTGTGGATGAAGCACCCGCTTGCCTGTGAGAGGTACCTGACCTGAGAAAGATGTTTGCAGTCTAATCAGCAAACCCCAAATTTCAAAAACTATAATCTCTACTGATGACGGTTAAAGAACCAGAAACACGTGTCTAGAGATCAGCACTATCTGCGCCAACTGTGGCGAAACATTCAAACACTCGTGAAGCAAGCAAGTAACCCAAACTGCATTTACCACAATGCCAGGGGTGAACCTTCCTGGGAGGTGAAGCGGTGAGATCCCACCCCTGTTCCTGTTTAGTAGTACTCCCATGAGTCCTTGAGCTGACGAGCTCGTGGATGAAGCACCTGCATGCCTGTGAGAGGTACCTGACCTGAGAAAGATGTTGGCAGCCTACTCAGCAAACCCCACATTTGAAAGACTTTAATCTCTACCTGTGACAGTTAAAGAACCAGAACCACGTGTCTAGAGATCAGCACAATCGGTGCCAACTGTGGCGAAACACTCGAACACTCTTCAAGCAAGCAAGTAACTGAAACTGCATTTACCACAATGCCAGGGGCGAACCTTGATGGGAGGTAAAGCGGAGTGCTCCCACCCCTGTTCCTGGTTAATAGTACTCCCGTGAGTCATTGAGCTGACGAGCTCGTGGATGAAGCACCCGCATGCCTGTGAGAGGTACCTGACCTGAGAAAGATGTTGGCAGCCAACTCAGCAAACCCCAAATTTCAAAGACTGTAATCTCTACTGATGACAGTTAAAGAACCAGAAACACGTGTCTAGAGATCAGCACTATCAGCGCCAACTGTGGCGAAACACTCGAACACTCTTGAAGCAAGCAAGTAACCCAAACTGCATTTACCACAATGCCAGGGGTGAACCTTCCTGGGAGGTGAAGTGGTGTGCTCCCACCCCTGTTCCTGTTTTATAGTTCTCCAGTGAGTCATTGAGCTGACGAGCTCATGGATGAAGCACCCGCATGCCTGTGAGAGATATCTGACCTGAGAAAGATGTTGGCAGCCTACTCAGCAAACCCCAAATTTCAAGGACTGTAATCTCTACTGATGACAGTTAAAGAACCAGAAACACGTGTCTAGAGATAAGCACTATCTGTGCCAACTGTGGCGAAACACTCGAACACTCTTGAAGCAAGCAAGTAACTGAAACTGCAATTACCACAATGTCAGGGGCTAACCTTGCTGGGAGGTGAAGCGGCATCCTCCCACCCCTGTTCCTGTTTAATAGTTCTCCTGTGAGCCATTGAGCTGACGATCTCGTGGATGAAGCACCCGCATGCCTTTGAGAGGTACTAGACCTGAGAAAGATGTTGGCAGCCTACTCCCCAAACCCCAGAATTGAAAGACTGTAATCTTTACTGATGACGGTTAAAGAACCAGAAACACGTGTCTAGAGATCAGCACTATCTGCGCCAACTGTGGCGAAACACTCAAACACTCTTGAAGCAAGCAAGTCACTGAAACTGCATTTATCACAATACCAGGGGCGAACCTTGCTGGGAGGTGAAGCGGTGAGCTCCCACCCCTGTTCCTGTTTAGTAGTACTCCCATGAGTCATTGAGCTGACGAGCTCATGGATGAAGCACCCGAATGCCTGTGAGAGATATCTGACCTGAGAAAGATGTTGGCAGCCAACTCAGCAAACCCCAAATTTCAAAGACTGTAAATTCTACTGATGACAGTTAAAGAACCAGAAACACGTGTCTAGAGATCAGCACTATCTGTGCCAACTGTGGCGAAACACTCGAACACTCTTGAAGCAAGCAAGTAACTGAAACTGCAATTACCACAATCTCAGGGGCTAACCTTGCTGGGAGGTGAAGCGGCATCCTCCCACCCCTGTTCCTGTTTAATAGTTCTCCTGTGAGCCATTGAGCTGACGATCTCGTGGATGAAGCACCCGCATGCCTGTGAGAGGTACCAGACCTGAGAAAGATGTTGGCAGCCTACACCCCAAACCCCAGAATGTAAAGACTGTAATCTTTACTGATGACGGTTAAAGAACCAGAAGCACGTGTCTAGAGATCAGCACTATCTGCGCCAACTGTGGCGAAACACTCGAACACTCTTGAAGCAAGCAAGTCACTGAAACTGCATTTATCACAATGCCAGGGGCGAACCTTGCTGGGAAGTGAAGCGGTGAGCTCCCACCCCTGTTCCTGTTTAGTAGTACTCCCATGAGTCATTGAGCTGACGAGCTCGTGGATGAAGCACCTGCATGCCTGTGAGAGGTACCTGACCTGAGAAAGATGTTGGCAGCCTACTCAGCAAACCATACATTTGAAAGACTTTAATCTCTACCTATGACAGTTAAAGAACCAGAAACATGTGTCTAGAGATTAGCACTATCTGCGCCAACTGTGGCGAAACACTCGAACACTATTGAAGCAAGAAAGTAACCCAAACTACATTTACCACAATGCCAGGTGCGAACCTTGCTGGGAGGTGAAGCGGTATGCTCCCACCCCTGTTCCTGTTTAATAGTATTCCTGTGAGTCATTGAGCTGACGAGCTCATGGATGAAGCACCCGCATGCCTGTGAGAGGTACCTGACCTGAGAAAGATGTTGGCAGCCTACTCAGCAAACCCCAAATTTCAAAGACTGTAATCTCTACTGATGACAGTTAAAGAACCAGAAACACGTGTCTAGAGATCAGCACTATCTAAGCCAACTATGGCGAAACACTCAAACACTCTTGAAGCAAGGAAGTAACTGAAACTGCATTTACCACAATGCCAGGTGCGAACCTTGCTGGGAGGTGAAGCGGTGTGCTCCCACCCCTGCTCCTGTTTAAAAGTAGTCCCGTAAGTCATTGAGCTGATGAGCTTGTGGTTGAAGGACCCGCATGCCTGTGAGAGGTACCTGACCTGAGAAAGATGTCGGCAGCCTACTCAGCAAACCCCACATTTCAAAAACTGTAATCTCTACTGATGACGGTTAAAGAACCAGAAACACGTGTATAGAGATCCGCACTATATGCGCCAACTGTGGCGAAAAACTCAAACACTCTTAAAGCAAGCAAGTAACTGAAACAGCATTTACCACAATGACAGGGTGCAAACCTTGCTGGGAGGTGAAGCGGTGTGCTCCCACCCCTGTTCCTGTTTAATAGTACTCCTGTGAGTCATTGAGCTGACAAGCTCGTGGATGAAGCACCCGCATGCCTGTGAGAGGTACCTCATCTGAGAAAGATGTTGGCAGCCTACTCAGCAAACCCCAAATTTCAAAGACTGTAATCTCTACTGATGACAGTTAAAGAACCAGAAACACGTGTCTAGAGATCATCACTCTCTGTGCCAATTGTGGTGAAACACTTGAACACTCTTGAAGCAAGCAAGTAACTGAAACTGCAATTACCACAATGTCAGGGGCGAACCTTGCTGGGAGGTGAAGCGGTGTCCTCCCACCCCTGTTCCTGTTTAATTGTTCTCCAGTGAGTCATTGAGCTGACGAGCTCGTGGATGAAGCACCCGCATGCCTGTGAGAGGTACCAGACTGTGAAAAATGTTGGCAGCCTACTCCCCAAACCCCAGAATTGAAAGACTGTAATCTTTGCTGATGACGGTTAAAGAACCAGAAACACGTGTCTAGAGATCAGCACTATCTGTGCCAACTGTGGCGAAACACTCGAATACTCTTGAAGCAAGCAAGTGACTGAAACTGCAATTACGACAATGTCAGGGGCGAACCTTGCTGGGAGGTGAAGCGGCGTCCTCCCACCCCTGTTCCTGTTTAAAAGTTCTCCAGTGAGTCATTGTGCTGACGAGCTCGTGGATGAAGCACCCGCATGCCTGTGAGAGGTACCAGACCTGAGAAAGATGTTGGCAGCCTACTCCCCAAACCCCAGAATTGAAAGACTGTAATATTTACTGATGACGGTTAAAGAACCAGAAACACGTGTCTAGAGATCAGCACTATCTGCGCCAACTGTGGCGAAACACTCGAACACTCTTGAAGCAAGCAAGTCACTGAAACTGCATTTATCACAATGCCAGGGGTGAACCTTGCTGGGAGGTGAAGCGGTGAGCTCCCACCCCTGTTCCTGTTTAGTAGTACTCCCATGAGTCATTGAGCTGACGAGCTCGTGGATGATGCACCCGCATGCCTGTGAGAGGTACCCGACCTGAGAAAGATGTTGGCAGCCTACTCAGCAAACCCCACATTTGAAAGACTTTAATCTCTACCTGTGACAGTTAAAGAACCAGAACCACGTGTCTAGAGATCAGCACAATTGGCGCCAACTGTGGCGAAACACTCGAACACTCTTGAAGCAAGCAAGTAAACCAAACTGCATTTACCACAATGCCAGGGGTGAACCTTCCTGGGAGGTGAAGCGGTGTGCTCCCACCCCTGTTCCTGTTTTATAGTTCTCCAGTGAGTCATTGAGCTGATGAGCTCATGGATGAAGCACCCGCATGCCTGTGAGAGGTACCTGACCTGAGAAAGATGTTGGCAGCCTACTCAGCAAACCCCAAATTTCAAAGACTGTAATCTCTACTGATGACAGTTAAAGAACCAGAAACACGTGTCTAGAGATCAGCACTATCTGCGCCAACTGTGGCGAAACACTTGAACACTCTTGAAGCAAGCAAGTAACCCAAACTGCATTTACCACAATGCCAGGGGTGAACCTTCCTGGGAGGTGAAGCGGTGTGCTCCCACCCCTGTTCCTGCTTTATAGTTCTCCAGTGAGTCATTGAGCTGACGAGCTCATGGATGAAGCACCCGCATGCCTGTGAGAGGTACCAGACCTGAGAAAAATGTTGGCAGCCTACTCCCCAAACCCCAGAATTGAAAGACTGTAATCTTTGCTGATGACGGTTAAAGAACCAGAAACACGTGTCTAGAGATCAGCACTATCTGTGCCAACTGTGGCGAAACACTCGAATACTCTTGAAGCAAGCAAGTGACTGAAACTGCAATTACGACAATGTCAGGGGCGAACCTTGCTGGGAGGTGAAGCGGCGTCCTCCCACCCCTGTTCCTGTTTAAAAGTTCTCCAGTGAGTCATTGTGCTGACGATCTCGTGGATGAAGCACCCGCATGCCTGTGAGAGGTACAGGACCTGAGAAAGATGTTGGCAGCCTACTCCCCAAACCCCAGAATGTAAAGACTGTAATCTTTACTGATGACGGTTAAAGAACCAGAAGCACGTGTCTAGAGATCAGCACTATCTGCGCCAACTGTGGCGAAACACTCGAACACTCTTGAAGCAAGCAAGTCACTGAAACTGCATTTATCACAATGCCAGGGGCGAACCTTGCTGGGAAGTGAAGCGGTGAGCTCCCACCCCTGTTCCTGTTTAGTAGTACTCCCATGAGTCATTCAGCTGACGAGCTCGTGGATGAAGCACCTGCATGCCTGTGAGAGGTACCTGACCTGAGAAAGATGTTGGCAGCCTACTCAGCAAACCCCACATTTGAAAGACTTTAATCTCTACCTATGACAGTTAAAGAACCAGAACCACGTGTCTAGAGATAAGCACTATCTGCGCCAACTGTGGCGAAACACTCAACACTCTTGAAGCAAGCAAGTAACTGAAACTGCATTTACCACAATGTCAGGGGAGAACCTTGCTGGGAGGTGAAGCGGTCTGCTCCCACCACTTTTCCTGTTTAATAGTACTCCTGTGAGTCATTGAGCTGACGAGCTCATGGATGAAGCACCCGCATGCCTGTGAGAGGTACCTGACCTGAGAAAGATTTTGGCAGTCTAATCAGCAAACCCCAAATTTCAAAGACTGTAATCTCTACTGATGACGGTTAAAGAACCAGAAACATGTGTCTAGAGATCAGCACTATCTGCGCCAACTGTGGCGAAACACTCGAACACTATTGAAGCAAGCAAGTAACTGAAACTGCATTTACCACAATGTCAGGGGAGAACCTTGCTGGGAGGTGAAGCGGTGAGCTCCCACCCCTGTTCCTGTTTAGTAGTACTCCCATGAGTCCTTGAGCTGACGAGCTCGTGGATGAAGCACCTGCATGCCTGTGAGAGGTACCTGACCTGAGAAAGATGTTGGCAGCCTACTCAGCAAACCCCACATTTGAAAGACTTTAATCTCTACCTGTGACAGTTAAAGAACCAGAACCACGTGTCTAGAGATCAGCACAATCGGTGCCAACTGTGGCGAAACACTCGAACACTCTTCAAGCAAGCAAGTAACTGAAACTGCATTTACCACAATGCCAGGGGCGAACCTTGATGGGAGGTAAAGCGGAGTGCTCCCACCCCTGTTCCTGGTTAATAGTACTCCCGTGAGTCATTGAGCTGACGAGCTCGTGGATGAAGCACCCGCATGCCTGTGAGAGGTACCTGACCTGAGAAAGATGTTGGCAGCCTACTCAGCAAACCCCAAATTTCAAAGACTGTAATCTCTACTGATGACAGTTAAAGAACCAGAAACACGTGTCTAGAGATAAGCACTATCTGTGCCAACTGTGGCGAAACACTCGAACACTCTTGAAGCAAGCAAGTAACTGAAACTGCAATTACCACAATGTCAGGGGCTAACCTTGCTGGGAGGTGAAGCGGCATCCTCCCACCCCTGTTCCTGTTTAATAGTTCTCCTGTGAGCCATTGAGCTGACGATCTCGTCGATGAAGCACCCGCATGCCTTTGAGAGGTACTAGACCTGAGAAAGATGTTGGCAGCCTACTCCTCAAACCCCAGAATTGAAAGACTGTAATCTTTACTGATGACGGTTAAAGAACCAGAAACACGTGTCTAGAGATCAGCACTATCTGCACCAACTGTGGCGAAACACTCGAACACTCTTGAAGCAAGCAAGTAACTGAAACTGCATTTATCACAATGCCAGGGGCGAACCTTGCTGGGAGGTGAAGCGGTGAGCTCCCACCCCTGTTCCTGTTTAGTAGTACTCCCATGAGTCATTGAGCTGACGAGCTCATGGATGAAGCACCCGCATGCCTGTGAGAGATATCTGACCTGAGAAAGATGTTGGCAGCCTACTCAGCAAACCCCAAATTTCAAAGACTGTAATCTCTACTGATGACAGTTAAAGAACCAGAAACACGTGTCTAGAGATCAGCACTATCTGTGCCAACTGTGGCGAAACACTCGAACACTCTTGAAGCAAGCAAGTAACTGAAACTGCAATTACCACAATCTCAGGGGCTAACCTTGCTGGGAGGTGAAGCGGCATCCTGCCACCCCTGTTCCTGTTTAATAGTTCTCCTGTGAGCCATTGAGCTGACGATCTCGTGGATGAAGCACCCGCATGCCTGTGAGAGGTACCAGACCTGAGAAAGATGTTGGCAGCCTACACCCCAAACCCCAGAATGTAAAGACTGTAATCTTTACTGATGACGGTTAAAGAACCAGAAGCACGTGTCTAGAGATCAGCACTATCTGCGCCAACTGTGGCGAAACACTCGAACACTCTTGAAGCAAGCAAGTCACTGAAACTGCATTTATCACAATGCCAGGGGCGAACCTTGCTGGGAAGTGAAGCGGTGAGCTCCCACCCCTGTTCCTGTTTAGTAGTACTCCCATGAGTCATTGAGCTGACGAGCTTGTGGATGAAGCACCCGCATGCCTGTGAGAGGTACCTGACCTGAGAAAGATGATGGCAGCCTACTCAGCAAACCTCAAATTTCAAAGACTGTAATCTCTACTGATGACAGTTAAAGAACCAGAAACACGTGTCTAGAGATCAGCACTATCTGTGCCAACTGTGGCGAAACACTCGAATACTCTTGAAGCAAGCAAGTGACTGAAACTGCAATTACGACAATGTCAGGTGCGAACCTTGCTGGGAGGTGAAGCGGCGTCCTCCCACCCCTGTTCCTGTTTAAAAGTTCTCCAGTGAGTCATTGTGCTGACGAGCTCGTGGATGAAGCACCTGCATGCCTGTGAGAGGTACCAGACCTGAGAAAGATGTTGGCAGCCTACTCCCCAAACCCCAGAATTGAAAGACTGTAATCTTTACTGATGAAGGTTAAAGAACCAGAAACACGTGTCTAGAGATCAGCACTATCTGAGCCAACTGTGGCGAAACACTCGAACACTCTTGAAGCAAGCAAGTCACTGAAACTGCATTTATCACAATGCCAGGGGCGAACCTTGCTGGGAAGTGAAGCGGTGAGCTCCCACCCCTGTTCCTGTTTAGTAGTACTCCCATGAGTCATTGAGCTGACGAGCTCGTGGATGAAGCACCTGCATGCCTGTGAGAGGTACCTGACCTGAGAAAGATGTTGGCAGCCTACTCAGCAAACCCCACATTTGAAAGACTTTAATCTCTACCTATGACAGTTAAAGAACCAGAACCACGTGACAAGATATCAGCACTATCTGCGCCAACTGTGGCGAAACACTCGAACACTCTTGAAGCAAGCAAGTAACTGAAACTGCATTTACCACAATGTCAGGGGAGAACCTTGCTGGGAGGTGAAGCGGTGTGCTCCCACCCCTGTTCCTGTTTAATAGTACTCCTGTGAGTCATTGAGCTGACGAGCTCATGGATGAAGCACCCGCATGCGTGTGAGAGATACCTGACCTGAGAAAGATTTTGGCAGTCTAATCAGCAAACCCCAAATTTCAAAGACTGTAATCTCTACTGATGACTGTTAAAGAACCAGAAACACGTGTCTAGAGATCAGCACTATCAGCGCCAACTGTGGCGAAACACTCGAACACTCTTGAAGCAAGCAAGTAACCCAAACTGCATTTACCACAATGCCAGGGGTGAACCTTCCTGGGAGGTGAAGTGGTGTGCTCCCACCCCTGTTCCTGTTTTATAGTTCTCCAGTGAGTCATTGAGCTGACGAGCTCATGGATGAAGCACCCGCATGCCTGTGAGAGATATCTGACATGAGAAAGATGTTGGCAGCCTACTCAGCAAACCCCAAATTTCAAGGACTGTAATCTCTACTGATGACGGTTAAAGAACCAGAAACACGTGTCTAGAGATCAGCACTATCTGTGCCAACTGTGGCGAAACACTCGAACACTCTTGAAGCAAGCAAGTAACTGAAACTGCAATTACCACAATGTCAGGGGCTAACCTTGCTGGGAGGTGAAGCGGCATCCTCCCACCCCTGTTCCTGTTTAATAGTTCTCCTGTGAGCCATTGAGCTGACGATCTCGTGGATGAAGCACCCGCATGCCTGTGAGAGGTACCAGACCTGAGAAAGATGTTGGCAGCCTACTCCCCAAACCCCAGAATGTAAAGACTGTAATCTTTACTGATGACGGTTAAAGTACCAGAAGCACGTGTCTAGAGATCAGCACTATCTGCGCCAACTGTGGCGAAACACTCGAACACTCTTGAAGCAAGCAAGTCACTGAAACTGCATTTATCACAATGCCAGGGGCGAACCTTGCTGCGAAGTGAATCGGTGAGCTCCCACCCCTGTTCCTGTTTAGTAGTACTCCCATGAGTCATTGAGCTGACGAGCTCGTGGAGGAAGCACCTGCATGCCTGTGAGAGGTACCTGACCTGAGAAAGATGTTGGCAGCCTACTCAGCAAACCCCACATTTGAAAGACTTTAATCTCTACCTATGACAGTTAAAGAACCAGAACCACGTGTCTAGAGATCAGCACTATCTGCGCCAACTGTGGCGAAACACTCGAACACTCTTGAACCAAGCAAGTAACTGAAACTGCATTTACCACAATGCCAGGGGCGAACCTTGATGGGAGGTAAAGCGGAGTGCTCCCACCCCTGTTCCTGGTTAATAGTACTCCCGTGAGTCATTGAGCTGACGAGCTCGTGGATGAAGCACCCGCATGCCTGTGAGAGGTACCTGACCTGAGAAAGATGTTGGCAGCCTACTCAGCAAACCCCAAATTTCAAAGACTGTAATCTCTACTGATGACAGTTAAAGAACCAGAAACACGTGTCTAGAGATCAGCACTATCAGCGCCAACTGTGGCGAAACACTCGAACACTCTTGAAGCAAGCAAGTAACCCAAACTGCATTTACCACAATGCCAGGGGTGAACCTTCCTGGGAGGTGAAGTGGTGTGCTCCCACCCCTGTTCCTGTTTTATAGTTCTCCAGTGAGTCATTGAGATGACGAGCTCATGGATGAAGCACCCGCATGCCTGTGAGAGATATCTGACCTGAGAAAGATGTTGGCAGCCTACTCAGCAAACCCCAAATTTCAAGGACTGTAATCTCTACTGATGACAGTTAAAGAACCAGAAACACGTGTCTAGAGATAAGCACTATCTGTGCCAACTGTGGCGAAACACTCGAACACTCTTGAAGCAAGCAAGTAACTGAAACTGCAATTACCACAATGTCAGGGGCTAACCTTGCTGGGAGGTGAAGCGGCATCCTCCCACCCCTGTTCCTGTTTAATAGTTCTCCTGTGAGCCATTGAGCTGACGATCTCGTCGATGAAGCACCCGCATGCCTTTGAGAGGTACTAGACCTGAGAAAGATGTTGGCAGCCTACTCCCCAAACCCCAGAATTGAAAGACTGTAATCTTTACTGATGACGGTTAAAGAACCAGAAACACGTGTCTAGAGATCAGCACTATCTGCACCAACTGTGGCGAAACACTCGAACACTCTTGAAGCAAGCAAGTAACTGAAACTGCATTTATCACAATGCCAGGGGCGAACCTTGCTGGGAGGTGAAGCGGTGAGCTCCCACCCCTGTTCCTGTTTAGTAGTACTCCCATGAGTCATTGAGCTGACGAGCTCATGGATGAAGCACCCGCATGCCTGTGAGAGATATCTGACCTGAGAAAGATGTTGGCAGCCTACTCAGCAAACCCCAAATTTCAAAGACTGTAATCTCTACTGATGACAGTTAAAGAACCAGAAACACGTGTCTAGAGATCAGCACTATCTGTGCCAACTGTGGCGAAACACTCGAACACTCTTGAAGCAAGCAAGTAACTGAAACTGCAATTACCACAATCTCAGGGGCTAACCTTGCTGGGAGGTGAAGCGGCATCCTGCCACCCCTGTTCCTGTTTAATAGTTCTCCTGTGAGCCATTGAGCTGACGATCTCGTGGATGAAGCACCCGCATGCCTGTGAGAGGTACCAGACCTGAGAAAGATGTTGGCAGCCTACACCCCAAACCCCAGAATGTAAAGACTGTAATCTTTACTGATGACGGTTAAAGAACCAGAAGCACGTGCCTAGAGATCAGCACTATCTGCGCCAACTGTGGCGAAACACTCGAACACTCTTGAAGCAAGCAAGTCACTGAAACTGCATTTATCACAATGCCAGGGGCGAACCTTGCTGGGAAGTGAAGCGGTGAGCTCCCACCCCTGTTCCTGTTTAGTAGTACTCCCATGAGTCATTGAGCTGACGAGCTTGTGGATGAAGCACCCGCATGCCTGTGAGAGGTACCTGACCTGAGAAAGATGTTGGCAGCCTACTCAGCAAACCTCAAATTTCAAAGACTGTAATCTCTACTGATGACAGTTAAAGAACCAGAAACACGTGTCTAGAGATCAGCACTATCTGTGCCAACTGTGGCGAAACACTCGAATACTCTTGAAGCAAGCAAGTGACTGAAACTGCAATTACGACAATGTCAGGTGCGAACCTTGCTGGGAGGTGAAGCGGCGTCCTCCCACCCCTGTTCCTGTTTAAAAGTTCTCCAGTGAGTCATTGTGCTGACGAGCTCGTGGATGAAGCACCTGCATGCCTGTGAGAGGTACCAGACCTGAGAAAGATGTTGGCAGCCTACTCCCCAAACCCCAGAATTGAAAGACTGTAATCTTTACTGATGAAGGTTAAAGAACCAGAAACACGTGTCTAGAGATCAGCACTATCTGAGCCAACTGTGGCGAAACACTCGAACACTCTTGAAGCAAGCAAGTCACTGAAACTGCATTTATCACAATGCCAGGGGCGAACCTTGCTGGGAAGTGAAGCGGTGAGCTCCCACCCCTGTTCCTGTTTAGTAGTACTCCCATGAGTCATTGAGCTGACGAGCTCGTGGATGAAGCACCTGCATGCCTGTGAGAGGTACCTGACCTGAGAAAGATGTTGGCAGCCTACTCAGCAAACCCCACATTTGAAAGACTTTAATCTCTACCTATGACAGTTAAAGAACCAGAACCACGTGACAAGATATCAGCACTATCTGCGCCAACTGTGGCGAAACACTCGAACACTCTTGAAGCAAGCAAGTAACTGAAACTGCATTTACCACAATGTCAGGGGAGAACCTTGCTGGGAGGTGAAGCGGTGTGCTCCCACCCCTGTTCCTGTTTAATAGTACTCCTGTGAGTCATTGAGCTGACAAGCTCATGGATGAAGCACCCGCATGCGTGTGAGAGATACCTGACCTGAGAAAGATTTTGGCAGTCTAATCAGCAAACCCCAAATTTCAAAGACTGTAATCTCTACTGATGACTGTTAAAGAACCAGAAACACGTGTCTAGAGATCAGCACTATCAGCGCCAACTGTGGCGAAACACTCGAACACTCTTGAAGCAAGCAAGTAACCCAAACTGCATTTACCACAATGCCAGGGGTGAACCTTCCTGGGAGGTGAAGTGGTGTGCTCCCACCCCTGTTCCTGTTTTATAGTTCTCCAGTGAGTCATTGAGCTGACGAGCTCATGGATGAAGCACCCGCATGCCTGTGAGAGATATCTGACATGAGAAAGATGTTGGCAGCCTACTCAGCAAACCCCAAATTTCAAGGACTGTAATCTCTACTGATGACGGTTAAAGAACCAGAAACACGTGTCTAGAGATAAGCACTATCTGTGCCAACTGTGGCGAAACACTCGAACACTCTTGAAGCAAGCAAGTAACTGAAACTGCAATTACCACAATGTCAGGGGCTAACCTTGCTGGGAGGTGAAGCGGCATCCTCCCACCCCTGTTCCTGTTTAATAGTTCTCCTGTAAGCCATTGAGCTGACGATCTCGTGGATGAAGCACCCGCATGCCTGTGAGAGGTACCAGACCTGAGAAAGATGTTGGCAGCCTACTCCCCAAACCCCAGAATGTAAAGACTGTAATCTTTACTGATGACGGTTAAAGTACCAGAAGCACGTGTCTAGAGATCAGCACTATCTGCGCCAACTGTGGCGAAACACTCGAACACTCTTGAAGCAAGCAAGTCACTGAAACTGCATTTATCACAATGCCAGGGGCGAACCTTGCTGCGAAGTGAATCGGTGAGCTCCCACCCCTGTTCCTGTTTAGTAGTACTCCCATGAGTCATTGAGCTGACGAGCTCGTGGAGGAAGCACCTGCATGCCTGTGAGAGGTACCTGACCTGAGAAAGATGTTGGCAGCCTACTCAGCAAACCCCACATTTGAAAGACTTTAATCTCTACCTATGACAGTTAAAGAACCAGAACCACGTGTCTAGAGATCAGCACTATCTGCGCCAACTGTGGCGAAACACTCGAACACTCTTGAACCAAGCAAGTAACTGAAACTGCATTTACCACAATACCAGGGGAGAACCTTGCTGGGAGGTGAAGCGGTGTGCTCCCACCCCTGTTCCTGTTTAATAGTACTCCTGTGAGTCATTGAGCTGACGAGCTCATGGATGAAGCACCCGCATGCCTGTGAGAGATACCTGACCTGAGAAAGATTTTGGCAGTCTAATCAGCAAACCCCAAATTTCAAAGACTGTAATCTCTACTGATGACTGTTAAAGAACCAGAAACACGTGTCTAGAGATCAGCACTATCAGCGCCAACTGTGGCGAAACACTCGAACACTCTTGAAGCAAGCAAGTAACCCAAACTGCATTTACCACAATGCCAGGGGTGAACCTTCCTGGGAGGTGAAGTGGTGTGCTCCCACCCCTGTTCCTGTTTTATAGTTCTCCAGTGAGTCATTGAGCTGACGAGCTCATGGATGAAGCACCCGCATGCCTGTGAGAGATATCTGACATGAGAAAGATGTTGGCAGCCTACTCAGCAAACCCCAAATTTCAAGGACTGTAATCTCTACTGATGACAGTTAAAGAACCAGAAACACGTGTCTAGAGATAAGCACTATCTGTGCCAACTGTGGCGAAACACTCGAACACTCTTGAAGCAAGCAAGTAACTGAAACTGCAATTACCACAATGTCAGGGGCTAACCTTGCTGGGAGGTGAAGCGGCATCCTCCCTCCCCTGTTCCTGTTTAATAGTTCTCCTGTGAGCCATTGAGCTGACGATCTCGTGGACGAAGCACCCGCATGCCTGTGAGAGGTACCAGACCTGAGAAAGATGTTGGCAGCCTACTCCCCAAACCCCAGAATGTAAAGACTGTAATCTTTACTGATGACGGTTAAAGTACCAGAAGCACGTGTCTAGAGATCAGCACTATCTGCGCCAACTGTGGCGAAACACTCGAACACCCTTGAAGCAAGCAAGTCACTGAAACTGCATTTATCACAATGCCAGGGGCGAACCTTGCTGCGAAGTAAATCGGTGAGCTCCCACCCCTGTTCCTGTTTAGTAGTACTCCCATGAGTCATTGAGCTGACGAGCTCGTGGATGAAGCACCTGCATGCCTGTGAGAGGTACCTGACCTGAGAAAGATGTTGGCAGCCTACTCAGCAAACCCCACATTTGAAAGACTTTAATCTCTACCTATGACAGTTAAAGAACCAGAACCACGTGTCTAGAGATCAGCACTATCTGCGCCAACTGTGGCGAAACACTCGAACACTCTTGAACCAAGCAAGTAACTGAAACTGCATTTACCACAATACCAGGGGAGAACCTTGCTGGGAGGTGAAGCGGTGTGCTCCCACCCCTGTTCCTGTTTAATAGTACTCCTGTGAGTCATTGAGCTGACGAGCTCATGGATGAAGCACCCGCATGCCTGTGAGAGGTACCTGACCTGAGAAAGATTTTGGCAGTCTAATCAGCAAACCCCAAATTTCAAAGACTGTAATCTCTACTGATGGTGGTTAAAGAACCAGAAACATGTGTCTAGAGATCAGCACTATCTGCGCCAACTGTGGCGAAACACTCGAACACTATTGAAGCAAGAAAGTAACCCAAACTGCATTTACCACAATGCCAGGGGAGAACCTTGCTGGGAGGTGAAGCGGTGTGCTCCCACCCCTGTTCCTGTTTAATAGTATTCCTGTGAGTCATTGAGCTGACGAGCTCATGGATGAAGCACCCGCATGCCTGTGAGAGGTACCTGACCTGAGAAAGATGTTGGCAGCCTACTCAGCAAACCCGAAATTTCAAAGACTGTAATCTCTGCTGATGACAGTTAAAGAACCAGAAACACGTGTCTAGAGATCAGCACTATCTAAGCCAACTGTGGCGAAACACTCAAACACTCTTGAAGCAAGGAAGTAACTGAAACTGCATTTACCACAATGCCAGGTGTGAACCTTGCTGGGAGGTGAAGCGGTGTGCTCCCACCCCTGCTCCTGTTTAAAAGTAGTCCCGTAAGTCATTGAGCTGATGAGCTTGTGGTTGAAGGACCCGCATGCCTGTGAGAGGTACCTGACCTGAGAAAGATGTCGGCAGCCTACTCAGCAAACCCCACATTTCAAAAACTGTAATCTCTACTGATGACGGTTAAAGAACCAGAAACACGTGTATAGAGATCCGCACTATATGCGCCAACTGTGGCGAAAAACTCAAACACTCTTAAAGCAAGCAAGTAACTGAAACAGCATTTACCACAATGACAGGGTGCAAACCTTGCTGGGAGGTGAAGCGGTGTGCTCCCACCCCTGTTCCTGTTTAATAGTACTCCTGTGAGTCATTGAGCTGACAAGCTCGTGGATGAAGCACCCGCATGCCTGTGAGAGGTACCTCATCTGAGAAAGATGTTGGCAGCCTACTCAGCAAACCCCAAATTTCAAAGACTGTAATCTCTACTGATGACAGTTAAAGAACCAGAAACACGTGTCTAGAGATCATCACTCTCTGTGCCAACTGTGGCGAAACACTTGAACACTCTTGAAGCAAGCAAGTAACTGAAACTGCAATTACCACAATGTCAGGGGCGAACCTTGCTGGGAGGTGAAGCGGTGTCCTCCCACCCCTGTTCCTGTTTAATTGTTCTCCCGTGAGTCATTGAGCTGACGAGCTCGTGGATGAAGCACCCGCATGCCTGTGAGAGGTACCAGACCTGAGAAAAATGTTGGCAGCCTACTCCCCAAACCCCAGAATTGAAAGACTGTAATCTTTGCTGATGACGGTTAAAGAACCAGAAACACGTGTCTAGAGATCAGCACTATCTGTGCCAACTGTGGCGAAACACTCGAATACTCTTGAAGCAAGCAAGTGACTGAAACTGCAATTACGACAATGTCAGGGGCGAACCTTGCTGGGAGGTGAAGCGGCGTCCTCCCACCCCTGTTCCTGTTTAAAAGTTCTCCAGTGAGTCATTGTGCTGACGAGCTCGTGGATGAAGCACCCGCATGCCTGTGAGAGGTACCAGACCTGAGAAAGATGTTGGCAGCCTACTCCCCAAACCCCAGAATTGAAAGACTGTAATATTTACTGATGACGGTTAAAGAACCAGAAACACGTGTCTAGAGATCAGCACTATCTGCGCCAACTGTGGCGAAACACTCGAACACTCTTGAAGCAAGCAAGTCACTGAAACTGCATTTATCACAATGCCAGGGGTGAACCTTGCTGGGAGGTGAAGCGGTGAGCTCCCACCCCTGTTCCTGTTTAGTAGTACTCCCATGAGTCATTGAGCTGACGAGCTCGTGGATGAAGCACCCGCATGCCTGTGAGAGGTACCAGACCTGAGAAAAATGTTGGCAGCCTACTCCCCAAACCCCAGAATTGAAAGACTGTAATCTTTGCTGATGACGGTTAAAGAACCAGAAACACGTGTCTAGAGATCAGCACTATCTGTGCCAACTGTGGCGAAACACTCGAATACTCTTGAAGCAAGCAAGTGACTGAAACTGCAATTACGACAATGTCAAGGGCGAAACTTGCTGGGAGGTGAAGCGGCGTCCTCCCACCCCTGTTCCTGTTTAAAAGTTCTCCAGTGAGTCATTGTGCTGACGAGCTCGTGGATGAAGCACCCGCATGCCTGTGAGAGGTACCAGACCTGAGAAAGATGTTGGCAGCCTACTCCCCAAACCCCAGAATTGAAAGACTGTAATCTTTGCTGATGACGGTTAAAGAACCAGAAACACGTGTCTAGAGATCAGCACTATCTGTGCCAACTGTGGCGAAACACTCGAATACTCTTGAAGCAAGCAAGTGACTGAAACTGCAATTACGACAATGTCAGGGGCGAACCTTGCTGGGAGGTGAAGCGGCGTCCTCCCACCCCTGTTCCTGTTTAAAAGTTCTCCAGTGAGTCATTGTGCTGACGAGCTCGTGGATGAAGCACCCGCATGCCTGTGAGAGGTACCAGACCTGAGAAAGATGTTAGCAGCCTACTCCCCAAACCCCAGAATTGAAAGACTGTAATATTTACTGATGACGGTTAAAGAACCAGAAACACGTGTCTAGAGATCAGCACTATCTGCGCCAACTGTGGCGAAACACTCGAACACTCTTGAAGCAAGCAAGTCACTGAAACTGCATTTATCACAATGCCAGGGGTGAACCTTGCTGGGAGGTGAAGCGGTGAGCTCCCACCCCTGTTCCTGTTTAGTAGTACTCCCATGAGTCATTGAGCTGACGAGCTCGTGGATGAAGCACCCGCATGCCTGTGAGAGGTACCAGACCTGAGAAAAATGTTGGCAGCCTACTCCCCAAACCCCAGAATTGAAAGACTGTAATCTTTGCTGATGACGGTTAAAGAACCAGAAACACGTGTCTAGAGATCAGCACTATCTGTGCCAACTGTGGCGAAACACTCGAATACTCTTGAAGCAAGCAAGTGACTGAAACTGCAATTACGACAATGTCAAGGGCGAAACTTGCTGGGAGGTGAAGCGGCGTCCTCCCACCCCTGTTCCTGTTTAAAAGTTCTCCAGTGAGTCATTGTGCTGACGAGCTCGTGGATGAAGCACCCGCATGCCTGTGAGAGGTACCAGACCTGAGAAAGATGTTGGCAGCCTACTCCCCAAACCCCAGAATTGAAAGACTGTAATATTTACTGATGACGGTTAAAGAACCAGAAGCACGTGTCTAGAGATCAGCACTATCTGCGCCAACTGTGGCGAAACACTCGAACACTCTTGAAGCAAGCAAGTCACTGAAACTGCATTTATCACAATGCCAGGGGCGAACCTTGCTGGGAAGTGAAGCGGTGAGCTCCCACCCCTGTTCCTGTTTAGTAGTACTCCCATGAGTCATTGAGCTGACGAGCTCGTGGATGAAGCACCTGCATGCCTGTGAGAGGTACCTGACCTGAGAAAGATGTTGGCAGCCTACTCAGCAAACCCCACATTTGAAAGACTTTAATCTCTACCTATGACAGTTAAAGAACCAGAACCACGTGACAAGATATCAGCACTATCTGCGCCAACTGTGGCGAAACACTCGAACACTCTTGAAGCAAGCAAGTAACTGAAACTGCATTTACCACAATGTCAGGGGAGAACCTTGCTGGGAGGTGAAGCGGTGTGCTCCCACCCCTGTTCCTGTTTAATAGTACTCCTGTGAGTCATTGAGCTGACGAGCTCATGGATGAAGCACCCGCATGCCTGTGAGAGATACCTGACCTGAGAAAGATTTTGGCAGTCTAATCAGCAAACCCCAAATTTCAAAGACTGTAATCTCTACTGATGACTGTTAAAGAACCAGAAACACGTGTCTAGAGATCAGCACTATCAGCGCCAACTGTGGCGAAACACTCGAACACTCTTGAAGCAAGCAAGTAACCCAAACTGCATTTACCACAATGCCATGGGTGAACCTTCCTGGGAGGTGAAGTGGTGTGCTCCCACCCCTGTTCCTGTTTTATAGTTCTCCAGTGAGTCATTGAGCTGACGAGCTCATGGATGAAGCACCCGCATGCCTGTGAGAGATATCTGACATGAGAAAGATGTTGGCAGCCTACTCAGCAAACCCCAAATTTCAAGGACTGTAATCTCTACTGATGACAGTTAAAGAACCAGAAACACGTGTCTAGAGATAAGCACTATCTGTGCCAACTGTGGCGAAACACTCGAACACTCTTGAAGCAAGCAAGTAACTGAAACTGCAATTACCACAATGTCAGGGGCTAACCTTGCTGGGAGGTGAAGCGGCATCCTCCCACCCCTGTTCCTGTTTAATAGTTCTCCTGTGAGCCATTGAGCTGACGATCTCGTGGATGAAGCACCCGCATGCCTGTGAGAGGTACCAGACCTGAGAAAGATGTTGGCAGCCTACTCCCCAAACCCCAGAATGTAAAGACTGTAATCTTTACTGATGACGGTTAAAGTACCAGAAGCACGTGTCTAGAGATCAGCACTATCTGCGCCAACTGTGGCGAAACACTCGAACACCCTTGAAGCAAGCAAGTCACTGAAACTGCATTTATCACAATGCCAGGGGCGAACCTTGCTGCGAAGTGAATCGGTGAGCTCCCACCCCTGTTCCTGTTTAGTAGTACTCCCATGAGTCATTGAGCTGACGAGCTCGTGGATGAAGCACCTGCATGCCTGTGAGAGGTACCTGACCTGAGAAAGATGTTGGCAGCCTACTCAGCAAACCCCACATTTGAAAGACTTTAATCTCTACCTATGACAGTTAAAGAACCAGAACCACGTGTCTAGAGATCAGCACTATCTGCGCCAACTGTGGCGAAACACTCGAACACACTTGAACCAAGCAAGTAACTGAAACTGCATTTACCACAATACCAGGGGAGAACCTTGCTGGGAGGTGAAGCGGTGTGCTCCCACCCCTGTTCCTGTTTAATAGTACTCCTGTGAGTCATTGAGCTGACGAGCTCATGGATGAAGCACCCGCATGCCTGTGAGAGGTACCTGACCTGAGAAAGATTTTGGCAGTCTAATCAGCAAACCCCAAATTTCAAAGACTGTAATCTCTACTGATGGTGGTTAAAGAACCAGAAACATGTGTCTAGAGATCAGCACTATCTGCGCCAACTGTGGCGAAACACTCGAACACTATTGAAGCAAGAAAGTAACCCAAACTGCATTTACCACAATGCCAGGGGAGAACCTTGCTGGGAGGTGAAGCGGTGTGCTCCCACCCCTGTTCCTGTTTAATAGTACTCCTGTGAGTCATTGAGCTGACAAGCTCGTGGATGAAGCACCCGCATGCCTGTGAGAGGTACCTCATCTGAGAAAGATGTTGACAGCCTACTCAGCAAACCCCAAATTTCAAAGACTGTAATCTCTACTGATGACAGTTAAAGAACCAGAAACACGTGTCTAGAGATTATCACTCTCTGTGCCAACTGTGGCGAAACACTTGAACACTCTTGAAGCAAGCAAGTAACTGAAACTGCAATTACCACAATGTCAGGGGCGAACCTTGCTGGGAGGTGAAGCGGTGTCCTCCCACCCCTGTTCCTGTTTAATTGTTCTCCAGTGAGTCATTGAGCTGACGAGCTCGTGGATGAAGCACCCGCATGCCTGTGAGAGGTACCAGACCTGAGAAAGATGTTGGCAGCCTACTCCCCAAACCCCAGAATTGAAAGACTGTAATATTTACTGATGACGGTTAAAGAACCAGAAACACGTGTCTAGAATTCAGCACTATCTGCGCCAACTGTGGCGAAACACTCGAACACTCTTGAAGCAAGCAAGTGACTGAAACTGCAATTACGACAATGTCAGGGGCGAACCTTGCTGGGAGGTGAAGCGGCGTCCTCCCACCCCTGTTCCTGTTTAAAAGTTCTCCAGTGAGTCATTGTGCTGACGAGCTCGTGGATGAAGCACCCGCATGCCTGTGAGAGGTACCAGACCTGAGAAAGATGTTGGCAGCCTACTCCCCAAACCCCAGAATTGAAAGACTGTAATATTTACTGATGACGGTTAAAGAACCAGAAACACGTGTCTAGAATTCAGCACTATCTGCGCCAACTGTGGCGAAACACTCGAACACTCTTGAAGCAAGCAAGTCACTGAAACTGCATTTATCACAATGCCAGGGGTGAACCTTGCTGGGAGGTGAAGCGGTGAGCTCCCACCCCTGTTCCTGTTTAGTAGTACTCCCATGAGTCATTGAGCTGACGAGCTCGTGGATGAAGCACCCGCATGCCTGTGAGAGGTACCAGACCTGAGAAAAATGTTGGCAGCCTACTCCCCAAACCCCAGAATTGAAAGACTGTAATCTTTGCTGATGACGGTTAAAGAACCAGAAACACGTGTCTAGAGATCAGCACTATCTGTGCCAACTGTGGCGAAACACTCGAATACTCTTGAAGCAAGCAAGTGACTGAAACTGCAATTACGACAATGTCAAGGGCGAAACTTGCTGGGAGGTGAAGCGGCGTCCTCCCACCCCTGTTCCTGTTTAAAAGTTCTCCAGTGAGTCATTGTGCTGACGAGCTCGTGGATGAAGCACCCGCATGCCTATGAGAGGTACCAGACCTGAGAAAGATGTTGGCAGCCTACTCCCCAAACCCCAGAATTGAAAGACTGTAATATTTACTGATGACGGTTAAAGAACCAGAAACACGTGTCTAGAGATCAGCACTATCTGCGCCAACTGTGGCGAAACACTCGAACACTCTTGAAGCAAGCAAGTCACTGAAACTGCATTTATCACAATGCCAGGGGTGAACCTTGCTGGGAGGTGAAGCGGTGAGCTCCCACCCCTGTTCCTGTTTAGTAGTACTCCCATGAGTCATTGAGCTGACGAGCTCGTGGATGAAGCACCCGCATGCCTGTGAGAGGTACCCGACCTGAGAAAGATGTTGGCAGCCTACTCAGCCAACCCCACATTTGAAAGACTTTAATCTCTACCTGTGACAGTTAAAGAACCAGAACCACGTGTCTAGAGATCAGCACAATTGGCGCCAACTGTGGCGAAACACTCGAACACTCTTGAAGCAAGCAAGTAACTGAAACTGCATTTACCACAATGCCAGGGGCGAACCTTGATGGGAGGTGAAGCGGTGTGCTCACACCCCTGTTCCTGTTTAATAGTACTCCCATGAGTCATTGAGCTGACGAGCTCGTGGATGAAGCACTTGCATGCCTGTGAGAGGTACCTGACCTGAGAAAGATGTTGGCAGTCTAATCAGCAAACCTCAAATTTCAAAGACTGTAATCTCTACTGATGACGGTTAAAGAACCAGAAACACGTGTCTAGAGATCAGCACTATCTGCGCCAACTGTGGCGAAACACTCGAACACTCTTGAAGCAAGCAAGTAAACCAAACTGCATTTACCACAATGCCAGGGGTGAACCTTCCTGGGAGGTGAAGCGGTGTGCTCCTACCCCTGTTCCTGTTTTATAGTTCTCCAGTGAGTCATTGAGCTGACGAGCTCATGGATGAAGCACCCGCATGCCTGTGAGAGGTACCTGACCTGAGAAAGATGTTGGCAGCCTACTCAGCAAACCCCAAATTTCAAAGACTGTAATCTCTACTGATGACAGTTAAAGAACCAGAAACACATGTCTAGAGATCAGCACTATCTGTGCCAACTGTGGCGAAACACTCGAACACTCTTGAAGCAAGCAAGTAACTGAAACTGCAATTACCACAATGTCAGGGGCTAACCTTGCTGGGAGGTGAAGTGGCATCCTCCCACCCCTGTTCCTGTTTAATAGTTCTCCTGTGAGCCATTGAGCTGACGATCTCGTGGATGAAGCACCCGCATGCCTGTGAGAGGTACCAGACCTGAGAAAGATGTTGGCAGCCTACTCCCCAAACCCCAGAATGTAAAGACTGTAATCTTTACTGATGACGGTTAAAGAACCAGAAGCACGTGTCTAGAGATCAGCACTATCTGCGCCAACTGTGGCGAAACACTCGAACACTCTTGAAGCAAGCATGTCACTGAAACTGCATTTATCACAATGCCAGGGACGAACCTTGCTGGGAAGTGAAGCGGTGAGCTCCCACCCCTGCTCCTGTTTAGTAGTACTCCCATGAGTCATTGAGCTGACGAGCTAGTGGATGAAGCACCTGCATGCCTGTGAGAGGTACCTGACCTGAGAAAGATGTTGGCAGCCTACTCAGCAAACCCCACATTTGAAAGACTTTAATCTCTACCTATGACAGTTAAAGAACCAGAACCACGTGTCTAGAGATAAGCACTATCTGCGCCAACTGTGGCGAAACACTCAACACTCTTGAAGCAAGCAAGTAACTGAAACTGCATTTACCACAATGTCAGGGGAGAACCTTGCTGGGAGGTGAAGCGGTCTGCTCCCACCCCTGTTCCTGTTTAATAGTACTCCTGTGAGTCATTGAGCTGACGAGCTCATGGATGAAGCACCCGCATGCCTGTGAGAGGTACCTGACCTGAGAAAGATTTTGGCAGTCTAATCAGCAAACCCCAAATTTCAAAGACTGTAATCTCTACTGATGACAGTTAAAGAACCAGAAACATGTGTCTAGAGATCAGCACTATCTGCGCCAACTGTGGCGAAACACTCGAACACTCTTGAAGCAAGCAAGTAACTGAAACTGCATTTACCACAATGTCAGGGGAGAACCTTGCTGGGAGGTGAAGCGGTCTGCTCCCCCCCTGTTCCTGTTTAATAGTACTCCTGTGAGTCATTGAGCTGACGAGCTCATGGATGAAGCACCCGCATGCCTGTGAGAGGTACCTGACCTGAGAAAGATTTTGGCAGTCTACTCAGCAAACCCCTCATTCGCAAGACTTTAATCTCTACCTATGACAGTTAAAGAACCAGAACCACGTGTCTAGAGATCAGCACTATCTGCGCCAACTGTGGCGAAACACTCGAACACTCTTGAACCAAGCAAGTAACTGAAACTGCATTTACCACAATACCAGGGGAGAACCTTGCTGGGAGGTGAAGCGATGTGCTCCCACCCCTGTTCCTGTTTAATAGTACTCCTGTGAGTCATTGAGCTGACGAGCTCATGGATGAAGCACCCGCATGCCTGTGAGAGGTACCTGACCTGAGAAAGATTTTGGCAGTCTAATCAGCAAACCCCAAATTTCAAAGACTGTAATCTCTACTGATGGTGGTTAAAGAACCAGAAACATGTGTCTAGAGATCAGCACTATCTGCGCCAACTGTGGCGAAACACTCGAACACTATTGAAGCAAGAAAGTAACCCAAACTGCATTTACCACAATGCCAGGGGAGAACCTTGCTGGGAGGTGAAGCGGTGTGCTCCCACCCCTGTTCCTGTTTAATAGTATTCCTGTGAGTCATTGAGCTGACGAGCTCATGGATGAAGCACCCGCATGCCTGTGAGAGGTACCTGACCTGAGAAAGATGTTGGCAGCTTACTCAGCAAACCCGAAATTTCAAAGACTGTAATCTCTGCTGATGACAGTTAAAGAACCAGAAACACGTGTCTAGAGATCAGCACTATCTAAGCCAACTGTGGCGAAACACTCAAACACTCTTGAAGCAAGGAAGTAACTGAAACTGCATTTACCACAATGCCAGGTGCGAACCTTGCTGGGAGGTGAAGCGGTGTGCTCCCACCCCTGCTCCTGTTTAAAAGTAGTCCCGTAAGTCATTGAGCTGATGAGCTTGTGGTTGAAGGACCCGCATGCCTGTGAGAGGTACCTGACCTGAGAAAGATGTCGGCAGCCTACTCAGCAAACCCCACATTTCAAAAACTGTAATCTCTACTGATGACGGTTAAAGAACCAGAAACACGTGTATAGAGATCCGCACTATATGCGCCAACTGTGGCGAAAAACTCAAACATTCTTAAAGCAAGCAAGTAACTGAAACAGCATTTACCACAATGACAGGGTGCAAACCTTGCTGGGAGGTGAAGCGGTGTGCTCCCACCCCTGTTCCTGTTTAATAGTACTCCTGTGAGTCATTGAGCTGACAAGCTCGTGGATGAAGCACCCGCATGCCTGTGAGAGGTACCTCATCTGAGAAAGATGTTGGCAGCCTGCTCAGCAAACCCCAAATTTCAAAGACTGTAATCTCTACTGATGACAGTTAAAGAACCAGAAACACGTGTCTAGAGATCATCACTCTCTGTGCCAACTGTGGCGAAACACTTGAACACTCTTGAAGCAAGCAAGTAACTGAAACTGCAATTACCACAATGTCAGGGGCGAACCTTGCTGGGAGGTGAAGCGGTGTCCTCCCACCCCTGTTCCTGTTTAATTGTTCTCCAGTGAGTCATTGAGCTGACGAGCTCGTGGATGAAGCACCCGCATGCCTGTGAGAGGTACCAGACCTGAGAAAAATGTTGGCAGCCTACTCCCCAAACCCCAGAATTGAAAGACTGTAATCTTTGCTGATGACGGTTAAAGAACCAGAAACATGTGTCTAGAGATCAGCACTATCTGTGCCAACTGTGGCGAAACACTCGAATACTCTTGAAGCAAGCAAGTGACTGAAACTGCAATTACGACAATGTCAGGGGCGAACCTTGCTGGGAGGTGAAGCGGAGTCCTCCCACCCCTGTTCCTGTTTAAAAGTTCTCCACTGAGTCATTGTGCTGACGAGCTCGTGGATGAAGCACCTGCATGCCTGTGAGAGGTACCAGACCTGAGAAAGATGTTGGCAGCCTACTCCCCAAACCCCAGAATTGAAAGACTGTAATATTTACTGATGACGGTTAAAGAACCAGAAACACGTGTCTAGAGATCAGCACTATCTGCGCCAACTGTGGCGAAACACTCGAACACTCTTGAAGCAAGCAAGTCACTGAAACTGCATTTATCACAATGCCAGGGGTGAACCTTGCTGGGAGGTGAAGCGGTGAGCTCCCACCCCTGTTCCTGTTTAGTAGTACTCCCATGAGTCATTGAGCTGACGAGCTCTCGGATGAAGCACCTGCATGCCTGTGAGAGGTACCAGACCTGAGAAAAATGTTGGCAGCCTACTCCCCAAACCCCAGAATTGAAAGACTGTAATCTTTGCTGATGACGGTTAAAGAACCAGAAACACGTGTCTAGAGATCAGCACTATCTGTGCCAACTGTGGCGAAACACTCGAATACTCTTGAAGCAAGCAAGTGACTAAAACTGCAATTACGACAATGTCAAGGGCGAAACTTGCTGGGAGGTGAAGCGGCGTCCTCCCACCCCTGTTCCTGTTTAAAAGTTCTCCAGTGAGTCATTGTGCTGACGAGCTCGTGGATGAAGCACCCGCATGCCTGTGAGAGGTACCAGACCTGAGAAAGATGTTGGCAGCCTACTCCCCAAACCCCAGAATTGAAAGACTGTAATATTTACTGATGACGGTTAAAGAACCAGAAGCACGTGTCTAGAGATCAGCACTATCTGCGCCAACTGTGGCGAAACACTCGAACACTCTTGAAGCAAGCAAGTCACTGAAACTGCATTTATCACAATGCCAGGGGCGAACCTTGCTGGGAAGTGAAGCGGTGAGCTCCCACCCCTGTTCCTGTTTAGTAGTACTCCCATGAGTCATTGAGCTGACGAGCTCGTGGATGAAGCACCTGCATGCCTGTGAGAGGTACCTGACCTGAGAAAGATGTTGGCAGCCTACTCAGCAAACCCCACATTTGAAAGACTTTAATCTCTACCTATGACAGTTAAAGAACCAGAACCACGTGACAAGATATCAGCACTATCTGCGCCAACTGTGGCGAAACACTCGAACACTCTTGAAGCAAGCAAGTAACTGAAACTGCATTTACCACAATGTCAGGGGAGAACCTTGCTGGGAGGTGAAGCGGTGTGCTCCCACCCCTGTTCCTGTTTAATAGTACTCCTGTGAGTCATTGAGCTGACGAGCTCATGGATGAAGCACCCGCATGCCTGTGAGAGATACCTGACCTGAGAAAGATTTTGGCAGTCTAATCAGCAAACCCCAAATTTCAAAGACTGTAATCTCTACTGATGACTGTTAAAGAACCAGAAACACGTGTCTAGAGATCAGCACTATCAGCGCCAACTGTGGCGAAACACTCGAACACTCTTGAAGCAAGCAAGTAACCCAATCTGCATTTACCACAATGCCAGGGGTGAACCTTCCTGGGAGGTGAAGTGGTGTGCTCCCACCCCTGTTCCTGTTTTATAGTTCTCCAGTGAGTCATTGAGCTGACGAGCTCATGGATGAAGCACCCGCATGCCTGTGAGAGATATCTGACATGAGAAAGATGTTGGCAGCCTACTCAGCAAACCCCAAATTTCAAGGACTGTAATCTCTACTGATGACAGTTAAAGAACCAGAAACACGTGTCTAGAGATAAGCACTATCTGTGCCAACTGTGGCGAAACACTCGAACACTCTTGAAGCAAGCAAGTAACTGAAACTGCAATTACCACAATGTCAGGGGCTAACCTTGCTGGGAGGTGAAGCGGCATCCTCCCACCCCTGTTCCTGTTTAATAGTTCTCCTGTGAGCCATTGAGCTGATGATCTCGTGGATGAAGCACCCGCATGCCTGTGAGAGGTACCAGACCTGAGAAAGATGTTGGCAGCCTACTCCCCAAACCCCAGAATGTAAAGACTGTAATCTTTACTGATGACGGTTAAAGTACCAGAAGCACGTGTCTAGAGATCAGCACTATCTGCGCCAACTGTGGCGAAACACTCGAACACCCTTGAAGCAAGCAAGTCACCGAAACTGCATTTATCACAATGCCAGGGGCGAACCTTGCTGCGAAGTGAATCGGTGAGCTCCCACCCCTGTTCCTGTTTAGTAGTACTCCCATGAGTCATTGAGCTGACGAGCTCGTGGATGAAGCACCTGCATGCCTGTGAGAGGTACCTGACTTGAGAAAGATGTTGGCAGCCTACTCAGCAAACCCCACATTTAAAAGGCTTTAATCTCTACCTATGACAGTTAAAGAACCAGAACCACGTGTCTAGAGATCAGCACTATCTGCGCCAACTGTGGCGAAACACTCGAACACTCTTGAACCAAGCAAGTAACTGAAACTGCATTTACCACAATACCAGGGGAGAACCTTGCTGGGAGGTGAAGCGGTGTGCTCCCACCCCTGTTCCTGTTTAATAGTACTCCTGTGAGTCATTGAGCTGACGAGCTCATGGATGAAGCACCCGCATGCCTGTGAGAGGTACCTGACCTGAGAAAGATTTTGGCAGTCTAATCAGCAAACCCCAAATTTCAAAGACTGTAATCTCTACTGATGGTGGTTAAAGAACGAGAAACATGTGTCTAGAGATCAGCACTATCTGCGCCAACTGTGGCGAAACACTCGAACACTATTGAAGCAAGAAAGTAACCCAAACTGCATTTACCACAATGCCAGGGGAGAACCTTGCTGGGAGGTGAAGCGGTGTGCTCCCACCCCTGTTCCTGTTTAATAGTATTCCTGTGAGTCATTGAGCTGACGAGCTCATGGATGAAGCACCCGCATGCCTGTGAGAGGTACCTGACCTGAGAAAGATGTTGGCAGCCTACTCAGCAAACCCGAAATTTCAAAGACTGTAATCTCTGCTGATGACAGATAAAGAACCAGAAACACGTGTCTAGAGATCAGCACTATCTAAGCCAACTGTGGCGAAACACTCAAACACTCTTGAAGCAAGGAAGTAACTGAAACTGCATTTACCACAATGCCAGGTGCGAACCTTGCTGGGAGGTGAAGCGGTGTGCTCCCACCCCTGCTCCTGTTTAAAAGTAGTCCCGTAAGTCATTGAGCTGATGAGCTTGTGGTTGAAGGACCCGCATGCCTGTGAGAGGTACCTGACCTGAGAAAGATGTCGGCAGCCTACTCAGCAAACCCCACATTTCAAAAACTGTAATCTCTACTGATGACGGTTAAAGAACCAGAAACACGTGTATAGAGATCCGCACTATATGCGCCAACTGTGGCGAAAAACTCAAACACTCTTAAAGCAAGCAAGTATCTGAAACAGCATTTACCACAATGACAGGGTGCAAACCTTGCTGGGAGGTGAAGCGGTGTGCTCCCACCCCTGTTCCTGTTTAATAGTACTCCTGTGAGTCATTGAGCTGACAAGCTCGTGGATGAAGCACCCGCATGCCTGTGAGAGGTACCTCATCTGAGAAAGATGTTGGCAGCCTACTCAGCAAACCCCAAATTTCAAAGACTGTAATCTCTACTGATGACAGTTAAAGAACCAGAAACACGTGTCTAGAGATCATCACTCTCTGTGCCAACTGTGGCGAAACACTTGAACACTCTTGAAGCAAGCAAGTAACTGAAACTGCAATTACCACAATGTCAGGGGCGAACCTTGCTGGGAGGTGAAGCGGTGTCCTCCCACCCCTGTTCCTGTTTAATTGTTCTCCAGTGAGTCATTGAGCTGACGAGCTCGTGGATGAAGCACCCGCATGCCTGTGAGAGGTACCAGACCTGAGAAAAATGTTGGCAGCCTACTCCCCAAACCCCAGAATTGAAAGACTGTAATCTTTGCTGATGACGGTTAAAGAACCAGAAACACGTGTCTAGAGATCAGCACTATCTGTGCCAACTGTGGCGAAACACTCGAATACTCTTGAAGCAAGCAAGTGACTGAAACTGCAATTACGACAATGTCAGGGGCGAACCTTGCTGGGAGGTGAAGCGGCGTCCTCCCACCCCTGTTCCTGTTTAAAAGTTCTCCAGTGAGTCATTGTGCTGACGAGCTCGTGGATGAAGCACCCGCATGCCTGTGAGAGGTACCAGACCTGAGAAAGATGTTGGCAGCCTACTCCCCAAACCCCAGAATTGAAAGACTGTAATATTTACTGATGACGGTTAAAGAACCAGAAACACGTGTCTAGAGATCAGCACTATCTGCGCCAACTGTGGCGAAACACTCGAACACTCTTGAAGCAAGCAAGTCACTGAAACTGCATTTATCACAATGCCAGGGGTGAACCTTGCTGGGAGGTGAAGCGGTGAGCTCCCACCCCTGTTCCTGTTTAGTAGTACTCCCATGAGTCATTGAGCTGACGAGCTCGTGGATGAAGCACCCGCATGCCTGTGAGAGGTACCAGACCTGAGAAAAATGTTGGCAGCCTACTCCCCAAACCCCAGAATTGAAAGACTGTAATCTTTGCTGATGACGGTTAAAGAACCAGAAACAAGTGTCTAGAGATCAGCACTATCTGTGCCAACTGTGGCGAAACACTCGAATACTCTTGAAGCAAGCAAGTGACTGAAACTGCAATTACGACAATGTCAAGGGCGAAACTTGCTGGGAGGTGAAGCGGCGTCCTCCCACCCCTGTTCCTGTTTAAAAGTTCTCCAGTGAGTCATTGTGCTGACGAGCTCGTGGATGAAGCACCCGCATGCCTGTGAGAGGTACCAGACCTGAGAAAGATGTTGGCAGCCTACTCCCCAAACCCCAGAATTGAAAGACTGTAATATTTACTGATGACGGTTAAAGAACCAGAAACACGTGTCTAGAGATCAGCACTATCTGCGCCAACTGTGGCGAAACACTCGAACACTCTTGAAGCAAGCAAGTCACTGAAACTGCATTTATCACAATGCCAGGGGTGAACCTTGCTGGGAGGTGAAGCGGTGAGCTCCCACCCCTGCTCCTGTTTAGTAGTACTCCCATGAGTCATTGAGCTGACGAGCTCGTGGATGAAGCACCCGCATGCCTGTGAGAGGTACCCGACCTGAGAAAGATGTTGGCAGCCTACTCAGCCAACCCCACATTTGAAAGACTTTAATCTCTACCTGTGACAGTTAAAGAACCAGAACCACGTGTCTAGAGATCAGCACAATTGGCGCCAACTGTGGCGAAACACTCGAACACTCTTGAAGCAAGCAAGTAACTGAAACTGCATTTACCACAATGCCAGGGGCGAACCTTGATGGGAGGTGAAGCGGTGTGCTCACACCCCTGTTCCTGTTTAATAGTACTCCCATGAGTCATTGAGCTGACGAGCTCGTGGATGAAGCACCCGCATGCCTGTGAGAGGTACCTGACCTGAGAAAGATGTTGGCAGCCTACTCAGCAAACCCCAAATTTCAAAGACTGTAATCTCTACTGATGACAGTTAAAGAACCAGAAACACGTGTCTAGAGATCAGCACTATCTGTGCCAACTGTGGCGAAACACTCGAACACTCTTGAAGAAAGCAAGTAACTGAAACTGCAATTACCACAATGTCAGGGGCTAACCTTGCTGGGAGGTGAAGCGGCATCCTCCCACCCCTGTTCCTGTTTAATTGTTCTCCTGTGAGCCATTGAGCTGACGATCTCGTGGATGAAGCACCCGCATGCCTGTGAGAGGTACCAGACCTGAGAAAGATGTTGGCAGCTTACTCCCCAAACCCCAGAATGTAAAGACTGTAATCTTTACTGATGACGGTTAAAGAACCAGAAGCACGTGTCTAGAGATCAGCACTATCTGCGCCAACTGTGGCGAAACACTCGAACACTCTTGAAGCAAGCATGTCACTGAAACTGCATTTATCACAATGCCAGGGGCGAACCTTGCTGGGAGGTGAAGCGGCATCCTCCCACCCCTGTTCCTGTTTAATTGTTCTCCTGTGAGCCATTGAGCTGACGATCTCGTGGATGAAGCACCCGCATGCCTGTGAGAGGTACCAGACCTGAGAAAGATGTTGGCAGCCTACTCCCCAAACCCCAGAATGTAAAGACTGTAATCTTTACTGATGACGGTTAAAGAACCAGAAGCACGTGTCTAGAGATCAGCACTATCTGCGCCAACTGTGGCGAAACACTCGAACACTCTTGAAGCAAGCATGTCACTGAAACTGCATTTATCACAATGCCAGGGGCGAACATTGCTGGGAAGTGAAGCGGTGAGCTCCCACCCCTGTTCCTGTTTAGTAGTACTCCCATGAGTCATTGAGCTGACGAGCTCGTGGATGAAGCACCTGCATGCCTGTGAGAGGTACCTGACCTGAGAAAGATGTTGGCAGCCTACTCAGCAAACCCCACATTTGAAAGACTTTAATCTCTACCTATGACAGTTAAAGAACCAGAACCACGTGTCTAGAGATAAGCACTATCTGCGCCAACTGTGGCGAAACACTCAACACTCTTGAAGCAAGCAAGTAACTGAAACTGCATTTACCACAATGTCAGGGGAGAACCTTGCTGGGAGGTGAAGCGGTCTGCTCCCACCCCTGTTCCTGTTTAATAGTACTCCTGTGAGTCATTGAGCTGACGAGCTCATGGATGAAGCACCCGCATGCCTGTGAGAGGTACCTGACCTGAGAAAGATTTTGGCAGTCTAATCAGCAAACCCCAAATTTCAAAGACTGTAATCTCTACTGATGACAGTTAAAGAACCAGAAACATGTGTCTAGAGATCAGCACTATCTGCGCCAACTGTGGCGAAACACTCGAACACTCTTGAAGCAAGCAAGTAACTGAAACTGCATTTACCACAATGTCAGGGGAGAAACTTGCTGGGAGGTGAAGCGGTCTGCTCCCCCCCTGTTCCTGTTTAATAGTACTCCTGTGAGTCATTGAGCTGACAAGCTCGTGGATGAAGCACCCGCATGCCTGTTAGAGATATCTGACCTGAGAAAGATGTTGGCAGCCTACTCAGCAAACCCCAAATTGCAAAGACTGTAATCTCTACTGATGACAGTTAAAGAACCAGAAACACGTGTCTAGAGATCAGCACTATCTGTGCCAACTGTGGCGAAACACTCGAATACTCTTGAAGCAAGCAAGTGACTGAAACTGCAATTACGACAATGTCAGGGGCGAACCTTGCTGGGAGGTTAAGCGGCGTCCTCCCACCCCTGTTCCTGTTTAAAAGTTCTCCAGTGAGTCATTGTGCTGACGAGCTCGTGGATGAAGCACCCGCATGCCTGTGAGAGGTACCAGACCTGAGAAAGATGTTGGCAGCCTACTCCCCAAACCCCAGAATTGAAAGACTGTAATCTTTACTGATGACGGTTAAAGAACCAGAAACACGTGTCTAGAGATCAGCACTATCTGCGCCAACTGTGGCGAAACACTCGAACACTCTTGAAGCAAGCAAGTCACTGAAACTGCATTTATCACAATGCCAGGGGCGAACCTTGCTGGGAGGTGAAGCGGTGTGCTCCCACCCCTGTTCCTGTTTAATACTATTCCTGTGAGTCATTGAGCTGACGAGCTCATGGATGAAGCACCCGCATGCCTGTGAGAGGTACCTGACCTGAGAAAGATGTTGGCAGCCTACTCAGCAAACCCCACATTTGAAAGACTTTAATCTCTACCTGTGACAGTTAAAGAACCAGAACCACGTGTCTAGAGATCAGCACAATCGGTGCCAACTGTGGCGAAACACTCGAACACTCTTCAAGCAAGCAAGTAACTGAAACTGCATTTACCACAATGCCAGGGGCGAACCTTGATGGGAGGTAAAGCGGAGTGCTCCCACCCCTGTTCCTGGTTAATAGTACTCCCGTGAGTCATTGAGCTGACGAGCTCGTGGATGAAGCACCCGCATGCCTGTGAGAGGTACCTGACCTGAGAAAGATGTTGGCAGCCTACTCAGAAAACCCCAAATTTCAAAGACTGTAATCTCTACTGATGACAGTTAAAGAACCAGAAACAAGTGTCTAGAGATCAGCACTATCAGCGCCAACTGTGGCGAAACACTCGAACACTCTTGAAGCAAGCAAGTAACCCAAACTGCATTTACCACAATGCCAGGGGTGAACCTTCCTGGGAGGTGAAGTGGTGTGCTCCCACCCCTGTTCCTGTTTTATAGTTCTCCAGTGAGTCATTGAGCTGACGAGCTCATGGATGAAGCACCCGCATGCCTGTGAGAGATATCTGACCTGAGAAAGATGTTGGCAGCCTACTCAGCAAACCCCAAATTTCAAGGACTGTAATCTCTACTGATGACAGTTAAAGAACCAGAAACACGTGTCTAGAGATAAGCACTATCTGTGCCAACTGTGGCGAAACACTCGAACACTCTTGAAGCAAGCAAGTAACTGAAACTGCAATTACCACAATGTCAGGGGCTAACCTTGCTGGGAGGTGAAGCGGCATCCTCCCACCCCTGTTCCTGTTTAATAGTTCTCCTGTGAGCCATTGAGCTGACGATCTCGTGGATGAAGCACCCGCATGCCTGTGAGAGGTACCAGACCTGAGAAAGATGTTGGCAGCCTACTCCCCAAACCCCAGAATGTAAAGACTGTAATCTTTACTGATGACGGTTAAAGAACCAGAAGCACGTGTCTAGAGATCAGCACTATCTGCGCCAACTGTGGCGAAACACTCAAACACTCTTGAAGCAAGCAAGTCACTGAAACTGCATTTATCACAATGCCAGGGGCGAACCTTGCTGGGAAGTGAAGCGGTGAGCGCCCACCCCTGTTCCTGTTTAGTAGTACTCCCATGGGTCATTGAGCTGACGAGCTCGTAGATGAAGCACCTGCATGCCTGTGAGAGGTACCTGACCTGAGAAAGAGGTTGGCAGCCTACTCAGCAAACCCCACATTTGAAAGACTTTAATCTCTACCTATGACAGTTAAAGAACCAGAACCACGTGTCTAGATATCAGCACTATCTGCGCCAACTGTGGCGAAACACTCGAACACTCTTGAAGCAAGCAAGTAACTGAAACTGCATTTACCACAATGTCAGGGGAGAACCTTGCTGGGAGGTGAAGCGGTGTGCTCCCACCCCTGTTCCTGTTTAATAGTACTCCTGTGAGTCATTGAGCTGACGAGCTCATGGATGAAGCACCCACATGCCTGTGAGAGGTACCTGACCTGAGAAAGATTTTGGCAGTCTAATCAGCAAACCCCAAATTTCAAAGACTGTAATCTCTACTGATGACTGTTAAAGAACCAGAAACATGTGTCTAGAGATCAGCACTATCTGCGCCAACTGTGGCGAAACACTCGAACACTATTGAAGCAAGAAAGTAACCCAAACTACATTTACCACAATGCCAGGTGCGAACCTTGCTGGGAGGTGAAGCGGTGTGCTCCCACCCCTGCTCCTGTTTAAAAGTAGTCCCGTAAGTCATTGAGCTGACGAGCTTGTGGTTGAAGGACCCGCATACCTGTGAGAGGTACCTGACCTGAGAAAGATGTCGGCAGCCTACTCAGCAAACCCCACATTTGAAAAACTGTAATCTCTACTGATGATGGTTAAAGAACCAGAAACACGTGTCTAGAGATCAGCACTATCTGCGCCAACTGTGGCGAAATATTCGAACACTCGTGAAGCAAGCAAGTAACCCAAACTGCATTTACCACAATGCCAGGGGTGAACCTTCCTGGGAGGTGAAGCGGTGTGCTCCCACCCCTGTTCCTGTTTTATAGTTCTCCAGTGAGTCATTGAGCTGACGAGCTCATGGATGAAGCACCCACATGCCTGTGAGAGGTACCTGACCTGAGAAAGATGTTGGCAGCCTACTCAGCAAACCCCAAATTTCAAAGACTGTAATCTCTACTGATGACAGTTAAAGAACCAGAAACACGTGTCTAGAGATCAGCACTATCTGTGCCAACTGTGGCGAAACACTCGAATACTCTTGAAGCAAGCAAGTGACTGAAACTGCAATTACGACAATGTCAGGGGCGAACCTTGCTGGGAGGTGAAGCGGCGTCCTCCCACCCCTGTTCCTGTTTAAAAGTTCTCCAGTGAGTCATTGTGCTGACGAGCTCGTGGATGAAGCACCCGCATGCCTGTGAGAGGTACTAGACCTGAGAAAGATGTTGGCAGCCTACTCCCCAAACCCCAGAATTGAAAGACTGTAATCTTTACTGATGACGGTTAAAGAACCAGAAACACGTGTCTAGAGATCAGCACTATCTGCGCCAACTGTGGCGAAACACTCGAACACTCTTGAAGCAAGCAAGTCACTGAAACTGCATTTATCACAATGCCAGGGGCGAACCTTGCTGGGAGGTGAAGCGGTGAGCTCCCACCCCTGTTCCTGTTTAGTAGTACTCCCATGAGTCATTGAGCTGACGAGCTCATGGATGAAGCACCCGCATGCCTGTGAGAGATATCTGACCTGAGAAAGATGTTGGCAGCCTACTCAGCAAACCCCAAATTTCAAAGACTGTAATCTCTACTGATGACAGTTAAAGAACCAGAAACACGTGTCTAGAGATCAGCACTATCTGTGCCAACTGTGGCGAAACACTCGAACACTCTTGAAGCAAGCAAGTAACTGAAACTGCAATTACCACAATGTCAGGGACTAACCTTGCTGGGAGGTGAAGCGGCATCCTCCCACCCCTGTTCCTGTTTAATTGTTCTCCTGTGAGCCATTGAGCTGACGATCTCGTGGATGAAGCACCCGCATGCCTGTGAGAGGTACCAGACCTGAGAAAGATGTTGGCAGCCTACTCCCCAAACCCCAGAATGTAAAGACTGTAATCTTTACTGATGACGGTTAAAGAACCAGAAGCACGTGTCTAGAGATCAGCACTATCTGCGCCAACTGTGGCGAAACACTCGAACACTCTTGAAGCAAGCATGTCACTGAAACTGCATTTATCACAATGCCAGGGGCGAACCTTGCTGGGAGGTGAAGCGGTATCCTCCCACCCCTGTTCCTGTTTAATTGTTCTCCTGTGAGCCATTGAGCTGACGATCTCGTGGATGAAGCACCCGCATGCCTGTGAGAGGTACCAGACCTGAGAAAGATGTTGGCAGCCTACTCCCCAAACCCCAGAATGTAAAGACTGTAATCTTTACTGATGACGGTTAAAGAACCAGAAGCACGTGTCTAGAGATCAGCACTATCTGCACCAACTGTGGCGAAACACTCGAACACTCTTGAAGCAAGCATGTCACTGAAACTGCATTTATCACAATGCCAGGGGCGAACCTTGCTGGGAAGTGAAGCGGTGAGCTCCCACCCCTGTTCCTGTTTAGTAGTACTCCCATGAGTCATTGAGCTGACGAGCTCGTGGATGAAGCACCTGCATGCCTGTGAGAGGTACCTGACCTGAGAAAGATGTTGGCAGCCTACTCAGCAAACCCCACATTTGAAAGACTTTAATCTCTACCTATGACAGTTAAAGAACCAGAACCACGTGTCTAGAGATAAGCACTATCTGCGCCAACTGTGGCGAAACACTCGAACACTCTTGAAGCAAGCAAGTCACTGAAACTGCATTTATCACAATGCCAGGGGCGAACCTTGCTGGGAAGTGAAGCGGTGAGCGCCCACCCCTGTTCCTGTTTAGTAGTACTCCCATGAGTCATTGAGCTGACGAGCTCGTGGATGAAGCACCTGCATGCCTGTGAGAGGTACCTGAACCTGAGAAAGAGGTTGGCAGCCTACTCAGCAAACCCCACATTTGAAAGACTTTAATCTCTACCTATGACAGTTAAAGAACCAGAACCACGTGTCTAGATATCAGCACTATCTGCGCCAACTGTGGCGAAACACTCGAACACTCTTGAAGCAAGCAAGTAACTGAAACTGCATTTACCACAATGTCAGGGGAGAACCTTGCTGGGAGGTGAAGCGGTGTGCTCCCACCCCTGCTCCTGTTTAAAAGTAGTCCCGTAAGTCATTGAGCTGACGAGCTTGTGGTTGAAGGACCCGCATACCTGTGAGAGGTACCTGACCTGAGAAAGATGTCGGCAGCCTACTCAGCAAACCCCACATTTGAAAAACTGTAATCTCTACTGATGATGGTTAAAGAACCAGAAACACGTGTCTAGAGATCAGCACTATCTGCGCCAACTGTGGCGAAACATTCGAACACTCGTGAAGCAAGCAAGTAACCCAAACTGCATTTACCACAATGCCAGGGGTGAACCTTCCTGGGAGGTGAAGCGGTGTGCTCCCACCCCTGTTCCTGTTTTATAGTTCTCCAGTGAGTCATTGAGCTGACGAGCTCGTGGATGAAGCACCCGCATGCCTGTGAGAGGTACCTGACCTGAGAAAGATGTTGGCAGCCTACTCAGCAAACCCCAAATTTCAAAGACTGTAATCTCTACTGATGACAGTTAAAGAACCAGAAACACGTGTCTAGAGATCAGCACTATCAGCGCCAACTGTGGCGAAACACTCGAACACTCGTGAAGCAAGCAAGTAACCCAAACTGCATTTACCACAATGCCAGGGGTGAACCTTCAAGGGAGGTGAAGCGGTGTGCTATCACCCCTGTTCCTGTTTTATAGTTCTCCAGTGAGTCATTGAGCTGACGAGCTCATGGATGAAGCACCCGCATGCCTGTGAGAGGTACCTGACCTGAGAAAGATGTTGGCAGCCTACTCAGCAAACCCCAAATTTCAAAGACTGTAATCTCTACTGATGACAGTTAAAGAACCAGAAACACGTGTCTAGAGATCAGCACTATCTGTGCCAACTGTGGCGAAACACTCGAACACTCTTGAAGCAAGCAAGTAACTGAAACTGCAATTACCACAATGCCAGGGGCGAACCTTGCTGGGAGGTGAAGCGGCATCATCCCACCCCTGTTCCTGTTTAATAGTTCTCCTGTGAGCCATTGAGCTGACGATCTCGTGGATGAAGCACCTGCATGCCTGTGAGAGGTACCAGACCTGAGAAAGATGTTGGCAGCCTACTCCCCAAACCCCAGAATGTAAAGACTGTAATCTTTACTGATGACGGTTAAAGAACCAGAAGCACGTGTCTAGAGATCAGCACTATCTGCGCCAACTGTGGCAAAACACTCGAACACTCTTGAAGCAAGCAAGTCACTGAAACTGCATTTATCACAATGCCAGGGGCGAACCTTGCTGGGAAGGGAAGCGGTGAGCTCCCACCCCTGTTCCTGTTTAGTAGTACTCCCATGAGTCATTGAGCTGACGAGCTCGTGGATGAAGCACCTGCATGCCTGTGAGAGGTACCTGACCTGAGAAAGATGTTGGCAGCCTACTCAGCAAACCACACATTTGAAAGACTTTAGTCTCTACCTATGACAGTTAAAGAACCAGAAACATGTGTCTAGAGATTAGCACTATCTGCGCCAACTGTGGCGAAACACTCGAACACTATTGAAGCAAGAAAGTAACCCAAACTACATTTACCACAATGCCAGGTGCGAACCTTGCTGGGAGGTGAAGCGGTGTGCTCCCACCCCTGCTCCTGTTTAAAAGTAGTCCCGTAAGTCATTGAGCTGACGAGCTTGTGGTTGAAGGACCCGCATACCTGTGAGAGGTACCTGACCTGAGACAGATGTCGGCAGCCTACTCAGCAAACCCCACATTTGAAAAACTGTAATCTCTACTGATGACGGTTAAAGAACCAGAAACACGTGTCTAGAGATCAGCACTATCTGCGCCAACTGTGGCGAAACATTCGAACACTCGTGAAGCAAGCAAGTAACCCAAACTGCATTTACCACAATGCCAGGGGTGAACCTTCCTGGGAGGTGAAGCGGTGTGCTACCACCCCTGTTCCTGTTTTATAGTTCTCCAGTGAGTCATTGAGCTGACGAGCTCATGGATGAAGCACCCGCATGCCTGTGAGAGGTACCTGACCTGAGAAAGATATTGGCAGCCTACTCAGCAAACCCCAAATTTCAAAGACTGTAATCTCTACTGATGACAGTTAAAGAACCAGAAACACGTGTCTAGAGATCAGCACTATCTGTGCCAACTGTGGCGAAACACTCGAATACTCTTGAAGCAAGCAAGTGACTGAAACTGCAATTACCACAATGTCAGGTGCGAACCTTGCTGAGAGGTGAAGCGGCGTCCTCCCACCCCTGTTCCTGTTTAAAAGTTCTCCAGTGAGTCATTGTGCTGACGAGCTCGTGGATGAAGCACCCGCATGCCTGTGAGAGGTACCAGACCTGAGAAAGATGTTGGCAGCCTACTCCCCAAACCCCAGAATTGAAAGACTGTAATCTTTACTGATGAAGGTTAAAGAACCAGAAACACGTGTCTAGAGATCAGCACTATCTGAGCCAACTGTGGCGAAACACTCGAACACTCTTGAAGCAAGCAAGTCACTGAAACTGCATTTAACACAATGCCAGGGGCGAACCTTGCTGGGAGGTGAAGCGGTGAGCTCCCACCCTTGTTCCTGTTTAGTAGTACTCCCATGAGTCCTTGAGCTGACGAGCTCGTGGATGAAGCACCCGCATGCCTGTGAGAGGTACCTGACCTGAGAAAGATTTTGGCAGTCTAATCAGCAATCCCCAAATTTCAAAGACTGTAATCTCTACTGATGACTGTTAAAGAACCAGAAACATGTGTCTAGAGATCAGCACTATCTGCGCCAATTGTGGCGAAACACTCGAACACTATTGAAGCAAGAAAGTAACCCAAACTACATTTACCACAATGCCAGGTGCGAACCTTGCTGGGAGGTGAAGCGGTGTGCTCCCACCCCTGCTCCTGTTTAAAAGTAGTCCTGTAAGTCATTGAGCTGACGAGCTTGTGGTTGAAGGGCCCGCATACCTGTGAGAGGTACCTGACCTGAGAAAGATGTCGGCAGCCTACTCAGCAAACCCTACATTTGAAAAACTGTAATCTCTACTGATGACGGTTAAAGAACCAGAAACATGTGTCTAGAGATCAGCACTATCTGCGCCAACTGTGGCGAAACACTCAAACACTCTTGAAGCAAGCAAGTAACTGAAACTGCATTTACCACAATGCCAGGGGCGAACCTTGCTGGGAAGTGAAGCGGTGTACTCCCACCCCTGTTCCTGTTTATTAGTACTCCCGTGAGTCATTGAGCTGACGAGCACGTGGATGAAGCACCCGCATGCTTGTGAGAGGTATCTGAGCTGAGAAAGATGTTGGCAGCCTACTCAGCAAACCCCATATTTGAAAAACTGTAATCTCTACTGATGACGGTTAAAGAACCATAAACACATGTCTAGAGATTAGCACTATATGCGACAACTGTGTCGAAACATTGGAACACTCTAAAAGCACGCAAGTAACTGAAACTGCATTTACCAAAATGCCAGGGGCGAACCTTGCTGGGAGGTGAAGCGGTGTGCTCCCACCCCTGTTCCGGTTTAATAGTACTCCTGTGAGTCATTGAGCTGACAAGCACGTGGATGAAGCACCCGCATGCCTGTGAGAGGTACCTGATCTGAGAAAGATGTTGGCAGCACACTCAGCAAACCCCACATTTGAAAGACTGTAATCTCTACTGATGACGGTTAAAGAACCAGAACCATGTGTCTAGAGATCAGCACTATCTGCGTCAACTGTGGCGAACCACTCGAACAGTCTTGAAGCAAGCAGGTAACTGAAACTGCATTTACCACAATGCCAAGGGCGAACCTTGCCGGGAGGTGAAGCGGAGTCCTCCCACCCCTGTTCCTGTTTAATAGTTCTCCAGTGAGTCATTGAGATGACGAGCTCGTGGATGAAGCACCCGCATGCCTGTGAGAGGTACCAGACCTGAGAAAGGTGTTGGCAGCCTACTCAGCAAACCCCACATTTGAAAGACTTTAATCTCTACCTATTACAGTTAAAGAACCAGAACCATGTGTCTAGAGATCAGCACTATCTGCGCCAACTATGGCGAAATACTCGAACACTCTTGAAGCAAGCAAGTAACTGAAACTGCATTTACCACAATGCCAGGGGAGAACCTTGCTGGGAGGTGAAGCGGTGTGCTCCCACCCCTGTTCCTGTTTAATAGTACTCCTGTGAGTCATTGAGCTGACGAGCTCATGGATGAAGCACCCGCATGCCTGTGAGAGGTACCTGACCTGAGAAAGATTTTGGCAGTCTAATCAGCAAAACCCAAATTTCAAAGACTGTAATCTCTACTGATCACTGTTAAAGAACCAGAAACATGTGTCTAGTGATCAGCACTCTCTGCGCCAACCGTGGCGAAACACTCGAACACTATTGAAGCAAGAAAGTAACCCAAACTACATTTACCACAATGCCAGGGGTGAACCTTCCTGGGAAGTGAAGCGGTGTGCTCCCACCCCTGTTCCTGTTTTATAGTTCTCCAGTGAGTCATTGAGCTGACGAGCTCATGGATGAAGCACCCGCATGCCTGTGAGAGGTACCTGACCTGAGAAAGATGTTGGCAGCCTACTCAGCAAACCCCAAATTTCAAAGACTGTAATCTCTACTGATGACAGTTAAAGAACCAGAAACACGTGTCTAGAGATCAGCACTATCTGCGCCAACTCTGGCGAAACACTCGAACACTCTTGAAGCAAGCAAGTAACTGAAACTGCATTTACCACAATGCCAGGGGAGAACCTTGCTGGGAGGTGAAGCGGTGTGCTCCCACCCCTGTTCCTGTTTAATAGTACTCCTGTGAGTCATTGAACTGACGAGCTCATGGATGAAGCACCCGCATGCCTGTGAGAGGTACCTGACCTGAGAAAGATTTTGGCAGTCTAATCAGCAAACCCCAAATTTCAAAGACTGTAATCTCTACTGATGACTGTTAAAGAACCAGAAACATGTGTCTAGAGATCAGCACTATCTGCGCCAACTGTGGCGAAACACTCGAACACTATTGAAGCAAGAAAGTAACCCAAACTGCATTTACCACAATGCTAGGGGTGAACCTTCCTGGGAGGTGAAGCGGTGTGCTCCCACCCCTGTTCCTGTTTCATAGTTCTCCAGTGAGTCATTGAGCTGACGAGCTCATGGATGAAGCACCCGCATGCCTGTGAGAGGTACCTGACCTGAGAAAGATGTTGGCAGCCTACTCAGCAAACCCCAAATTTCAAAGACTATAATCTCTACTGATGACAGTTAAAGAACCAGAAACACGTGTCTAGAGATCAGCACTATCTGCGCCAACTGTGGCGAAACACTCGAACACTCTTGAAGCAAGCAAGTAACTGAAACTGCATTTACCACAATGCCAAGGGTGAACCTTCCTGGGAGGTGAAGCGGTGTGCTCCCACCCCTGTTCCTGTTTCATAGTTCTCCAGTGAGTCATTGAGCTGACGAGCTCATGGATGAAGCACCCGCATGCCTGTGAGAGGTACCTGACCTGAGAAAGATGTTGGCAGCCTACTCAGCAAACCCCAAATTTCAAAGACTGTAATCTCTACTGATGACAGTTAAAGAACCAGAAACCCGTGTCTAGAGATCAGCACTATCTGCGCCAACTGTGGCGAAACACTCAAACACGCTTGAAGCAAGGAAGTAACTGAAACTGCATTTACCACAATGCCAGGTGCGAACCTTGCTGGGAGGTGAAGCGGTGTGCTCCCAACCCTGCTCCTGTTTAAAAGTAGTCCCGTAAGTCATTGAGCTGACGAGCTTGTGGTTGAAGGACCCGCATGCCTGTGAGAGGTACCTGACCTGAGAAAGATGTCGGCAGCCTACTCAGCAAACCCCACATTTGAAAATCTGTAATCTTTACTGATGACGGTTAAAGAACCAGAAACACGTGTATAGAGATCAGCACTATATGCGCCAACTGTGGCGAAAAACTCAAACACTCTTAAAGCAAGCAAGTAACTGGAACTGCATTTACCACAATGACAGGGTGCAAACCTTGCTGGGAGGTGAAGTGGTGTGCTCCCACCCCTGTTCCTGTTTAATAGTACCCCCGTGAGTCATTGAGCTGACAAGCTCGTGGATGAAGAACCCGCATGCGTGTGAGAGGTACCTGATCTGAGAAAGATGTTGGCTGCATACTCAGCAAACCCCACATTTGAAAGACTTTAATATCTACCTGTGACAGTTAAAGAACCAGAACCACGTGTCTAGAGATCAGCACAATCTGCGCCAACAGTGGCGAAACACTCGAACACTCTTGAAGCAAGCAAGTAACTGAAACTGCATTTACCACAATGCCAGGGGCGAACCTTGATGGGAGGTGAAGCGGTATGCTCCCACCCCTGTTCCTGTTTAATAGTACTCCCGTGAGTCATTGAGCTGACGAGCTCATGGATGAAGCACCCGCATGCCTGTGAGAGGTACCTGACCTGAGAAAGATGTTGGCAGCCTACTCAGCAAACCCCAAGTTTCAAAGACTCTAATCTCTACTGATGACAGTTAAAGAACCAGAAACACATGTCTAGAGATCAGCACTATCTGCGCCACATGTGGCGAAACACTCAAACACTCTTGAAGCAAGCAAGTAACTGAAACTTCAATTACGACAATGTCAGGGGCGAACCTTGCTGGGAGGTGAAGCAAAGTCCTCCCACCCCTGTTTCTGTTTAATAGTTCCCCAGTGAGTCATTGAGCTGATGAGTTCGTGGATGAAGCACCCGCATGCCTGTGAAAGGTACCAGACCTGAGAAAGATGTTGACAGCCTACTCCCCTAACCCCAGAATTGAAAGACTGTAATCTTTACTGAGGACGGTTAAAGAACCAGAAGCACATGTCTAGAGATCAGCACTATCTGCACCAACTGTGGCGAAACACTCGAACACTATCGAAGCAAGCAAGTCACTAAAACTGCATTTATCACAATGCCAGGGGCGAACCTTGCTGGGAGGTGAAGCGGCATCCTCCCACCCCTGTTCCTGTTTAGTAGTACTCCCATGAGTCATTGAGCTGACGAGCTCGTGGATGAAGCACCCGCATGCCTGTGAGAGGTACCTGACCTGAGAAAGATGTTGGCAGCCTACTCAGCAAACCCCACATTTGAAAGACTTTAATCTCTACCTGTGACAGTTAAAGAACCAGAACCACGTGTCTAGAGATCAGCACAATCGGCGCCAACTGTGCGAAACACTCAAACACTCTTGAAGCAAGCAAGTAACTAAAACTGCATTTACCACAATGCCAGGGGCGAACCTTGATGGGAGGTAAAGCGGTGTGCTCCCACCCCTGTTCCTGTTTAATAGTACTCCCGTGAGTCATTGAGCTGACGAGCTCGTGGATGAAGCACCCACATGCCTGTGAGAGGTACCTGACCTGAGAAAGATGTTAGCAGTCTAATCAGCAAACCCCAAATTTCAAAGACTGTAATCTCTACTGATGACGGTTAAAGAACCAGAAACACGTATCTAGAGATCAGCACTATCTGCGCCAACTGTGGCGAAACACTCGAACACTCTTGAAGCAAGCAAGTCACTGAAACTGCATTTATCACAATGCCAGGGGCGAACCTTGCTGGGAAGTGAAGCGGTGAGCTCCCACCCCTGTTCCTGTTTAGTAGTACTCCCATGAGTCATTGAGCTGACGAGCTCGTGGATGAAGCACCTGCATGCCTGTGAGAGGTACCTGACCTGAGAAAGATGTTGGCAGCCTACTCAGCAAACCCCACATTTGAAAGACTTTAATCTCTACCTACGACAGTTAAAGAACCAGAACCACGTGTCTAGAGATCAGCACTATCGCCCAACTGTGGCGAAACACTCGAACACTCTTGAAGCAAGCAAGTAACTGAAACTGCATTTACCACAATGCCAGGGGCGAACCTTGCTGGGAGGTGAAGCAGTGTGCTCCCACCCCTGTTCCTATTTAATAGTACCCCCATGGATCATTGAGCTGACAAGCTGGTGGATGAAGCACCCGCATGCCTGTGAGAGGTACCTGACCTGAGAAAGATGTTGGCAGCCTACTCAGCAAACCCTATATTTGAAAGACTGTAATCTCTACTGATGACGGTTAAAGAACTAGAAACACGTGTGTTGAGATCAGCACTATCTGCGCCAACTGTGGCGAAACACTCGAACACTCTTGAAGCAAGCAAGTAACCGAAACTGCATTTACCACAATGTCAGGGGCGAACCTTGCTGGAGGTGAAGCGGTGTGCTCCCACCCCTGTTCCTGTTTAATAGTACTCCTGTGAGTCATTGAGCTGACAAGCTCGTGGATGAAGCACCCGCATGCCTGTGAGAGGTACCTGACCTGAGAAAGATGTTGGCAGCACACTCAGCACACCCCAGATTTGAAAGACGGTAATCTCTACTGATGACGGTCAAAGAACCAGAAACACGTGTCTAGAGATCAGCACTATATGCGTCAACTGTGGCGAACCACTCGAACACTCTTGAAGCAAGCAAGTAACCCAAACTGCATTTACCACAATGCCAGGGGTGAACCTTCCTGGGAGGTGAAGCAGTGTGCTCCCACACCTGTTCCTGTTTTAAAGTTCTCCAGTGAGTCATTGAGCTGACGAGCTCATGAATGAAGCACCCGCATGGCTGTGAGAGGTACCTGACCTGAGAAAGATGTTGGCAGCCTACTCAGCAAACCCCACATTTGAAAGACTGCAATCTCTACTGATGACCGTTAAAGAGCCAGAACCACGTGTCTAGAGATCAGCACTATCTGCGTCAACTGTGGCGAAACACTCGAACAGTCTTGAAGCAAGCAGGTAACTGAAACTGCATTTACCACAATGCCAAGGGCGAACTTTGCCGGGAGGTGAAGCGGAGTCCTCCCACCCCTGTTCCTGTTTAATAGTTCTCCAGTGAGTCATTGAGATGACCAGCTCGTGGATGAAGCACCCGCATGCCTGTGAGAGGTACCAGACCTGAGAAAGATGTTGGCAGCCTACTCAGCAAACCCCAGATTTGAAAGACGGTAATCTCTACTGATGATGGTTAAAGAACCAGAAAAACGTGTCTAGAGATCAGCACTATCTGCGCCAACTGTGGCGAAACACTCGAACACTCTTGAAGCAAGCAAGTAACCGAAACTGCATTTACCACAATGCCAGGGGCGATCCTTGCTGGGAGGTGAAGCGGTGTAGTCCCACCCCTGTTTCTGTTTAATAGTTCTCCCGTGAGTCATTGAGCTGACGAGCTGGTGGATGAAGCACCTGCATGCCTGTGAGAGGTGCCAGACCTGAGAAAAATGTTGGAAGCCTACTCAGCAAACCCCACATTTGAAAGACTTTAATCTCTACCTATTACAGGTAAAAAACCAGAACCACGTGTATAGAGATCAGCACTATCTGCGCCAACTGAGGCAAAACACACGAACACTCTTGAAGCAAGCAAGTAACCGAAACTGCATTTACCACAATGCCAGGGGCGAACCGTGCTGGGAGGTGAAGCGGTGTGCTCCCACCCCTGTTCCTGTTTTATAGTTCTCCAGTGAGTCATTGAGCTGACGAGCTCATGGACGAAGCACCCGCATGCCTGTGAGACGTACCAGACCTGAGAAAGATGTTGGCAGCCTGCACCCCAAACCCCAGAATTGAAAGACTGTAATCTTTACTGATGACGGTTAAAGAACCAGAAACACGTGTCTAGAGATCAGCACTATCTGCGCCAACTGTGGCAAAACACTCGAACACTCTTGAAGCAAGCAAGTAACCGAAACTGCATTTACCACAATGCCAGGGGCGAACCTTGCTGGGAGGTGAAGAGGTGTGCTCCCACCCCTGTTCCTGTTTAATAGTACTCCCGTGAGCCATTGAGCTGACGAGCTGGTGGATGAAGCACCCGCATGCCTGTTTGAGGTACCTGACCTGAGAAAGATTTTGGCAGTCTAATCAGCAAACCCCAAATTTCAAAGACTGTAATCTCTACTGATGACGGTTAAAGAACCAGAAACATGTGTCTAGAGATCAGCACTATCTGCGCCAACTGTGGCGAAACACTCGAACACTATTGAAGCAAGAAAGTAACCCAAACTGCATTTACCACAATGCCAGGGGTGAACCTTCCTGGGAGGTGAAGAGGTGTGCTCCCACCCCTGTTCCTGTTTTATAGTTCTCCAGTGAGTCATTGAGCTGACGAGCTCATGGATGAAGCACCCGCATGCCTGTGAGAGGTACCTGACCTGAAAAAGGTGTTGGCAGCATACTCAGCAAACCCCACATTTGAAAGACTGCAATCTCTACTGATGACGGTTAAAGAACCAGAACCACGTGTCTAGAGATCAGCACTATATGCGCCAACTGTGTCGAAACATTCAAACACTCTTAAAGCAAGCAAGTAACTGAAACTGCAATTACCACAATGCCAGGGACGAACCTTGCTGGGAGGTGAAGTGGTGTGCTCCCACCCCTGTTCCTGTTTAATAGTACTCCCATGAGTCATTGAGCTGACAAGCTGGTGGATGAAGCAGCCGCATGCTGTGAGAGGTACCAGACCTGAGAAAGATGTTGGGAGCCTGCTCAGCAAACCCCACATTTGCAAGACTGTAAGCTCTACTGATGACGGTTAAGGAACCAGAACCACGTGTCTAGAGATCAGCACTATCTGCGCCAACTGTGGCAAAATACTCGAACACTCTTGGAGCAAGCAAGTAACTGAAACTGCATTTACCACAATGCCAGGGGCGAACCTTGCTGGGAGGTGAAGCAGTGTGCTCCCACCCCTGTTCCTGTTTAATAGTGCCCCCATGGATCATTGAGCTGACAAGCTGGTGGATGAAGCACCCGCATGCCTGTGAGAGGTACCTGACCTGAGAAAGATGTTGACAGCCTACTCAGCAAACCCTATATTTGAAAGACTGTAATCTCTACTGATGACGGTTAAAGAACTAGAAACACGTGTGTTGAGATCAGCACTATCTGCGCCAACTGTGGCGAAACACTCGAACACTCTTGAAGCAAGTAAGTAACCGAAACTGCATTTGCCACAATGCCAGAGGCGAAGCTTGCTGGAGGTGAAGCGGTGTGCTCCCACCCCTGTTCCTGTTTAATAGTACTCCTGTGAGTCATTGAGCTGACAAGCTCGTGGATGAAGCACCCGCATGCCTGTGAGAGGTACCTGATCTGAGAAAGATGTTGGCAGCACACTCAGCAAACCCCACATTTGAAAGACTGTAATCTCTACTGATGACGGTTAAAGGACCAGAACCACATGTCTAGAGATCAGCACTATCTGCGTCACCTGTGGCGAAACACTCAAACACTCTTGAAGCAAGCAAGTAACTGAAACTGCATTTACCACAATGCCAGGCGCGAACCTTGCCGGGTGGTGAAGCGGAGTCCTCCCACCCCTGCTCCTGCTTAATAGTTTTCCAGTGAGTCATTGAGATGACGAGCTCGTGGATGAAGCATCCGCATGCCTGTGAGAGGTACCAGACCTGAGAAAGGTGTTGGCAGCCTACTCAGCAAACCCCAGATTTGAAAGACGGTAATCTCTACTGATGACGGTTAAAGAACCAGAAACACGTGTCTAGAGATCAGCACTATCTGCACCAACTGTGGCGAAACACTCGAACACTCTTGAAGCAAGCAAGTAACCCAAACTGCATTTACCACAATGCCAGGGGTGAACCTTCCTGGGAGGTGAAGCGGTGTGCTCCCACCCCTGTTCCTGTTTATTAGTACTCCCGTGAGTCATTGAGCTGACAAGCACGTGGATGAAGCACCCGCATGCCTGTGAGAGGTACCTGATCTGAGAAAGATGTTGGCAGCACACTCAGCAAACCCCACATTTGAAAGACTGTAATCTCTACTGATGACGGTTAAAGAACCAGAACCATGTGTCAAGAGATCAGCACTATCTGCGTCAACTGTGGCGAACCACTCGAACAGTCTTGAAGCAAGCAGGTAACTGAAACTGCATTTACCACAATGCCAAGGGCGAACTTTGCCGGGAGGTGAAGCGGAGTCCTCCCACCCCTGTTCCTGTTTAATAGTTCTCCAGTGAGTCAATGAGATGACGAGCTCGTGGATGAAGCACCCGCATGCCTGTGAGAGGTACCAGACCTGAGAAAGATGTTGGCAGCCTACTCAGCAAACCCCAGATTTGAAAGATGGTAATCTCTACTGATGATGGTTAAAGAACCAGAAAAACGTGTCTAGAGATCAGCACTATCTGCGCCAACTGTGGCGAAACACTCGAACACTCTTGAAGCAAGCAAGTAACCGAAACTGCATTTACCACAATGCCAGGGGCGATCCTTGCTGGGAGGTGAAGCGGTGTAGTCCCACCCCTGTTTCTGTTTAATAGTTCTCCCGTGAGTCATTGAGCTGACGAGCTGGTGGATGAAGCACCTGCATGCCTGTGAGAGGTGCCAGACCTGAGAAAAATGTTGGAAGCCTACTCAGCAAACCCCACATTTGAAAGACTTTAATCTCTACCTATTACAGTTAAAAAACCAGAACCACGTGTATAGAGATCAGCACTATCTGCGCCAACTGTGGCGAAACACACGAACACTCTTGAAGCAAGCAAGTAACCGAAACTGCATTTACCACAATGCCAGGGGCGAACCGTGCTGGGAGGTGAAGCGGTGTGCTCCCACCCCTGTTCCTGTTTTATAGTTCTCCAGTGAGTCATTGAGCTGACGAGCTCATGGACGAAGCACCCGCATGCCTGTGAGACGTACCAGACCTGAGAAAGATGTTGGCAGCCTGCACCCCAAACCCCAGAATTGAAAGACTGTAATCTTTACTGATGACGGTTAAAGAACCAGAAACACGTGTCTAGAGATCAGCACTATCTGCGCCAACTGTGGCAAAACACTCGAACACTCTTGAAGCAAGCAAGTAACCGAAACTGCATTTACCACAATGCCAGGGGCGAACCTTGCTGGGAGGTGAAGAGGTGTGCTCCCACCCCTGTTCCTGTTTAATAGTACTCCCGTGAGTCATTGAGCTGACGAGCTGGTGGATGAAGCACCCGCATGCCTGTTTGAGGTACCTGACCTGAGAAAGATTTTGGCAGTCTAATCAGCAAACCCCAAATTTCAAAGACTGTAATCTCTACTGATGACGGTTAAAGAACCAGAAACATGTGTCTAGAGATCTGCACTATCTGCGCCAACTGTGGCGAAACACTCGAACACTATTGAAGCAAGAAAGTAACCAAAACTGCATTTACCACAATGCCAGGGGTGAACCTTCCTGGGAGGTGAAGAGGTGTGCTCCCACCCCTGTTCCTGTTTTATAGTTCTCCAGTGAGTCATTGAGCTGACGAGCTCATGGATGAAGCACCCGCATGCCTGTGAGAGGTACCTGACCTGAAAAAGATGTTGGCAGCATACTCAGCAAACCCCACATTTGAAAGACTGCAATCTCTACTGATGACGGTTAAAGAACCAGAACCACGTGTCTAGAGATCAGCACTATATGCGCCAACTGTGTCGAAACATTCAAACACTCTTAAAGCAAGCAAGTAACTGAAACTACAATTACCACAATGCCAGGGACGAACCTTGCTGGGAGGTGAAGTGGTGTGCTCCCACCCCTGTTCATGTTTAATAGTACTCCCATGAGTCATTGAGCTGACAAGCTGGTGGATGAAGCAGCCGCATGCTGTGAGAGGTACCTGACCTGAGAAAGATGTTGGGAGCCTGCTCAGCAAACCCCACATTTGCAAGACTGTAAGCTCTACTGATGACGGTTAAGGAACCAGAACCACGTGTCTAGAGATCAGCACTATCTGCGCCAACTGTGGCAAAATACTCGAACACTCTTGGAGCAAGCAAGTAACTGAAACTGCATTTACCACAATGCCAGGGGCGAACCTTGCTGGGAGGTGAAGCAGTGTGCTCCCACCCCTGTTCCTGTTTATTAGTACCCCCATGGATCATTGAGCTGACAAGCTGGTGGATGAAGCACCCGCATGCCGGTGAGAGGTACCTGACCTGAGAAAGATGTTGGCAGCCTACTCAGCAAACCCTATATTTGAAAGACTGTAATCTCTACTGATGACGGTTAAAGAACTAGAAACACGTGTGTTGAGATAAGCACTATCTGCGCCAACTGTGGCGAAACACTCGAACACTCTTGAAGCAAGTAAGTAACCGAAACTGCATTTACCACAATGCCAGGGGCGAACCTTGCTGGAGGTGAAGCGGTGTGCTCCCACCCCGGTTCCTGTTTAATAGTACTCCTGTGAGTCATTGAGCTGACAAGCTCGTGGATGAAGCACCCGCATGCCTGTGAGAGGTACCTGATCTGAGAAAGATGTTGGCAGCACACTCAGCAAACCCCACATTTGAAAGACTGTAATCTCTACTGATGACGGTTAAAGGACCAGAACCACGTGTCTAGAGATCAGCACTATCTGCGTCAACTGTGGCGAAACACTCAAACACTCTTGAAGCAAGCAAGTAACTGAAACTGCATTTACCACAATGCCAGGGGCGAACCTTGCCAGGAGGTGAAGCGGAGTCCTCCCACCCCTGTTCCTGTTTAATAGATTTCCAGTGAGTCATTGAGATGACGAGCTCGTGGATGAAGCATCCGCATGCCTGTGAGAGGTACCAGACCTGAGAAAGGTGTTGGCAGCCTACTCAGCAAACCCCAGATTTGAAAGACGGTAATCTCTACTGATGACGGTTAAAGAACCAGAAACACGTGTCTAGAGATCAGCACTATCTGCACCAACTGTGGCGAAACACTCGAACACTCTTGAAGCAAGCAAGTAACCCAAACTGCATTTACCACAATGCCAGGGGTGAACCTTCCTGGGAGGTGAAGCAGTGTGCACCCACACCTGTTCCTGTTTTAAAGTTCTCCAGTGAGTCATTGAGCTGACGAGCTCATGAATGAAGCACCCGCATGCCTGTGAGAGGTACCTGACCTGAGAAAGATGTTGGCAGCCTACTCAGCAAACCCCACATTTGAAAGACTGCAATCTCTACTGATGACGGTTAAAGAACCAGAAACATGTGTCTAGAGATCAGCACTATCTGCGCCAACTGTGGCGAAACACTCGAACACTATTGAAGCAAGAAAGTAACCCAAACTGCATTTACCACAATGCCAGGGGTGAACCTTCCTGGGAGGTGAAGAGGTGTGCTCCCACCCCTGTTCCTGTTTTATAGTTCTCCAGTGAGTCATTGAGCTGACGAGCTCATGGATGAAGCACCCGCATGCCTGTGAGAGGTACCTGACCTGAAAAAGATGTTGGCAGCATACTCAGCAAACCCCACATTTGAAAGACTGCAATCTCTACTGATGACGGTTAAAGAACCAGAACCACGTGTCTAGAGATCAGCACTATATGCGCCAACTGTGTCGAAACATTCAAACACTCTTAAAGCAAGCAAGTAACTGAAACTGCAATTACCACAATGCCAGGGACGAACCTTGCTGGGAGGTGAAGTGGTGTGCTCCACCCCTGTTCCTGTTTAATAGTACTCCCATGAGTCATTGAGCTGACAAGCTGGTGGATGAAGCAGCCGCATGCTGTGAGAGGTACCTGACCTGAGAAAGATGTTGGGAGCCTGCTCAGCAAACCCCACATTTGCAAGACTGTAAGCTCTACTGATGACGGTTAAGGAACCAGAACCACGTGTCTAGAGATCAGCACTATCTGCGCCAACTGTGGCAAAATACTCGAACACTCTTGGAGCAAGCAAGTAACTGAAACTGCATTTACCACAATGCCAGGGGCGAACCTTGCTGGGAGGTGAAGCAGTGTGCTCCCACCCCTGTTCCTGTTTATTAGTACCCCCATGGATCATTGAGCTGACAAGCTGGTGGATGAAGCACCCGCATGCCGGTGAGAGGTACCTGACCTGAGAAAGATGTTGGCAGCCTACTCAGCAAACCCTATATTTGAAAGACTGTAATCTCTACTGATGACGGTTAAAGAACTAGAAACACGTGTGTTGAGATAAGCACTATCTGCGCCAACTGTGGCGAAACACTCGAACACTCTTGAAGCAAGTAAGTAACCGAAACTGCATTTACCACAATGCCAGGGGCGAACCTTGCTGGAGGTGAAGCGGTGTGCTCCCACCCCTGTTCCTGTTTAATAGTACTCCTGTGAGTCATTGAGCTGACAAGCTCGTGGATGAAGCACCCGCATGCCTGTGAGAGGTACCTGATCTGAGAAAGATGTTGGCAGCACACTCAGCAAACCCCACATTTGAAAGACTGTAATCTCTACTGATGACGGTTAAAGGACCAGAACCACGTGTCTAGAGATCAGCACTATCTGCGTCAACTGTGGCGAAACAATCAAACACTCTTGAAGCAAGCAAGTAACTGAAACTGCATTTACCACAATGCCAGGGGCGAACCTTGCCAGGAGGTGAAGCGGAGTCCTCCCACCCCTGTTCCTGTTTAATAGATTTCCAGTGAGTCATTGAGATGACGAGCTCGTGGATGAAGCATCCGCATGCCTGTGAGAGGTACCAGACCTGAGAAAGGTGTTGGCAGCCTACTCAGCAAACCCCAGATTTGAAAGACCGTAATCTCTACTGATGATGGTTAAAGAACCAGAAACACGTGTCTAGAGATCAGCACTATCTGCACCAACTGTGGCGAAACACTCGAACACTCTTGAAGCAAGCAAGTAACCCAAACTGCATTTACCACAATGCCAGGGGTGAGCCTTCCTGGGAGGTGAAGCAGTGTGCACCCACACCTGTTCCTGTTTTAAAGTTCTCCAGTGAGTCATTGAGCTGACGAGCTCATGAAAGAAGCACCCGCATGCCTGTGAGAGGTACCTGACCTGAGAAAGATGTTGGCAGCCTACTCAGCAAACCCCACATTTGAAAGACTGCAATCTCTACTGATGACCGTTAAAGAACCAGAACCACGTGTCTAGAGATCAGCACTATCTGTGTCAACTGTGGCGAAACATTCGAACACTCTTGAAGCAAGCAAGTAACTGAAACTGCATTTACCACAATGCCAGGGGCGAACCTTGCTGGGAGGTGAAGCGGTGTGCTCCCACCCCTGTTCCTGTTTATTAGTACTCCCGTGAGTCATTGAGCTGACAAGCATGTGGATGAAGCACCCGCATGCCTGTGAGAGGTACCTGATCTGAGAAAGATGTTATCAGCACACTCAGCAAACCCCACATTTGAAAGACTGTAATCTCTACTGATGACGGTTAAAGAACCAGAAACATGTGTCTAGAGATCAGCACTATCTGCGCCAACTGTGGAGAAACACTCGAACACTCTTGAAGCAAGCAGGTAACTGAAACTGCATTTACCACAATGCCAAGGGCGAACCTTGCCAGGAGTTGAAGCGGAGTCCTCCCACCTCTGTTCCTGTTTAATAGTTCTCCAGTGAGTCATTGAGATGACGAGCTCGTGGATGAAGCACCCGCATGCCTGTGAGAGGTACCAGACCTGAGAAAGGTGTTGGCAGCCTACTTAGCAAACCCCAGATTTGAAAGACGGTAATCTCTACTGATGATGGTTAAAGAACCAGAAAAACGTGTCTAGAGATCAGCACTATCTGCGCCAACTGTGGCGAAACACTCGAACATTCTTGAAGCAAGCAAGTAACCAAAACTGCATTTACCACAATGCCTGGGGCGATCCTTGCTGGGAGGTGAAGCGGTGTACTCCCACCCCTGTTTCTGTTTACTAGTTCTCCCGTGAGTCATTGAGCTGACGAGCTGGTGGATGAAGCACCTGCATGCCTGTGAGAGGTACCAGACCTGAGAAAAATGTTGGAAGCCTACTCAGCAAACCCCACATTTGAAAGACTTTAATCTCTACCTATTACAGTTAAAGAACCAGAACCACTTGTCTAGAGATCAGCACTATCTGCGCCAACTGTGGCGAAACACTCGAACACTATTGAAGCAAGCAAGTTACTGAAACAGCATTTACCACAATGTCAGGGGAGAACCTTGCTGGGAGGTGAAGCGGTCTGCTCCCACCCCTGTTCCTGTTTAATAGTACTCCTGTGAGTCATTGAGCTGACGAGCTCATGGATGAAGCACCCGCATGCCTGTGAGAGGTACCTGACCTGAGAAAGATGTTGGCAGCCTACTCAGCAAACCCCAAATTTCAAAGACTGTAATCTCTACTGATGACAGTTAAAGAACCAGAAACACATGTCTAGAGATCAGCACTATCTGCGCCAACTGTGGCGAAACATTCAAACACTCGTGAAGCAAGCAAGTAACCCAAGCTGCATTTACCACAATGGCAGGGGTCAACCTTCCTGGGAGGTGAAGCGGTGTGCTCCCACCCCTGTTCCTGTTTTATAGTTCTCCAGTGAGTCATTGAGCTGACGAGCTCATGGACGAAGCACCCGCATGCCTGTGAGACGTACCAGACCTGAGAAAGATGTTGGCAGCCTGCACCCCAAACCCCAGAATTGAAAGACTGTAATCTTTACTGATGACGGTTAAAGAACCAGAAACACGTGTCTAGAAATCAGCACTATCTGTGCCAACTGTGGCGAAACACTCGAACACTCTTGAAGCAAGCAAGTAACCGAAACTGCATTTACCACAATGCCAGGGGCGAACCTTGCTGGGAGGTGTAGCGGTGTGCTCCCACCCCTGTTCCTGTTCAATAGTACTCCCATGAGTCATTGAGCTGACAAGCTGGTGGATGAAGCACCTGCATGCCTGTGAGAGGTACCTGACCTGAGAAAGATGTTGGGAGCCTACTCAGCAAACCCCACATTTGCATGACAGAAAGCTCTACTGATGACGGTTAAAGAACCAGAAACACGTGTCTAGAGATCAGCGCTATCTGCGCCAACTGTGGAGAAACACTCGAACACTCTTGAAGCAAGCAAGTAACTGGAACTGCAATTACCACAATGTCAGGGGCGAACCTTGCTGGGAGGTGAAGCAGCGTCCTCCCACCCCTGTTCCTGTTTAATAGTTCTCCAGTGAGTGATAGAGCTGACAAGCTGGTGGATGAAGCACCCGTATGCCTGTGAGAGGTACCTGACTTGAGAAAGATGTTGGCAGCCTACTCAGCAAACCCGACATTTGAAAGACTGTAATCTCTACTGATGACGGTTAATGAACCAGAAACACGTGTCTAGAGATCAGCACTATCTGTGCCAACTGTGGCGAAACACTCGAACACTCTTGAAGCAAGTAAGTAACCTAAACTGCATTTACCACAATGCCAGGGGCGAACCTTGCTGGAGGTGAAGCGGTGTGCTCCCGCCCCTGTTCCTGTTTAATAGTACTCCTGTGAGTCATTGAGCTGACAAGCTCGTGGATGAAGCACCCGCATGCCTGTGAGAGGTACCTGATCTGAGAAAGATGTTGGCAGCACACTCAGCAAACCCCACATTTGAAAGACTGTAATCTCTACTGATGACGGTTAAAGGACCAGAACCACGTGTCTAGAGATCAGCACTATCTGCGTCAACTGTGGCGAAACACTCAAACACTCTTGAAGCAAGCAAGTAACTGAAACTGCATTTACCACAATGCCAAAGGGGCGAACCTTGCCGGGAGGTGAAGCGGAGTCCTCCCACCCCTGTTCCTGTTTAATAGATTTCCAGTGAGTCATTGAGATGACGAGCTCGTGGATGAAGCATCCGCATGCCTGTGAGAGGTACCAGACCTGAGAAAGGTGTTGGCAGCCTACTCAGCAAACCCCAGATTTGAAAGACGGTAATCTCTACTGATGACGGTTAAAGAACCAGAAACACGTGTCTAGAGATCAGCACTATCTGCACCAACTGTGGCGAAACACTCTAACACTCTTGAAGCAAGCAAGTAACCCAAACTGCATTTACCACAATGCCAGGGGTGAACCTTCCTGGGAGGTGAAGCAGTGTGCACCCACACCTGTTCCTGTTTTAAAGTTCTCCAGTGATTCATTGAGCTGACTAGCTCATGAATGAAGCACCCGCATGCCTGTGAGAGGTACCTGACCTGAGAAAGATGTTGGCAGCCTACTCAGCAAACCCCACATTTGAAAGACTGCAATCTCTACTGATGACCGTTAAAGAACCAGAACCAAGTGTCTAGAGATCAGCACTATCTGCGTCAACTGTGGCGAAACACTCGAACACTCTTGAAGCAAGCAAGTAACTGAAACTGCATTTACCACAATGCCAGGGGCGAACCTTGCTGGGAGGTGAAGCGGTGTGCTCCCACCCCTGTTCCTGTTTATTAGTACTCCCGTGAGTCATTGAGCTGACAAGCATGTGGATGAAGCACCCGCATGCCTGTGAGAGGTACCTGACCTGAGAAGGATGTTGGCAGTCTAACAGGCAAACCGCAAATTTCAAAGACTATAATCCCTACTGATGACGGTTAAAGAACCAGAAACACGTGTCTAGAGATCAGCACTATCTGCGCCAACTGTGGCGAAACACTCGAACACTCTTGAAGCAAGCAAGTAACCCAAACTGCATTCACCACAATGCCAGGGGTGACCCTTCCTGGGAGGTGTAGCGGTGTGCTCCCACCCCTGTTCCTGTTTAATAGTACTCCCATGAGTCATTGAGCTGACAAGCTGGTGGATGAAGCACCTGCATGCCTGTGAGAGGTACCTGACCTGAGAAAGATATTGGGAGCCTACTCAGCAAACCCCACATTTGCAAGACAGTAAGCTCTACTGATGACGGTTAAAGAACCAGAAACACGTGTCTAGAGATCAGCACTATCTGCGCCAACTGTGGAGAAACACTCAAACACTCTTGAAGCAAGCAAGTAACTGGAACTGCAATTACCACAATGTCAGGGGCGAACCTTGCTGGGAGGTGAAGCGGCGTCCTCCCACCCCTGTTCCTGTTTAATAGTTCTCCAGTGAGTCATTGAGCTGACAAGCTGCTGGATGAAGCACCCGCATGCCTGTGAGACGTACCTGACTTGAGAAAGATGTTGGCAGCCTACTCAGCAAACCCCACATTTGAAAGACTGTAATCTTTACTGATGACGGTTAAAGAACCAGAAACACGTGTCTAGAGATCAGCACTATCTGTGCCAACTGTGGCGAATCACTCGAACACTCTTGAAGCAAGCAAGTAACTGAAACTGCAATTACCACAATGTCAGGGGCAAACCTTCCTGGGAGGTGAAGTGGCGTCCTCCCACCCCTGTTCCTGTTTAATAGTTCTCCATGGAGTCATTGTGCTGACGAGCTCGTGGATGAAGCACCCGCATGCCTGTGAGAGGTACCAGACCTGAGAAAAATGTTGGAAGCCTACTCACCAAACCCCAGAATTGTAAGACTGTAATCTTTACTGATGACGGTTAAAGAACCAGAAGCACGTGTCTAGAGATTAGCACTATCTGCGCCAACTGTGGCGAAACACTCGAACACTCTTGAAGCAAGCAAGTCACTGAAACTGCATTTATCACAATGCCAGGGGCGAACCTTGCTGGGAGGTGAAGCGGTGAGCTCCCACAACTGTTCCTGTTTATTAGTACTCCCATGAGTCATTGAGCTGACGAGCTCGTGGATGAAGCACCCGCATGCCTGTGAGAGGTACCTGACCTGAGAAAGATGTTGGCAGCCTTCTCAGCAAACCCCACATTTGAAAGACTGTAATCTCTACCTATGACAGTTAAAGAACCAGAACCACGTGTCTAGAGATCAGCACTATCTGCGGCAACTGTGGCGAAACACTCGAACACTCGTGAAGCAAGCAAGTAACCCAAACTGCATTTACCACAATGCCAGGGGTGAACTTTCCTGGGAGGTGAAGCGGTGTGCTCCCACCCCTGTTCCTGTTTTATAGTTCTCCAGTGAGTCATTGAGCTGACGAGCTCATGGATGAAGCACCCGCATGCCTGTGAGAGGTACCTGACCTGAGAAAGATGTTGGCAGCCTACTCAGCAAACCCCAAATTTCAAAGACTGTAATCGCTACTGATGACAATTAAAGAACCAGAAACACGTGTCTAGAGATCAGCACTATCTGTACTAACTGTGGCGAAACACTCGAACACTCTTGAAGCAAGCAAGTAACTGAAACTGCAATTACCACAATGTCAGGGGCGAACCTTGCTGGGAGGTGAAGCGGCGTCCTCCCACCCTTGTTCCTGTTTAAAAGTTCTCCAGTGAGTCATTGTGCTGACGAGCTCGTGGATGAAGCACCCGCATGCCTGTGAGAGGTACCAGACCTGAGAAAGATGTTGGCAGCCTACTCCCCAAACCCCAGAATTGAAAAACTGTAATCTTTACTGATGACGGTTAAATCACCAGAAACACGTGTCTAGAGATCAGCACTATCTGCACCAACTGTGGCGAAACACTCGAACAGTCTTGAAGCAAGCAAGTCACTGAAACTGCATTTATCACAATTCCTGGGGCGAACCTTGCAGGGAGGTGAAGCGGTGAGCTCCCACCCCTGTTCCTGTTTAGTAGTACTCCCATGCGTCATTGAGCTGACGAGCTCGTGGATGAAGCACCCGCATGCCTGTGAGAGGTACCTGACCTGAGAAAGATGTTGGCAGCCTACTCGGCAAACCCCACATTTGAAAGACTTTAATCTCTACCTGTGACAGTCAAAGAACCAGAACCACGTGTCTAGAGATCAGCACAATCTGCGCCAACAGTGGTGAAACACTCGAACACTCTTGAAGCAAGCAAGTAACTGAAACTGCATTTACCACAATGTCAGGGGCAAACCTTGCTGGGAGGTGAAGCGGCGTCCTCCCATCTCTGATCCTGTTTAATAGTACTCCCGTGAGTCATTTAGCTGACGAGCTTGTGGATGAAGCACCCGCATGCCTGTGAGAGGTACCTGACTGGAGAAAGATGTTGGCAGTCTAATCAGCAAACCCCAAATTTCAAAGACTATAATCTCTACTGATGACCGTTAAAGAACCAGAAACACGTGTCTAGAGATCAGCACTATCTGCGCCAACTGTGGCGAAACACTCGAACACTCGTGAATCAAGCAAGTAACCCAAACTGCATTTACCACAATGCCAGGGGTGAACCTTCCTGGGAGGTGAAGCGGTGTGCTCCCACCCCTGTTCCTGTTTTATAGTTCTCCAGTGAGTCATTGAGCTGACGAGCTCATGGATGCCCCGAATACTTACCGGTAATCTTCATTACTCCGAGTATAGTCTTCCTCGCCACATGACTAACACAGTGAGCTTCAGCTCCACACCAGAACCCTCCAAAGCAAAAAAGTCAGCCTCCCATGCCTCCCATCCCTTCCCAATATGGCTGACCCATTAAACCCATGACCCCTATAAGAGGCGGGCCGGCCCAACCCATCAGCCTGAAACTACCAAGCACAACATGAAGCCGATAGCCAGACAGGGAGGGAGGGATGGGAACTCATGTGGCGAGGAAGACTATACTCGGAGTAATGAAGATTACCGGTAAGTAATCGGGGCATTACCTCCTCGTTAGTCTTCCTCGCCACATGACTAACACAGTGAGCATATACCAAAGCCAAGCGGCTTCATGGAAACTCACAAGAAACCAACAGACCAGAAGGGGACGCCCACGAACGAGGGCAAAACCCAACAGGCCAGAACGAGCGGAAGGACCACCCAGGGGAGAGGCAACCACGAGCAGGAAGAACCAGCCCGGGACTGAAAGACACCGGGAAGGACAAAAACCCGGACCCCAGAGACACGAAGCGCCGGCAGGAACCAGCCGCAAGCAAAATCCAAAGGGGGACAGAGAAAGGCTCCGAACCAGACCACATGGAGCCAAAGGCCACAGAAAACAGGGCCCAGAGAGCAAGCCGGACCAAACACACCAGGACCGGCCAACGGACACCCCGAAAGAGGGCATCAAAAACCCAAAAAAAGGGGAACCGAATGAACAGAGGGCAACCCCACCACAGCGACCCAACAAAAAAGCCGCAGCAGAAAGAGAGACGCAGTCCGAGAAACACAGCAACCCCGCAAGGGAGACCACCACCTGCGAGAGAGCCGAAACCACCAGAGGAACGGGCCAGCGGACCAGACGGATACAACCAACTGGCAAGAGCCACAAGAAAGGAAAGGGGCGCAGAAGAGAAACAGAAGGGGAAAACACCCCAGTCACACAAAGGACCCCCTGGAAGGGACCGCGACCCCAAGGAGAGAACCCAGGCAGGAACAAGGGAGCAAAAAGACCCAGGATGGCGGCGGAAACGACACCGAAGAGACCCGGCCACCAAGGGAACTCAACCAGGCAACAGTGGAAAGCGGAGGACCCACATGTCCACCCACGCACAGAAGGCAGGGAAAAAGCAGCGCGACAGACCGAGCCCGCCCCGCACAGAGACCAAGCTAGCCGCCGAAGCGAGCACCCAGGCGGCCACACAGGCAGCCAGTGCAACAACCAGGACCCGCTCAGCCCGACAACGAGGAACCGACTGAAAACGGGAAAGCACCGGGAGAAAAAAAGCCACAGGCAGAAACACTCCAAAGGTGAGAAGGACAGAGGGGCAGGGCGAAAACCGAACCCGAGTCACGCCAAGACCCCCCGGGAGCCACCAGAGCCAACAGGCCCCAGAACCCCAAAACCAGGGACAAAAGACGAGGACACAAGCCACACCGGAAGCGCAAGGGCCCGCTAGGGAGCACAGAACCAAAGGCACCAACACTCCCGGACACCCAACAGTACAGCTGGAAACAAAAACCAGCAAGGGAAAAAGAAGGCAGGGGCAGGCCCATGCGAGCACCACCAATAGGACAAAAAGCCCGGCCAGGCCAAACAAGCACAGAATCCCCGGAAGAAGAAGGACCTTCAGGAAAGCGCAAAGGCCCAAACAATTCCCAACCAAAACCAGGGAAAACCCAGTGCCAGCCAAAGACCAGGGAACGAACACTCAACCCGCAGAGCCAGAGGCAAAGACCATAACCAAAAGGTCAGAGCGACTCCAGTCCGGGAGCCCGGACGAGAAGGCCTAAGAGCCAACACCGGAGACCCAAAGGAAGCAAACAGCACCAAAGGGACCCAGAAGAACACCGCCACACAGGCAGCCACCAACAGGGGCGAACCCCCCAAAGACCCGGGAGCATGAGGCAGGGCCAGCAAGGCAGGGGAAAACCCCAGAGAATCCAAGGAACGGGAAACAGAAGCCAGACGGGAAAACCACCCACAGGGAAAACCACTGACCCAGCACAGTACAGGAACCGAAACATGCCCCCCAGGGAAACAAAAAGCCGCCAAAGGGAAGGATGCACCCAGCGGCACCAGGACAGAGAGCGGGAAGGGCCCAGGGCAAACCGCACCAAGGAAGGGCCAGAGGCACCGAGACCAACCGGAAGGAGAAAAACTGCCAGGCAACAAGACCCAAAACATGATACCAGGAAGGCCCCCACCAAGGCAGACAACCCCAACGGGAAAAACCAGGGGAACAAATCAAACCCCATGACAGGATCCGATCAGAGAAGGACAAGCGAGACCGCCAAAAGCGACCCAGCAGACAAAGGACAGAACGCCCACCCCATCAGAGGTGGGCGCCGAACCCCCGGCCCGACCAAGGAGGACCGAACAGAAGGACCACAACAAAGACCCCAACCCCCAGGGGGCAAGGAGAAGTACGGAGACAGCAGGAAGCCGTCCGGAAAAGGGCGGAAGAGCTGCCCGCCGAGACAAGGAGCAGGAAGAAGAGGGAGCGGCAAAGCCGCAGACCCGGACAAGACAGGGCGAGCCCAAGAAGGACCCCATAGCCTACAGCACCCGGCAGTCCCAGGCGGACTCCCATCCGGGCACGAACCAGGCCAGACCCTGCTCAACCGCTGAGAGCAGATGAGACCAGGCGCAATCAGGGTGGTAAGGCCGAAGGCCCCACAACCAGCAACCGCCAGGAACAGACCCCGCACAACAAAGGCGGTAACAGGAGTCCACAGGACGAAAGCACCGGGGGTACAGAGCGGACACAGTCGGCAAGCCGAAAGCCAACCGAGCCCCGTGCCCCTAACAGGACACCCACAACAGAGGGGGCCGAGGGACCCACACGCTCACCGGCACAACAGCCGGAAAAATAGACAAGCCCACAGCCGCCCCCACAGAGAGGGGCAGCCAAACGCCAAAACCCAAACCCCAGAGCCCGCTATAGCAGGGCATCAAGCACAAGGCGGCGGGGGAGGGGGGAGCGTACGGCAGGACCGCGAGGGCCAGAAGGAGGGGGAACCAGCAAGTGAGCCCGACAGAGCCGGGCCTCCACCCGGAATCCCCGAACCAACCGGGGCAGGAAGACGACCACCCACCAGAGGCCGGCGGGAGGCGAGAGCAGCAGGAGTGGGGGGGAAGGAAAGCAACACACCGCCCCTGCGCAGGAAGGATGACAGCGGAGTAACAGACAGTCGCATACAACCACCACCGCCCGCCCCCGAAGGGAAGGCGGGCGGCGCACCCCACCCCCTCACACGGCCGTAGTGACAGAGTCAGATCAAGAGGACAACACAGGCGCCCGAAGCGAACGCAACAGACCACCAAGCCACCAGGCCAACGGAACACAACAACGCACCCAACGGGGCGACCAGACCCGCATTGGCACAGCAGCCACGAGATGGCAACACAGAACAGAAGGAGGAAGAGTCAAGCACCCAGCCAGCACCCCCATCGTGCGCAGGAAGGACGATCAGGCCCGAACAGCCACCGACCCAGCACCCCCGCAAGGGAGACAGGGAAGCAAAGCCATGGAAACCGAGAAGCCCCAGGAGCAGGACAATCAAAGGCTACAACTCACCCACCACAGAAGGACGAAGGGCCGAGCGACCCCCGGGGATCCGAACCGGCGACCATGTCGGTCAAACAGAATCAACGGGAAATGAACATGAAACCCCGAGAGCAAGAGCCCAGGGGCATAACCAAAAGGCCACAGTGACACTGTACAGACCGAACCGAAGGAAACGCCAGCGCCTATACACCAGAAAGAGCAAGCAGCGACATTGCAAGACCAGGGATAGCCGTAGCGTGAAAAGGACCAGCGCGCGTGAGCCAGACATCACAAAAAAGCGAGACGACCGGCGTCTCAGAGTATTAAGCGTGGTCAGCTCACAACAAACTCCACCAAGTAAAGAAGAGAAAGAAAGGCAGCAAGCGTACGACACTTCGTAGCATATGCGGGACACGAACCCCAGTCCCGGGAGACCCGTTACAACCAAAGGCACAGGACGTACCAATGAGCAATAGCTCCTGGTTGGACACCAGCAACCCCCCCCGACCCCGGCACCTCAAGCGGGCAGAGAAAACACCAGGGAGAGCCAGCGCGGGACAAACCAAACCCCGCCCTAACGAGCCGGCCCAGAGCGGGAAACATGAAGAACCAACAGCACACAGGAAGCAACGCAGACACGCAGCCCCGTAACAGAAACGGCATGGGGAGTCCCAAGCCGGAAGGTCCAGAGCCGACCGAGACCGACACCTTAAGGTATCAGAGCGCTGTACATAGGACCAGTCACGTAACAAGAGTGGTTTAGGCACGGGGAAACAAGTGAATAGCCCAGATATCACAGGATCACCAAGACTCGAACCCTGTACTGCAAGCCAGGCCCCCCCAGCCCCCGCCCGCCACGGCACCTGGACGGGAAGGCGGGCGGAAGCGACACACCAACAAGGACCCAGCAGCGCCGGGCCCCAACCTCGCAGAGCCGCCGCCCGCCCCCGCGCCGAAGCGGGAGGCGCAACGCCGCGAATCGCGGCTCGGGGCCGAAAACAGCAACGTGAATCCCCCGCCCGATCAAGAGACCCGGGGGAGGCAGGTAGGCAGAGGAGGAATGCAACGTATTCGAAACCACACATGGACATCGCCGAACAGCCGCCGCCCGCACGTCAATGAAAGGCGGGCGGCGGAATCAACGGGCCGGAAAAAAAATACAATGGGACCCGGAAACCGGACCCAAAAAAGTGCCCGAAGAAGGGGGGAGTCACAGCGAGGCACAGAAGGCACGGAGCCATACAAACGCCCCCAAACTTGAGTGGGAAAGCCCAGGGAATCCGCCCCCCCCTGAAAAACCCACGGCTCGCTAAAGCAGAGCCTAACCGGCTCGAAGGAAGAATCAAGTGAAACCTTAATCCAACACCTAAGCAAACATACCGGGGGCCACAAGCAGGGGGAAACAAACAGAGTCCAAGCCCCTAGGGTCCGCTAGAGCAGGACCTCCAACCTGAGACCCACGTACCTGCTACAGCAGGCACCACTTACCTGACGCATCTGGAGAGATGTGCGCAGAACAAAAAAAACAGGCTGATGGGTTGGGCCGGCCCGCCTCTTATAGGGGTCATGGGTGTAATGGGTCGGCCATATTGGGAAGGGATGGGAGGCATGGGAGGCTGACTTTTTTGCTTTGGAGGGTTCTGGTGTGGAGCTGAAGCTCACTGTGTTAGTCATGTGGCAAGGAAGACTAACGAGGAGGTAATGAAGCACCCGCATGCCTGTGAGAGGTACCTGACCTGAGAAAGATGTTGGCAGCCTACTCAGCAAACCCCAAATTTCAAAGACTGTAATCTCTACTGATGACAGTTAAAGAACCAGAAACATGAGTCTAGAGATCAGCACTATCTGTGCCAACTGTGGCGAAACACTCGAATACTCTTGAAGCAAGCAAGTGACTGAAACTGCAATTACGACAATGTCAGGGGCGAACCTTGCTGGGAGGTGAAGCGGCGTCCTCCCACCCCTGTTCCTGTTTAAAAAATCTCCAGTGAGTCATTGTGCTGACGAGCTCGTGGATGAAGCACCCGCATGCCTGTGAGAGGTACCAGACCTGAGAAATATGTTGGCAGCCTGCTCCCCAAACCCCAGAATTGAAAGACTGTAATCTTTTACTGATGACGGTTAAAGAACCAGAAACACGTGTCTAGAAATCAGCAGTATCTGCGCCAACTGTGGCGAAACACTCGAACACTCTTGAAGCAAGCAAGTCACTGAAACTGCATTTATCACAATGCCAGGGGCGAACCTTGCTCGGAGGTGAAGCGGTGAGCTCCCACCACTGTTCCTGTTTAGTAGTACTCCCATGAGTCATTGAGCTGACGAGCTCGTGGATGAAGCACCCGCATGCCTGTGAGAGGTACCTGACCTGAGAAAGATGTTGGCAGCCTACTCAGCAAACCCCACATTTGAAAGACTTTAATCTCTACCTGTGACAGTTAAAGAACCAGAACCACGTGTCTAGAGATCAGCACAATCGGCGCCAACTGTGGAGAAACACTCGAACACTCTTGAAGCAAGCAAGTAACTGAAACTGCAATTACCACAATGTCAGGGGCGAACGTTGCTGGGAGGTGAAGCGGTGTGCTCCCACCCCTGTTCCTGTTTAATAGTACTCCCATGAGTCATTGAGCTGACGAGCTCGTGGATGAAGCACCCGCATGCCTGTGAGAGGTACCTGACCTGAGAAAGATGTTGGCAGCCTACTCAGCAAACCCTATATTTGAAAGACTGTAATCTCTACTGATGACGGTTAAAGAACTAGAAACACGTGTGTTGAGATCAGCACTATCTGCGCCAACTGTGGCGAAACACTCAAACACTCTTGAAGCAAGTAAGTAACCGAAACTGCATTTACCACAATGCCAGGGGCGAACCTTGCTGGAGGTGAAGCGGTGTGCTCCCACCCCTGTTCCTGTTTAATAGTACTCCTGTGAGTCATTGAGCTGACAAGCTCGTGGATGAAGCACCCGCATGCCTGTGAGAGGTACCTGATCTGAGAAAGATGTTGGCAGCACACTCAGCAAACCCCACATTTGAAAGACTGTAATCTCTACTGATGACGGTTAAAGGACCAGAACCATGTGTCTAGAGATCAGCACTATCTGCGTCAACTGTGGCAAAACACTCAAACACTCTTGAAGCAAGCAAGTAACTGAAACTGCATTTACCACAATGCCAGGGGCGAACCTTGCCGGGAGGTGAAGCGGAGTCCTCCCACCCCTGTTCCTGTTTAATAGTTTTCCAGTGAGTCATTGAGATGACGAGCTCGTGGATGAAGCATCCGCATGCCTGTGAGAGGTACCAGACCTGAGAAAGGTGTTGGCAGCCTACTCAGCAAACCCCAGATTTGAAAGACGGTAATCTCTACTGATGACGGTTAAAGAACCAGAAACACGTGTCTAGAGATCAGCACTATCTGCACCAACTGTGGCGAAACACTCGAACACTCTTGAAGCAAGCAAGTAACTCAAACTGCATTTACCACAATGCCAAAGGGTGAACCTTCCTGGGAGGTGAAGCAGTGTGCTCCCACACCTGTTCCTGTTTTAAAGTTCTCCAGTGAGTCATTGAGCTGACGAGCTCATGAATGAAGCACCCGCATGCCTGTGAGAGGTACCTGACCTGAGAAAGATGTTGGCAGCCTACTCAGCAAACCCCACATTTGAAAGACTGTAATCTCTACTGATGACGGTTAAAGGACCAGAACCATGTGTCTAGAGATCAGCACTATCTGCGTCAACTGTGGCGAACCACTCGAACAGTCTTGAAGCAAGCAGGTAACTGAAACTGCATTTACCACAATGCCAAGGGCGAACCTTGCCGGGAGGTGAAGTGGAGTCCTCCCACCTCTGTTCCTGTTTAATAGTTCTCCAGTGAGTCATTGAGATGACGAGCTCGTGGATGAAGCACCGGCATGCCTGTGAGAGGTACCAGACCTGAGAAAGGTGTTGGCAGCCTACTCAGCAAACCCCAGATTTGAAAGACGGTAATCTCTACTGATGATGGTTAAAGAACCAGAAAAACGTGTCTAGAGATCAGCACTATCTGCGCCAACTGTGGCGAAACACTCGAACACTCTTGAAGCAAGCCAGTTAACAAAACTGCATTTACCACAATGCCAGGGGCGATCCTTGCTGGGAGGTGAAGCGGTGTACTCCCACCCCTGTTTCTGTTTAATAGTTCTCCTGTGAGTCATTGAGCTGACGAGCTGGTGGATGAAGCACCTGCATGCCTGTGAGAGGTACCAGACCTGAGAAAAATGTTGGAAGCCTACTCAGCAAACCGCACATTTGAAAGACTTTAATCTCTACCTATTACAGGTAAAGAACCAGAACCACGTATCTAGAGATCAGCACTATCTGCGCCAACTGTGGCGAATCACTCGAACACTCTTGAAACAAGCAAGTAACCGAAACTGCATTTACCACAATGCCAGGGGCGAACCGTGCTGGGAGGTGAAGCGGTGTGCTCCCACCCCTGTTCCTGTTTTATAGTTCTCCAGTGAGTCATTGAGCTGACGAGCTCATGGACGAAGCACCCGCATGCCTGTGAGACGTACCAGACCTGAGAAAGATGTTGGCAGCCTGCACCCCAAACCCCAGAATTGAAAGACTGTAATCTTTACTGATGACGGTTAAAGAACCAGAAACACGTGTCTAGAGATCAGCACTATCTGCGCCAACTGTGGCGAATCACTCGAACACTCTTGAAGCAAGCAAGTAACCGAAACTGCATTTACCACAATGCCAGGGGCGAACCTTGCTGGGAGGTGAAGCGGTGTGCTGCCACCCCTGTTCCTGTTTAATAGTTCTCCCATGAGTCATTGAGCTGACGAGCTGGTGGATGAAGCACCAGCATGCCTGTGAGAGGTACCTGACCTGAGAAAGATGTTGGCAGTCTAATCAGCAAACCGCAAATTTCAAAGACTATAATTTCTACTGATGACGGTTAAAGAACCAGAAACACGTGTCTAGAGATCAGCACTATCTGTGCCAACTGTGGCGAATCACTCGAACACTCTTGAAGCAAGCAAGTAACTGAAACTGCAATTACCACAATGTCAGGGGCGAACGTTCCTGGGAGGTGAAGTGGCGTCCTCCCACCCCTGTTCCTGTTTAATAGTTCTCCATGGAGTCATTTTGCTGACGAGCTCGTGGATGAAGCACCCGCATGCCTGTGAGAGGTACCAGACCTGAGAAAAATGTTGGAAGCCTACTCACCAAACCCCAGAAATGTAAGACTGTAATCTTTACTGATGACGGTTAAAGAACCAGAAGTATGTGTCTAGAGATCAGCACTATCTGCGCCAACTGTGGCGAAACACTCGAACACTCTTGAAGCAAGCAAGTCACTGAAACTACATTCATCACAATGCCAGGGGCTAACCTTGCTGGGAGGTGAAGCGTTGAGCTCCCACCACTGTTCCTGTTTATTAGTACTCCCATGAGTCATTGAGCTGACGAGCTCGTGGATGAAGCACCCGCATGCCTGTGAGAGGTACCTGACCTGAGAAAGATGTTGGCAGCCTACTCAGCAAACCCCACATTTGAAAGACTGTAATCTCTACCTATGACAGTTAAAGAACCAGAACCACGTGTCTAGAGATCAGCACTATCTGCGCCAACTGTGGCGAAACACTCGAACACTCGTCAAGCAAGCAAGTAACCCAAACTGCATTTACCACAATGCCAGGGGTGAACCTTCCTGGGAGGTGAAGCGGTGTGCTCCCACCCCTGTTCCTGTTTTATAGTTCTCCAGTGAGTCATTGAGCTGACGAGCTCATGGATGAAGTACCCGCATGCCTGTGAGAGGTACCTGACCTGAGAAAGATGTTGGCAGCCTACTCAGCAAACCCCAAATTTCAAAGACTGTAATCTCTACTGATGACAATTAAAGAACCAGAAACACGTGTCTAGAGATCAGCACAATCTGCGCCAACAGTGGAGAAACACTCGAACACTCTTGAAGCAAGCAAGTAACTGAAACTGTATTTACCACAATGCCAGGGGCGAACCTTGATGGGAGGTGAAGCGGTGTGCTCCCATCCCTGTTCCTGTTTAATAGTACTCCCGTGAGTCATTGAGCTGACAAGCTCGTGGATGAAGCACCCGCATGCCTGTGAGAGGTACCTGACCTGAGAAAGATGTTGGCAGCCTACTCAGCAAACCCCACATTTGAAAGACTGTAATCTCTACTGATGACGGTTAAAGGACCAGAACCATGTGTCTAGAGATCAGCACTATCTGCGTCAACTGTGGCGAACCACTCGAACAGTCTTGAAGCAAGCAGGTAACTGAAACTGCATTTACCACAATGCCAAGGGCGAACCTTGCCGGGAGGTGAAGCGGAGTCCTCCCACCTCTGTTCCTGTTTAATAGTTCTCCAGTGAGTCATTGAGATGACGAGCTCGTGGATGAAGCACCGGCATGCCTGTGAGAGGTACCAGACCTGAGAAAGGTGTTGGCAGCCTACTCAGCAAACCCCACATTTGAAAGACTGTAATCTCTACCTATGACAGTTAAAGAACCAGAACCACGTGTCTAGAGATCAGCACTATCTGCGCCAACTGTGGCGAAACACTCGAACACTCGTCAAGCAAGCAAGTAACCCAAACTGCATTTACCACAATGCCAGGGGTGAACCTTCCTGGGAGGTGAAGCGGTGTGCTCCCACCCCTGTTCCTGTTTTATAGTTCTCCAGTGAGTCATTGAGCTGACGAGCTCGTGGATGAAGCACCCGCATGCCTGTGAGAGGTACCAGACCTGAGAAAAATGTTGGAAGCCTACTCACCAAACCCCAGAAATGTAAGACTGTAATCTTTACTGATGACGGTTAAAGAACCAGAAGTATGTGTCTAGAGATCAGCACTATCTGCGCCAACTGTGGCGAAACACTCGAACACTCTTGAAGCAAGCAAGTCACTGAAACTGCATTTATCACAATGCCAGGGGCTAACCTTGCTGGGAGGTGAAGCGGTGAGCTCCCACCACTGTTCCTGTTTATTAGTACTCCCATGAGTCATTGAGCTGACGAGCTCGTGGATGAAGCACCCGCATGCCTGTGAGAGGTACCTGACCTGAGAAAGATGTTGGCAGCCTACTCAGCAAACCCCACATTTGAAAGACTGTAATCTCTACCTATGACAGTTAAAGAACCAGAACCACGTGTCTAGAGATCAGCACTATCTGCGCCAACTGTGGCGAAACACTCGAACACTCGTCAAGCAAGCAAGTAACCCAAACTGCATTTACCACAATGCCAGGGGTGAACCTTCCTGGGAGGTGAAGCGGTGTGCTCCCACCCCTGTTCCTGTTTTATAGTTCTCCAGTGAGTCATTGAGCTGACGAGCTCATGGATGAAGTACCCGCATGCCTGTGAGAGGTACCTGACCTGAGAAATATGTTGGCAGCCTACTCAGCAAACCCCAAATTTCAAAGACTGTAATCTCTACTGATGACAATTAAAGAACCAGAAACACGTGTCTAGAGATCAGCACTATCTGTGCCAACTGTGGCGAAACACTCGAACACTCTTGAAGCAAGCAAGTAACTGAAACTGCAATTACCACAATGTCAAGGGCGAACCTTGCTGGGAGGTGAAGCGGCGTCCTCCCACCCTTGTTCCTGTTTAAAAGTTCTCCAGTGAGTCATTGTGCTGACGAGCTCGTGGATGAAGCACCCGCATGCCTGTGAGAGGTACCAGACCTGAGAAAGATGTTGGCAGCCTACTCCCCAAACCCCAGAATTGAAAAACTGTAATCTTTACTGATGACGGTTAAAGAACCAGAAACACGTGTCTAGAGATCAGCACTATCTGCGCCAACTGTGGCGAAACACTCGAACACTCTTGAAGCAAGCAAGTCACTAAAACTGCATTTATCACAATGCCAGGGGCGAACCTTGCAGGGAGGTGAAGCGGTGAGCTCCCACCCCTGTTGCTGTTTAGTAGTACTCCCATGCGTCATTGAGCTGACGAGCTCGTGGATGAAGCACCCGCATGCCTGTGAGAGGTACCTGACCTGAGAAAGATGTTGGCAGCCTACTCGGCAAACCCCATATTTGAAAGACATTAATCTCTACCTTTGACAGTTAAAGAACCAGAACCACGTGTCTAGAGATCAGCACAATCTGCGCCAACAGTGGAGAAACACTCGAACACTCTTGAAGCAAGCAAGTAACTGAAACTGTATTTACCACAATGCCAGGGGCAAACCTTGATGGGAGGTGAAGCGGTGTGCTCCCATCCCTGTTCCTGTTTAATAGTACTCCCGTGAGTCATTGAGCTGACAAGCTCGTGGATGAAGCACCCGCATGCCTGTGAGAGGTACCTGACCTGAGAAAGATGTTGGCAGCCTACTCAGCAAACCCCACATTTGAAAGACGGTAATCTCTACTGATGACGGTTAAAGGACCAGAACCATGTGTCTAGAGATCAGCACTATCTGCGTCAACTGTGGCGAACCACTCGAACAGTCTTGAAGCAAGCAGGTAACTGAAACTGCATTTACCACAATGCCAAGGGCGAACCTTGCCGGGAGGTGAAGCGGAGTCCTCCCACCTCTGTTCCTGTTTAATAGTTCTCCAGTGAGTCATTGAGATGACGAGCTCGTGGATGAAGCACCGGCATGCCTGTGAGAGGTACCAGACCTGAGAAAGGTGTTGGCAGCCTACTCAGCAAACCCCAGATTTGAAAGACGGTAATCTCTACTGATGATGGTTAAAGAACCAGAAAAACGTGTCTAGAGATCAGCACTATCTGCGCCAACTGTGGCGAAACACTCGAACACTCTTGAAGCAAGCCAGGTAACAAAACTGCATTTACCACAATGCCAGGGGCGATCCTTGCTGGGAGGTGAAGCGGTGTACTCCCACCCCTGTTTCTGTTTAATAGTTCTCCTGTGAGTCATTGAGCTGACGAGCTGGTGGATGAAGCACCTGCATGCCTGTGAGAGGTACCAGACCTGAGAAAAATGTTGGAAGCCTACTCAGCAAACCGCACATTTGAAAGACTTTAATCTCTACCTATTACAGGTAAAGAACCAGAACCACGTGTCTAGAGATCAGCACTATCTGCGCCAACTGTGGCGAATCACTCGAACACTCTTGAAACAAGCAAGTAACCGAAACTGCATTTACCACAATGCCAGGGGCGAACCGTGCTGGGAGGTGAAGCGGTGTGCTCCCACCCCTGTTCCTGTTTTATAGTTCTCCAGTGAGTCATTGAGCTGACGAGCTCATGGACGAAGCACCCGCATGCCTGTGAGACGTACCAGACCTGAGAAAGATGTTGGCAGCCTGCACCCCATACCCCAGAATTGAAAGACTGTAATCTTTACTGATGACGGTTAAAGAACCAGAAACACGTGTCTAGAGATCAGCACTATCTGCGCCAACTGTGGCGAAACACTCGAACACTCTTGAAGCAAGCAAGTAACCGAAACTGCATTTACCACAATGCCAGGGGCGAACCTTGCTGGGAGGTGAAGCGGTGTGCTGCCACCCCTGTTCCTGTTTAATAGTTCTCCCATGAGTCATTGAGCTGACGAGCTGGTGGATGAAGCACCCGCATGCCTGTGAGAGGTACCTGACCTGAGAAAGATGTTGGCAGTCTAATCAGCAAACCGCAAATTTCAAAGACTATAATTTCTACTGATGACGGTTAAAGAACCAGAAACACGTGTCTAGAGATCAGCACTATCTGTGCCAACTGTGGCGAATCACTCGAACACTCTTGAAGCAAGCAAGTAACTGAAACTGCAATTACCACAATGTCAGGGGCGAACTTTCCTGGGAGGTGAAGTGGCGTCCTCCCACCCCTGTTCCTGTTTAATAGTTCTCCATGGAGTCATTTTGCTGACGAGCTCGTGGATGAAGCACCCGCATGCCTGTGAGAGGTACCAGACCTGAGAAAAATGTTGGAAGCCTACTCACCAAACCCCAGAAATGTAAGACTGTAATCTTTACTGATGACGGTTAAAGAACCAGAAGTACGTGTCTAGAGATCAGCACTATCTGCGCCAAGTGTGGCGAAACACTCGAACACTCTTGAAGCAAGCAAGTCACTGAAACTGCATTTATCACAATGCCAGGGGCGAACCTTGCTGGGAGGTGAAGCGGTGAGCTCCCACCACTGTTCCTGTTTATTAGTCCTCCCATGAGTCATTGAGCTGACGAGCTCGTGGATGAAGCACCGCATGCCTGTGAGAGGTACCTGACCTGAGAAAGATGTTGGCAGCCTACTCAGCAAACCCCACATTTGAAAGACTGTAATCTCTACCTATGACAGTTAAAGAACCAGAACCACGTGTCTAGAGATCAGCACTATCTGCGCCAACTGTGGCGAAACACTCGAACACTCGTCAAGCAAGCAAGTAACCCAAACTGCATTTACCACAATGCCAGGGGTGAACCTTCCTGGGAGGTGAAGCGGTGTGCTCCCACCCCTGTTCCTGTTTTATAGTTCTCCAGTGAGTCATTGAGCTGACGAGCTCATGGATGAAGTACCCGCATGCCTGTGAGAGGTACCTGACCTGAGAAAGATGTTGGCAGCCTACTCAGCAAACCCCAAATTTCAAAAACTGTAATCTCTACTGATGACAATTAAAGAACCAGAAACACGTGTCTAGAGATCAGCACTATCTGTGCCAACTGTGGCGAAACACTCGAACACTCTTGAAGCAAGCAAGTAACTGAAACTGCAATTACCACAATGTCAAGGGCGAACCTTGCTGGGAAGTGAAGCGGCGTCCTCCCACCCTTGTTCCTGTTTAAAAGTTCTCCAGTGAGTCATTGTGCTGACGAGCTCGTGGATGAAGCACCCGCATGCCTGTGAGAGGTACAAGACCTGAGAAAGATGTTGGCAGCCTACTCCCCAAACCCCAGAATTGAAAAACTGTAATCTTTACTGATGACGGTTAAATCACCAGAAACACGTGTCTAGAGATCAGCACTATCTGCGCCAACTGTGGCGAAACACTCGAACACTCTTGAAGCAAGCAAGTCACTGAAACTGCATTTATCACAATGCCAGGGGCGAACCTTGCAGGGAGGTGAAGCGGTGAGCTCCCACCCCTGTTGCTGTTTAGTAGTACTCCCATGCGTCATTGAGCTGACGAGCTCGTGGATGAAGCACCCGCATGCCTGTGAGAGGTACCTGACCTGAGAAAGATGTTGGCAGCCTACTCGGCAAACCCCACATTTGAAAGACATTAATCTCTACCTTTGACAGTTAAAGAACCAGAACCACGTGTCTAGAGATCAGCACAATCTGCGCCAACAGTGGAGAAACACTCGAACACTCTTGAAGCAAGCAAGTAACTTAAACTGCATTTACCACAATGCCAGGGGTGAACCTTCCTGGGAGGTGAAGCGGTGTGCTATCACCCCTGTTCCTGTTTTATAGTTCTCCAGTGAGTCATTGAGCTGACGAGCTCATGGATGAAGCACCCGCATGCCTGTGAGAGGTACCTGACCTGAGAAAGATGTTGGCAGCCTACTCAGCAAACCCCAAATTTCAAAGACTGTAATCTCTACTGATGACAGTTAAAGAACCAGAAACACGTGTCTAGAGATCAGCACTATCTGTGCCAACTGTGGCGAAACACTCGAACACTCTTGAAGCAAGCAAGTAACTGAAACTGCAATTACCACAATGCCAGGGGCGAACCTTGCTGGGAGGTGAAGCGGCATCATCCCACCCCTGTTCCTGTTTAATAGTTCTCCTGTGAGCCATTGAGCTGACGATCTCGTGGATGAAGCACCTGCATGCCTGTGAGAGGTACCAGACCTGAGAAAGATGTTGGCAGCCTACTCCCCAAACCCCAGAATGTAAAGACTGTAATCTTTACTGATGACGGTTAAAGAACCAGAAGCACGTGTCTAGAGATCAGCACTATCTGCGCCAACTGTGGCAAAACACTCGAACACTCTTGAAGCAAGCAAGTCACTGAAACTGCATTTATCACAATGCCAGGGGCGAACCTTGCTGGGAAGGGAAGCGGTGAGCTCCCACCCCTGTTCCTGTTTAGTAGTACTCCCATGAGTCATTGAGCTGACGAGCTCGTGGATGAAGCACCTGCATGCCTGTGAGAGGTACCTGACCTGAGAAAGATGTTGGCAGCCTACTCAGCAAACCACACATTTGAAAGACTTTAGTCTCTACCTATGACAGTTAAAGAACCAGAAACATGTGTCTAGAGATTAGCACTATCTGCGCCAACTGTGGCGAAACACTCGAACACTATTGAAGCAAGAAAGTAACCCAAACTACATTTACCACAATGCCAGGTGCGAACCTTGCTGGGAGGTGAAGCGGTGTGCTCCCACCCCTGCTCCTGTTTAAAAGTAGTCCCGTAAGTCATTGAGCTGACGAGCTTGTGGTTGAAGGACCCGCATACCTGTGAGAGGTACCTGACCTGAGACAGATGTCGGCAGCCTACTCAGCAAACCCCACATTTGAAAAACTGTAATCTCTACTGATGACGGTTAAAGAACCAGAAACACGTGTCTAGAGATCAGCACTATCTGCGCCAACTGTGGCGAAACATTCGAACACTCGTGAAGCAAGCAAGTAACCCAAACTGCATTTACCACAATGCCAGGGGTGAACCTTCCTGGGAGGTGAAGCGGTGTGCTACCACCCCTGTTCCTGTTTTATAGTTCTCCAGTGAGTCATTGAGCTGACGAGCTCATGGATGAAGCACCCGCATGCCTGTGAGAGGTACCTGACCTGAGAAAGATATTGGCAGCCTACTCAGCAAACCCCAAATTTCAAAGACTGTAATCTCTACTGATGACAGTTAAAGAACCAGAAACACGTGTCTAGAGATCAGCACTATCTGTGCCAACTGTGGCGAAACACTCGAATACTCTTGAAGCAAGCAAGTGACTGAAACTGCAATTACCACAATGTCAGGTGCGAACCTTGCTGAGAGGTGAAGCGGCGTCCTCCCACCCCTGTTCCTGTTTAAAAGTTCTCCAGTGAGTCATTGTGCTGACGAGCTCGTGGATGAAGCACCCGCATGCCTGTGAGAGGTACCAGACCTGAGAAAGATGTTGGCAGCCTACTCCCCAAACCCCAGAATTGAAAGACTGTAATCTTTACTGATGAAGGTTAAAGAACCAGAAACACGTGTCTAGAGATCAGCACTATCTGAGCCAACTGTGGCGAAACACTCGAACACTCTTGAAGCAAGCAAGTCACTGAAACTGCATTTAACACAATGCCAGGGGCGAACCTTGCTGGGAGGTGAAGCGGTGAGCTCCCACCCTTGTTCCTGTTTAGTAGTACTCCCATGAGTCCTTGAGCTGACGAGCTCGTGGATGAAGCACCCGCATGCCTGTGAGAGGTACCTGACCTGAGAAAGATTTTGGCAGTCTAATCAGCAATCCCCAAATTTCAAAGACTGTAATCTCTACTGATGACTGTTAAAGAACCAGAAACATGTGTCTAGAGATCAGCACTATCTGCGCCAATTGTGGCGAAACACTCGAACACTATTGAAGCAAGAAAGTAACCCAAACTACATTTACCACAATGCCAGGTGCGAACCTTGCTGGGAGGTGAAGCGGTGTGCTCCCACCCCTGCTCCTGTTTAAAAGTAGTCCTGTAAGTCATTGAGCTGACGAGCTTGTGGTTGAAGGGCCCGCATACCTGTGAGAGGTACCTGACCTGAGAAAGATGTCGGCAGCCTACTCAGCAAACCCTACATTTGAAAAACTGTAATCTCTACTGATGACGGTTAAAGAACCAGAAACATGTGTCTAGAGATCAGCACTATCTGCGCCAACTGTGGCGAAACACTCAAACACTCTTGAAGCAAGCAAGTAACTGAAACTGCATTTACCACAATGCCAGGGGCGAACCTTGCTGGGAAGTGAAGCGGTGTACTCCCACCCCTGTTCCTGTTTATTAGTACTCCCGTGAGTCATTGAGCTGACGAGCACGTGGATGAAGCACCCGCATGCTTGTGAGAGGTATCTGAGCTGAGAAAGATGTTGGCAGCCTACTCAGCAAACCCCATATTTGAAAAACTGTAATCTCTACTGATGACGGTTAAAGAACCATAAACACATGTCTAGAGATTAGCACTATATGCGACAACTGTGTCGAAACATTGGAACACTCTAAAAGCACGCAAGTAACTGAAACTGCATTTACCACAATGCCAAGGGCGAACCTTGCTGGGAGGTGAAGCGGTGTGCTCCCACCCCTGTTCCGGTTTAATAGTACTCCTGTGAGTCATTGAGCTGACAAGCACGTGGATGAAGCACCCGCATGCCTGTGAGAGGTACCTGATCTGAGAAAGATGTTGGCAGCACACTCAGCAAACCCCACATTTGAAAGACTGTAATCTCTACTGATGACGGTTAAAGAACCAGAACCATGTGTCTAGAGATCAGCACTATCTGCGTCAACTGTGGCGAACCACTCGAACAGTCTTGAAGCAAGCAGGTAACTGAAACTGCATTTACCACAATGCCAAGGGCGAACCTTGCCGGGAGGTGAAGCGGAGTCCTCCCACCCCTGTTCCTGTTTAATAGTTCTCCAGTGAGTCATTGAGATGACGAGCTCGTGGATGAAGCACCCGCATGCCTGTGAGAGGTACCAGACCTGAGAAAGGTGTTGGCAGCCTACTCAGCAAACCCCACATTTGAAAGACTTTAATCTCTACCTATTACAGTTAAAGAACCAGAACCATGTGTCTAGAGATCAGCACTATCTGCGCCAACTATGGCGAAATACTCGAACACTCTTGAAGCAAGCAAGTAACTGAAACTGCATTTACCACAATGCCAGGGGAGAACCTTGCTGGGAGGTGAAGCGGTGTGCTCCCACCCCTGTTCCTGTTTAATAGTACTCCTGTGAGTCATTGAGCTGACGAGCTCATGGATGAAGCACCCGCATGCCTGTGAGAGGTACCTGACCTGAGAAAGATTTTGGCAGTCTAATCAGCAAAACCCAAATTTCAAAGACTGTAATCTCTACTGATCACTGTTAAAGAACCAGAAACATGTGTCTAGTGATCAGCACTCTCTGCGCCAACCGTGGCGAAACACTCGAACACTATTGAAGCAAGAAAGTAACCCAAACTACATTTACCACAATGCCAGGGGTGAACCTTCCTGGGAGGTGAAGCGGTGTGCTCCCACCCCTGTTCCTGTTTTATAGTTCTCCAGTGAGTCATTGAGCTGACGAGCTCATGGATGAAGCACCCGCATGCCTGTGAGAGGTACCTGACCTGAGAAAGATGTTGGCAGCCTACTCAGCAAACCCCAAATTTCAAAGACTGTAATCTCTACTGATGACAGTTAAAGAACCAGAAACACGTGTCTAGAGATCAGCACTATCTGCGCCAACTCTGGCGAAACACTCGAACACTCTTGAAGCAAGCAAGTAACTGAAACTGCATTTACCACAATGCCAGGGGAGAACCTTGCTGGGAGGTGAAGCGGTGTGCTCCCACCCCTGTTCCTGTTTAATAGTACTCCTGTGAGTCATTGAACTGACGAGCTCATGGATGAAGCACCCGCATGCCTGTGAGAGGTACCTGACCTGAGAAAGATTTTGGCAGTCTAATCAGCAAACCCCAAATTTCAAAGACTGTAATCTCTACTGATGACTGTTAAAGAACCAGAAACATGTGTCTAGAGATCAGCACTATCTGCGCCAACTGTGGCGAAACACTCGAACACTATTGAAGCAAGAAAGTAACCCAAACTGCATTTACCACAATGCTAGGGGTGAACCTTCCTGGGAGGTGAAGCGGTGTGCTCCCACCCCTGTTCCTGTTTCATAGTTCTCCAGTGAGTCATTGAGCTGACGAGCTCATGGATGAAGCACCCGCATGCCTGTGAGAGGTACCTGACCTGAGAAAGATGTTGGCAGCCTACTCAGCAAACCCCAAATTTCAAAGACTATAATCTCTACTGATGACAGTTAAAGAACCAGAAACACGTGTCTAGAGATCAGCACTATCTGCGCCAACTGTGGCGAAACACTCGAACACTCTTGAAGCAAGCAAGTAACTGAAACTGCATTTACCACAATGCCAAGGGTGAACCTTCCTGGGAGGTGAAGCGGTGTGCTCCCACCCCTGTTCCTGTTTCATAGTTCTCCAGTGAGTCATTGAGCTGACGAGCTCATGGATGAAGCACCCGCATGCCTGTGAGAGGTACCTGACCTGAGAAAGATGTTGGCAGCCTACTCAGCAAACCCCAAATTTCAAAGACTGTAATCTCTACTGATGACAGTTAAAGAACCAGAAACCCGTGTCTAGAGATCAGCACTATCTGCGCCAACTGTGGCGAAACACTCAAACACGCTTGAAGCAAGGAAGTAACTGAAACTGCATTTACCACAATGCCAGGTGCGAACCTTGCTGGGAGGTGAAGCGGTGTGCTCCCAACCCTGCTCCTGTTTAAAAGTAGTCCCGTAAGTCATTGAGCTGACGAGCTTGTGGTTGAAGGACCCGCATGCCTGTGAGAGGTACCTGACCTGAGAAAGATGTCGGCAGCCTACTCAGCAAACCCCACATTTGAAAATCTGTAATCTTTACTGATGACGGTTAAAGAACCAGAAACACGTGTATAGAGATCAGCACTATATGCGCCAACTGTGGCGAAAAACTCAAACACTCTTAAAGCAAGCAAGTAACTGGAACTGCATTTACCACAATGACAGGGTGCAAACCTTGCTGGGAGGTGAAGTGGTGTGCTCCCACCCCTGTTCCTGTTTAATAGTACCCCCGTGAGTCATTGAGCTGACAAGCTCGTGGATGAAGAACCCGCATGCGTGTGAGAGGTACCTGATCTGAGAAAGATGTTGGCTGCATACTCAGCAAACCCCACATTTGAAAGACTTTAATATCTACCTGTGACAGTTAAAGAACCAGAACCACGTGTCTAGAGATCAGCACAATCTGCGCCAACAGTGGCGAAACACTCGAACACTCTTGAAGCAAGCAAGTAACTGAAACTGCATTTACCACAATGCCAGGGGCGAACCTTGATGGGAGGTGAAGCGGTATGCTCCCACCCCTGTTCCTGTTGAATAGTACTCCCGTGAGTCATTGAGCTGACGAGCTCATGGATGAAGCACCCGCATGCCTGTGAGAGGTACCTGACCTGAGAAAGATGTTGGCAGCCTACTCAGCAAACCCCAAGTTTCAAAGACTCTAATCTCTACTGATGACAGTTAAAGAACCAGAAACACATGTCTAGAGATCAGCACTATCTGCGCCACATGTGGCGAAACACTCAAACACTCTTGAAGCAAGCAAGTAACTGAAACTTCAATTACGACAATGTCAGGGGCGAACCTTGCTGGGAGGTGAAGCAAAGTCCTCCCACCCCTGTTTCTGTTTAATAGTTCCCCAGTGAGTCATTGAGCTGATGAGTTCGTGGATGAAGCACCCGCATGCCTGTGAAAGGTACCAGACCTGAGAAAGATGTTGACAGCCTACTCCCCTAACCCCAGAATTGAAAGACTGTAATCTTTACTGAGGACGGTTAAAGAACCAGAAGCACATGTCTAGAGATTAGCACTATCTGCACCAACTGTGGCGAAACACTCGAACACTATTGAAGCAAGCAAGTCACTAAAACTGCATTTATCACAATGCCAGGGGCGAACCTTGCTGGGAGGTGAAGCGGCATCCTCCCACCCCTGTTCCTGTTTAGTAGTACTCCCATGAGTCATTGAGCTGACGAGCTCGTGGATGAAGCACCCGCATGCCTGTGAGAGGTACCTGACCTGAGAAAGATGTTGGCAGCCTACTCAGCAAACCCCACATTTGAAAGACTTTAATCTCTACCTGTGACAGTTAAAGAACCAGAACCACGTGTCTAGAGATCAGCACAATCGGCGCCAACTGTGCGAAACACTCAAACACTCTTGAAGCAAGCAAGTAACTAAAACTGCATTTACCACAATGCCAGGGGCGAACCTTGATGGGAGGTAAAGCGGTGTGCTCCCACCCCTGTTCCTGTTTAATAGTACTCCCGTGAGTCATTGAGCTGACGAGCTCGTGGATGAAGCACCCACATGCCTGTGAGAGGTACCTGACCTGAGAAAGATGTTAGCAGTCTAATCAGCAAACCCCAAATTTCAAAGACTGTAATCTCTACTGATGACGGTTAAAGAACCAGAAACACGTATCTAGAGATCAGCACTATCTGCGCCAACTGTGGCGAAACACTCGAACACTCTTGAAGCAAGCAAGTCACTGAAACTGCATTTATCACAATGCCAGGGGCGAACCTTGCTGGGAAGTGAAGCGGTGAGCTCCCACCCCTGTTCCTGTTTAGTAGTACTCCCATGAGTCATTGAGCTGACGAGCTCGTGGATGAAGCACCTGCATGCCTGTGAGAGGTACCTGACCTGAGAAAGATGTTGGCAGCCTACTCAGCAAACCCCACATTTGAAAGACTTTAATCTCTACCTACGACAGTTAAAGAACCAGAACCACGTGTCTAGAGATCAGCACTATCGCCCAACTGTGGCGAAACACTCGAACACTCTTGAAGCAAGCAAGTAACTGAAACTGCATTTACCACAATGCCAGGGGCGAACCTTGCTGGGAGGTGAAGCAGTGTGCTCCCACCCCTGTTCCTATTTAATAGTACCCCCATGGATCATTGAGCTGACAAGCTGGTGGATGAAGCACCCGCATGCCTGTGAGAGGTACCTGACCTGAGAAAGATGTTGGCAGCCTACTCAGCAAACCCTATATTTGAAAGACTGTAATCTCTACTGATGACGGTTAAAGAACTAGAAACACGTGTGTTGAGATCAGCACTATCTGCGCCAACTGTGGCGAAACACTCGAACACTCTTGAAGCAAGCAAGTAACCGAAACTGCATTTACCACAATGTCAGGGGCGAACCTTGCTGGAGGTGAAGCGGTGTGCTCCCACCCCTGTTCCTGTTTAATAGTACTCCTGTGAGTCATTGAGCTGACAAGCTCGTGGATGAAGCACCCGCATGCCTGTGAGAGGTACCTGACCTGAGAAAGATGTTGGCAGCACACTCAGCACACCCCAGATTTGAAAGACGGTAATCTCTACTGATGACGGTCAAAGAACCAGAAACACGTGTCTAGAGATCAGCACTATATGCGTCAACTGTGGCGAACCACTCGAACACTCTTGAAGCAAGCAAGTAACCCAAACTGCATTTACCACAATGCCAGGGGTGAACCTTCCTGGGAGGTGAAGCAGTGTGCTCCCACACCTGTTCCTGTTTTAAAGTTCTCCAGTGAGTCATTGAGCTGACGAGCTCATGAATGAAGCACCCGCATGGCTGTGAGAGGTACCTGACCTGAGAAAGATGTTGGCAGCCTACTCAGCAAACCCCACATTTGAAAGACTGCAATCTCTACTGATGACCGTTAAAGAGCCAGAACCACGTGTCTAGAGATCAGCACTATCTGCGTCAACTGTGGCGAAACACTCGAACAGTCTTGAAACAAGCAGGTAACTGAAACTGCATTTACCACAATGCCAAGGGCGAACTTTGCCGGGAGGTGAAGCGGAGTCCTCCCACCCCTGTTCCTGTTTAATAGTTCTCCAGTGAGTCATTGAGATGACCAGCTCGTGGATGAAGCACCCGCATGCCTGTGAGAGGTACCAGACCTGAGAAAGATGTTGGCAGCCTACTCAGCAAACCCCAGATTTGAAAGACGGTAATCTCTACTGATGATGGTTAAAGAACCAGAAAAACGTGTCTAGAGATCAGTACTATCTGCGCCAACTGTGGCGAAACACTCGAACACTCTTGAAGCAAGCAAGTAACCGAAACTGCATTTACCACAATGCCAGGGGCGATCCTTGCTGGGAGGTGAAGCGGTGTAGTCCCACCCCTGTTTCTGTTTAATAGTTCTCCCGTGAGTCATTGAGCTGACGAGCTGGTGGATGAAGCACCTGCATGCCTGTGAGAGGTGCCAGACCTGAGAAAAATGTTGGAAGCCTACTCAGCAAACCCCACATTTGAAAGACTTTAATCTCTACCTATTACAGGTAAAAAACCAGAACCACGTGTATAGAGATCAGCACTATCTGCGCCAACTGAGGCAAAACACACGAACACTCTTGAAGCAAGCAAGTAACCGAAACTGCATTTACCACAATGCCAGGGGCGAACCGTGCTGGGAGGTGAAGCGGTGTGCTCCCACCCCTGTTCCTGTTTTATAGTTCTCCAGTGAGTCATTGAGCTGACGAGCTCATGGACGAAGCACCCGCATGCCTGTGAGACGTACCAGACCTGAGAAAGATGTTGGCAGCCTGCACCCCAAACCCCAGAATTGAAAGACTGTAATCTTTACTGATGACGGTTAAAGAACCAGAAACACGTGTCTAGAGATCAGCACTATCTGCGCCAACTGTGGCAAAACACTCGAACACTCTTGAAGCAAGCAAGTAACCGAAACTGCATTTACCACAATGCCAGGGGCGAACCTTGCTGGGAGGTGAAGAGGTGTGCTCCCACCCCTGTTCCTGTTTAATAGTACTCCCGTGAGCCATTGAGCTGACGAGCTGGTGGATGAAGCACCCGCATGCCTGTTTGAGGTACCTGACCTGAGAAAGATTTTGGCAGTCTAATCAGCAAACCCCAAATTTCAAAGACTGTAATCTCTACTGATGACGGTTAAAGAACCAGAAACATGTGTCTAGAGATCAGCACTATCTGCGCCAACTGTGGCGAAACACTCGAACACTATTGAAGCAAGAAAGTAACCCAAACTGCATTTACCACAATGCCAGGGGTGAACCTTCCTGGGAGGTGAAGAGGTGTGCTCCCACCCCTGTTCCTGTTTTATAGTTCTCCAGTGAGTCATTGAGCTGACGAGCTCATGGATGAAGCACCCGCATGCCTGTGAGAGGTACCTGACCTGAAAAAGGTGTTGGCAGCATACTCAGCAAACCCCACATTTGAAAGACTGCAATCTCTACTGATGACGGTTAAAGAACCAGAACCACGTGTCTAGAGATCAGCACTATATGCGCCAACTGTGTCGAAACATTCAAACACTCTTAAAGCAAGCAAGTAACTGAAACTGCAATTACCACAATGCCAGGGACGAACCTTGCTGGGAGGTGAAGTGGTGTGCTCCCACCCCTGTTCCTGTTTAATAGTACTCCCATGAGTCATTGAGCTGACAAGCTGGTGGATGAAGCAGCCGCATGCTGTGAGAGGTACCAGACCTGAGAAAGATGTTGGGAGCCTGCTCAGCAAACCCCACATTTGCAAGACTGTAAGCTCTACTGATGACGGTTAAGGAACCAGAACCACGTGTCTAGAGATCAGCACTATCTGCGCCAACTGTGGCAAAATACTCGAACACTCTTGGAGCAAGCAAGTAACTGAAACTGCATTTACCACAATGCCAGGGGCGAACCTTGCTGGGAGGTGAAGCAGTGTGCTCCCACCCCTGTTCCTGTTTAATAGTGCCCCCATGGATCATTGAGCTGACAAGCTGGTGGATGAAGCACCCGCATGCCTGTGAGAGGTACCTGACCTGAGAAAGATGTTGACAGCCTACTCAGCAAACCCTATATTTGAAAGACTGTAATCTCTACTGATGATGGTTAAAGAACTAGAAACACGTGTGTTGAGATCAGCACTATCTGCGCCAACTGTGGCGAAACACTCGAACACTCTTGAAGCAAGTAAGTAACCGAAACTGCATTTACCACAATGCCAGAGGCGAAGCTTGCTGGAGGTGAAGCGGTGTGCTCCCACCCCTGTTCCTGTTTAATAGTACTCCTGTGAGTCATTGAGCTGACAAGCTCGTGGATGAAGCACCCGCATGCCTGTGAGAGGTACCTGATCTGAGAAAGATGTTGGCAGCACACTCAGCAAACCCCACATTTGAAAGACTGTAATCTCTACTGATGACGGTTAAAGGACCAGAACCACATGTCTAGAGATCAGCACTATCTGCGTCACCTGTGGCGAAACACTCAAACACTCTTGAAGCAAGCAAGTAACTGAAACTGCATTTACCACAATGCCAGGCGCGAACCTTGCCGGGTGGTGAAGCGGAGTCCTCCCACCCCTGTTCCTGCTTAATAGTTTTCCAGTGAGTCATTGAGATGACGAGCTCGTGGATGAAGCATCCGCATGCCTGTGAGAGGTACCAGACCTGAGAAAGGTGTTGGCAGCCTACTCAGCAAACCCCAGATTTGAAAGACGGTAATCTCTACTGATGACGGTTAAAGAACCAGAAACACGTGTCTAGAGATCAGCACTATCTGCACCAACTGTGGCGAAACACTCGAACACTCTTGAAGCAAGCAAGTAACCCAAACTGCATTTACCACAATGCCAGGGGTGAACCTTCCTGGGAGGTGAAGCGGTGTGCTCCCACCCCTGTTCCTGTTTATTAGTACTCCCGTGAGTCATTGAGCTGACAAGCACGTGGATGAAGCACCCGCATGCCTGTGAGAGGTACCTGATCTGAGAAAGATGTTGGCAGCACACTCAGCAAACCCCACATTTGAAAGACTGTAATCTCTACTGATGACGGTTAAAGAACCAGAACCATGTGTCAAGAGATCAGCACTATCTGCGTCAACTGTGGCGAACCACTCGAACAGTCTTGAAGCAAGCAGGTAACTGAAACTGCATTTACCACAATGCCAAGGGCGAACTTTGCCGGGAGGTGAAGCGGAGTCCTCCCACCCCTGTTCCTGTTTAATAGTTCTCCAGTGAGTCAATGAGATGACGAGCTCGTGGATGAAGCACCCGCATGCCTGTGAGAGGTACCAGACCTGAGAAAGATGTTGGCAGCCTACTCAGCAAACCCCAGATTTGAAAGATGGTAATCTCTACTGATGATGGTTAAAGAACCAGAAAAACGTGTCTAGAGATCAGCACTATCTGCGCCAACTGTGGCGAAACACTCGAACACTCTTGAAGCAAGCAAGTAACCGAAACTGCATTTACCACAATGCCAGGGGCGATCCTTGCTGGGAGGTGAAGCGGTGTAGTCCCACCCCTGTTTCTGTTTAATAGTTCTCCCGTGAGTCATTGAGCTGACGAGCTGGTGGATGAAGCACCTGCATGCCTGTGAGAGGTGCCAGACCTGAGAAAAATGTTGGAAGCCTACTCAGCAAACCCCACATTTGAAAGACTTTAATCTCTACCTATTACAGTTAAAAAACCAGAACCACGTGTATAGAGATCAGCACTATCTGCGCCAACTGTGGCGAAACACACGAACACTCTTGAAGCAAGCAAGTAACCGAAACTGCATTTACCACAATGCCAGGGGCGAACCGTGCTGGGAGGTGAAGCGGTGTGCTCCCACCCCTGTTCCTGTTTTATAGTTCTCCAGTGAGTCATTGAGCTGACGAGCTCATGGACGAAGCACCCGCATGCCTGTGAAACGTACCAGACCTGAGAAAGATGTTGGCAGCCTGCACCCCAAACCCCAGAATTGAAAGACTGTAATCTTTACTGATGACGGTTAAAGAACCAGAAACACGTGTCTAGAGATCAGCACTATCTGCGCCAACTGTGGCAAAACACTCGAACACTCTTGAAGCAAGCAAGTAACCGAAACTGCATTTACCACAATGCCAGGGGCGAACCTTGCTGGGAGGTGAAGAGGTGTGCTCCCACCCCTGTTCCTGTTTAATAGTACTCCCGTGAGTCATTGAGCTGACGAGCTGGTGGATGAAGCACCCGCATGCCTGTTTGAGGTACCTGACCTGAGAAAGATTTTGGCAGTCTAATCAGCAAACCCCAAATTTCAAAGACTGTAATCTCTACGGATGACAGTTAAAGAACCAGAAACATGTGTCTAGAGATCTGCACTATCTGCGCCAACTGTGGTGAAACACTCGAACACTATTGAAGCAAGAAAGTAACCAAAACTGCATTTACCACAATGCCAGGGGTGAACCTTCCTGGGAGGTGAAGAGGTGTGCTCCCACCCCTGTTCCTGTTTTATAGTTCTCCAGTGAGTCATTGAGCTGACGAGCTCATGGATGAAGCACCCGCATGCCTGTGAGAGGTACCTGACCTGAAAAAGATGTTGGCAGCATACTCAGCAAACCCCACATTTGAAAGACTGCAATCTCTACTGATGACGGTTAAAGAACCAGAACCACGTGTCTAGAGATCAGCACTATATGCGCCAACTGTGTCGAAACATTCAAACACTCTTAAAGCAAGCAAGTAACTGAAACTGCAATTACCACAATGCCAGGGACGAACCTTGCTGGGAGGTGAAGTGGTGTGCTCCCACCCCTGTTCATGTTTAATAGTACTCCCATGAGTCATTGAGCTGACAAGCTGGTGGATGAAGCAGCCGCATGCTGTGAGAGGTACCTGACCTGAGAAAGATGTTGGGAGCCTGCTCAGCAAACCCCACATTTGTAAGACTGTAAGCTCTACTGATGACGGTTAAGGAACCAGAACCACGTGTCTAGAGATCAGCACTATCTGCGCCAACTGTGGCAAAATACTCGAACACTCTTGGAGCAAGCAAGTAACTGAAACTGCATTTACCACAATGCCAGGGGCGAACCTTGCTGGGAGGTGAAGCAGTGTGCTCCCACCCCTGTTCCTGTTTATTAGTACCCCCATGGATCATTGAGCTGACAAGCTGGTGGATGAAGCACCCGCATGCCGGTGAGAGGTACCTGACCTGAGAAAGATGTTGGCAGCCTACTCAGCAAACCCTATATTTGAAAGACTGTAATCTCTACTGATGACGGTTAAAGAACTAGAAACACGTGTGTTGAGATAAGCACTATCTGCGCCAACTGTGGCGAAACACTCGAACACTCTTGAAGCAAGTAAGTAACCGAAACTGCATTTACCACAATGCCAGGGGCGAACCTTGTTGGAGGTGAAGCGGTGTGCTCCCACCCCGGTTCCTGTTTAATAGTACTCCTGTGAGTCATTGAGCTGACAAGCTCGTGGATGAAGCACCCGCATGCCTGTGAGAGGTACCTGATCTGAGAAAGATGTTGGCAGCACACTCAGCAAACCCCACATTTGAAAGACTGTAATCTCTACTGATGACGGTTAAAGGACCAGAACCACGTGTCTAGAGATCAGCACTATCTGCGTCAACTGTGGCGAAACACTCAAACACTCTTGAAGCAAGCAAGTAACTGAAACTGCATTTACCACAATGCCAGGGGCGAACCTTGCCAGGAGGTGAAGCGGAGTCCTCCCACCCCTGTTCCTGTTTAATAGATTTCCAGTGAGTCATTGAGATGACGAGCTCGTGGATGAAGCATCCGCATGCCTGTGAGAGGTACCAGACCTGAGAAAGGTGTTGGCAGCCTACTCAGCAAACCCCAGATTTGAAAGACGGTAATCTCTACTGATGACGGTTAAAGAACCAGAAACACGTGTCTAGAGATCAGCACTATCTGCACCAACTGTGGCGAAACACTCGAACACTCTTGAAGCAAGCAAGTAACCCAAACTGCATTTACCACAATGCCAGGGGTGAACCTTCCTGGGAGGTGAAGCAGTGTGCACCCACACCTGTTCCTGTTTTAAAGTTCTCCAGTGAGTCATTGAGCTGACGAGCTCATGAATGAAGCACCCGCATGCCTGTGAGAGGTACCTGACCTGAGAAAGATGTTGGCAGCCTACTCAGCAAACCCCACATTTGAAAGACTGCAATCTCTACTGATGACGGTTAAAGAACCAGAAACATGTGTCTAGAGATCAGCACTATCTGCGCCAACTGTGGCGAAACACTCGAACACTATTGAAGCAAGAAAGTAACCCAAACTGCATTTACCACAATGCCAGGGGTGAACCTTCCTGGGAGGTGAAGAGGTGTGCTCCCACCCCTGTTCCTGTTTTATAGTTCTCCAGTGAGTCATTGAGCTGACGAGCTCATGGATGAAGCACCCGCATGCCTGTGAGAGGTACCTGACCTGAAAAAGATGTTGGCAGCATACTCAGCAAACCCCACATTTGAAAGACTGCAATCTCTACTGATGACGGTTAAAGAACCAGAACCACGTGTCTAGAGATCAGCACTATATGCGCCAACTGTGTCGAAACATTCAAACACTCTTAAAGCAAGCAAGTAACTGAAACTGCAATTACCACAATGCCAGGGACGAACCTTGCTGGGAGGTGAAGTGGTGTGCTCCACCCCTGTTCCTGTTTAATAGTACTCCCATGAGTCATTGAGCTGACAAGCTGGTGGATGAAGCAGCCGCATGCTGTGAGAGGTACCTGACCTGAGAAAGATGTTGGGAGCCTGCTCAGCAAACCCCACATTTGCAAGACTGTAAGCTCTACTGATGACGGTTAAGGAACCAGAACCACGTGTCTAGAGATCAGCACTATCTGCGCCAACTGTGGCAAAATACTCGAACACTCTTGGAGCAAGCAAGTAACTGAAACTGCCTTTACCACAATGCCAGGGGCGAACCTTGCTGGGAGGTGAAGCAGTGTGCTCCCACCCCTGTTCCTGTTTATTAGTACCCCCATGGATCATTGAGCTGACAAGCTGGTGGATGAAGCACCCGCATGCCGGTGAGAGGTACCTGACCTGAGAAAGATGTTGGCAGCCTACTCAGCAAACCCTATATTTGAAAGACTGTAATCTCTACTGATGACGGTTAAAGAACTAGAAACACGTGTGTTGAGATAAGCACTATCTGCGCCAACTGTGGCGAAACACTCGAACACTCTTGAAGCAAGTAAGTAACCGAAACTGCATTTACCACAATGCCAGGGGCGAACCTTGCTGGAGGTGAAGCGGTGTGCTCCCACCCCTGTTCCTGTTTAATAGTACTCCTGTGAGTCATTGAGCTGACAAGCTCGTGGATGAAGCACCCGCATGCCTGTGAGAGGTACCTGATCTGAGAAAGATGTTGGCAGCACACTCAGCAAACCCCACATTTGAAAGACTGTAATCTCTACTGATGACGGTTAAAGGACCAGAACCACGTGTCTAGAGATCAGCACTATCTGCGTCAACTGTGGCGAAACACTCAAACACTCTTGAAGCAAGCAAGTAACTGAAACTGCATTTACCACAATGCCAGGGGCGAACCTTGCCAGGAGGTGAAGCGGAGTCCTCCCACCCCTGTTCCTGTTTAATAGATTTCCAGTGAGTCATTGAGATGACGAGCTCGTGGATGAAGCATCCGCATGCCTGTGAGAGGTACCAGACCTGAGAAAGGTGTTGGCAGCCTACTCAGCAAACCCCAGATTTGAAAGACCGTAATCTCTACTGATGATGGTTAAAGAACCAGAAACACGTGTCTAGAGATCAGCACTATCTGCACCAACTGTGGCGAAACACTCGAACACTCTTGAAGCAAGCAAGTAACCCAAACTGCATTTACCACAATGCCAGGGGTGAGCCTTCCTGGGAGGTGAAGCAGTGTGCACCCACACCTGTTCCTGTTTTAAAGTTCTCCAGTGAGTCATTGAGCTGACGAGCTCATGAATGAAGCACCCGCATGCCTGTGAGAGGTACCTGACCTGAGAAAGATGTTGGCAGCCTACTCAGCAAACCCCACATTTGAAAGACTGCAATCTCTACTGATGACCGTTAAAGAACCAGAACCACGTGTCTAGAGATCAGCACTATCTGTGTCAACTGTGGCGAAACATTCGAACACTCTTGAAGCAAGCAAGTAACTGAAACTGCATTTACCACAATGCCAGGGGCGAACCTTGCTGGGAGGTGAAGCGGTGTGCTCCCACCCCTGTTCCTGTTTATTAGTACTCCCGTGAGTCATTGAGCTGACAAGCATGTGGATGAAGCACCCGCATGCCTGTGAGAGGTACCTGATCTGAGAAAGATGTTATCAGCACACTCAGCAAACCCCACATTTGAAAGACTGTAATCTCTACTGATGACGGTTAAAGAACCAGAAACATGTGTCTAGAGATCAGCACTATCTGCGCCAACTGTGGAGAAACACTCGAACACTCTTGAAGCAAGCAGGTAACTGAAACTGCATTTACCACAATGCCAAGGGCGAACCTTGCCAGGAGTTGAAGCGGAGTCCTCCCACCTCTGTTCCTGTTTAATAGTTCTCCAGTGAGTCATTGAGATGACGAGCTCGTGGATGAAGCACCCGCATGCCTGTGAGAGGTACCAGACCTGAGAAAGGTGTTGGCAGCCTACTTAGCAAACCCCAGATTTGAAAGACGGTAATCTCTACTGATGATGGTTAAAGAACCAGAAAAACGTGTCTAGAGATCAGCACTATCTGCGCCAACTGTGGCGAAACACTCGAACATTCTTGAAGCAAGCAAGTAACCAAAACTGCATTTACCACAATGCCTGGGGCGATCCTTGCTGGGAGGTGAAGCGGTGTACTCCCACCCCTGTTTCTGTTTACTAGTTCTCCCGTGAGTCATTGAGCTGACGAGCTGGTGGATGAAGCACCTGCATGCCTGTGAGAGGTACCAGACCTGAGAAAAATGTTGGAAGCCTACTCAGCAAACCCCACATTTGAAAGACTTTAATCTCTACCTATTACAGTTAAAGAACCAGAACCACTTGTCTAGAGATCAGCACTATCTGCGCCAACTGTGGCGAAACACTCGAACACTATTGAAGCAAGCAAGTTACTGAAACAGCATTTACCACAATGTCAGGGGAGAACCTTGCTGGGAGGTGAAGCGGTCTGCTCCCACCCCTGTTCCTGTTTAATAGTACTCCTGTGAGTCATTGAGCTGACGAGCTCATGGATGAAGCACCCGCATGCCTGTGAGAGGTACCTGACCTGAGAAAGATGTTGGCAGCCTACTCAGCAAACCCCAAATTTCAAAGACTGTAATCTCTACTGATGACAGTTAAAGAACCAGAAACACATGTCTAGAGATCAGCACTATCTGCGCCAACTGTGGCGAAACATTCAAACACTCGTGAAGCAAGCAAGTAACCCAAGCTGCATTTACCACAATGGCAGGGGTCAACCTTCCTGGGAGGTGAAGCGGTGTGCTCCCACCCCTGTTCCTGTTTTATAGTTCTCCAGTGAGTCATTGAGCTGACGAGCTCATGGACGAAGCACCCGCATGCCTGTGAGACGTACCAGACCTGAGAAAGATGTTGGCAGCCTGCACCCCAAACCCCAGAATTGAAAGACTGTAATCTTTACTGATGACGGTTAAAGAACCAGAAACACGTGTCTAGAAATCAGCACTATCTGTGCCAACTGTGGCGAAACACTCGAACACTCTTGAAGCAAGCAAGTAACCGAAACTGCATTTACCACAATGCCAGGGGCGAACCTTGCTGGGAGGTGTAGCGGTGTGCTCCCACCCCTGTTCCTGTTCAATAGTACTCCCATGAGTCATTGAGCTGACAAGCTGGTGGATGAAGCACCTGCATGCCTGTGAGAGGTACCTGACCTGAGAAAGATGTTGGGAGCCTACTCAGCAAACCCCACATTTGCATGACAGAAAGCTCTACTGATGACGGTTAAAGAACCAGAAACACGTGTCTAGAGATCAGCGCTATCTGCGCCAACTGTGGAGAAACACTCGAACACTCTTGAAGCAAGCAAGTAACTGGAACTGCAATTACCACAATGTCAGGGGCGAACCTTGCTGGGAGGTGAAGCAGCGTCCTCCCACCCCTGTTCCTGTTTAATAGTTCTCCAGTGAGTGATAGAGCTGACAAGCTGGTGGATGAAGCACCCGTATGCCTGTGAGAGGTACCTGACTTGAGAAAGATGTTGGCAGCCTACTCAGCAAACCCGACATTTGAAAGACTGTAATCTCTACTGATGACGGTTAATGAACCAGAAACACGTGTCTAGAGATCAGCACTATCTGTGCCAACTGTGGCGAAACACTCGAACACTCTTGAAGCAAGTAAGTAACCTAAACTGCATTTACCACAATGCCAGGGGCGAACCTTGCTGGAGGTGAAGCGGTGTGCTCCCGCCCCTGTTCCTGTTTAATAGTACTCCTGTGAGTCATTGAGCTGACAAGCTCGTGGATGAAGCACCCGCATGCCTGTGAGAGGTACCTGATCTGAGAAAGATGTTGGCAGCACACTCAGCGAACCCCACATTTGAAAGACTGTAATCTCTACTGATGACGGTTAAAGGACCAGAACCACGTGTCTAGAGATCAGCACTATCTGCGTCAACTGTGGCGAAACACTCAAACACTCTTGAAGCAAGCAAGTAACTGAAACTGCATTTACCACAATGCCAAAGGGGCGAACCTTGCCGGGAGGTGAAGCGGAGTCCTCCCACCCCTGTTCCTGTTTAATAGATTTCCAGTGAGTCATTGAGATGACGAGCTCGTGGATGAAGCATCCGCATGCCTGTGAGAGGTACCAGACCTGAGAAAGGTGTTGGCAGCCTACTCAGCAAACCCCAGATTTGAAAGACGGTAATCTCTACTGATGACGGTTAAAGAACCAGAAACACGTGTCTAGAGATCAGCACTATCTGCACCAACTGTGGCGAAACACTCTAACACTCTTGAAGCAAGCAAGTAACCCAAACTGCATTTACCACAATGCCAGGGGTGAACCTTCCTGGGAGGTGAAGCAGTGTGCACCCACACCTGTTCCTGTTTTAAAGTTCTCCAGTGATTCATTGAGCTGACTAGCTCATGAATGAAGCACCCGCATGCCTGTGAGAGGTACCTGACCTGAGAAAGATGTTGGCAGCCTACTCAGCAAACCCCACATTTGAAAGACTGCAATCTCTACTGATGACCGTTAAAGAACCAGAACCAAGTGTCTAGAGATCAGCACTATCTGCGTCAACTGTGGCGAAACACTCGAACACTCTTGAAGCAAGCAAGTAACTGAAACTGCATTTACCACAATGCCAGGGGCGAACCTTGCTGGGAGGTGAAGCGGTGTGCTCCCACCCCTGTTCCTGTTTATTAGTACTCCCGTGAGTCATTGAGCTGACAAGCATGTGGATGAAGCACCCGCATGCCTGTGAGAGGTACCTGACCTGAGAAGGATGTTGGCAGTCTAACAGGCAAACCGCAAATTTCAAAGACTATAATCCCTACTGATGACGGTTAAAGAACCAGAAACACGTGTCTAGAGATCAGCACTATCTGCGCCAACTGTGGCGAAACACTCGAACACTCTTGAAGCAAGCAAGTAACCCAAACTGCATTCACCACAATGCCAGGGGTGACCCTTCCTGGGAGGTGTAGCGGTGTGCTCCCACCCCTGTTCCTGTTTAATAGTACTCCCATGAGTCATTGAGCTGACAAGCTGGTGGATGAAGCACCTGCATGCCTGTGAGAGGTACCTGACCTGAGAAAGATATTGGGAGCCTACTCAGCAAACCCCACATTTGCAAGACAGTAAGCTCTACTGATGACGGTTAAAGAACCAGAAACACGTGTCTAGAGATCAGCACTATCTGCGCCAACTGTGGAGAAACACTCAAACACTCTTGAAGCAAGCAAGTAACTGGAACTGCAATTACCACAATGTCAGGGGCGAACCTTGCTGGGAGGTGAAGCGGCGTCCTCCCACCCCTGTTCCTGTTTAATAGTTCTCCAGTGAGTCATTGAGCTGACAAGCTGCTGGATGAAGCACCCGCATGCCTGTGAGACGTACCTGACTTGAGAAAGATGTTGGCAGCCTACTCAGCAAACCCCACATTTGAAAGACTGTAATCTTTACTGATGACGGTTAAAGAACCAGAAACACGTGTCTAGAGATCAGCACTATCTGTGCCAACTGTGGCGAATCACTCGAACACTCTTGAAGCAAGCAAGTAACTGAAACTGCAATTACCACAATGTCAGGGGCAAACCTTCCTGGGAGGTGAAGTGGCGTCCTCCCACCCCTGTTCCTGTTTAATAGTTCTCCATGGAGTCATTGTGCTGACGAGCTCGTGGATGAAGCACCCGCATGCCTGTGAGAGGTACCAGACCTGAGAAAAATGTTGGAAGCCTACTCACCAAACCCCAGAATTGTAAGACTGTAATCTTTACTGATGACGGTTAAAGAACCAGAAGCACGTGTCTAGAGATTAGCACTATCTGCGCCAACTGTGGCGAAACACTCGAACACTCTTGAAGCAAGCAAGTCACTGAAACTGCATTTATCACAATGCCAGGGGCGAACCTTGCTGGGAGGTGAAGCGGTGAGCTCCCACAACTGTTCCTGTTTATTAGTACTCCCATGAGTCATTGAGCTGACGAGCTCGTGGATGAAGCACCCGCATGCCTGTGAGAGGTACCTGACCTGAGAAAGATGTTGGCAGCCTTCTCAGCAAACCCCACATTTGAAAGACTGTAATCTCTACCTATGACAGTTAAAGAACCAGAACCACGTGTCTAGAGATCAGCACTATCTGCGGCAACTGTGGCGAAACACTCGAACACTCGTGAAGCAAGCAAGTAACCCAAACTGCATTTACCACAATGCCAGGGGTGAACTTTCCTGGGAGGTGAAGCGGTGTGCTCCCACCCCTGTTCCTGTTTTATAGTTCTCCAGTGAGTCATTGAGCTGACGAGCTCATGGATGAAGCACCCGCATGCCTGTGAGAGGTACCTGACCTGAGAAAGATGTTGGCAGCCTACTCAGCAAACCCCAAATTTCAAAGACTGTAATCGCTACTGATGACAATTAAAGAACCAGAAACACGTGTCTAGAGATCAGCACTATCTGTACTAACTGTGGCGAAACACTCGAACACTCTTGAAGCAAGCAAGTAACTGAAACTGCAATTACCACAATGTCAGGGGCGAACCTTGCTGGGAGGTGAAGCGGCGTCCTCCCACCCTTGTTCCTGTTTAAAAGTTCTCCAGTGAGTCATTGTGCTGACGAGCTCGTGGATGAAGCACCCGCATGCCTGTGAGAGGTACCAGACCTGAGAAAGATGTTGGCAGCCTACTCCCCAAACCCCAGAATTGAAAAACTGTAATCTTTACTGATGACGGTTAAATCACCAGAAACACGTGTCTAGAGATCAGCACTATCTGCACCAACTGTGGCGAAACACTCGAACAGTCTTGAAGCAAGCAAGTCACTGAAACTGCATTTATCACAATTCCTGGGGCGAACCTTGCAGGGAGGTGAAGCGGTGAGCTCCCACCCCTGTTCCTGTTTAGTAGTACTCCCATGCGTCATTGAGCTGACGAGCTCGTGGATGAAGCACCCGCATGCCTGTGAGAGGTACCTGACCTGAGAAAGATGTTGGCAGCCTACTCGGCAAACCCCACATTTGAAAGACTTTAATCTCTACCTGTGACAGTCAAAGAACCAGAACCACGTGTCTAGAGATCAGCACAATCTGCGCCAACAGTGGTGAAACACTCGAACACTCTTGAAGCAAGCAAGTAACTGAAACTGCATTTACCACAATGTCAGGGGCAAACCTTGCTGGGAGGTGAAGCGGCGTCCTCCCATCTCTGATCCTGTTTAATAGTACTCCCGTGAGTCATTTAGCTGACGAGCTTGTGGATGAAGCACCCGCATGCCTGTGAGAGGTACCTGACTGGAGAAAGATGTTGGCAGTCTAATCAGCAAACCCCAAATTTCAAAGACTATAATCTCTACTGATGACCGTTAAAGAACCAGAAACACGTGTCTAGAGATCAGCACTATCTGCGCCAACTGTGGCGAAACACTCGAACACTCGTGAATCAAGCAAGTAACCCAAACTGCATTTACCACAATGCCAGGGGTGAACCTTCCTGGGAGGTGAAGCGGTGTGCTCCCACCCCTGTTCCTGTTTTATAGTTCTCCAGTGAGTCATTGAGCTGACGAGCTCATGGATGCCCCGAATACTTACCGGTAATCTTCATTACTCCGAGTATAGTCTTCCTCGCCACATGACTAACACAGTGAGCTTCAGCTCCACACCAGAACCCTCCAAAGCAAAAAAGTCAGCCTCCCATGCCTCCCATCCCTTCCCAATATGGCTGACCCATTAAACCCATGACCCCTATAAGAGGCGGGCCGGCCCAACCCATCAGCCTGAAACTACCAAGCACAACATGAAGCCGATAGCCAGACAGGGAGGGAGGGATGGGAACTCATGTGGCGAGGAAGACTATACTCGGAGTAATGAAGATTACCGGTAAGTAATCGGGGCATTACCTCCTCGTTAGTCTTCCTCGCCACATGACTAACACAGTGAGCATATACCAAAGCCAAGCGGCTTCATGGAAACTCACAAGAAACCAACAGACCAGAAGGGGACGCCCACGAACGAGGGCAAAACCCAACAGGCCAGAACGAGCGGAAGGACCACCCAGGGGAGAGGCAACCACGAGCAGGAAGAACCAGCCCGGGACTGAAAGACACCGGGAAGGACAAAAACCCGGACCCCAGAGACACGAAGCGCCGGCAGGAACCAGCCGCAAGCAAAATCCAAAGGGGGACAGAGAAAGGCTCCGAACCAGACCACATGGAGCCAAAGGCCACAGAAAACAGGGCCCAGAGAGCAAGCCGGACCAAACACACCAGGACCGGCCAACGGACACCCCGAAAGAGGGCATCAAAAACCCAAAAAAAGGGGAACCGAATGAACAGAGGGCAACCCCACCACAGCGACCCAACAAAAAAGCCGCAGCAGAAAGAGAGACGCAGTCCGAGAAACACAGCAACCCCGCAAGGGAGACCACCACCTGCGAGAGAGCCGAAACCACCAGAGGAACGGGCCAGCGGACCAGACGGATACAACCAACTGGCAAGAGCCACAAGAAAGGAAAGGGGCGCAGAAGAGAAACAGAAGGGGAAAACACCCCAGTCACACAAAGGACCCCCTGGAAGGGACCGCGACCCCAAGGAGAGAACCCAGGCAGGAACAAGGGAGCAAAAAGACCCAGGATGGCGGCGGAAACGACACCGAAGAGACCCGGCCACCAAGGGAACTCAACCAGGCAACAGTGGAAAGCGGAGGACCCACATGTCCACCCACGCACAGAAGGCAGGGAAAAAGCAGCGCGACAGACCGAGCCCGCCCCGCACAGAGACCAAGCTAGCCGCCGAAGCGAGCACCCAGGCGGCCACACAGGCAGCCAGTGCAACAACCAGGACCCGCTCAGCCCGACAACGAGGAACCGACTGAAAACGGGAAAGCACCGGGAGAAAAAAAGCCACAGGCAGAAACACTCCAAAGGTGAGAAGGACAGAGGGGCAGGGCGAAAACCGAACCCGAGTCACGCCAAGACCCCCCGGGAGCCACCAGAGCCAACAGGCCCCAGAACCCCAAAACCAGGGACAAAAGACGAGGACACAAGCCACACCGGAAGCGCAAGGGCCCGCTAGGGAGCACAGAACCAAAGGCACCAACACTCCCGGACACCCAACAGTACAGCTGGAAACAAAAACCAGCAAGGGAAAAAGAAGGCAGGGGCAGGCCCATGCGAGCACCACCAATAGGACAAAAAGCCCGGCCAGGCCAAACAAGCACAGAATCCCCGGAAGAAGAAGGACCTTCAGGAAAGCGCAAAGGCCCAAACAATTCCCAACCAAAACCAGGGAAAACCCAGTGCCAGCCAAAGACCAGGGAACGAACACTCAACCCGCAGAGCCAGAGGCAAAGACCATAACCAAAAGGTCAGAGCGACTCCAGTCCGGGAGCCCGGACGAGAAGGCCTAAGAGCCAACACCGGAGACCCAAAGGAAGCAAACAGCACCAAAGGGACCCAGAAGAACACCGCCACACAGGCAGCCACCAACAGGGGCGAACCCCCCAAAGACCCGGGAGCATGAGGCAGGGCCAGCAAGGCAGGGGAAAACCCCAGAGAATCCAAGGAACGGGAAACAGAAGCCAGACGGGAAAACCACCCACAGGGAAAACCACTGACCCAGCACAGTACAGGAACCGAAACATGCCCCCCAGGGAAACAAAAAGCCGCCAAAGGGAAGGATGCACCCAGCGGCACCAGGACAGAGAGCGGGAAGGGCCCAGGGCAAACCGCACCAAGGAAGGGCCAGAGGCACCGAGACCAACCGGAAGGAGAAAAACTGCCAGGCAACAAGACCCAAAACATGATACCAGGAAGGCCCCCACCAAGGCAGACAACCCCAACGGGAAAAACCAGGGGAACAAATCAAACCCCATGACAGGATCCGATCAGAGAAGGACAAGCGAGACCGCCAAAAGCGACCCAGCAGACAAAGGACAGAACGCCCACCCCATCAGAGGTGGGCGCCGAACCCCCGGCCCGACCAAGGAGGACCGAACAGAAGGACCACAACAAAGACCCCAACCCCCAGGGGGCAAGGAGAAGTACGGAGACAGCAGGAAGCCGTCCGGAAAAGGGCGGAAGAGCTGCCCGCCGAGACAAGGAGCAGGAAGAAGAGGGAGCGGCAAAGCCGCAGACCCGGACAAGACAGGGCGAGCCCAAGAAGGACCCCATAGCCTACAGCACCCGGCAGTCCCAGGCGGACTCCCATCCGGGCACGAACCAGGCCAGACCCTGCTCAACCGCTGAGAGCAGATGAGACCAGGCGCAATCAGGGTGGTAAGGCCGAATGCCCCACAACCAGCAACCGCCAGGAACAGACCCCGCACAACAAAGGCGGTAACAGGAGTCCACAGGACGAAAGCACCGGGGGTACAGAGCGGACACAGTCGGCAAGCCGAAAGCCAACCGAGCCCCGTGCCCCTAACAGGACACCCACAACAGAGGGGGCCGAGGGACCCACACGCTCACCGGCACAACAGCCGGAAAAATAGACAAGCCCACAGCCGCCCCCACAGAGAGGGGCAGCCAAACGCCAAAACCCAAACCCCAGAGCCCGCTATAGCAGGGCATCAAGCACAAGGCGGCGGGGGAGGGGGGAGCGTACGGCAGGACCGCGAGGGCCAGAAGGAGGGGGAACCAGCAAGTGAGCCCGACAGAGCCGGGCCTCCACCCGGAATCCCCGAACCAACCGGGGCAGGAAGACGACCACCCACCAGAGGCCGGCGGGAGGCGAGAGCAGCAGGAGTGGGGGGGAAGGAAAGCAACACACCGCCCCTGCGCAGGAAGGATGACAGCGGAGTAACAGACAGTCGCATACAACCACCACCGCCCGCCCCCGAAGGGAAGGCGGGCGGCGCACCCCACCCCCTCACACGGCCGTAGTGACAGAGTCAGATCAAGAGGACAACACAGGCGCCCGAAGCGAACGCAACAGACCACCAAGCCACCAGGCCAACGGAACACAACAACGCACCCAACGGGGCGACCAGACCCGCATTGGCACAGCAGCCACGAGATGGCAACACAGAACAGAAGGAGGAAGAGTCAAGCACCCAGCCAGCACCCCCATCGTGCGCAGGAAGGACGATCAGGCCCGAACAGCCACCGACCCAGCACCCCCGCAAGGGAGACAGGGAAGCAAAGCCATGGAAACCGAGAAGCCCCAGGAGCAGGACAATCAAAGGCTACAACTCACCCACCACAGAAGGACGAAGGGCCGAGCGACCCCCGGGGATCCGAACCGGCGACCATGTCGGTCAAACAGAATCAACGGGAAATGAACATGAAACCCCGAGAGCAAGAGCCCAGGGGCATAACCAAAAGGCCACAGTGACACTGTACAGACCGAACCGAAGGAAACGCCAGCGCCTATACACCAGAAAGAGCAAGCAGCGACATTGCAAGACCAGGGATAGCCGTAGCGTGAAAAGGACCAGCGCGCGTGAGCCAGACATCACAAAAAAGCGAGACGACCGGCGTCTCAGAGTATTAAGCGTGGTCAGCTCACAACAAACTCCACCAAGTAAAGAAGAGAAAGAAAGGCAGCAAGCGTACGACACTTCGTAGCATATGCGGGACACGAACCCCAGTCCCGGGAGACCCGTTACAACCAAAGGCACAGGACGTACCAATGAGCAATAGCTCCTGGTTGGACACCAGCAACCCCCCCCGACCCCGGCACCTCAAGCGGGCAGAGAAAACACCAGGGAGAGCCAGCGCGGGACAAACCAAACCCCGCCCTAACGAGCCGGCCCAGAGCGGGAAACATGAAGAACCAACAGCACACAGGAAGCAACGCAGACACGCAGCCCCGTAACAGAAACGGCATGGGGAGTCCCAAGCCGGAAGGTCCAGAGCCGACCGAGACCGACACCTTAAGGTATCAGAGCGCTGTACATAGGACCAGTCACGTAACAAGAGTGGTTTAGGCACGGGGAAACAAGTGAATAGCCCAGATATCACAGGATCACCAAGACTCGAACCCTGTACTGCAAGCCAGGCCCCCCCAGCCCCCGCCCGCCACGGCACCTGGACGGGAAGGCGGGCGGAAGCGACACACCAACAAGGACCCAGCAGCGCCGGGCCCCAACCTCGCAGAGCCGCCGCCCGCCCCCGCGCCGAAGCGGGAGGCGCAACGCCGCGAATCGCGGCTCGGGGCCGAAAACAGCAACGTGAATCCCCCGCCCGATCAAGAGACCCGGGGGAGGCAGGTAGGCAGAGGAGGAATGCAACGTATTCAAAACCACACATGGACATCGCCGAACAGCCGCCGCCCGCACGTCAATGAAAGGCGGGCGGCGGAATCAACGGGCCGGAAAAAAAATACAATGGGACCCGGAAACCGGACCCAAAAAAGTGCCCGAAGAAGGGGGGAGTCACAGCGAGGCACAGAAGGCACGGAGCCATACAAACGCCCCCAAACTTGAGTGGGAAAGCCCAGGGAATCCGCCCCCCCCTGAAAAACCCACGGCTCGCTAAAGCAGAGCCTAACCGGCTCGAAGGAAGAATCAAGTGAAACCTTAATCCAACACCTAAGCAAACATACCGGGGGCCACAAGCAGGGGGAAACAAACAGAGTCCAAGCCCCTAGGGTCCTCTAGAGCAGGACCTCCAACCTGAGACCCACGTACCTGCTACAGCAGGCACCACTTACCTGACGCATCTGGAGAGATGTGCGCAGAACAAAAAAAACAGGCTGATGGGTTGGGCCGGCCCGCCTCTTATAGGGGTCATGGGTGTAATGGGTCGGCCATATTGGGAAGGGATGGGAGGCATGGGAGGCTGACTTTTTTGCTTTGGAGGGTTCTGGTGTGGAGCTGAAGCTCACTGTGTTAGTCATGTGGCAAGGAAGACTAACGAGGAGGTAATGAAGCACCCGCATGCCTGTGAGAGGTACCTGACCTGAGAAAGATGTTGGCAGCCTACTCAGCAAACCCCAAATTTCAAAGACTGTAATCTCTACTGATGACAGTTAAAGAACCAGAAACATGAGTCTAGAGATCAGCACTATCTGTGCCAACTGTGGCGAAACACTCGAATACTCTTGAAGCAAGCAAGTGACTGAAACTGCAATTACGACAATGTCAGGGGCGAACCTTGCTGGGAGGTGAAGCGGCGTCCTCCCACCCCTGTTCCTGTTTAAAAAATCTCCAGTGAGTCATTGTGCTGACGAGCTCGTGGATGAAGCACCCGCATGCCTGTGAGAGGTACCAGACCTGAGAAATATGTTGGAAGAGTGCTCCCCAAACCCCAGAATTGAAAGACTGTAATCTTTTACTGATGACGGTTAAAGAACCAGAAACACGTGTCTAGAAATCAGCAGTATCTGCGCCAACTGTGGCGAAACACTCGAACACTCTTGAAGCAAGCAAGTCACTGAAACTGCATTTATCACAATGCCAGGGGCGAACCTTGCTCGGAGGTGAAGCGGTGAGCTCCCACCACTGTTCCTGTTTAGTAGTACTCCCATGAGTCATTGAGCTGACGAGCTCGTGGATGAAGCACCCGCATGCCTGTGAGAGGTACCTGACCTGAGAAAGATGTTGGCAGCCTACTCAGCAAACCCCACATTTGAAAGACTTTAATCTCTACCTGTGACAGTTAAAGAACCAGAACCACGTGTCTAGAGATCAGCACAATCGGCGCCAACTGTGGAGAAACACTCGAACACTCTTGAAGCAAGCAAGTAACTGAAACTGCAATTACCACAATGTCAGGGGCGAACGTTGCTGGGAGGTGAAGCGGTGTGCTCCCACCCCTGTTCCTGTTTAATAGTACTCCCATGAGTCATTGAGCTGACGAGCTCGTGGATGAAGCACCCGCATGCCTGTGAGAGGTACCTGACCTGAGAAAGATGTTAGCAGTCTAATCAGCAAATCCCAAATTTCAAAGAATGTAATCTCTACTGATGACGGTTAAAGAACCAGAAACACGTGTCTAGAGATCAGCACTATCTGCGCCAACTGTGGCGAAACACTCGAACACTCTTGAAGCAAGCAAGTCACTGAAACTGCATTTATCACAATGCCAGGGGCGAACCTTGCTGGGAAGTGAAGCGGTGAGCTTCCACCCCCGTTCCTGTTTAGTAGTACTCCCATGAGTCATTGAGCTGACGAGCTCGTGGATGAAGCACCTGCATGCCTGTGAGAGGTACCTGACCTGAGAAAGATGTTGGCAGCCTACTCAGCAAACCCCACATTTGAAAGACTTTAATCTCTACCTACGACAGTTAAAGAACCAGAACCACATGTCTAGAGATCAGCACTATCTGCGCCAACTGTGGCGAAACACTCAAACACTCTTGAAGCAAGCAAGTAACTGAAACTGCATTTACCACAATGCCAGGGGAGAACCTTGCTGGGAGGTGAAGCGGTGTGCTCCCACCCCTGTTCCTGTGTAATAGTACTCCTGTGAGTCATTGAGCTGACGAGCTCATGGATGAAGCACCCGCATGCCTTTGAGAGGTACCTGACCTGAGAAAGATTTTGGCAGTCTAATCAGCAAACCCCAAATTTCAAAGACTGTAATCTCTACTGATGACGGTTAAAGAACCAGAAACATGTGTCTAGAGATCAGCACTATCTGCGCCAACTGTGGCGAAACACTCGAACACTATTGAAGCAAGAAAGTAACCCACACTGCATTTACCACAATGCCAGGGGTGAACCTTCCTGGGAGGTGAAGAGGTGTGCTCCCACCCCTGTTCCTGTTTAATAGTTCTCCAGTGAGTCATTGAGCTGACGAGCTCATGGATGAAGCACCCGCATGCCTGTGAGAGGTACCTGACCTGAGAAAGATGTTGGCAGCATACTCAGCAAACCCCACATTTGAAAGACTGCAATCTCTACTGATGACGGTTAAAGAACCAGAACCACGTGTCTAGAGATCAGCACTATATGCGCCAACTGTTTTGAAACATTCGAACACTCTTAAAGCAAGCAAGTAACTGAAACTGCAATTACCACAATGCCAGGGGCGAACCTTGCTGGGAGGTGAAGTGGTGTGCTCCCACCCCTGTTCCTGTTTAATAGTACTCCCATGAGTCATTGAGCTGACAAGCTGGTGGATGATGCAGCCACATGCTGTGAAAGGTACCTGACCTGAGAAAGATGTTGGGAGCCTACTCAGCAAATCCCACATTTGAAAGACTGCAATCTCTACTGATGACGGTTAAAGAACCAGAACCACGTGTCTAGAGATCAGCACTATATGCGCCAACTGTTTTGAAACATTCGAACACTCTTAAAGCAAGCAAGTCACTGAAACTGCATTTATCACAATGCCAGGGGCGAACCTTGCTCGGAGGTGAAGCGGTGAGCTCCCACCACTGTTCCTGTTTAGTAGTACTCCCATGAGTCATTGAGCTGACGAGCTCGTGGATGAAGCACCCGCATGCCTGTGAGAGGTACCTGACCTGAGAAAGATGTTGGCAGCCTACTCAGCAAACCCCACATTTGAAAGACTTTAATCTCTACCTGTGACAGTTAAAGAACCAGAACCACGTGTCTAGAGATCAGCACAATCGGCGCCAACTGTGGAGAAACACTCGAACACTCTTGAAGCAAGCAAGTAACTGAAACTGCAATTACCACAATGTCAGGGGCGAACGTTGCTGGGAGGTGAAGCGGTGTGCTCCCACCCCTGTTCCTGTTTAATAGTACTCCCATGAGTCATTGAGCTGACGAGCTCGTGGATGAAGCACCCGCATGCCTGTGAGAGGTACCTGACCTGAGAAAGATGTTAGCAGTCTAATCAGCAAATCCCAAATTTCAAAGAATGTAATCTCTACTGATGACGGTTAAAGAACCAGAAACACGTGTCTAGAGATCAGCACTATCTGCGCCAACTGTGGCGAAACACTCGAACACTCTTGAAGCAAGCAAGTCACTGAAACTGCATTTATCACAATGCCAGGGGCGAACCTTGCTGGGAAGTGAAGCGGTGAGCTTCCACCCCCGTTCCTGTTTAGTAGTACTCCCATGAGTCATTGAGCTGACGAGCTCGTGGATGAAGCACCTGCATGCCTGTGAGAGGTACCTGACCTGAGAAAGATGTTGGCAGCCTACTCAGCAAACCCCACATTTGAAAGACTTTAATCTCTACCTACGACAGTTAAAGAACCAGAACCACGTGTCTAGAGATCAGCACTATCTGCGCCAACTGTGGCGAAACACTCAAACACTCTTGAAGCAAGCAAGTAACTGAAACTGCATTTACCACAATGCCAGGGGAGAACCTTGCTGGGAGGTGAAGCGGTGTGCTCCCACCCCTGTTCCTGTGTAATAGTACTCCTGTGAGTCATTGAGCTGACGAGCTCATGGATGAAGCACCCGCATGCCTTTGAGAGGTACCTGACCTGAGAAAGATTTTGGCAGTCTAATCAGCAAACCCCAAATTTCAAAGACTGTAATCTCTACTGATGACGGTTAAAGAACCAGAAACATGTGTCTAGAGATCAGCACTATCTGCGCCAACTGTGGCGAAACACTCGAACACTATTGAAGCAAGAAAGTAACCCACACTGCATTTACCACAATGCCAGGGGTGAACCTTCCTGGGAGGTGAAGAGGTGTGCTCCCACCCCTGTTCCTGTTTAATAGTTCTCCAGTGAGTCATTGAGCTGACGAGCTCATGGATGAAGCACCCGCATGCCTGTGAGAGGTACCTGACCTGAGAAAGATGTTGGCAGCATACTCAGCAAACCCCACATTTGAAAGACTGCAATCTCTACTGATGACGGTTAAAGAACCAGAACCACGTGTCTAGAGATCAGCACTATATGCGCCAACTGTTTTGAAACATTCGAACACTCTTAAAGCAAGCAAGTAACTGAAACTGCAATTACCACAATGCCAGGGGCGAACCTTGCTGGGAGGTGAAGTGGTGTGCTCCCACCCCTGTTCCTGTTTAATAGTACTCCCATGAGTCATTGAGCTGACAAGCTGGTGGATGATGCAGCCACATGCTGTGAGAGGTACCTGACCTGAGAAAGATGTTGGGAGCCTACTCAGCAAATCCCACATTTGCAAAACTGTAAGCTCTACTGATGACGGTTAAGGAACCAGAACCACGTGTCTAGAGATCAGCACTATCTGCGCCAACTGTGGCAAAATACTCGAACACTCTTGAAGCAAGCAAGTAACTGAAACTGCATTTACCACAATGCCAGGGGCGAACCTTGCTGGGAGGTGAAGCAGTGTGCTCCCACCCCTGTTCCTGTTTAATAGTACCCCCATGGATCATTGAGCTGACAAGCTGGTGGATGAAGCACCTGCATGCCGGTGAGAGGTACCTGACCTGAGAAAGATGTTGGCAGCCTACTCAGCAAACCCTATATTTGAAAGACTGTAATCTCTACTGATGACGGTTAAAGAACTAGAAACACGTGTGTTGAGATCAGCACTATCTGCGCCAACTGTGGCGAAACACTCAAACACTCTTGAAGCAAGTAAGTAACCGAAACTGCATTTACCACAATGCCAGGGGCGAACCTTGCTGGAGGTGAAGCGGTGTGCTCCCACCCCTGTTCCTGTTTAATAGTACTCCTGTGAGTCATTGAGCTGACAAGCTCGTGGATGAAGCACCCGCATGCCTGTGAGAGGTACCTGATCTGAGAAAGATGTTGGCAGCACACTCAGCAAACCCCACATTTGAAAGACTGTAATCTCTACTGATGACGGTTAAAGGACCAGAACCATGTGTCTAGAGATCAGCACTATCTGCGTCAACTGTGGCAAAACACTCAAACACTCTTGAAGCAAGCAAGTAACTGAAACTGCATTTACCACAATGCCAGGGGCGAACCTTGCCGGGAGGTGAAGCGGAGTCCTCCCACCCCTGTTCCTGTTTAATAGTTTTCCAGTGAGTCATTGAGATGACGAGCTCGTGGATGAAGCATCCGCATGCCTGTGAGAGGTACCAGACCTGAGAAAGGTGTTGGCAGCCTACTCAGCAAACCCCAGATTTGAAAGACGGTAATCTCTACTGATGACGGTTAAAGAACCAGAAACACGTGTCTAGAGATCAGCACTATCTGCACCAACTGTGGCGAAACACTCGAACACTCTTGAAGCAAGCAAGTAACTCAAACTGCATTTACCACAATGCCAAAGGGTGAACCTTCCTGGGAGGTGAAGCAGTGTGCTCCCACACCTGTTCCTGTTTTAAAGTTCTCCAGTGAGTCATTGAGCTGACGAGCTCATGAATGAAGCACCCGCATGCCTGTGAGAGGTACCTGACCTGAGAAAGATGTTGGCAGCCTACTCAGCAAACCCCACATTTGAAAGACTGTAATCTCTACTGATGACGGTTAAAGGACCAGAACCATGTGTCTAGAGATCAGCACTATCTGCGTCAACTGTGGCGAACCACTCGAACAGTCTTGAAGCAAGCAGGTAACTGAAACTGCATTTACCACAATGCCAAGGGCGAACCTTGCCGGGAGGTGAAGTGGAGTCCTCCCACCTCTGTTCCTGTTTAATAGTTCTCCAGTGAGTCATTGAGATGACGAGCTCGTGGATGAAGCACCGGCATGCCTGTGAGAGGTACCAGACCTGAGAAAGGTGTTGGCAGCCTACTCAGCAAACCCCAGATTTGAAAGACGGTAATCTCTACTGATGATGGTTAAAGAACCAGAAAAACGTGTCTAGAGATCAGCACTATCTGCGCCAACTGTGGCGAAACACTCGAACACTCTTGAAGCAAGCCAGTTAACAAAACTGCATTTACCACAATGCCAGGGGCGATCCTTGCTGGGAGGTGAAGCGGTGTACTCCCACCCCTGTTTCTGTTTAATAGTTCTCCTGTGAGTCATTGAGCTGACGAGCTGGTGGATGAAGCACCTGCATGCCTGTGAGAGGTACCAGACCTGAGAAAAATGTTGGAAGCCTACTCAGCAAACCGCACATTTGAAAGACTTTAATCTCTACCTATTACAGGTAAAGAACCAGAACCACGTATCTAGAGATCAGCACTATCTGCGCCAACTGTGGCGAATCACTCGAACACTCTTGAAACAAGCAAGTAACCGAAACTGCATTTACCACAATGCCAGGGGCGAACCGTGCTGGGAGGTGAAGCGGTGTGCTCCCACCCCTGTTCCTGTTTAATAGTTCTCCCATGAGTCATTGAGCTGACGAGCTGGTGGATGAAGCACCAGCATGCCTGTGAGAGGTACCTGACCTGAGAAAGATGTTGGCAGTCTAATCAGCAAACCGCAAATTTCAAAGACTATAATTTCTACTGATGACGGTTAAAGAACCAGAAACACGTGTCTAGAGATCAGCACTATCTGTGCCAACTGTGGCGAATCACTCGAACACTCTTGAAGCAAGCAAGTAACTGAAACTGCAATTACCACAATGTCAGGGGCGAACGTTCCTGGGAGGTGAAGTGGCGTCCTCCCACCCCTGTTCCTGTTTAATAGTTCTCCATGGAGTCATTTTGCTGACGAGCTCGTGGATGAAGCACCCGCATGCCTGTGAGAGGTACCAGACCTGAGAAAAATGTTGGAAGCCTACTCACCAAACCCCAGAAATGTAAGACTGTAATCTTTACTGATGACGGTTAAAGAACCAGAAGTATGTGTCTAGAGATCAGCACTATCTGCGCCAACTGTGGCGAAACACTCGAACACTCTTGAAGCAAGCAAGTCACTGAAACTACATTCATCACAATGCCAGGGGCTAACCTTGCTGGGAGGTGAAGCGTTGAGCTCCCACCACTGTTCCTGTTTATTAGTACTCCCATGAGTCATTGAGCTGACGAGCTCGTGGATGAAGCACCCGCATGCCTGTGAGAGGTACCTGACCTGAGAAAGATGTTGGCAGCCTACTCAGCAAACCCCACATTTGAAAGACTGTAATCTCTACCTATGACAGTTAAAGAACCAGAACCACGTGTCTAGAGATCAGCACTATCTGCGCCAACTGTGGCGAAACACTCGAACACTCGTCAAGCAAGCAAGTAACCCAAACTGCATTTACCACAATGCCAGGGGTGAACCTTCCTGGGAGGTGAAGCGGTGTGCTCCCACCCCTGTTCCTGTTTTATAGTTCTCCAGTGAGTCATTGAGCTGACGAGCTCATGGATGAAGTACCCGCATGCCTGTGAGAGGTACCTGACCTGAGAAAGATGTTGGCAGCCTACTCAGCAAACCCCAAATTTCAAAGACTGTAATCTCTACTGATGACAATTAAAGAACCAGAAACACGTGTCTAGAGATCAGCACAATCTGCGCCAACAGTGGAGAAACACTCGAACACTCTTGAAGCAAGCAAGTAACTGAAACTGTATTTACCACAATGCCAGGGGCGAACCTTGATGGGAGGTGAAGCGGTGTGCTCCCATCCCTGTTCCTGTTTAATAGTACTCCCGTGAGTCATTGAGCTGACAAGCTCGTGGATGAAGCACCCGCATGCCTGTGAGAGGTACCTGACCTGAGAAAGATGTTGGCAGCCTACTCAGCAAACCCCACATTTGAAAGACTGTAATCTCTACTGATGACGGTTAAAGGACCAGAACCATGTGTCTAGAGATCAGCACTATCTGCGTCAACTGTGGCGAACCACTCGAACAGTCTTGAAGCAAGCAGGTAACTGAAACTGCATTTACCTCAATGCCAAGGGCGAACCTTGCCGGGAGGTGAAGCGGAGTCCTCCCACCTCTGTTCCTGTTTAATAGTTCTCCAGTGAGTCATTGAGATGACGAGCTCGTGGATGAAGCACCGGCATGCCTGTGAGAGGTACCAGACCTGAGAAAGGTGTTGGCAGCCTACTCAGCAAACCCCACATTTGAAAGACTGTAATCTCTACCTATGACAGTTAAAGAACCAGAACCACGTGTCTAGAGATCAGCACTATCTGCGCCAACTGTGGCGAAACACTCGAACACTCGTCAAGCAAGCAAGTAACCCAAACTGCATTTACCACAATGCCAGGGGTGAACCTTCCTGGGAGGTGAAGCGGTGTGCTCCCACCCCTGTTCCTGTTTTATAGTTCTCCAGTGAGTCATTGAGCTGACGAGCTCGTGGATGAAGCACCCGCATGCCTGTGAGAGGTACCAGACCTGAGAAAAATGTTGGAAGCCTACTCACCAAACCCCAGAAATGTAAGACTGTAATCTTTACTGATGACGGTTAAAGAACCAGAAGTATGTGTCTAGAGATCAGCACTATCTGCGCCAACTGTGGCGAAACACTCGAACACTCTTGAAGCAAGCAAGTCACTGAAACTGCATTTATCACAATGCCAGGGGCTAACCTTGCTGGGAGGTGAAGCGGTGAGCTCCCACCACTGTTCCTGTTTATTAGTACTCCCATGAGTCATTGAGCTGACGAGCTCGTGGATGAAGCACCCGCATGCCTGTGAGAGGTACCTGACCTGAGAAAGATGTTGGCAGCCTACTCAGCAAACCCCACATTTGAAAGACTGTAATCTCTACCTATGACAGTTAAAGAACCAGAACCACGTGTCTAGAGATCAGCACTATCTGCGCCAACTGTGGCGAAACACTCGAACACTCGTCAAGCAAGCAAGTAACCCAAACTGCATTTACCACAATGCCAGGGGTGAACCTTCCTGGGAGGTGAAGCGGTGTGCTCCCACCCCTGTTCCTGTTTTATAGTTCTCCAGTGAGTCATTGAGCTGACGAGCTCATGGATGAAGTACCCGCATGCCTGTGAGAGGTACCTGACCTGAGAAATATGTTGGCAGCCTACTCAGCAAACCCCAAATTTCAAAGACTGTAATCTCTACTGATGACAATTAAAGAACCAGAAACACGTGTCTAGAGATCAGCACTATCTGTGCCAACTGTGGCGAAACACTCGAACACTCTTGAAGCAAGCAAGTAACTGAAACTGCAATTACCACAATGTCAAGGGCGAACCTTGCTGGGAGGTGAAGCGGCGTCCTCCCACCCTTGTTCCTGTTTAAAAGTTCTCCAGTGAGTCATTGTGCTGACGAGCTCGTGGATGAAGCACCCGCATGCCTGTGAGAGGTACCAGACCTGAGAAAGATGTTGGCAGCCTACTCCCCAAACCCCAGAATTGAAAAACTGTAATCTTTACTGATGACGGTTAAAGAACCAGAAACACGTGTCTAGAGATCAGCACTATCTGCGCCAACTGTGGCGAAACACTCGAACACTCTTGAAGCAAGCAAGTCACTGAAACTGCATTTATCACAATGCCAGGGGCGAACCTTGCAGGGAGGTGAAGCGGTGAGCTCCCACCCCTGTTGCTGTTTAGTAGTACTCCCATGCGTCATTGAGCTGACGAGCTCGTGGATGAAGCACCCGCATGCCTGTGAGAGGTACCTGACCTGAGAAAGATGTTGGCAGCCTACTCGGCAAACCCCATATTTGAAAGACATTAATCTCTACCTTTGACAGTTAAAGAACCAGAACCACGTGTCTAGAGATCAGCACAATCTGCGCCAACAGTGGAGAAACACTCGAACACTCTTGAAGCAAGCAAGTAACTGAAACTGTATTTACCACAATGCCAGGGGCAAACCTTGATGGGAGGTGAAGCGGTGTGCTCCCATCCCTGTTCCTGTTTAATAGTACTCCCGTGAGTCATTGAGCTGACAAGCTCGTGGATGAAGCACCCGCATGCCTGTGAGAGGTACCTGACCTGAGAAAGATGTTGGCAGCCTACTCAGCAAACCCCACATTTGAAAGACGGTAATCTCTACTGATGACGGTTAAAGGACCAGAACCATGTGTCTAGAGATCAGCACTATCTGCGTCAACTGTGGCGAACCACTCGAACAGTCTTGAAGCAAGCAGGTAACTGAAACTGCATTTACCACAATGCCAAGGGCGAACCTTGCCGGGAGGTGAAGCGGAGTCCTCCCACCTCTGTTCCTGTTTAATAGTTCTCCAGTGAGTCATTGAGATGACGAGCTCGTGGATGAAGCACCGGCATGCCTGTGAGAGGTACCAGACCTGAGAAAGGTGTTGGCAGCCTACTCAGCAAACCCCAGATTTGAAAGACGGTAATCTCTACTGATGATGGTTAAAGAACCAGAAAAACGTGTCTAGAGATCAGCACTATCTGCGCCAACTGTGGCGAAACACTCGAACACTCTTGAAGCAAGCCAGGTAACAAAACTGCATTTACCACAATGCCAGGGGCGATCCTTGCTGGGAGGTGAAGCGGTGTACTCCCACCCCTGTTTCTGTTTAATAGTTCTCCTGTGAGTCATTGAGCTGACGAGCTGGTGGATGAAGCACCTGCATGCCTGTGAGAGGTACCAGACCTGAGAAAAATGTTGGAAGCCTACTCAGCAAACCGCACATTTGAAAGACTTTAATCTCTACCTATTACAGGTAAAGAACCAGAACCACGTGTCTAGAGATCAGCACTATCTGCGCCAACTGTGGCGAATCACTCGAACACTCTTGAAACAAGCAAGTAACCGAAACTGCATTTACCACAATGCCAGGGGCGAACCGTGCTGGGAGGTGAAGCGGTGTGCTCCCACCCCTGTTCCTGTTTTATAGTTCTCCAGTGAGTCATTGAGCTGACGAGCTCATGGACGAAGCACCCGCATGCCTGTGAGACGTACCAGACCTGAGAAAGATGTTGGCAGCCTGCACCCCATACCCCAGAATTGAAAGACTGTAATCTTTACTGATGACGGTTAAAGAACCAGAAACACGTGTCTAGAGATCAGCACTATCTGCGCCAACTGTGGCGAAACACTCGAACACTCTTGAAGCAAGCAAGTAACCGAAACTGCATTTACCACAATGCCAGGGGCGAACCTTGCTGGGAGGTGAAGCGGTGTGCTGCCACCCCTGTTCCTGTTTAATAGTTCTCCCATGAGTCATTGAGCTGACGAGCTGGTGGATGAAGCACCCGCATGCCTGTGAGAGGTACCTGACCTGAGAAAGATGTTGGCAGTCTAATCAGCAAACCGCAAATTTCAAAGACTATAATTTCTACTGATGACGGTTAAAGAACCAGAAACACGTGTCTCGAGATCAGCACTATCTGTGCCAACTGTGGCGAATCACTCGAACACTCTTGAAGCAAGCAAGTAACTGAAACTGCAATTACCACAATGTCAGGGGCGAACTTTCCTGGGAGGTGAAGTGGCGTCCTCCCACCCCTGTTCCTGTTTAATAGTTCTCCATGGAGTCATTTTGCTGACGAGCTCGTGGATGAAGCACCCGCATGCCTGTGAGAGGTACCAGACCTGAGAAAAATGTTGGAAGCCTACTCACCAAACCCCAGAAATGTAAGACTGTAATCTTTACTGATGACGGTTAAAGAACCAGAAGTACGTGTCTAGAGATCAGCACTATCTGCGCCAACTGTGGCGAAACACTCGAACACTCTTGAAGCAAGCAAGTCACTGAAACTGCATTTATCACAATGCCAGGGGCGAACCTTGCTGGGAGGTGAAGCGGTGAGCTCCCACCACTGTTCCTGTTTATTAGTCCTCCCATGAGTCATTGAGCTGACGAGCTCGTGGATGAAGCACCGCATGCCTGTGAGAGGTACCTGACCTGAGAAAGATGTTGGCAGCCTACTCAGCAAACCCCACATTTGAAAGACTGTAATCTCTACCTATGACAGTTAAAGAACCAGAACCACGTGTCTAGAGATCAGCACTATCTGCGCCAACTGTGGCGAAACACTCGAACACTCGTCAAGCAAGCAAGTAACCCAAACTGCATTTACCACAATGCCAGGGGTGAACCTTCCTGGGAGGTGAAGCGGTGTGCTCCCACCCCTGTTCCTGTTTTATAGTTCTCCAGTGAGTCATTGAGCTGACGAGCTCATGGATGAAGTACCCGCATGCCTGTGAGAGGTACCTGACCTGAGAAAGATGTTGGCAGCCTACTCAGCAAACCCCGAATTTCAAAGACTGTAATCTCTACTGATGACAATTAAAGAACCAGAAACACGTGTCTAGAGATCAGTACTATCTGTGCCAACTGTGGCGAAACACTCGAACACTCTTGAAGCAAGCAAGTAACTGAAACTGCAATTACCACAATGTCAAGGGCGAACCTTGCTGGGAGGTGAAGCGGAGTCCTCCCACCCTTGTTCCTGTTTAAAAGTTCTCCAGTGAGTCATTGTGCTGACGAGCTCGTGGATGAAGCACCCGCATGCCTGTGAGAGGTACAAGACCTGAGAAAGATGTTGGCAGCCTACTCCCCAAACCCCAGAATTGAAAAACTGTAATCTTTACTGATGACGGTTAAATCACCAGAAACACGTGTCTAGAGATCAGCACTATCTGCGCCAACTGTGGCGAAACACTCGAACACTCTTGAAGCAAGCAAGTCACTGAAACTGCATTTATCACAATGCCAGGGGCGAACCTTGCAGGGAGGTGAAGCGGTGAGCTCCCACCCCTGTTGCTGTTTAGTAGTACTCCCATGCGTCATTGAGCTGACGAGCTCGTGGATGAAGCACCCGCATGCCTGTGAGAGGTACCTGACCTGAGAAAGATGTTGGCAGCCTACTCGGCAAACCCCACATTTGAAAGACATTAATCTCTACCTTTGACAGTTAAAGAACCAGAACCACGTGTCTAGAGATCAGCACAATCTGCGCCAACAGTGGATAAACACTCGAACACTCTTGAAGCAAGCAAGTAACTGAAACTGCATTTACCACAATGCCAGGGGCGAACCTTGATGGGAGGTGAAGCGGTGTGCTCCCATCCCTGTTCCTGTTTAATAGTACTCCCGTGAGTCATTGAGCTGACAAGCTCGTGGATGAAGCACCCGCATGCCTGTGAAAGGTACCTGACCTGAGAAAGATGTTGGCAGTCTAATCAGCAAAACCCAAATTTCAAAGACTGTAATCTCTACTGATGACGGTTAAAGAACCAGAAACACGTGTCTAGAGATCAGCACTATCTGCGCCAACTGTGGCGAAACACTCGAAACCTCTTGAAGCAAGCAAGTAACCCAAACTGCATTTACCACAATGCCAGAGGGGAACCTTCCTGGGAGGTGAAGCGGTGTGCTCCCACCCCTGTTCCTGTTTTATAGTTCTCCAGTGAGTCATTGAGCTGACGAGCTCATGGATGAAGCACCCGCATGCCTGTGAGAGGTACCTGACCTGAGAAAGATGTTGGCAGCCTACTCAGCAAACCCCAAATTTCAAAGACTGTAATCTCTACTGATGACAGTTAAAGAACCAGAAACACGTGTCTAGAGATCAGCACTATCTGCGCCAACTCTGGCGAAACACTCGAAAACTCTTGAAGCAAGCAAGTAACCCAAACTGCATTTACCACAATGCCAGGGGTGAACCTTCCTGGGAGGTGAAGCGGTGTGCTCCCACCTCTGTTCCTGGTTTATAGTTCTCCCATGAGTCATTGAGCTGACGAGCTGGTGGATGAAGCACCCGCATGCCTGTGAGAGGTACCTGACCTGAGAAAAATGTTGGAAGCCTACTCAGCAAACCCCACATTTGAAAGACTTTAATCTCTACCTATTAAAGTTAAAGAACCAGAACCACGTGTCTAGAGATCAGCACTATCTGCGCCAACTGTGGCGAAACACTCGAACACTCTTGAAGCAAGCAAGTAACCGAAACTGCATTTACCACAATGCCAGGGGCGAACCTTGCTGGGAGGTGAAGCGGTGTGCTCCCACCCCTGTTCCTGTTTAATAGTTCTCCCATGAGTCATTGAGCTGACGAGCTGGTGGATGAAGCACCCGCATGCCTGTGAGAGGTACCTGACCTGAGAAAGATGTTGGCAGTCTAATCAGCAAACCTCAAATTTCAAAGACTATAATCTCTACTGATGACGGTTAAAGAACCAGAAACGCGTGTCTAGAGATCAGCACTATCTGCGCCAACTGTGGCGAAACACTCGAACACTCGTGAAGCAAGCAAGTAACCCAAACTGCATTTACCACAATGCCAGGGGTGAACCTTCCTGGGGGGTGAAGCAGTGTGCTCCCACCCCTGTTCCTGTTTTATAGTTCTCCAGTGAGTCATTGAGCTGAGGAGCTCATGGATGAAGCACCCGCATGCCTGTGAGAGGTACCTGACCTGAGAAAGATGTTGGCAGCCTACTCAGCAAACCCCAAATTTCAAAGACTGTAATCTCTACTGATGACAGTTAAAGAACCAGAAACACGTGTCTAGAGATCAGCACTATCTGCGCCAACTGTGGCGAAACACTCGAACACTCTTGAAGCAAGCAAGTAACCCAAACTGCATTTACCACAATGCCAGGGGTGACCCTTCCTGGGAGGTGTAGCGGTGTGCTCCCACCCCTGTTCCTGTTCAATAGTACTCCAGTGAGTCATTGAGCTGACAAGCTGGTGGATGAAGCACCTGCATGCCTGTGAGAGGTACCTGACCTGAGAAAGATGTTGGGAGCCTACTCAGCAAACCCCACATTTGCAAGACAGTAAGCTCTACTGATGACGGTTAAAGAACCAGAAACACGTGTCTAGAGATCAGCACTATCTGTGCCAACTGTGGCGAATCACTCGAACACTCTTGAAGCAAGCAAGTAACTGAAACTGCAATTACCACAATGTCAGGGGCGAACCTTCCTGGGAGGTGAAGTGGCGTCCTCCCACCCCTGTTCCTGTTTAATAGTTCTCCATGGAGTCATTTTGCTGACGAGCTCGTGGATGAAGCACCCGCATGCCTGTGAGAGGTACCAGACCTGAGAAAAATGTTGGAAGCCTACTCACCAAACCCCAGAAATGTAAGACTGTAATCTTTACTGTTAGAGTCGGGGATCTCTGGTTGGCGCAAGGTTGCCCTTGAGTCAAGCAGGAACCCTCTCCTCCACGTCAGGGCGCAGGATAACCCCTCGCGAATGACCCTTGCTCACCCTCTAGGTGCGTGGCGTGAGCAGCCAAGGCGATTCCTCAGGCGTTGTTGGTTAAGCACTTACAATCATACACACAGTAAATACATCAATCCCCCCAGAAACGGACACCAGACTTGGATATATATAAAAATACGTTTCTTTATGTAAAAATAAGGTATATATCTCTCAGCAGACTTATCACAAGACCAATAACGTTTTCGCTAGGCCACCAGGTTATACAGCAGGTAAATGTTCTTGGTTCGTAGTTTCAAATGGATAGTTCGTAGTCTCTTTACTTGTAGTTCCAGTACTCACAGAGATCGGTTCCTGCGAACGGGGAAATAAGGCGTTGCGGGCCCCGAGCCCGATACTGGAACTTCTTTCGTGATGTGGAGAGTCGGCACAGGTCGGGGCGACTCTCAGCTTGGGAAGTGTTCTTGGGTCCTCAATCAGCAGGTGTGGGCACGTAGGCAGGCGCGGCCAGCGACCCTTTAGCACGGCGGTGCAGGAGGGTCTCCACAGCGGGGGCGGCGCGGCCTGAGATGTCCGGGGATAGCGAAGCGGGGTCACAGGGCACGGTCAGTGCAGCTGGATGACCCGGCGTGGATCACAGTCGTCGGACGGCTTCCGGCAGGAGGGGTGATAGCGCGTTCAGCGCACTCCAATGGCAGGCGGTGACAGGGGTGCAGGCGGCCTGGCCCGGGGACAGAGAGCGGCTCCGGACGGAGCGGGGCTCTCACGGGATTGCGGCAGGCGAGCTCCTGAGTGTCACGGCCCTAGGAGGGGCGATGAGGGGCGCAGTCTCTTTTCCAGCGGGATGCCCACACGGCTCGAATTGGAGGATGAGCAAGAAGCACAGAGAACCCACTGTTCCTGGGGTTCAGTTCAGGGGGCAAGCTCAGATCAAGCCCTTGGAGAATGTTCAAGCACCAAGTAGCAAAGTCTTTTCAGTAAGTCTCTTCCTCTCCTTTCTCAGCAAGGCAGGCAGCAGGCCAGCTCCTCCAGCGTCTCCTTCTCCTTCTAGTCGGGCAGAGGTTCTTTGTGGTAAACAGGATTCTGATTTCTTAGGAGCCAGGCTCCTACTTTTATACCATGATTCTTTTGTTCTTTAGCGCCAGGGGGCCTAGGCCTGGCTCAGTCCAGTTCTGGAGCACTTTGTTGTGGTGACTCTGCTCTTTCCTTTCAGCAGCAGGGCAGAGACATCAGCCGCCCCACAGGGAGTGGCGCCGGCTTTGTGGTGGCAGAGCACAGGTCTATTCAAGAGTCAAGGTGTACTCCTCCCACCCATCCAGGTGTCACCTCTCTACCCACCACCTGGCAGCCAACCTGTCTCTGGGGATTCCCCAACCCTGCTCCTTACTGTTGCCAGGCAGAACACATACACACAGCAGAGGCGGACTGAGATGGTCAGGTCAGTAAATACTAACTTTCTAAAAGTAGTATTTACAAACCCAGGATATTAAAATAAACTTGACTACAAGAAGTATTTTATTATTCTGAGTTCAGGCATACTAAACTTGACACTTCTACCATGCTCTCTGAGTCCACTGAGGTCACAGCGTTGGCGTGATCCCGGCAGCCCATTCTGGCCTATGGAGAGCAGGTAGCCTTCAATAGTGAAAAACGACAAGGGCTGTAATTCACTACTAAGACATGCCACACACACAGGGCATGTCCTACCTTATGCCTACAATGCACCCTGCCCTTGGGCCTACCAGAGGGGTGGCTAATATGTAGGTAAGGGAAGGTTTAGGGACTGGCAAGTGGGGGCACTTGCGCAGTCAGCGCGACGGTCCCGGACCGCGCACAGGGTCTGCGGTGGCAGGCCCTAGACACACTTTAAAAGGCCGCTTCCGTGGGTGGCGCAACCAGCGCTGCAAGCCCACCAGCAGCATTGGCATTCACAAGCCCTGGCACCCTCGGTGCACTTTACTGGGGACTGACAGTGAATCCAATAAACCAATCATGGACATCAATTACAGGTACATTTTACTTTGGGAGCACTTGCACTGCGGCGCGGATTAGCCGTGGCGCAGTGCCCTGAGCGGACAACACCAGCAAAACAGTCGAGGCACACCATAAAAAAGTGGAAGGGAAACTCACGCCAAGGTGCCAGGTCTAACATTTACTGATGGCGGTTAAAGAACCAGAAGCACGTGTCTAGAGATCAGCACTATCTGCAATAACTGTGGCGAAACACTCGAACACTCTTGAAGCAAGCAAGTCACTGAAACTGCATTTATCACAATGCCAGGGGCGAACCTTGCTGGGAGGTGAAGCGGTGAGCTCCCACCACTGTTCCTGTTTATTAGTACTCCCATGAGTCATTGAGCTGACAAGCTCGTGGATGAACCACCCGCATGCCTGTGAGAGGTACCTGACCTGAGAAAGATGTTGGCAGCCTACTCAGCAAACCCCACATTTGAAAGACTGTAATCTCTACCTATGACAGTTAAAGAACCAGAACCACGTGTCTAGAGATCAGCACTATCTGCGCCAACTGTGGCGAAACACTCGAACACTCGTCAAGCAAGCAAGTAACCCAAACTGCATTTACCACAATGCCAGGGGTGAACCTTCCTGGGAGGTGAAGCGGAGTGCTCCCACCCCTGTTCCTGTTTTATAGTTCTCCAGTGAGTCATTGAGCTGACGAGCTCATGGATGAAGTACCCGCATGCCTGTGAGAGGTACCTAACCTGAGAAAGATGTTGGCAGCCTACTCAGCAAACCCCAAATTTCAAAGACTGTAATCTCTACTGATGACAATTAAAGAACCAGAACCACGTGTCTAGAGATCAGCACTATCTGCGCCAACTGTGGCGAAACACTCGAACACTCGTCAAGCAAGCAAGTAACCCAAACTGCATTTACCACAATGTCAAGGGCGAACCTTGCTGGGAGGTGAAGCGGCGTCCTCCCACCCTTGTTACTGTTTAAAAGTTCTCCAGTGAGTCATTGTGCTGACGAGCTCGTGGATGAAGCACCCGCATGCCTGTGAGAGGTACCAGACCTGAGAAAGATGTTGGCAGCCTACTCCCCAAACCCCAGAATTGAAAAACTGTAATCTTTACTGATGACGGTTAAAGAACCAGAAACACGTGTCTAGAGATCAGCACTATCTGCGCCAACTGTGCCGAAACACTCGAAACCTCTTGAAGCAAGCAAGTAACCCAAACTGCATTTACCACAATGCCAGAGGTGAACCTTCCTGGGAGGTGAAGCGGTGTGCTCCCACCCCTGTTCCTGGTTTATAGTTCTCCAGTGATTCATTGAGCTGACAAGCTCATGGATGAAGCACCCGCATGCCTGTGAGAGGTACCTGACCTGAGAAATATGTTGGCAGCCTACTCAGCAAACCCCAAATTTCAAAGACTGTAATCTCTGCTGATGACAGTTAAAGAACCAGAAACACGTGTCTAGAGATCAGCACTATCTGTGCCAACTGTGGCGAAACACTCGAACACTCTGGAAGCAAGCAAGTAACTGAAACTGCAATTACCACAATGTCAGGGGCGAACCTTGCTGGGAGGTGAAGCGGCGTCCTCCCATCTCTGATCCTGTTTAATAGTACTCCTGTGAGTCATTGAGCTGACGAGCTTGTGGATGAAGCACCCACATGCCTGTGAGAGGTACCTGACTGGAGAAAGATGTTGGCAGTCTAATCAGCAAACCTCAAATTTCAAAGACTATAATCTCTACTGATGACGGTTAAAGAACCAGAAACACGTGTCTAGAGATCAGCACTATCTGCGCCAACTGTGGCGAAACACTCGAACACTCGTGAAGCAAGCAAGTAACCCAAACTGCATTTACCACAATGCCAGGGGTGAACCTTCCTGGGAGGTGAAGCAGTGTGCACCCACCCCTGTTCCTGTTTTATAGTTCTCCAGTGAGTCATAGAGCTGAGGAGCTCATGGATGAAGCACCCGCATGCCTGTGAGAGGTACCTGACCTGAGAAAGATGTTGGCAGCCTACTCAGCAAACCCCAAATTTCAAAGACTGTAATCTCTACTGATGACAGTTAAAGAACCAGAAACACGTGTCTAGTGATCAGCACTATCTGTGCCAACTGTGGCGAAACACTCAAATACTCTTGAAGCAAGCAAGGGACTGAAACTGCAATTACAACAATGTCAGGGGCGAACCTTGCTGGGAGGTGAAGCGGCATCCTCCCACCCCTGTTCCTGTTTAAAAGTTCTCCAGTGAGTCATTGTGCTGACGAGCTCGTGGATGAAGCACCCGCATGCCTGTGAGAGGTACCAGACCTGAGAAATATGTTGGCAGCCTACTCCCCAAACCCCAGAATTGAAAGACTGTAATCTTTACTGATGACGGTTAAAGAACCAGAAACACGTGTCTAGAAATCAGCAGTATCTGCCCCAACTGTGGCGAAACACTCGAACACTCATGAAGCAAGCAAGTAACCGAAACTGCATTTACCACAATGCCAGGGGCAAACCTTGCTGGGAGGTGAAGCGGTGTGCTCCCACCCCTGTTCCTGTTTAATAGTTCTCCCATGAGTCATTGAGCTGACGAGCTGGTGGATGAAGCACCCGCATGCCTGTGAGAGGTACCTGACCTGAGAAAGATGTTGGCAGTCTAATCAGCAAACCGCAAATTTCAAAGACTATAATCTCTACTGATGACGGTTAAAGAACCAGAAACACGTGTCTAGAGATCAGCACTATCTGCGCCAACTGTGGCGAAACACTCGAACACTCTTGAAGCAAGCAAGTAACCCAAACTGCATTTACCACAATGCCAGGGGTGACCCTTCCTGGGAGGGGTAGCGGTGAGCTCCCACCCCTGTTCCTGTTCAATAGTACTCCCATGAGTCATTGAGCTGACAAGCTGGTGGATGAAGCACCTGCATGCCTGTGAGAGGTACCTGACCTGAGAAAGATGTTGGGAGCCTATTCAGCAAACCCCACATTTGCAAGACAGTAAGCTCTACTGATGACGGTTAAAGAACCAGAAACACGTGTCTAGAGATCAGCACTATCTGCGCCAACTGTGGAGAAACACTCGAACACTCTTGAAGCAAGCAAGTAACTGGAACTGCAATTACCACAATGTCAGGGGCGAACCTTGCTGGGAGGTGAAGCGGCGTCCTCCCACCCCTGTTCCTGTTTAATAGTTCTCCAGTGAGTGATTGAGCTGACAAGCTGGTGGATGAAGCACCCGCATGCCTGTGAGACGTACCTGACTTGAGAAAGATGTTGGCAGCCTACTCAGCAAACCCCACATTTGAAAGACTGTAATCTCTACTGATGACGGTTAAAGAACCACAAACACGTGTCTAGAGATCAGCACTATCTGTGCCAACTGTGGCGAATCACTCGAACACTCTTGAAGCAAGCAAGTAACTGAAACTGCAATTACCACAATGTCAGGGGCGAACTTTCCTGGGAGGTGAAATGGCGTCCTCCCACCCCTGTTCCTGTTTATTAGTTCTCCATGGAGTCATTTTGCTGACGAGCTCGTGGATGAAGCACCCGCAGGCCTGTGAGAGGTACCTGACCTGAGAAAGATGTTGGCAGCCTACTCAGCAAACCCCACATTTGAAAGACTGTAATCTCTACCTATGACAGTTAAAGAACCAGAACCACGTGTCTAGAGATCAGCACTATCTGCGCCAACTGTGGCGAAACACTCGAACACTCGTCAAGCAAGCAAGTAACCCAAACTGCATTTACCACAATGCCAGGGGTGAACCTTCCTGGGAGGTGAAGCGGTGTGCTCCCACCCCTGTTCCTGTTTTATAGTTCTCCAGTGAGTCATTGAGCTGACGAGCTCATGGATGAAGTACCCGCATGCCTGTGAGAGATACCTGACCTGAGAAAGACGTTGGCAGCCTACTCAGCAAACCCCAAATTTCAAAGACTGTAATCTCTACTGATGACAATTAAAGAACCAGAAACACGTGTCTAGAGATCAGCACTATCTGTGCCAACTGTGGCGAAACACTCGAACACTCTTGAAGCAAGCAAGTAACTGAAACTGCAATTACCACAATGTCAAGGGCGAACCTTGCTGGGAGGTGAAGCGGCGTCCTCCCACCCTTGTTCCTGTTTAAAAGTTCTCCAGTGAGTCATTGTGCTGACGAGCTCGTGGATGAAGCACCCGCATGCCTGTGAGAGGTACCAGACCTGAGAAAGATGTTGGCAGCCTACTCCCCAAACCCCAGAATTGAAAAACTGTAATCTTTACTGATGACGGTTAAAGAACCAGAAACACGTGTCTAGAGATCAGCACTATCTGCGCAAACTGTGGCGAAACACTCGAACACTCTTGAAGCAAGCAAGTCACTGAAACTGCATTTATCACAATGCCAGGGGCGAACCTTGCAGGGAGGTGAAGCGGTGAGCTCCCACCCCTGTTCCTGTTTAGTAGTACTCCCATGAGTCATTGAGCTGACGAGCTCATGGATGAAGCACCCGCATGCCTGTGAGAGATATGTGACCTGAGAAAGATGTTGGCAGCCTACTCAGCAAACCCCAAATTTCAAAGACTGTAATCTCTACTGATGACAGTTAAATCACCAGAAACACGTGTCTAGAGATCAGCACTATCTGTGCCAACTGTGGCGAAACACTCAAACACTCTTGAAGCAAGCAAGTCACTGAAACTGCATTTATCACAATGCCAGGGGCGAACCTTGCAGGGAGGTGAAGAGGTGAGCTCACACCCCTGTTCCTGTTTAGTAGTACTCCCATGCGTCATTGAGCTGACGAGCTCGTGGATGAAGCACCCGCATGCCTGTGAGAGGTACCTGACCTGAGAAAGATGTTGGCAGCCTACTCGGCAAACCCCATATTTGAAAGACATTAATCTCTACCTTTGACAGTTAAAGAACCAGAACCACGTGTCTAGAGATCAGCACTATCTGCGCCAACTGTGGCGAAACACTCGAACACTCTTGAAGCAAGCAAGTAACTGAAACTGCATTTACCACAATGCCAGGGGCGAACCTTGATGGGAGGTGAAGCGGTGTGCTCCCACCCCTGTTCCTGTTTAATAGTACTCCCGTGAGTATTTGAGCTGACGAGCTCGTGGATGAAGCACCCGCATGCCTGTGAGAGGCACCTGACCTGAGAAAGATGTTGGCAGTCTAATCAGCAAACCCCAAATTTCAAAGACTGTAATCTCTACTGATGACGGTTAAAGAACCAGAAACACGTGTCTAGAGATCAGCACTATCTGCGCCAACTGTGGCGAAACACTCGAAACCTCTTGAAGCAAGCAAGTAACCCAAACTGCATTTACCACAATGCCAGAGGTGAACCTTCCTGGGAGGTGAAGCGGTGTGCTCCCACCCCTGTTCCTGTTTTATAGTTCTCCAGTGAGTCATTGCGCTGACGAGCTCATGGATGAAGCACCCGCATGCCTGTGAGAGGTACCTGACCTGAGAAAGATGTTGGCAGCCTACTAAGCAAACCCCAAATTTCAAAGACTGTAATCTCTACTGATGACAGTTAAAGAACCAGAAACACGTGTCTAGAGATCAGCACTATCTGTGCCAACTGTGGCGAAACACTCGAACACTCTTGAAGCAAGCAAGTAACTGAAACTGCAATTACCACAATGTCAGGGGCGAACCTTGATGGGAGGTGAAGCGGCGTCCTCCCATCTCTGATCCTGTTTAATAGTACTCCCGTGAGTCATTGAGCTGACGAGCTTGTGGGTGAAGCACCCGCATGCCTGTGAGAGGTATCTGACTGGAGAAAGATGTTGGCAGTCTAATCAGCAAACCTCAAATTTCAAAGACTATAATCTCTACTGATGACGGTTAAAGAACCAGAAACACGTGTCTAGAGATCAGCACTATCTGCGCCAACAGTGGCGAAACACTCGAACACTCGTGAAGCAAGCAAGTAACCCAAACTGCATTTACCACAATGCCAGGGGTGAACCTTCCTGGGAGGTGAAGCAGTGTGCTCCCACCCCTGTTCCTGTTTTATAGTTCTCCAGTGAGTCATTGAGCTGAGGAGCTCATGGATGAAGCACCCGCATGCCTGTGAGAGGTACCTGACCTGACAAAGATGTTGGCAGCCTACTCAGCAAACCCCAAATTTCAAAGACTGTAATCTCTACTGATGACAGTTAAAGAACCAGAAACACGTGTCTAGAGATCAGCACTATCTGTGCCAACTGTGGCGAAACACTCGAATACTCTTGAAGCAAGCAAGTGACTGAAACTGCAATTACAACAAGGTCAGGGGCGAACCTTGCTGGGAGGTGAAGCGGCGTCCTCCCACCCCTGTTCCTGTTTAAAAGTTCTCCAGTGAGTCATTGTGCTGACGAGCTCGTGGATGAAGCACCCGCATGCCTGTGAGAGGTACCAGACCTGAGAAGTATGTTGGCAGCCTACTCCCCAAACCCCAGAATTGAAAGACTGTAATCTTTACTGATGACGGTTAAAGAACTAGAAACACGTGTGTTGAGATCAGCACTATCTGCGCCAACTGTGGCGAAACACTCGAACACTCTTGAAGCAAGTAAGTAACCGAAACTGCATTTACCACAATGCCAGGGGCGAACCTTGCTGGAGGTGAAGCGGTGTGCTCCCACTCCTGTTCCTGTTTAATAGTACTCCTGTGAGTCATTGAGCTGACAAGCTCGTGGATGAAGCACCCGCATGCCTGTGAGAGGTACCTGATCTGAGAAAGATGTTGGCAGCACACTCAGCAAACCCCACATTTGAAAGACTGTAATCTCTACTGATGATGGTTAAAGGACCAGAACCACGTGTCTAGAGATCAGCACTATCTGCGTCAACTGTGGCGAAACACTCAAACACTCTTGAAGCAAGCAAGTAACTGAAACTGCATTTACCACAATGTCAAGGGCGAACCTTGCTGGGAGGTGAAGCGGCGTCCTCCCACCCTTGTTCCTGTTTAAAAGTTCTCCAGTGAGTCATTGTGCTGACGAGCTCGTGGATGAAGCACCCGCATGCCTGTGAGAGGTACCAGACCTGAGAAAGATGTTGGCAGCCTACTCCCCAAACCCCAGAATTGAAAAACTGTAATCTTTACTGATGACGGTTAAAGAACCAGAAACACGTGTCTAGAGATCAGCACTATCTGCGCAAACTGTGGCGAAACACTCGAACACTCTTGAAGCAAGCAAGTCACTGAAACTGCATTTATCACAATGCCAGGGGCGAACCTTGCAGGGAGGTGAAGCGGTGAGCTCCCACCCCTGTTCCTGTTTAGTAGTACTCCCATGAGTCATTGAGCTGACGAGCTCATGGATGAAGCACCCGCATGCCTGTGAGAGATATGTGACCTGAGAAAGATGTTGGCAGCCTACTCAGCAAACCCCAAATTTCAAAGACTGTAATCTCTACTGATGACAGTTAAATCACCAGAAACACGTGTCTAGAGATCAGCACTATCTGTGCCAACTGTGGCGAAACACTCAAACACTCTTGAAGCAAGCAAGTCACTGAAACTGCATTTATCACAATGCCAGGGGCGAACCTTGCAGGGAGGTGAAGAGGTGAGCTCACACCCCTGTTCCTGTTTAGTAGTACTCCCATGCGTCATTGAGCTGACGAGCTCGTGGATGAAGCACCCGCATGCCTGTGAGAGGTACCTGACCTGAGAAAGATGTTGGCAGCCTACTCGGCAAACCCCATATTTGAAAGACATTAATCTCTACCTTTGACAGTTAAAGAACCAGAACCACGTGTCTAGAGATCAGCACTATCTGCGCCAACTGTGGCGAAACACTCGAACACTCTTGAAGCAAGCAAGTAACTGAAACTGCATTTACCACAATGCCAGGGGCGAACCTTGATGGGAGGTGAAGCGGTGTGCTCCCACCCCTGTTCCTGTTTAATAGTACTCCCGTGAGTATTTGAGCTGACGAGCTCGTGGATGAAGCACCCGCATGCCTGTGAGAGGCACCTGACCTGAGAAAGATGTTGGCAGTCTAATCAGCAAACCCCAAATTTCAAAGACTGTAATCTCTACTGATGACGGTTAAAGAACCAGAAACACGTGTCTAGAGATCAGCACTATCTGCGCCAACTGTGGCGAAACACTCGAAACCTCTTGAAGCAAGCAAGTAACCCAAACTGCATTTACCACAATGCCAGAGGTGAACCTTCCTGGGAGGTGAAGCGGTGTGCTCCCACCCCTGTTCCTGTTTTATAGTTCTCCAGTGAGTCATTGCGCTGACGAGCTCATGGATGAAGCACCCGCATGCCTGTGAGAGGTACCTGACCTGAGAAAGATGTTGGCAGCCTACTAAGCAAACCCCAAATTTCAAAGACTGTAATCTCTACTGATGACAGTTAAAGAACCAGAAACACGTGTCTAGAGATCAGCACTATCTGTGCCAACTGTGGCGAAACACTCGAACACTCTTGAAGCAAGCAAGTAACTGAAACTGCAATTACCACAATGTCAGGGGCGAACCTTGATGGGAGGTGAAGCGGCGTCCTCCCATCTCTGATCCTGTTTAATAGTACTCCCGTGAGTCATTGAGCTGACGAGCTTGTGGGTGAAGCACCCGCATGCCTGTGAGAGGTATCTGACTGGAGAAAGATGTTGGCAGTCTAATCAGCAAACCTCAAATTTCAAAGACTATAATCTCTACTGATGACGGTTAAAGAACCAGAAACACGTGTCTAGAGATCAGCACTATCTGCGCCAACAGTGGCGAAACACTCGAACACTCGTGAAGCAAGCAAGTAACCCAAACTGCATTTACCACAATGCCAGGGGTGAACCTTCCTGGGAGGTGAAGCAGTGTGCTCCCACCCCTGTTCCTGTTTTATAGTTCTCCAGTGAGTCATTGAGCTGAGGAGCTCATGGATGAAGCACCCGCATGCCTGTGAGAGGTACCTGACCTGACAAAGATGTTGGCAGCCTACTCAGCAAACCCCAAATTTCAAAGACTGTAATCTCTACTGATGACAGTTAAAGAACCAGAAACACGTGTCTAGAGATCAGCACTATCTGTGCCAACTGTGGCGAAACACTCGAATACTCTTGAAGCAAGCAAGTGACTGAAACTGCAATTACAACAAGGTCAGGGGCGAACCTTGCTGGGAGGTGAAGCGGCGTCCTCCCACCCCTGTTCCTGTTTAAAAGTTCTCCAGTGAGTCATTGTGCTGACGAGCTCGTGGATGAAGCACCCGCATGCCTGTGAGAGGTACCAGACCTGAGAAGTATGTTGGCAGCCTACTCCCCAAACCCCAGAATTGAAAGACTGTAATCTTTACTGATGACGGTTAAAGAACTAGAAACACGTGTGTTGAGATCAGCACTATCTGCGCCAACTGTGGCGAAACACTCGAACACTCTTGAAGCAAGTAAGTAACCGAAACTGCATTTACCACAATGCCAGGGGCGAACCTTGCTGGAGGTGAAGCGGTGTGCTCCCACTCCTGTTCCTGTTTAATAGTACTCCTGTGAGTCATTGAGCTGACAAGCTCGTGGATGAAGCACCCGCATGCCTGTGAGAGGTACCTGATCTGAGAAAGATGTTGGCAGCACACTCAGCAAACCCCACATTTGAAAGACTGTAATCTCTACTGATGATGGTTAAAGGACCAGAACCACGTGTCTAGAGATCAGCACTATCTGCGTCAACTGTGGCGAAACACTCAAACACTCTTGAAGCAAGCAAGTAACTGAAACTGCATTTACCACAATGCCAGGGGCGAATCTTGCTGGGAGGTGAAGCAGTGTGCTCCCACCCCTGTTCCTGTTTAATAGTACCCCCATGGATCATTGAGCTGACAAGCTGGTGGATGAAGCACCCGCATGCCTGTGAGAGGTACCTGACCTGAGAAAGATGTTGGCAGCCTACTCAGCAAACCCTACATTTGTAAGACTGTAATCTCTACTAATGACGGTTAAAGAACCAGAAACACGTGTGTTGAGATCAGCACTATCTGCGCCAACTGTGGCGAAACACTCGAACACTCTTGAAGCAAGCAAGTAACTGAAAATGCATTTAACACAATGCCAGGGGCGAACCTTGCTGGGAGGTGAAGCGGTGTGCCCCCACCCCTGTTCCTGTTTAATAGTACTCCCGTGAGTCATTGAGCTGATGACCTTGTGAATGAAGCACCCGCATGCCTGTGAGAGGTACCAGACCTGAGAAAGATGTTGGCAGTCTACTCAGCAAACCCCAAATTTGAAAGACTGTAATCTCTACCTATGACGGTTAAAGAACCAGAACCACGTGTCTAGAGATAAGCACTATCTGAGCCAACTGTGGCGAAACACTCAAACACTTTTGAAGCAAGCAAGTAACTGAAACTGCAATTACCACAATGCCAGGGGCGAACCTTGCTGGGAGGTGAAGCAGGGTGCCCCCACCCCTGTTCCTGTTTAATAGTACTCCCATGAGTCATTGAGCTGACAAGCTGGTGGATGAAGCAGCTGCATGCCTGTGAGTGGTACCTGACCTGAGAAAGATGTTGGGAGCCTGCTCAGCAAACCCCACATTTGCAAGACTGTAAGCTCTACTGATGACGGTTAAAGAACCTGAAACACATGTCTAGAGATCAGCACTATCTGCGCCAAATGTGGCGAAACACTTGAACACTCTTGAAGCAAGCAAGTGACTGAAACTGCAATTACCACAATGTCAGGGGCGAACATTGCTGGGAGGTGAAGCGGAGTCCTCCCACCCCTGTTCCAGTTTAATAGTTCTCCAGTGAGTCATTGAGCTGACGAGGTCGTGGATGAAGCACCCGCATGCCTGTGAGAGGTACCTGACCTGAGAAAGATGTTGGCAGCCTACTCAGCAAACCCCAGAATTGAAAGACTGTAATCTCTACTGATGACAGTTAAAGAACCAGAAACACGTGTCCAGAGATCAGCACTATCTGCGTCAACTGTGGCGAAACACTCGAACACTCTTGAAGCAAGCAAGTAACTGAAACTGCATTTACCACAATGCCAAGGGCGAACCTTGCTGGGAGGTGAAGCGGTGTGCTCCCACCCCTGTTCCTGTTTAATAGTACTCCTGTGAGTCATTGAGCTGACGAGCGCGTGGATGAAGCACCTGCATGCCTGTGAGAGAACCCTGACCTGAGAAAGATGTTGGCAGCCTACTCAGCAAACCCCACATTTGAAAAACTGTAATCTCTACTGATGACAGTTAAAGAACCAGAAACACATGTCTAGAGATCAGCACTATATGCGCCAACTGTGTCGAAACATTCGAACACTCTTAAAGCACGCAAGTGACTGAAACTGCATTTACCAAAATACCAGGGTGCGAACCTTGCTGGGAGGTGAAGCGGTGTGTTCCCACCCCGGTTCCTGTTTAATAGTACTCCTGTGAGTCATTGAGCTGACAAGCTCGTGGATGAAGCACCCGCATGCCTGTGAGAGGTACCTGATCTGAGAAAGATGTTGGCAGCACACTCAGCAAACCCCACATTTGAAAGACTGTAATCTCTACTGATGACGGTTAAAGAACCAGAACCACGTGTCTAGAGATCAGCACTATCTGCGTCAACTGTGGCGAAACACTCAAACACTCTTGAAGCAAGCAAGTAACTGAAACTGCATTTACCACAATGCCAGGGGCGAACCTTGCCGGGAGGTGAAGCGGAGTCCTCCCACCCCTGTTCCTGTTTAATAGTTTTCCAGTGAGTCATTGAGATGAAGAGCTCGTGGATGAAGCATCCGCATGCCTGTGAGAGGTACCAGACCTGAGAAAGGTGTTGGCAGCCTACTCAGCAAACCCCAGATTTGAAAGACGGTAATCTCTACTGATGACGGTTAAAGAACCAGAAACACGTGTCTAGAGACCAGCACTATCTGCACCAACTGTGGCGAAACACTCGAACACTCTTGAAGCAAGCAAGTAACCCAAACTTCATTTACCACAATGCCAGGGGTGAACCTTTCTGGGAGGTGAAGCAGTGTGCTCCCACACCTGTTCCTGTTTTAAAGTTCTCCAGTGAGTCATTGAGCTGACGAGCTCATGGATGAAGCACCCGCATGCCTGTGAGAGGTACCTGACCTGAGAAAGATGTTGGCAGCCTACTCAGCAAACCCCACATTTGAAAGACTGCAATCTCTACTGATGACCGTTAAAGAATCAGAACCACGTGTCTAGAGATCAGCACTATCTGCGTCAACTGTGGCAAAACACTCTTGAAGCAAGCAAGTAACTGAAACTGCATTTACCACAATGCCAGGGGCGAACCTTGCTGGGAGGTGAAGCGGTGTGCTCCCACCCCTGTTCCTGTTTAATAGTACTCCCATGGATCATTGAGCTGACAAGCTGATGGATGAAGCACCCGCATGCCTGTGAGAGGTACCAGACCTGAGAAAGATGTTGGCAGTCTACTCAGCAAACCCCAAATTTGAAAGACTGTAATCTCTACAAATGACAGTTAAAGAACCAGAACCACGTGTCTAGAGATCAGCACTATCTGAGCCAACTGTGGCGAAACACTCAAACACTTTTGAAGCAAGCAAGTAACTGAAACTGCAATTACCACAATGCCAGGGGCGAACCTTGCTGGGAGGTGAAGCGGTGTGCCCCCACCCCTGTTCCTGTTTAATAGTACTCCCATGAGTCATTGAGCTGACGAGCTCGTGGATGAAGCACCCGCATGCCTGTGAGAGGTACCTGACCTGAGAAAGATGTTGGGAACCTGCTCAGCAAACCCCACATTTGCAAGACTGTAATCTTTACTGATGACGGTTAAAGAACCTGAAGCACATGTCTAGAGATCAGCACTATCTGCGCCAACTGTGGCGAAACACTTGAACACTCTTGAAGCAAGCAAGTGACTGAAACTGCAATTACCACAATGTCAGGGGCGAACCTTGCTGGGAGGTGAAGCGGTGTGCTCCCACCCCTGTTCCTGTTTAATAGTACTCCCGTGAGTCATTGAGCTGACAAGCTCGAGGATGAAGCACCCGCATGCCTGTGAGAGGTACCTGATCTGAGAAAGATGTTGGCAGCATACTCAGCAAACCCCACATTTGAAACACTGCAATCTCTACTGATGACGGTTAAAGAACCAGAACCATGTGTTTAGAGATCAGCACTATCTGCATCAACTGTGGCGAAACACTCAAACACTCTTAAAGCAAGCAAGTGACTGAAACTGCATTCACCACAATGCCAGGGGCGAACCTTGCTGGGAGGTGAAGCGGTGTGCTCCCACCCCTGTTCCTGTTTAATAGTACCCCCATGGATCATTGAGCTGACAAGCTGGTGGATGAAGCACCCGCATGCCTGTGAGAGGTACCTGACCTGAGAAAGATGTTGGCAGCCTACTCAGCAAACCCTAAATTTGAAAGACTGTAATCTCTACTGATGACGGTTAAAGAACCAGAAACACGTGTGTTGAGATCAGCACTATCTGCGCCAACTGTGGCGAAACACTCGAACACTCTTGAAGCAAGCAAGTAACTGAAAATGCATTTAACACAATGCCAGGGGCGAACCTTGCTGGGAGGTGAAGCAGTGTGCCCCCACCCCTGTTCCTGTTTAGTAGTACTCCCGTGAGTCATTGAGCTGATGACCTTGTGAATGAAGCACCCGCATGCCTGTGAGAGGTACCAGACCTGAGAAAGATGTTGGCAGTCTACTCAGCAAACCCCAAATTTGAAAGACTGTAATCTCTACCTATGACAGTTAAAGAACCAGAACCACGTGTCTAGAGATCAGCACTATCTGAGCCAACTGTGTCGAAACACTCAAACACTTTTGAAGCAAGCAAGTAACTGAAACTGCAATTACCACAATGCCAGGGGCGAACCTTGCTGGGAGGTGAAGCGGAGTCCTCCCACCCCTGTTCCAGTTTAATAGTTCTCCAGTGAATCATTGAGCTGACGAGCTCGTGGATGAAGCACCCGCATGCCTGTGAGAGGTACCAGACCTGAGAAAGATGTTGACAGCCTACTCCCTAAACCCCAGAATTGAAAGACTGTAATCTTTACTGATGACGGTTAAAGAACCTGAAGCACATGTCTAGAGATCAGCACTATCTGCGCCAAATGTGGCGAAACACTTGAACACTCTTGAAGCAAGCAAGTGACTGAAACTGCAATTACCACAATGTCAGGGGCGAACATTGCTGGGAGGTGAAGCGGAGTCCTCCCACCCCTGTTCCAGTTTAATAGTTCTCCAGTGAGTCATTGAGCTGACGAGTTAGTGGATGAAGCACCCGCATGCCTGTGAGAGGTACCTGACCTGAGAAAGATGTTGGCAGCCTACTCAGCAAACCCCACATTTGAAAGACTGTAATCTCTACCTATGACAGTTAAAGAACCAGAACCACGTGTCCAGAGATCAGCACTATCTGCGTCAACTGTGGCGAAACACTCGAACACTCTTGAAGCAAGCAAGTAACTGAAACTGCATTTACCACAATGCCAAGGGCGAACCTTGCTGGGAGGTGAAGCGGTGTGCTCCCACCCCTGTTCCTGTTTAATAGTACTCCTCTGAGTCATTGAGCTGACGAGCGCGTGGATGAAGCACCTGCATGCCTGTGAGAGGTACCTGACCTGAGAAAGATGTTGGCAGCCTACTCAGCAAACCCCACATTTGAAAAACTGTAATCTCTACTGATGACAGTTAAAGAACCAGAAACACATGTCTAGAGATCAGCACTATATGCGCCAACTGTGTCGAAACATTCGAATACTCTTAAAGCACGCAAGTAACTGAAACTGCATTTACCACAATGCCAGGGTGCGAACCTTGCTGGGAGGTGAAGCGGTGTGTTCCCACCCCTGTTCCTGTTTAATAGTACTCCTGTGAGTCATTGAGCTGACAAGCTCGTGGATGAAGCACCCGCATGCCTGTGAGAGGTACCTGATCTGAGAAAGATGTTGGCAGCACACTCAGCAAACCCCACATTTGAAAGACTGTAATCTCTACTGATGACGGTTAAAGAACCAGAACCACATGTCTAGAGATCAGCACTATCTGCGTCAACTGTGGCGAAACACTCAAACACTCTTGAAGCAAGCAAGTAACTGAAACTGCATTTACCACAATGCCAGGGGCGAACCTTGCCGGGAGGTGAAGCGGAGTCCTCCCACCCCTGTTCCTGTTTAATAGTTGTCCAGTGAGTCATTGAGATGACGAACTCGTGGATGAAGCTTCCGCATGCCTGTGAGAAGTACCAGACCTGAGAAAGGTGTTGGCAGCCTACTCAGCAAACCCCAGATTTGAAAGACGGTAATCTCTACTGATGACGGTTAAAGAACCAGAAACACGTGTCTAGAGATCAGCACTATCTGCACCAACTGTGGCGAAACACTCGAACACTCTTGAAGTAAGCAAGTAACCCAAACTTCATTTACCACAATGCCAGGGGTGAACCTTCCTGGGAGGTGAAGCAGTGTTCTCCCACACCTGTTCCTGTTTTAAAGTTCTGCAGTGAGTCATTGAGCTGGCGAGCTCATGGATGAAGCACCCGCATGCCTGTGAGAGGTACCTGACCTGAGAAAGATGTTGGCAGCCTACTCAGCAAACCCCACATTTGAAAGACTGCAATCCCTACTGATGACCGTTAAAGAACCAGAACCACGTGTCTAGAGATCAGCACTATCTGCGTCAACTGTGGCGAAACACTCGAACACTCTTGAAGCAAGCAAGTAACTGAAACTGCATTTACCACAATGCCAGGGGCGAACCTTGCTGGGAGGTGAAGCGGTGTGCTCCCACCCCTGTTCCTGTTTAATAGTACTCCTGTGAGTCATTGAGCTGACAAGCACGTGGATGAAGCACCCGCATGCCTGTGAGAGGTACCTGATCTGAGAAAGATGTTGGCAGCACACTCAGCAAACCCAACATTTGAAAGACTGTAATCTCTACTGATGATGGTTAAAGAACCAGAACCACGTGTCTAGAGATCAGCACTATCTGCGTCAACTGTGGCGAAACACTCAAACACTCTTGAAGCAAGCAAGTAACTGAAACTGCATTTACCACAATGCCAGGGACGAACCTTGCCGGGAGGTGAAGCGGAGTCCTCCCACCCCTGTTCCTGTTTAATAGTTTTCCAGTGAGTCATTGAGATGACGAGCTCGTGGATGAAGCATCCGCATGCCTGTGAGAGGTACCAGACCTGAGAAAGGTGTTGGCAGCCTACTCAGCAAACCCCAGATTTGAAAGACGGTAATCTCTACTGATGACGGTTAAAGAACCAGAAACACGTGTCTAGAGATCAGCACTATCTACACCAACTGTGGCGAAACACTCGAACACTCTTGAAGCAAGCAAGTAACCCAAACTGCATTTACCACAATGCCAGGGGTGAACCTTCCTGGGAGGTGAAGCAGTGTGCTCCCACACCTGTTCCTGTTTTAAAGTTCTCCAGTGAGTCATTGAGCTGACGAGCTCATGGATGAAGCACCCGCATGCCTGTGAGAGGTACCTGACCTGAGAAAGATGTTGGCAGCCTTCTCAGCAAACCCCACATTTGAAAGACTGCAATCTCTACTGATGACCGTTAAAGAACCAGAACCACGTGTCTAGAGATCAGCACTATCTGTGTCAATTGTGGCGAAACACTCGAACACTCTTGAAGCAAGCAAGTAACTGCTGCATTTACCACAATGCCAGGGGCGAACCTTGCTGGGTGGTGAAGCGGTGTGCTCCCACCCCTGTTCCTGTTTATTAGTACTCCCCTGAGTCATTGAGCTGACAAGCACGTGGATGAAGCACCCGCATGCCTGTGAGAGGTACCTGATCTGAGAAAGATGTTGGCAGCACACTCAGCAAACCCCACATTTGAAAGACTGTAATCTCTACTGATGACGGTTAAAGAACCAGAACTATGTGTCTAGAGATCAGCACTATCTGCGTCAACTGTGGCGAACCACTCGAACAGTCTTGAAGCAAGCAGGTAACTGAAACTGCATTTACCACAATGCCAAGGGCGAACCTTGCCGGGAGGTGAAGCGGAGTCCTCCCACCCGTGTTCCTGTTTAATAGTTCTCCAGTGAGTCATTGAGATGACGAGCTCGTGGATGAAGCACCCGCATGCCTGTGAGAGGTACCAGACCTGAGAAAGGTGTTGGCAGCCTACTCAGCAAACCCCAGATTTGAAAGACGTAATCTCTACTGATGATGGTTAAAGAACCAGAAAAACGTGTCTAGAGATCAGCACTATTCCGCCAACTGTGGCGAAACACTCGAACACTCTTGAAACAAGCAAGTAACCGAAACTGCATTTACCACAATGCCAGGGGCGATCCTTGCTGGGAGGTGAAGCGGTGTACTCCCACCCCTGTTTCTGTTTAATAGTTCTCCCGTGAGTCATTGAGCTGACGAGCTGGTGGATGAAGCACCCGCATGCCTGTGAGAGTTACCAGACCTGAGAAAAATGTTGGAAGCCTACTCAGCAAACCCCACATTTGAAAGACTTTAATCTCTACCTATTACAGTTAACGAACCAGAACCACGTGTCTAGAGATCAGCACTATCTGCGCCAACTGTGGCGAAACACACAAATACTCTTGAAGCAAGCAAGTAACCGAAACTGCATTTACCACAATGCCAGGGGCGAACCTTGCTGGGAGGTGAAGCGGAGTCCTCCCACCCCTGTTCCTGTTTAATAGTTGTCCAGTGAGTCATTGAGATGACGAGCTCGTGGATGAAGCTTCCGCATGCCTGTGAGAGGTACCAGACCTGAGAAAGGTGTTGGCAGCCTACTCAGCATACCCCAGATTTGAAAGACGTAATCTCTACTGATGACGGTTAAAGAACCAGAAACACGTGTCTAGAGATTAGCACTATCTGCACCAACTGTGGCGAAACACTCGAACACTCTTGAAGCAAGCAAGTAACCGAAACTGCATTTACCACAATGCCAGGGGCGATCCTTGCTGGGAGGTGAAGCGGTGTACTCCCACCCCTGTTTCTGTTTAATAGTTCTCCCGTGAGTCATTGAGCTGACGAGCTGGTGGATGAAGCACCCGCATGCCTGTGAGAGGTACCAGACCTGAGAAAAATGTTGGCAGCCTACTCAGCAAACCCCACATTTGAAAGACTGTAATCTCTACTGATGACGGTTAAAGAACCAGAACCACATGTCTAGAGATCAGCACTATCTGCGTCAACTGTGGCGAAACACTCAAACACTCTTGAAGCAAGCAAGTAACTGAAACTGCATTTACCACAATGCCAGGGGCGAACCTTGCCGGGAGGTGAAGCGGAGTCCTCCCACCCCTGTTCCTGTTTAATAGTTGTCCAGTGAGTCATTGAGATGACGAGCTCGTGGATGAAGCTTCCGCATGCCCGTGAGAAGTACCAGACCTGAGAAAGGTGTTGGCAGCCTACTCAGCAAACCCCAGATTTGAAAGACGGTAATCTCTACTGATGACGGTTAAAGAACCAGAAACACGTGTCTAGAGATCAGCACTATCTGCACCAACTGTGGCGAAACACTCGAACACTCTTGAAGTAAGCAAGTAACCCAAACTTCATTTACCACAATGCCAGGGGTGAACCTTCCTGGGAGGTGAAGCAGTGTTCTCCCACACCTGTTCCTGTTTTAAAGTTCTCCAGTGAGTCATTGAGCTGGCGAGCTCATGGATGAAGCACCCGCATGCCTGTGAGAGGTACCTGACCTGAGAAAGATGTTGGCAGCCTACTCAGCAAACCCCACATTTTAAAGACTGCAATCTCTACTGATGACCGTTAAAGAACCAGAACCACGTGTCTAGAGATCAGCACTATCTGCGTCAACTGTGGCGAAACACTCGAACACTCTTGAAGCAAGCAAGTAACTGAAACTGCATTTACCACAATGCCAGGGGCGAACCTTGCTGGGAGGTGAAGCGGTGTGCTCCCACCCCTGTTCCTGTTTAATAGTACTCCTGTGAGTCATTGAGCTGACAAGCACGTGGATGAAGCACCCGCATGCCTGTGAGAGGTACCTGATCTGAGAAAGATGTTGGCAGCACACTCAGCAAACCCAACATTTGAAAGACTGTAATCTCTACTGATGATGGTTAAAGAACCAGAACCACGTGTCTAGAGATCAGCACAATCTGCGTCAACTGTGGCGAAACACTCAAACACTCTTGAAGCAAGCAAGTAACTGAAACTGCATTTACCACAATGCCAGGGACGAACCTTGCCGGGAGGTGAAGCGGAGTCCTCCCACCCCTGTTCCTGTTTAATAGTTTTCCAGTGAGTCATTGAGATGACGAGCTCGTGGATGAAGCATCCGCATGCCTGTGAGAGGTACCAGACCTGAGAAAGGTGTTGGCAGCCTACTCAGCAAACCCCAGATTTGAAAGACGGTAATCTCTACTGATGACGGTTAAAGAACCAGAAACACGTGTCTAGAGATCAGCACTATCTACACCAACTGTGGCGAAACACTCGAACACTCTTGAAGCAAGCAAGTAACCCAAACTGCATTTACCACAATGCCAGGGGTGAACCTTCCTGGGAGGTGAAGCAGTGTGCTCCCACACCTGTTCCTGTTTTAAAGTTCTCCAGTGAGTCATTGAGCTGACGAGCTCATGGATGAAGCACCCGCATGCCTGTGAGAGGTACCTGACCTGAGAAAGATGTTGGCAGCCTACTCAGCACACCCCACATTTGAAAGACTGCAATCTCTACTGATGACCGTTAAAGAACCAGAACCACGTGTCTAGAGATCAGCACTATCTGCGTCAACTGTGGCGAAACACTCGAACACTCTTGAAGCAAGCAAGTAACTGCTGCATTTACCACAATGCCAGGGGCGAACCTTGCTGGGTGGTGAAGCGGTGTGCTCCCACCCCTGTTCCTGTTTATTAGTACTCCCCTGAGTCATTGAGCTGACAAGCACGTGGATGAAGCACCCGCATGCCTGTGAGAGGTACCTGATCTGAGAAAGATGTTGGCAGCACACTCAGCAAACCCCACATTTGAAAGACTGTAATCTCTACTGATGACGGTTAAAGAACCAGAACTATGTGTCTAGAGATCAGCACTATCTGCGTCAACTGTGGCGAACCACTCGAACAGTCTTGAAGCAAGCAGGTAACTGAAACTGCATTTACCACAATGCCAAGGGCGAACCTTGCCGGGAGGTGAAGCGGAGTCCTCCCACCCGTGTTCCTGTTTAATAGTTCTCCAGTGAGTCATTGAGATGACGAGCTCGTGGATGAAGCACCCGCATGCCTGTGAGAGGTACCAGACCTGAGAAAGGTGTTGGCAGCCTACTCAGCAAACCCCAGATTTGAAAGACGTAATCTCTACTGATGATGGTTAAAGAACCAGAAAAACGTGTCTAGAGATCAGCACTATCTCCGCCAACTGTGGCGAAACACTCGAACACTCTTGAAGCAAGCAAGTAACCGAAACTGCATTTACCACAATGCCAGGGGCGATCCATGCTGGGAGGTGAAGCGGTGTACTCCCACCCCTGTTTCTGTTTAATAGTTCTCCCGTGAGTCATTGAGCTGACGAGCTGGTGGATGAAGCACCCGCATGCCTGTGAGAGTTACCAGACCTGAGAAAAATGTTGGAAGCCTACTCAGCAAACCCCACATTTGAAAGACTTTAATCTCTACCTATTACAGTTAAAGAACCAGAACCACGTGTCTAGAGATCAGCACTATCTGCGCCAACTGTGGCGAAACACACAAACACTCTTGAAGCAAGCAAGTAACCGAAACTGCATTTACCACAATGCCAGGGTGTAGGAAGGTGGATATCTGACTATGGTTACCCCCAAATTTTTGCCTAGTGTCTAGCTGGTTTTTCGACTTAGTTGGCCTGAGATCCTGCTATTCAGGATCTCAGCCTGGCTGTTCTCTCTTTAAAATGGACTCCATGTACCCTAGGTACATACCCAATTGGTTGGATCACCCTGTCAGCCCCTGTACCAGTGTACACTAGGTACCCAGGGCATTGGTGTACCCAAGGCCTGCCAAGGGCTGCAGCATGTATTATGCCACCCCAGGCTTGGCCTAACAATTTGACACAACTGGCTGATCACTCAGCTGGGGTAAGTTGGTGTAATCACCTCTTACTTAGGTGTAGTATACCTATACCTAACCTTAAATGGGACACCTGGTAACCTATAAGTCACTCCTATGGCAGGCCTTAACAATCCTGAAGGCAGAGTGCTTGGTTCCATGTGAGATGGTGCTCTGGCATGAGCTGAGCCTGTCTGCAGTGGTCGGAACAACTTCCTTCTACTGTTTCCAGATATCGTCATACCATATACTCTTAAGTGCATTATGAACCTCGCGGTTAAATGCTATCTTTGGTTTGGCTTTATCAAAACATGTCGAGTAAGGTGTCATACGAATTGGAATACTAACCCCTCGCCAATTCTGGCGACGGGGTTAGCATTCCACCCTTCTAGAGGGACACGACATGTACAGTACCTGAAACCCGGGTAAAATCAGACATAGCCTCAGCTCCACAAAATGGATGCTGCCACCACAGACACAAGTCTGCCCTCCTGCTGCTGGGAGTCCTTCCAGCTTGGGAGGTGTGGACAAAGGGTTTCCTGCCAGGGGAGGTGCGTGCACCACCCCAGACAGGATTTTGTGTATTGGTCAGGTAGGGCTTGAAAGAAACCAGACATGCCTGTGGCTCACAAGGAGCCTCGGTGCATATGCCAGTTCAAACCGGTCCTGGGGCACACCAGTCCCGGGCCTGGGGCGAGCTGGACAAAGGATTGGGGGTGTAACCACCCCCCTTCCTGGTCCCACCCATAGGGAGGGACCTAGCAGGTAGTCCGGCCCCTAGAATCCGAATAAAGGTAGGAGCTGTGTCCTAAGACTTCAGACATCCTGGAATCAACTTGAAACTAAGAAGAAGACGGGAACTTCGACATTCTGCTGCACAGAAGACTGAAGAAAATCTCCCCTGTGGTCAGGGAGTGACCACCTTGCTAACGCAAGCACCATCCAGCGAATCAACGTCTGCTTTGCCGCCGCCTCCCGCCGGAGCCCGAGCCCAGAGACTGACAAGACCTGGACCTCCAGACCTCTCACCGCCCGATCCACAGTCCCTGCAAAGAGGAGACCCGTGGAGGCACCGAGACACGTGGAGCCAGCCATCTTGGAACGACTACGACAAGCTGACCAGTGCAACAACCGAGGCTCCCTCCAAGTTGTGCTTTGGGTCCTGAGAAGCCCAACCCTCGAGCAGCAGCTGCACCAAAGGTGAGCCCCCCAGCATCTCCACGATCTGCGTGGGGCCCTTCTGCATTTTGCCACTCGACGCGCCTAACCGGTTGCTGGCCCGCTGGCTAGTGGCCATCTTGGCGACGAAATCTACGACAAACACCGCTGGTCTGGTTGCTCCAGACTGGCCCTTGCTCCCCTCCAAAGGAGCAGTTCCTCTGACCTTGCTGGCCAGAACCATCAGCTTAAACTCCTTGCCTACAACAATTGCTTTTGCCAAGGCTTGTTTGCTTCGATCAAGTCGCCGACACCGCCGACAGCGAGAGCCTGCGTGGGACAGCTCGTGACTCGACTCCTGGACGTCGTCGACCTTCAGGGACCACGTGGCTGCAGAGTCAAGCTACACCTTCCTTCCTGTTTGCACCCGACATTGCCTGGTACCCACCTGGTGCCACGCTGGTCACTGGCTAGTGACTGTGAACACTGTCCCCTCTGCTTACAGGTCTTCAACATCTCCGATCCACTCTTGGATCCACTGCATCTCTTCCCGACCGACCGCCTGCAGCATCTTTGTCCCAGGCTCAACGGAACAGATAGAAGAAACCCGACGCACTTTGAGGCCTATGCACCCGCTTCCTGTGGGTGAGGTAAAGCTGGCACTCCGGTGCCCATGTGTAGTAATACATCTCTAGTGCCTGTGTTCCAAATCTTAAGTTCCTAGGTCATCCGGAAGATTCCTTTTGCAGTAACTTTGTACTTTTTACGCACCCATTGAAACCTATGGGAGCACGCGTGTGACTATTTGCTCTGCACACGCCACCCGTGGACCTCCTGGTCACTAACTGACGTTAGCTCCTTGTAGGCCCAGCGATTCTAGAGGCCCTAGGCCTTTTCCCTTTTCTGTTCGTGGTACTTATACCACTATTTTAGTATATGGTTCGAGTGGCCACCAGGGCCTATCCATATAAAGTGCAACTTCTGTGTATTAGGTGATAATCTTGTTTGACGATTTGTGCTCCTGTGCTCATAAAGAGACTAGGGGTTACTTTGAGAAATAAATACATATATATTTTGAATATATATCTGTGTGGTGTCCTTTCATTGGTATAAAAGGGGGTTACTATTGGTAAAACAGCTTGCTTAACACGTTTCACGAGTTTAGCCTCAAAGACTGCTTAGCCTACGCTACCACTAGGGCAGCTAGTCCGAAAAGGTTGACTTACAACCACACCATAAGGGTTGCTTGGCATGGTACAAGGTGGTCACTAGAACTAGTGAACAGCATATACCAGGCCAACTTCTCACATTGGTGAGCAGCGGTTGGATTTGAGCTTGCTGTGTTTTACCATTGTAATCTCTTGGTTACCAATTGAAAGATCACATAGGTACCTGTAGGTACATATAAAACAAGATTAGATATACTTAAGTTCTACTGAACTTAGTTGTTGTAGAGCAAAGGGAGTAGCACACCCTGACTACAACTACTAGATAGGTTTAGTAGGTAAACCCAAGTGTAGGTAGATTGCAACACATCCACCCACACTTAAGAGCAATGGCCGGGGCAGAGGGGTCCACTGTACCCATCTCTGTTGAGAGTGACCCCCAGAGGGCACCATCCAGCTTTGCTACCCTTAATCAGAATGAGCTCAGGCATTTGGCAACTCTTAGAGGCCTTAAACAGCCCAAGAACCCAAACTCTGCTGAGCTCAGAGAGCTCTTACAGAATGATGAGAATCAGAGAGCACTCAAGAAAGCTTCCCAGTTAGCCCCCTTAGGGTCAGGAACAGGAGGCCCCCCTTCTGAAGATACTACAGAGGTACCCAGTTCCAATAGTCACCCCTTAGATGGGATGCCTACCACAGAGGATGAGAGTGAAAAGGATACTGACAGTAGTGAGGATGAAGGGAGAACTAGCCCAGTGCCAAGTATTATACTTGGCCCAGCTAAACCAAGGCTATTGGGGACTGACAGTGGGTTCAACCCACTGAATCTCCCCAGTGGACTTAACACAGGGCTTGGAAGGCAAAGGAATCGCTCAGGTGACTCCAATGCTTCCCATGGCTCTAGAGGCTCTCAAGGTCACTCCAGGAAAAGGATGACCACCCCTCAGAGGAGGGAACATGAGGCCAGAATGCAGGAAGCCCAGCTGAGGATCAGGAAGCAGGAGCTAGAAGTAGCCCTGATGGAAGAAAAACTGAACAAGGCTAGGCAACCTAGAGAGAGTGGGTCTATACCCACTGGTGGCAGCAATGTCCCTAGGGACAAAGATAGGGTCTTTGACAATAGGAACCTGTCCAAGATTGTGCCCCCCTACAAAAGTGGGGATGACATCCACAAATGGATGACTGCTCTTGAGAGAGCCTGCAAAGTGCAGCAGGTTCCTGAAGACCAGTGGGCAGCAATCTTATGGCTCTCCTTTGAGGGGAGAGGCAGAGATAGACTCCTCACTGTTAGAGAAGAGGATGTCAGAAATTACAGAGTCCTGAAGAGTGTCCTAGTTGATGGGTTAGGCTTAACCACTGAACAGTACAGGTTAATGTTCAGAGACACCCAGAAGACACAGACTCAGGACTGGTCTGAATATGTGGAATGTGCCACTAAGGCTTTGGAGGGTTGGTTGCTGGGAAGTAAGGTGTCTGATTATACAGGATTGTACAATTTGATGATGAGAGAGCAGATTTTAAGTAATTGTCAAAACCAGCTTCTCCATCAACACCTGGTAGACTCAGATTTGACCTCTCCCCAAGAATTGGGAAAGAGGGCAGATAAATGGGTCAGGACCAGGATCAGGCCTAAAAACCAGGGTGGTGACCAAAAGAAAGATACCACCAAGCCTCAAGAGAAGGGTGGGGATAAAGAAAAAGAGAAACCTTCCTCAGGGCCCCAAAACTCCACACAGGGTGGTGGGTCCCAAGCTCCCTCCTCTACCACAGCTAAAAAGCCCTACTGCCATGAGTGTAAAACTCCTGGGCATTGGAAAACTGACAGCGGTTGCCCAAGGGCTAAAAACAAAACTGTTCCTCCAATTACTCCTGTCACACCACCTATTACTGTCAGCAGTAATCCCCCAGGTGGTGGGAGTGCCCCCAGAAATCTGGGTGGGTTTACTTGGGGAACACAGGGGGACCCTGGCTTAGCCAATTCCCCTACAGCAACCACTCTTGTCTGTGATGGTGGCATGGGGTTTGCCAACTTCACTGCCTGTCCCAACACTTTGGGTAGGTACAGACAGGAGCCCTACATCAATGGTACAAAAGCTGAGGCCTACAGAGACACTGGGGCTAGCATCACAATGGTGGCCCATTGGCTAGTTCCCTCTGAGCAGCTTTTGCCCGGTTTCTCCTACCAGGTGACTAACATTGATGGCAAACAGAACAGTCATCCCATGGCAGAGGTATGTCTCAGCTGGGGAGGGGTCACTGGCCCTAAAAGGGTAGCAGTGTCCCCAACCTTGCCTGTAGACTGCTTACTGGGGAATGACTTAGAACTCTCAGCTTGGGCTGGAGTTGAACAAGACACCCATTCAAAAATGGTAGGCCTGTCACAAAAGGGTAGGGGGGTTGTGCCATTCACAACCCCTGTCCAAATAGATTTCCTCCCTGAAAAGGTTGGAAGGGCAGTGGTAGCCACAGCCCAGGCACAGACAGACTTCCCTGTAGAGACTGGCAGAGCTGTGACAGTCACAGCTCAAACACAAACTGAGTGCCCCCCTGAAAAGGTTGGCAAGGCTGTAATGGTCTCAGCCTATACTCAGACTGACATAGGTGTAGTGAAGCCTGAAACAATGGATCACTCCACACAAACTGAGAGTAGTGGGGAGGAAGAAAAGTCTCCCTCTCCCCAGACATTAGGAAAAGGTCAGCCTCCTCAGGGATCTGACCTCACCCCTTGTGAAGGAACTGCCCCAGAGGTAGCCAGGCCTGGCCTGGCAGAGCCTCTGATGTCAGTGGCCCCTTCCAAGGTGGGACCCAGTCTGGTGCAGGTAGCCTGCCTCTCTCTACCCTGCCTCAGTCAGCCCAGGGCTGCAGAGGTCAGGGAGGCCAGTGGACCCCCAGAGGGCCCCTGTCCACAAGAACCCCCCCATCAAAAGAATGAGGATTGCCTGGCTAGTAGCCCTAGTCAGGTGATGGGTAAAAACATTCCTGAGGGATCTCCTTTACAGGTAGTTAGGGACCTCCCCCAGAGGGATTCTGTTGGGCACAGGCAAACCTGGGACCTTAGGGCCCCAAACCTGACCTGTCCCTCCAGTAAGCCCACAAAAGGGACCCAGCCTCCAGCTTTAGGTAGCCAGAGGCTGACCCTGAGAGCACAGTGCAACTCAGTTAAGGAAAGAAAGGCATCCATGGTGGAGGGGGATTGGAGGAAGCTGAGGCCTCACTTTGAGGACACTCACTTCAGTACTCCATCTCAACACCAGCCTTTTACTTTGCCAAGACACACCAAAGGTAGAGATTCCCTATGGTGGAGACCCTCTGATACCCTTAGGGTGAGGGATTGCTTAGTGGACCATGAGACAGGGGGTAACCATGCCAGTGCTGGTTCCTCCTTATATGGCCACTTGGGCAATATAGGCTTACCTGGTCAAGGTCAGCCTTATCTCCCTTCGTTTGGGGGGGGGTTGTGTAGGAAGGTGGATATCTGACTATGGTTACCCCCAAATTTTTGCCTAGTGTCTAGCTGGTTTTTCGACTTAGTTGGCCTGAGATCCTGCTATTCAGGATCTCAGCCTGGCTGTTCTCTCTTTAAAATGGACTCCATGTACCCTAGGTACATACCCAATTGGTTGGATCACCCTGTCAGCCCCTGTACCAGTGTACACTAGGTACCCAGGGCATTGGTGTACCCAAGGCCTGCCAAGGGCTGCAGCATGTATTATGCCACCCCAGGCTTGGCCTAACAATTTGACACAACTGGCTGATCACTCAGCTGGGGTAAGTTGGTGTAATCACCTCTTACTTAGGTGTAGTATACCTATACCTAACCTTAAATGGGACACCTGGTAACCTATAAGTCACTCCTATGGCAGGCCTTAACAATCCTGAAGGCAGAGTGCTTGGTTCCATGTGAGATGGTGCTCTGGCATGAGCTGAGCCTGTCTGCAGTGGTCGGAACAACTTCCTTCTACTGTTTCCAGATATCGTCATACCATATACTCTTAAGTGCATTATGAACCTCGCGGTTAAATGCTATCTTTGGTTTGGCTTTATCAAAACATGTCGAGTAAGGTGTCATACGAATTGGAATACTAACCCCTCGCCAATTCTGGCGACGGGGTTAGCATTCCACCCTTCTAGAGGGACACGACATGTACAGTACCTGAAACCCGGGTAAAATCAGACATAGCCTCAGCTCCACAAAATGGATGCTGCCACCACAGACACAAGTCTGCCCTCCTGCTGCTGGGAGTCCTTCCAGCTTGGGAGGTGTGGACAAAGGGTTTCCTGCCAGGGGAGGTGCGTGCACCACCCCAGACAGGATTTTGTGTATTGGTCAGGTAGGGCTTGAAAGAAACCAGACATGCCTGTGGCTCACAAGGAGCCTCGGTGCATATGCCAGTTCAAACCGGTCCTGGGGCACACCAGTCCCGGGCCTGGGGCGAGCTGGACAAAGGATTGGGGGTGTAACCACCCCCCTTCCTGGTCCCACCCATAGGGAGGGACCTAGCAGGTAGTCCGGCCCCTAGAATCCGAATAAAGGTAGGAGCTGTGTCCTAAGACTTCAGACATCCTGGAATCAACTTGAAACTAAGAAGAAGACGGGAACTTCGACATTCTGCTGCACAGAAGACTGAAGAAAATCTCCCCTGTGGTCAGGGAGTGACCACCTTGCTAACGCAAGCACCATCCAGCGAATCAACGTCTGCTTTGCCGCCGCCTCCCGCCGGAGCCCGAGCCCAGAGACTGACAAGACCTGGACCTCCAGACCTCTCACCGCCCGATCCACAGTCCCTGCAAAGAGGAGACCCGTGGAGGCACCGAGACACGTGGAGCCAGCCATCTTGGAACGACTACGACAAGCTGACCAGTGCAACAACCGAGGCTCCCTCCAAGTTGTGCTTTGGGTCCTGAGAAGCCCAACCCTCGAGCAGCAGCTGCACCAAAGGTGAGCCCCCCAGCATCTCCACGATCTGCGTGGGGCCCTTCTGCATTTTGCCACTCGACGCGCCTAACCGGTTGCTGGCCCGCTGGCTAGTGGCCATCTTGGCGACGAAATCTACGACAAACACCGCTGGTCTGGTTGCTCCAGACTGGCCCTTGCTCCCCTCCAAAGGAGCAGTTCCTCTGACCTTGCTGGCCAGAACCATCAGCTTAAACTCCTTGCCTACAACAATTGCTTTTGCCAAGGCTTGTTTGCTTCGATCAAGTCGCCGACACCGCCGACAGCGAGAGCCTGCGTGGGACAGCTCGTGACTCGACTCCTGGACGTCGTCGACCTTCAGGGACCACGTGGCTGCAGAGTCAAGCTACACCTTCCTTCCTGTTTGCACCCGACATTGCCTGGTACCCACCTGGTGCCACGCTGGTCACTGGCTAGTGACTGTGAACACTGTCCCCTCTGCTTACAGGTCTTCAACATCTCCGATCCACTCTTGGATCCACTGCATCTCTTCCCGACCGACCGCCTGCAGCATCTTTGTCCCAGGCTCAACGGAACAGATAGAAGAAACCCGACGCACTTTGAGGCCTATGCACCCGCTTCCTGTGGGTGAGGTAAAGCTGGCACTCCGGTGCCCATGTGTAGTAATACATCTCTAGTGCCTGTGTTCCAAATCTTAAGTTCCTAGGTCATCCGGAAGATTCCTTTTGCAGTAACTTTGTACTTTTTACGCACCCATTGAAACCTATGGGAGCACGCGTGTGACTATTTGCTCTGCACACGCCACCCGTGGACCTCCTGGTCACTAACTGACGTTAGCTCCTTGTAGGCCCAGCGATTCTAGAGGCCCTAGGCCTTTTCCCTTTTCTGTTCGTGGTACTTATACCACTATTTTAGTATATGGTTCGAGTGGCCACCAGGGCCTATCCATATAAAGTGCAACTTCTGTGTATTAGGTGATAATCTTGTTTGACGATTTGTGCTCCTGTGCTCATAAAGAGACTAGGGGTTACTTTGAGAAATAAATACATATATATTTTGAATATATATCTGTGTGGTGTCCTTTCATTGGTATAAAAGGGGGTTACTATTGGTAAAACAGCTTGCTTAACACGTTTCACGAGTTTAGCCTCAAAGACTGCTTAGCCTACGCTACCACTAGGGCAGCTAGTCCGAAAAGGTTGACTTACAACCACACCATAAGGGTTGCTTGGCATGGTACAAGGTGGTCACTAGAACTAGTGAACAGCATATACCAGGCCAACTTCTCACACAGGGGCGAACCTTGCTGGGAGGTGAAGCGGAGTCCTCCCACCCCTGTTCCTGTTTAATAGTTCTCCAGTGAGTCATTGAGATGACGAGCTCGTGTATGAAGCACCCGCATGCCTGTGAGAGGTACCAGACCTGAGAAAGGTGTTGGCAGCCTACTCAGCATACCCCAGATTTGAAAGACGTAATCTCTACTGATGATGGTTAAAGAACCAGAAAAACGTGTCTAGAGATTAGCACTATCTCCGCCAACTGTGGCGAAACACTCGAACACTCTTGAAGCAAGCAAGTAACCGAAACTGCATTTACCACAATGCCAGGGGCGATCCTTGCTGGGAGGTGAAGCGGTGTACTCCCACCCCTGTTTCTGTTTAATAGTTCTCCCGTGAGTCATTGAGCTGACGAGCTGGTGGATGAAGCACCCGCATGCCTGTGAGAGGTACCAGACCTGAGAAAAATGTTGGCAGCCTACTCAGCAAACCCCACATTTGAAAGACTTTAATCTCTACCTATTACAGTTAAAGAACCAGAACCACGTGTCTAGAGATCAGCACTATCTGCGCCAACTGTGGCGAAACACACAAACACTCTTGAAGCAAGCAAGTAACCGAAACTGCTTTTACCACAATGCCAGGGGCGAACCTTGCTGGGAGGTGAAGCAGTGTGCTCCCACCCCTGTTCCTGTTTAATAGTACTCCCATGAGTCATTGAGCTGACAAGCTGGTGGATGAAGCAGCCGCATGCTGTGAGAGGTACCTGACCTGAGAAAGATGTTGGGAGCCTGCTCAGCAAACCCCACATTTGCAAGACTGTAAGCTCTACTGATGATGGTTAAGGAACCAGAACCACGTGTCTAGAGATCAGCACTATCTGCGCCAACTGTGGCAAAACACTCGAACACTCTTGAAGCAAGCAAGTAACTGAAACTGCATTTACCACAATGCCAGGGGCGAACCTTGCTGGGAGATGAAGCGGTGTGCTCCCACCCCTGTTCCTGTTTAATAGTACTCCCATGGATCATTGAGCTGACAAGCTGATGGATGAAGCACCCGCATGCCTGTGAGAGGTACCAGACCTGAGAAAGATGTTGGCAGTCTACTCAGCAAACCCCAAATTTGAAAGACTGTAATCTCTACCTATGACAGTTAAAGAACCAGAACCACGTGTCTAGAGATCAGCACCATCTGAGCCAACTGTGGCGAAACACTCAAACACTTTTGAAGCAAGCAAGTAACTGAAACTGCAATTACCACAATGCAAGGGGCGAACCTTGCTGGGAGGTGAAGCGGTGTGCCCCCACCCCTGTTCCTGTTTAATAGTACTCCCATGAGTCATTGAGCTGACGAGCTCGTGGATGAAGCACCCGCATGCCTGTGAGAGGTACCTGACCTGAGAAAGATGTTGGGAGCCTGCTCAGCAAACCCCACATTTGCAAGACTGTAATCTTTACTGATGACGGTTAAAGAACCTGAAGCACATGTCTAGAGATCAGCACTATCTGCGCCAACTGTGGCGAAACACTTGAACACTCTTGAAGCAAGCAAGTGACTGAAACTGCAATTACCACAATGTCAGGGGCGAACCTTGCTGGGAGGTGAAGCGGTGTGCTCCCGCCCCTGTTCCTGTTTAATAGTACTCCCGTGAGTCATTGAGCTGACAAGCTGGAGGATGAAGCACCCGCATGCCTGTGAGAGGTACCTGATCTGAGAAAGATGTTGGCAGCATACTCAGCAAACCCCACATTTGAAAGACTGCAATCTCTACTGATGACGGTTAAAGAACCAGAACCACGTGTCTAGAGATCAGCACTATCTGCGTCAACTGTGGCGAAACACTCAAACACTCTTAAAGCAAGCAAGTAACTGAAACTGCATTTACCACAATGCCAGGGGGGAACCTTGCTGGGAGGTGAAGCGGTGTGCTCCCACCCCTGTTCCTGTTTAATAGTACTCCCATGAGTCATTGAGCTGACAAGCTGGTGGATGAAGCAGCTACATGCCTGTGAGTGGTACATGACCTGAGAAAGATGTTGGGAGCCTGCTCAGCAAACCCCACATTTGCAAGACTGTAAGCTCTACTGATGACGGTTAAAGAACCAGAAACACGTGTCTAGAGATCAGCACTATCTGCGCCAAATGTGGCGAAACACTTGAACACTCTTGAAGCAAGCAAGTGACTGAAACTGCAATTACCACAATGCCAGGGGCGAACCTTGCTGGGAGGTGAAGCGGTGAGCTCCCACCCCTGTTCCTGTTTAATAGTTCTCCAGTGAGTCATTGAGCTGACGAGCTCGTGTATGAAGCACCCGCATGCCTGTGAGAGGTACCAGACCTGAGAAAGATGTTGACAGCCTACTCCCTAAACCCCAGAATTGAAAGACTGTAATCTTTACTGATGACGGTTAAAGAACCTGAAGCACATGTCTAGAGATCAGCACTATCTGCGCCAAATGTGGCGAAACACTTGAACACTCTTGAAGCAAGCAAGTGACTGAAACTGCAATTACCACAATGCCAGGGGCGAACCTTGCTGGGAGGTGAAGCGGTGAGCTCCCACCCCTGTTCCTGTTTAATAGTTCTCCAGTGAGTCATTGAGCTGACGAGCTCGTGTATGAAGCACCCGCATGCCTGTGAGAGGTACCAGACCTGAGAAAGATGTTGACAGCCTACTCCCTAAACCCCAGAATTGAAAGACTGTAATCTTTACTGATGACGGTTAAAGAACCTGAAGCACATGTCTAGAGATCAGCACTATCTGCGCCAAATGTGGCGAAACACTTGAACACTCTTGAAGCAAGCAAGTGACTGAAACTGCAATTACCACAATGTCAGGGGCGAACATTGCTGGGAGGTGAAGCAGAGTCCTCCCACCCCTGTTCCAGTTTAATAGTTCTCCAGTGAGTCATTGAGCTGACGAGTTAGTGGATGAAGCACCCGCATGCCTGTGAGAGGTACCTGACCTGAGAAAGATGTTGGCAGCCTACTCAGCAAACCCCACATTTGAAAAACTGTAATCTCTACTGATGACAGTTAAAGAACCAGAAACACACGTCTAGAGATCAGCACTATATGCGCCAACTGTGTCGAAACATTCGAACACTCTTAAAGCACGCAAGTAACTGAAACTGCATTTACCACAATGCCAGGGTGCGAACCTTGCTGGGAGGTGAAGCGGTGTGTTCCTACCCCGGTTCCTGTTTAATAGTACTCCTGTGAGTCGTTGAGCTGACAAGCTCGTGGATGAAGCACCCGCATGCCTGTGAGAGGTACCTGATCTGAGAAAGATGTTGGCAGCACACTCAGCAAACCCCACATTTGAAAGACTGTAATCTCTACTGATGACGGTTAAAGAACCAGAACCACGTGTCTAGAGATCAGCACTATCTGCGTCAACTGTGGCGAAACACTCGAACACTCTTGAAGCAAGCAAGTAACTGAAACTGCATTTACCACAATGCCAGTCGCGAACCTTGCCGGGAGGTGAAGCGGAGTCCTCCCACCCCTGTTCCTGTTTAATAGTTTTCCAGTGAGTCATTGAGATGAAGAGCTCGTGGATGAAGCATCCGCATGCCTGTGAGAGGTACCAGACCTGAGAAAGGTGTTGGCAGCCTACTCAGCAAACCCCAGATTTGAAAGACGGTAATCTCTACTGATGACGGTTAAAGAACCAGAAACACGTGTCTAGAGACCAGCACTATCTGCACCAACTGTGGCGAAACACTCGAACACTCTTGAAGCAAGCAAGTAACCCAAACTTCATTTACCACAATGCCAGGGGTGAACCTTCCTGGGAGGTGAAGCAGTGTGCTCCCACACCTGTTCCTGTTTTAAAGTTCTCCAGTGAGTCATTGAGCTGACGAGCTCATGGACGAAGCACCCGCATGCCTGTGAGAGGTACCTGACCTGAGAAAGATGTTGGCAGCCGGCTATTCAGCAAACCCCACATTTGAAAGACTGCAATCTCTACTGATGACCGTTAAAGAACCAGAACCACGTGTCTAGAGATCAGCACTATCTGCGTCAACTGTGGCAAAACACTCTTGAAGCAAGCAAGTAACTGAAACTGCATTTACCACAATGCCAGGGGCGAACCTTGCTGGGAGGTGAAGCGGTGTGCTCCCACCCCTGTTCCTGTTTAATAGTACTCCTGTGAGTCATTGAGCTGACAAGCACGTGGATGAAGCACCCGCATGCCTGTGAGAGGTACCTGATCTGAGAAAGATGTTGGCAGCACACTCAGCAAACCCAACATTTGAAAGACTGTAATCTCTACTGATGACGGTTAAAGAACCAGAACCACGTGTCTAGAGATCAGCACTATCTGCGTCAACTGTGGCGAAACACTCAAACACTCTTGAAGCAAGCAAGTAACTGAAACTGCATTTACCACAATGCCAGGGGCGAACCTTGCCGGGAGGTGAAGCGGAGTTCTCCCACCCCTGTTCCTGTTTAATAGTTTTCCAGTGAGTCATTGACATGACGAGCTCGTGGATGAAGCATCCGCATGCCTGTGAGAGGTACCAGACCTGAGAAAGGTGTTGGCAGCCTACTCAGCAAACCCCAGATTTGAAAGACGGTAATCCTACTGATGACGGTTAAAGAACCAGAAACACGTGTCTAGAGATCAGCACTATCTGCACCAACTGTGGCGAAACACTCGAACACTCTTGAAGCAAGCAAGTAACCCAAACTTCATTTACCACAATGCCAGGGGTGAACCTTCCTGGGAGGTGAAGCAGTGTGCTCCCACACCTGTTCCTGTTTTAAAGTTCTCCAGTGAGTCATTGCGCTGACGAGCTCATGGATGAAGCACCCGCATGCCTGTGAGAGGTACCTGACCTGAGAAAGATGTTGGCAGCCTACTCAGCAAACCCCACATTTGAAAGACTGCAATCTCTACTGATGACCGTTAAAGAACCAGAACCACGTGTCTAGAGATCAGCACTATCTGCGTCAACTGTGGCGAAACACTCTTGAAGCAAGCAAGTAACTGAAACTGCATTTACCACAATGCCAGGGGCGAACCTTGCTGGGAGGTGAAGCGGTGTGCTCCCACCCCTGTTTCTGTTTAATAGTACTCCCATGGATCATTGAGCTGACAAGCTGATGGATGAAGCACCCGCATGCCTGTGAGAGGTACCAGACCTGAGAAAGATGTTGGCAGTCTACTCAGCAAACCCCAAATTTGAAAGACTGTAATCTCTACCTATGACAGTTAAAGAACCAGAACCACGTGTCTAGAGATCAGCACTATCTGAGCCAACTGTGGCGAAACACTCAAACACTTTTGAAGCAAGCAAGTAACTGAAACTGCAATTACCACAATGCCAGGGGCGAACCTTGCTGGGAGGTGAAGCGGTGTGCCCACACCCCTGTTCCTGTTTAATAGTACTCCCATGAGTCATTGAGCTGACGAGCTCGTGGATGAAGCACCCGCATGCCTGTGAGAGGTACCTGACCTGAGAAAGATGTTGGGAGCCTGCTCAGCAAACCCTACATTTGCAAGACTGTAATCTTTACTGATGACGGTTAAAGAACCTGAAGCACATGTCTAGAGATCAGCACTATCTGCGCCAACTGTGGCGAAACACTTGAACACTCTTGAAGCAAGCAAGTGACTGAAACTGCAATTACCACAATGTCAGGGGCGAACCTTGCTGGGAGGTGAAGCGGTGTGCTCCCACCCCTGTTCCTGTTTAATAGTACTCCCGTGAGTCATTGAGCTGACAAGCTCGAGGATGAAGCACCCGCATGCCTGTGAGAGGTACCTGATCTGAGAAAGATGTTGGCAGCATACTCCGCAAACCCCACATTTGAAAGACTGCAATCTCTACTGATGACGGTTAAAGAACCAGAACCACGTGTCTAGAGATCAGCACTATCTGCGTCAACTGTGGCGAAACACTCAAACACTCTTAAAGCAAGCAAGTAACTGAAACTGCATTTACCACAATGCCAGGGGCGAACCTTGCTGGGAGGTGAAGCGGTGTGCTCCCACCCCTGTTCCTGTTTAATAGTACTCCCATGAGTCATTGAGCTGACAAGCTGGTGGATGAAGCAGCCGCATTCTGTGAGAGGTACCTGACCTAAGAAAGATGTTGGGAGCCTGCTCAGCAAACCCCACATTTGCAAGACTGTAAGCTCTACTGATGACGGTTAAGGAACCAGAACCAAGTGTCTAGAGATCAGCACTATCTGCGCCAACTGTGGCAAAATACTCAAACACTCTTGAAGCAAGCAAGTAACTGAAACTGCATTTACCACAATGCCAGGGGCGAACCTTGCTGGGAGGTGAAGCAGTGTGCTCCCACCCCTGTTCCTGTTTAATAGTACCCCCATGGATCATTGAGCTGACAAGCTGGTGGATGAAGCACCCGCATGCCTGTGAGAGGTACCTGACCTGAGAAAGATGTTGGCAGCCTACTCAGCAAACCCTACATTTGAAAGACTGTAATCTCTACTGATGACGGTTAAAGAACCAGAAACACGTGTGTTGAGATCAGCACTATCTGCGCCAACTGTGGCGAAACACTCGAACACTCTTGAAGCAAGCAAGTAACTGAAAATGCATTTAACACAATGCCAGGGGCGAACCTTGCTGGGAGGTGAAGCGGTGTGCCCCCACCCCTGTTCCTGTTTAATAGTACTCCCGTGAGTCATTGAGCTGATGACCTTGTGAATGAAGCACCCGCATGCCTGTGAGAGGTACCAGACCTGAGAAAGATGTTGGCAGTCTACTCAGCAAACCCCAAATTTGAAAGACTGTAATCTCTACCTATGACAGTTAAAGAACCAGAACCACGTGTCTAGAGATCAGCACTATCTGAGCCAACTGTGGCGAAACACTCAAACACTTTTGAAGCAAGCAAGTAACTGAAACTGCATTTACCACAATGCCAGGGGCGAACCTTGCTGGGAGGTGAAGCAGTGTGCCCCCACCCCTGTTCCTGTTAAATAGTACTCCCATGAGTCATTGAGCTGACAAGCTGGTGGATGAAGCAGCTGCATGCCTGTGAGTGGTACCTGACCTGAGAAAGATGTTGGGAGCCTGCTCAGCAAACCCCACATTTGCAAGACTGTAAGCTCTCCTGATGACGGTTAAAGAACCAGAAACACGTGTCTAGAGATCAGCACTATCTGCGCCAAATGTGGCGAAACACTTGAACACTCTTGAAGCAAGCAAGTGACTGAAACTGCAATTACCACAATGTCAGGGGCGAACCTTGCTGGGAGGTGAAGCGGAGTCCTCCCACCCCTGTTCCAGTTTAATAGTTCTCCAGTGAGTCATTGAGCTGACGAGCTCGTGGATGAAGCACCCGCATGCCTGTGAGAGGTACCAGACCTGAGAAAGATGTTGACAGCCTACTCCCTAAACCCCAGAATTGAAAGACTGTAATCTTTACTGATGACGGTTAAAGAACCTGAAGCACATGTCTAGAGATCAGCACTATCTGCGCCAAATGTGGTGAAACACTTGAACACTCTTGAAGCAAGCAAGTGACTGAAACTGCAATTACCCACAATGTCAGGGGCGAACATTGCTGGGAGGTGAAGCGGAGTCCTCCCACCCCTGTTCCAGTTTAATAGTTCTCCAGTGAGTCATTGAGCTGACGAGCTTGTGAATGAAGCACCCGCATGCCTGTGAGAGGTACCTGACCTGAGAAAGATGTTGGGAGCCTACTCAGCAAACCCCACATTTGAAAGACTGTAATCTCTACCTATGACAGTTAAAGAACCAGAACCACGGGTCCAGAGATCAGCACTATCTGCGTCAACTGTGGCGAAACACTCGAACACTCTTGAAGCAAGCAAGTAACTGAAACTGCATTTACCACAATGCCAGGGGCGAACCTTGCTGGGAGGTGAAGCGGTGTGCTCCCACCCCTGTTCCTGTTGAATAGTACTCCTGTGAGTCATTGAGCTGACGAGCGCGTGGATGAAGCACCTGCATGCCTGTGAGAGGTACCTGACCTGAGAAAGATGTTGGCAGGCTACTCAGCAAACCCCACATTTGAAAAACTGTAATCTCTACTGATGCCAGTTAAAGAACCAGAAACACATGTCTAGAGATCAGCACTATATGCGCCAACTGTGTCGAAACATTCGAACACTCTTAAAGCACGCAAGTAACTGAAACTGCATTCACCACAATGCCAGGGTGCGAACCTTGCTGGGAGGTGAAGCGGTGTGTTCCCACCCCTGTTCCTGTTAAATAGTACTCCTGTGAGTCATTGAGCTGACAAGCTCGTGGATGAAGCACCCGCATGCCTGTGAGAGGTACCTGATCTGAGAAAGATGTTGGCAGCACACTCAGCAAACCCCACATTTGAAAGACTGTAATCTCTACTGATGACGGTTAAAGAACCAGAACCACGTGTCTAGAGATCAGCACTATCTGCGTCAACTGTGGCGAAACACTCAAGCACTCTTGAAGCAAGCAAGTAACTGAAACTGCAATTACCACAATGCCAGGGGCGAACCTTGCTGGGAGGTGAAGCAGAGTGCCCCCACCCCTGTTTCTGTTTAATAGTACTCCCATGAGTCATTGAGCTGACAAGCTGGTGCATGAAGCAGCTGCATGCCTGTGAGTGATACCTGACCTGAGAAAGATGTTGAGAGCCTGCTCAGCAAACCCCACATTTGCAAGACTGTAAGCTCTACTGATGACGGTTAAAGAACCAGAAACACGTGTCTAGAGATCAGCACTATCTGCGCCAAATGTGACGAAACACTTGAACACTCTTGAAGCAAGCAAGTGACTGAAACTGCAATTACCACAATGTCAGGGGCGAACCTTGCTGGGAGGTGAAGCGGAGTCCTCCCACCCCTGTTCCAGTTTAATAGTTCTCCAGTGAGTCATTGAGCTGACGAGCTCGTGGATGAAGCACCCGCATGCCTGTGAGAGGTACCAGACCTGAGAAAGATGTTGACAGCCTACTCCCTAAACCCCAGAATTGAAAGACTGTAATCTTTACTGATGACGGTTAAAGAACCTGAAGCACATGTCTAGAGATCAGCACTATCTGCGCCAAATGTGGTGAAACACTTGAACACTCTTGAAGCAAGCAAGTGACTGAAACTGCAATTACCCACAATGTCAGGGGCGAACATTGCTGGGAGGTGAAGCGGAGTCCTCCCACCCCTGTTCCAGTTTAATAGTTCTCCAGTGAGTCATTGAGCTGACGAGCTTGTGAATGAAGCACCCGCATGCCTGTGAGAGGTACCTGACCTGAGAAAGATGTTGGGAGCCTACTCAGCAAACCCCACATTTGAAAGACTGTAATCTCTACCTATGACAGTTAAAGAACCAGAACCACGGGTCCAGAGATCAGCACTATCTGCGTCAACTGTGGCGAAACACTCGAACACTCTTGAAGCAAGCAAGTAACTGAAACTGCATTTACCACAATGCCAGGGGCGAACCTTGCTGGGAGGTGAAGCGGTGTGCTCCCACCCCTGTTCCTGTTGAATAGTACTCCTGTGAGTCATTGAGCTGACGAGCGCGTGGATGAAGCACCTGCATGCCTGTGAGAGGTACCTGACCTGAGAAAGATGTTGGCAGGCTACTCAGCAAACCCCACATTTGAAAAACTGTAATCTCTACTGATGCCAGTTAAAGAACCAGAAACACATGTCTAGAGATCAGCACTATATGCGCCAACTGTGTCGAAACATTCGAACACTCTTAAAGCACGCAAGTAACTGAAACTGCATTCACCACAATGCCAGGGTGCGAACCTTGCTGGGAGGTGAAGCGGTGTGTTCCCACCCCTGTTCCTGTTAAATAGTACTCCTGTGAGTCATTGAGCTGACAAGCTCGTGGATGAAGCACCCGCATGCCTGTGAGAGGTACCTGATCTGAGAAAGATGTTGGCAGCACACTCAGCAAACCCCACATTTGAAAGACTGTAATCTCTACTGATGACGGTTAAAGAACCAGAACCACGTGTCTAGAGATCAGCACTATCTGCGTCAACTGTGGCGAAACACTCAAGCACTCTTGAAGCAAGCAAGTAACTGAAACTGCAATTACCACAATGCCAGGGGCGAACCTTGCTGGGAGGTGAAGCAGTGTGCCCCCACCCCTGTTCCTGTTTAATAGTACTCCCATGAGTCATTGAGCTGACAAGCTGGTGCATGAAGCAGCTGCATGCCTGTGAGTGATACCTGACCTGAGAAAGATGTTGAGAGCCTGCTCAGCAAACCCCACATTTGCAAGACTGTAAGCTCTACTGATGACGGTTAAAGAACCAGAAACACGTGTCTAGAGATCAGCACTATCTGCGCCAAATGTGACGAAACACTTGAACACTCTTGAAGCAAGCAAGTGACTGAAACTGCAATTACCACAATGTCAGGGGCGAACCTTGCTGGGAGGTGAAGCGGAGTCCTCCCACCCCTGTTCCAGTTTAATAGTTCTCCAGTGAGTCATTGAGCTGACGAGCTCGTGGATGAAGCACCCGCATGCCTGTGAGAGGTACCAGACCTGAGAAAGATGTTGACAGCCTACTCCCTAAACCCCAGAATTGAAAGACTGTAATCTTTACTGATGACGGTTAAAGAACCTGAAGCACATGTCTAGAGATCAGCACTATCTGCGCCAAATGTGGTGAAACACTTGAACACTCTTAAAGCAAGCAAGTGACTGAAACTGCAATTACCCACAATGTCAGGGGCGAACATTGCTGGGAGGTGAAGCGGAGTCCTCCCACCCCTGTTCCAGTTTAATAGTTCTCCAGTGAGTCATTGAGCTGACGAGCTCGTGAATGAAGCACCCGCATGCCTGTGAGAGGTACCTGACCTGAGAAAGATGTTGGCAGCCTACTCAGCAAACCCCACATTTGAAAGACTGTAATCTCTACCTATGACAGTTAAAGAACCAGAACCACGTGTCCAGAGATCAGCACTATCTGCGTCAACTGTGGCGAAACACTCGAACACTCTTGAAGCAAGCAAGTAACTGAAACTGCATTTACCACAATGCCAGGGGCGAACCTTGCTGGGAGGTGAAGCGGTGTGCTCCCACCCCTGTTCCTGTTTAATAGTACTCCTGTGAGTCATTGAGCTGACGAGCGCGTGGATGAAGCACCTGCATGCCTGTGAGAGGTACCTGACCTGAGAAAGATGTTGGCAGCCTACTCACCAAACCCCACATTTAAAAAACTGTAATCTCTACTGATGACAGTTAAAGAACCAGAAACACATGTCTAGAGATCAGCACTATATGCGCCAACTGTGTCGAAACATTCGAACACTCTTGAAGCAAGCAAGTAACTGAAACTGCATTTACCACAATGCCAGGGGCGAACCTTGCTGGGAGGTGAAGCGGTGTGTTCCCACCCCTGTTCCTGTTTAATAGTACTCCTGTGAGTCATTGAGCTGACAAGCTCGTGGATGAAGCACCCGCATGCCTGTGAGAGGTACCTGATCTGAGAAAGATGTTGGCAGCACACTCAGCAAAGCCCACATTTGAAAGACTGTAATCTCTACTGATGACGGTTAAAGAACCAGAACCACGTGTCTAGAGATCAGCACTATCTGCGTCAACTGTGGCGAAACACTCAAACACTCTTGAAGCAAGCAAGTAACTGAAACTGCATTTACCACAATGCCAGGGGCGAACCTTGCCGAGAGGTGAAGCGGAGTCCTCCCACTCCTGTTCCTGTTTAATAGTTTTCCAGTGAGTCATTGAGATGACGAGCTCGTGGATGAAGCTTCCGCATGCCTGTGAGAGGTACCAGACCTGAGAAAGGTGTTGGCAGCCTACTCAGCAAACCCCAGATTTGAAAGACGGTAATCTCTACTGATGACGGTTAAAGAACCAGAAACACGTGTCTAGAGATCAGCACTATCTGCACCAACTGTGGCGAAACACTCAAACACTCTTGAAGCAAGCAAGTAACCCAAACTTCATTTACCACAATGCCAGGGGTGAAACTTCCTGGGAGGTGAAGCAGTGTGCTCCCACACCTGTTCCTGTTTTAAAGTTCTCCAGTGAGTCATTGAGCTGACGAGCTCATGGATGAAGCACCCGCATGCCTGTGAGAGGTACCTGACCTGAGAAAGATGTTGGCAGCCTGCTCAGCAAACCCCACATTTGAAAGACTGCAATCTCTACTGATGACCGTTAAATAACCAGAACCACGTGTCTAGAGATCAGCATTATCTGCGTCAACTGTGGCGAAACACTCAAACACTCTTGAAGCAAGCAAGTAACTGAAACTGCATTTACCACAATGCCAGGGGCGAACCTTGCTGGGAGGTGAAGCGGTGTGCTCCCACCCCTGTTCCTGTTTAATAGTACTCCTGTGAGTCATTGAGCTGACAAGCACGTGGATGAAGCACCCGCATGCCTGTGAGAGGTACCTGATCTGAGAAAGATGTTGGCAGCACACTCAGCAAACCCCACATTTGAAAGACTGTAATCTCTACTGATGACGGTTAAAGAACCAGAACCACGTGTCTAGAGATCAGCACTATCTGCGTCAACTGTGGCAAAACTCTCAAACACTCTTGAAGCAAGCAAGTAACTGAAACTGCATTTACCACAATGCCAGGGGTGAACCTTGCCCGGAGGTGAAGCGGAGTCCTCCCACCCCTGTTCCTGTTTAATAGTTTTCCAGTGAGTCATTGAGATGACGAGCTCGTGGATGAAGCATCCGCATGCCTGTGAGAGGTACCTGACCTGAGAAAGATGTTGGCAGCCTACTCAGCAAACCCCACATTTGAAAGACTGCAATCTCTACTGATGACGTTAAAGAACCAGAACCACGTGTCTAGAGATCAGCACTATCTGCGTCAACTGTGGCGAAACACTCGAACACTCTTGAAGAAAGCAAGTAACTGCTGCATTTACCACAATGCCAGGGGCGAACCTTGCTGGGAGGTGAAGCGGTGTGCTCCCACCCCTGTTCCTGTTTATTAGTACTCCCCTGAGTCATTGAGCTGACAAGCACGTGGATGAAGCACCCGCATGCCTGTGAGAGGTACATGATCTGAGAAAGATGTTGGCAGCACACTCAGCAAACCCCACATTTGAAAGACTGTAATCTCTACTGATGACGGTTAAAGAACCAGAACCATGTATCTAGAGATCAGCACTATCTGCGTCAACTGTGGCGAACCACTAGAACAGTCTTGAAGCAAGCAGGTAACTGAAACTGCATTTACCACAATGCCAAGGGCGAACCTTGCCGGGAGGTGAAGCGGAGTCCTCCCACCGCTGTTCCTGTTTAATAGTTCTCCAGTGAGTCATTGAGATGACGAGCTCGTGGATGAAGCACCCGCATGCCTGTGAGAGGTACCAGACCTGAGAAAGGTATTGGCAGCCTACTCAGCAAACCCCAGATTTGAAAGACGTAATCTCTACTGATGATGGTTAAAGAACCAGAAAAACGTGTCTAGAGATCAGCACTATCTGCGCCAACTGTGGCGAAACACTCAAACACTTTTGAAGCAAGGAAGTAACTGAAACTGCATTTACCACAATGCCAGGTGCGAACCTTGCTGGGAGGTGTAGCGGTGTGCTCCCACCCCTGCTCCTGTTTAAAAATAGTCCCGTAAGTCATTGAGCTCATGAGCTTGTGTTGGAAGGACCCGCATGCCTGTGAGAGGTACCTGACCTGAGAAAGATGTCGGCAGCGTACTCAGCAAACCCCATATTTGAAAAACTGTAATCTCTACTGATGACGGTTAAAGAACCAGAAACACGTGTATAGAGATCAGCACTATATGCGCCAACTGTGGCGAAAAACTCAAACACTCTGAAAGCAAGCAAGTAACTGAAACTGCATTTACCACAATGACAGGCTGCAAACCTTGCTGGGAGGTGAAGCCGTGTGCTCCCACCCCTGTTCCTGTTTAATAGTACTCCCGTGAGTCATTGAGCTGACAAGCTCATGGATGAAGCACCCGCATGCCTGTGAGAGGTACCTGATCTGAGAAAGATGTTGGCAGCCTACTCAGCAAACCCCAAATTTCAAAGACTGTAATCTCTACTGATGACGGTTAAAGAACCAGAACCACGTGTCTAGAGATCAGCACTATCTGCGTCAACTGTGGCGAAACACTCGAACACTCTTGAAGCAAGCAAGTAACTGAAACTGCATTTACCACAATGCCAGGGGCGAACCTTGCTGGGAGGTGAAGCGGTGTGCTCCCACCCCTGTTCCTGTTTATTAGTACTCCCGTGAGTCATTGAGCTGACGAGCACGTGGATGAAGCACCCGCATGCTTGTGAGAGGTACCTGACCTGAGAAAGATGTTGGCAGCCTACTCAGCAAACCCCACATTTGAAAAACTGTAATCTCTACTGATGACGGTTAAAGAACCATAAACACATGTCTAGAGATCAGCACTATATGCGCCAACTGTGTCGAAACATTCGAACACTCTTAAAGCAAGCAAGTAACTGAAACTGCAATTACCACAATGCCAGGGGCGAACCTTGCTGGGAGGTGAAGTGGTGTGCCACCCCTGTTCCTGTTAAATAGTACTCCCATGAGTCATTGCGCTGACAAGCTGGTGGATGAAGCAGCCGCATGCTGTGAGAGGTACCTGACCTGAGAAAGATGTTGGGAGCCTGCTCAGCAAACCCCACATTTGCAAGACTGTAAGCTCTACTGATGACGGTTAAGGAACCAGAACCACGTGTCTAGAGATCAGCACTATCTGTGCCAACTGTGGCAAAATACTCGAACACTCTTGAAGCAAGCAAGTAACTGAAACTGTATTTACCACAATGCCAGGGGCGAACCTTGCTAGGAGGTGAAGCAGTGTGCTCCACCCCTGTTCCTGTTTAATAGTACCCCCATGGATCATTGAGCTGACAAGCTGGTGGATGAAGCACCCGCATGCCTGTCAGAGGTACCTGACCTGAGAAAGATGTTGGCAGCCTACTCAGCAAACCCTATATTTGAAAGACTGTAATCTCTACTGATGACGGTTAAAGAACTAGAAACACGTGTGTTGAGATCAGCACTATCTGCGCCAACTGTGGCGAAACACTTGAACACTCTTGAAGCAAGTAAGTAACCGAAACTGCATTTACCACAATGCCAGGGGCGAACCTTGCTGGAGGTGAAGCGGTGTGCTCCCACCCCTGTTCCTGTTTAATAGTACTCCTGTGAGTCATTGAGCTGACAAGCTCGTGGATGAAGCACCCGCATGCCTGTGAGAGGTACCTGATCTGAGAAAGATGTTGGCAGCACACTCAGCAAACCCCACATTTGAAAGACTGTAATCTCTACTGATGACGGTTAAATGACCAGAACCACATGTCTAGAGATCAGCACTATCTGCGTCAACTGTGGCGAAACACTCAAACACTCTTGAAGCAAGCAAGTAACTGAAACTGCATTTACCACAATGCCAGGGGCGAACCTTGCCGGGAGGTGATGCGGAGTCCTCCCACCCCTGTTCCTGTTTAATAGTTTTCCAGTGAGTCATTGAGATGACGAGCTCGTGGATGAAGCATCCGCATGCCTGTGAGAGTTACCAGACCTGAGAAAGGTGTTGGCAGCCTACTCAGCAAACCCCAGATTTGAAAGACGGTAATCTCTACTGATGACGGTTAAAGAACCAGAAACACGTGTCTAGAGATCAGCACTATCTGCACCAACTGTGGCGAAACACTCGAACACTCTTGAAGCAAGCAAGTAACCCAAACTGCATTTACCACAATGCCAGGGGTGAACCTTCCTGGGAGGTGAAGCAGTGTGCTCCCACACCTGTTCCTGTTTTAAAGTTCTCCAGTGAGTCATTGAGCTGACGAGCTCATGAATGAAGCACCCGCATGCCTGTGAGAGGTACCTGACCTGAGAAAGATGTTGGCAGCCTACTCAGCAAACCCCACATTTGAAAGACTGCAATCTCTACTGATGACCGTTAAAGAACCAGAACCACGTGTCTAGAGATCAGCACTATCTGCTTCAACTGTGGCGAAACACTCGAACACTCTTGAAGCAAGCAAGTAACTGAAACTGCATTTACCACAATGCCAGGGGCGAACCTTGCTGGGAGGTGAAGCGGTGTGCTCCCACCCCTGTTCCTGTTTATTAGTACTCCCGTGAGTCATTGAGCTGACAAGCAAGTGGATGAAGCACGTGGATGAAGCACCTGCATGCCTGTGAGAGGTACCTGATCTGAGAAAGATGTTGGCAGCACACTCAGCAAACCCCACATTTGAAAGACTGTAATCTCTACTGATGACGGTTAAAGAACCAGAACCATGTGTCTAGAGATCAGCACTATCTGCGTCAACTGTGGCGAACCACTCGAACAGTCTTGAAGCAAGCAGGTAACTGAAACTGCATTTACCACAATGCCAAGCGCGAACCTTGCCGGGAGGTGAAGCGGAGTCCTCCCACCCCTGTTCCTGTTTAATAGTTCTCCAGTGAGTCATTGATATGACGAGCTCGTGGATGAAGCACCCGCATGCCTGTGAGAGGTACCAGACCTGAGAAAGGTGTTGGCAGTCTACTCAGCAAACCCCAGATTTGAAAGACGGTAATCTCTACTGATGATGGTTAAAGAACCAGAAAAACGTGTCTAGAGATCAGCACTATCTGCGTCAACTGTGGCGAAACACTCGAACACTCTTGAAGCAAGCAAGTAACCGAAACTGCATTTACCACAATGCCAGGGGCGATCCTTGCTGGGAGGTGAAGCGGTGTACTCCCACCCCTGTGTCTGTTTAATAGTTCTCCCGTGAGTCATTGAGCTGACGAGCTGGTGGATGAAGCACCTGCATGCCTGTGAGAGGTACCAGACCTGAGAAAAATGTTGGAAGCCTGCTCAGCAAACCCCACATTTGAAAGACTTTAATCTCTACCTATTACAGTTAAAGAACCAGAACCACGTGTCTAGAGATCAGCACTATCTGCGCCAACAGTGGCGAAACACAAGAACACTCTTGAAGCAAGCAAGTAACCGAAACTGCATTTACCACCATGCCAGGGGCGAACCGTGCTGGAAGGTGAAGCGGTGTGCTCCCACCCCTGTTCCTGTTTTATAGTTCTCCAGTGAGTCATTGAGCTGACGAGCTCATGGACGAAGCACCCGCATGCCTGTGAGACGTACCAGACCTGAGAAAGATGTTGGCAGCCTGCACCCCAAACCCCAGAATTGAAAGACTGTAATCTTTACTGATGACGGTTAAAGAACCAGAAACAGGTGTCTAGAGATCAGCACTATCTGCGCCAACTGGCGAAACACTCGAACACTCTTGAAGCAAGCAAGTAACCGAAACTGCATTTACCACAATGCCAGGGGCGAACCTTGCTGGGAGGTGAAGCGGTGTGCTCCCACCCCTGTTCCTGTTTTATAGTTCTCCAGTGAGTCATTGAGCTGACGAGCTCATGGACGAAGCACCCGCATGCCTGTGAGACGTACCAGACCTGAGAAAGATGTTGGCAGCCTGCACCCCAAACCCCAGAATTGAAAGACTGTAATCTTTACTGATGACGGTTAAAGAACCAGAAACATGTGTCTAGAAATCAGCAGTATCTGCGCCAACTGTGGCGAAACACTCGAACACTCTTGAAGCAAGCAAGTCACTGAAACTGCATTTATCACAATGCCAGGGGCGAACCTTGCTGGGAGGTGAAGCGGTGAGCTCCCACCCCTGTTCCTGTTTAATAGTACTCCCGTGAGTCATTGAGCTGACGAGCTCGTGGATGAAGCCCCCGCATGCCTGTGAGAGGTACCTGACCTGAGAAAGATGTTAGCAGTCTAATCAGCAAACCCCAAAATTCAAAGACTGTAATCTCTACTGATGACGGTTAAAGAACCAGAAACACGTGTCTAGAGATCAGCACTATCTGCGCCAACTGTGGCGAAACACTCGAACACTCTTGAAGGAAGCAAGTCACTGAAACTGCATTTATCACAATGCCAGGGGCGAACCTTGCTGGGAAGTGAAGCGGTGAGCTCCCACCCCTGTTCCTGTTTAGTAGTACTCCCATGAATCATTGAGCTGACGAGCTCGTGGATGAAGCACCTGCATGCCTGTGAGAGGTACCTGACCTGAGAAAGATGTTGGCATCCTACTCAGCAAACCCCACATTTGAAAGACATTAATCTCTCCCTACGACAGTTAAAGAACCAGAACCACGTGTCTAGAGATCAGCACTATCTGCGCCAACTGTGGCGAAACACTCGAACACTCTTGAAGCAAGCAAGTAACTGAAACTGCATTTACCACAATGCCAGGGGAGAACCTTGCTGGGAGGTGAAGCGGTGTGCTCCCACCCCTGTTCCTGTTTAATAGTACTCCTGTGAGTCATTGAGCTGACGAGCTCATGGATGAAGCACCCGCATTCCTGTGAGAGGTACCTGACCTGAGAAAGATGTTGGCAGCCTACTCAGCAAACCCCAAATTTCAAAGACTGTAATCTCTACTGATGACAGTTAAAGAACCAGAAACTTGTGTCTAGAGATCAGCACTATCTGTGCCAACTGTGGCGAAACACTCGAATACTCTTGAAGCAAGCAAGTGACTGAAACTGCAATTACGACAATGACCGGGGCGAACCTTGCTGGGAGGTGAAGCGGTGTTCTCCCACCCCTGTTCCAGTTTAATAGTACTCCAGTGATTTATTGAGCTGACGAGCTCATGGATGAAGCAACCGCATGCCTGTGAGAGGTACCTGACCTGAGAAAGATGTTGGCAGTATACTCAGCAAACCCCACATTTGAAAGACTGCAATCTCTACTGATGACGGTTAAAGAACCAGAACCACGTGTCTAGAGATCAGCACTATCTGCGTCAACTGTGGCGAAACACTCGAACACTCTTGAAGCAAGCAAGTAACTGAAACTGCATTTACCACAATGCCAGGGGCGAACCTTGCTGGGAGGTGAAGCGGTGTGCTCCCACCCCTGTTCCTGTTTATTAGTACTCCCGTGAGTCATTGAGCTGACGAGCACGTGGATGAAGCACCCGCATGCTTGTGAGAGGTACCTGACCTGAGAAAGATGTTGGCAGCCTACTCAGCAAACCCCACATTTGAAAAACTGTAATCTCTACTGATGACGGTTAAAGAACCATAAACACATGTCTAGAGATCAGCACTATATGCGCCAACTGTGTCGAAACATTCGAACACTCTTAAAGCACGCAAGTAACTGAAACTGCAATTACCACAATGCCAGGGGCGAACCTTGCTGGGAGGTGAAGTGGTGTGCCACCCCTGTTCCTGTTAAATAGTACTCCCATGAGTCATTGAGCTGACAAGCTGGTGGATGAAGCAGCCGCATGCTGTGAGAGGTACCTGACCTGAGAAAGATGTTGGGAGCCTGCTCAGCAAACCCCACATTTGCAAGACTGTAAGCTCTACTGATGACGGTTAAGGAACCAGAACCACGTGTCTAGATATCAGCACTATCTGTGCCAACTGTGGCAAAATACTCGAACACTCTTGAAGCAAGCAAGTTACTGAAACTGTATTTACCACAATGCCAGGGGCGAACCTTGCTAGGAGGTGAAGCAGTGTGCTCCACCCCTGTTCCTGTTTAATAGTACCCCCATGGATCATTGAGCTGACAAGCTGGTGGATGAAGCACCCGCATGCCTGTCAGAGGTACCTGACCTGAGAAAGATGTTGGCAGCCTACTCAGCAAACCCTATATTTGAAAGACTGTAATCTCTACTGATGACGGTTAAAGAACTAGAAAGACGTGTGTTGAGATCAGCACTATCTGCGCCAACTGTGACGAAACACTTGAACACTCTTGAAGCAAGTAAGTAACCGAAACTGCATTTACCACAATGCCAGGGGCGAACCTTGCTGGAGGTGAAGCAGTGTGCTCCCACCCCTGTTCCTGTTTAATAGTACTCCTGTGAGTCATTGAGCTGACAAGCTCGTGGATGAAGCACCCGCATGCCTGTGAGAGGTACCTGATCTGAGAAAGATGTTGGCAGCACACTCAGCAAACCCCACATTTGAAAGACTGTAATCTCTACTGATGACGGTTAAATGACCAGAACCACGTGTCTAGAGATCAGCACTATCTGCGTCAACTGTGGCGAAACACTCAAACACTCTTGAAGCAAGCAAGTAACTGAAACTGCATTTACCACAATGCCAGGGGCGAACCTTGCCGGGAGGTGAAGCGGAGTCCTCCCACCCCTGTTCCTGTTTAATAGTTTTCCAGTGAGTCATTGAGATGACGAGCTCGTGGATGAAGCATCCGCATGCCTGTGAGAGTTACCAGACCTGAGAAAGGTGTTGGCAGCCTACTCAGCAAACCCCAGATTTGAAAGACGGTAATCTCTACTGATGACGGTTAAAGAACCAGAAACACGTGTCTAGAGATCAGCACTATCTGCACCAACTGTGGCGAAACACTCGAACACTCTTGAAGCAAGCAAGTAACCCAAACTGCATTTACCACAATGCCAGGGGTGAACCTTCCTGGAAGGTGAAGCAGTTTGCTCCCACACCTGTTCCTGTTTTAAAGTTCTCCAGTGAGTCATTGAGCTGACGAGCTCATGAATGAAGCACCCGCATGCCTGTGAGAGGTACCTGACCTGAGAAAGATGTTGGCAGCCTACTCAGCAAACCCCACATTTGAAAGACTGCAATCTCTACTGATGACCGTTAAAGAACCAGAACCACGTGTCTAGAGATCAGCACTATCTGCGTCAACTGTGGCGAAACACTCGAACACTCTTGAAGCAAGCAAGTAACTGAAACTGCATTTACCACAATGCCAGGGGCGAACCTTGCTGGGAGGTGAAGCAGTGTGCTCCCACCCCTGTTCCTGTTTATTAGTACTCCCGTGAGTCATTCAGCTGACAAGCAAGTGGATGAAGCACGTGGATGAAGCACCCGCATGCCTGTGAGAGGTACCTGATCTGATAAAGATGTTGGCAGCACACTCAGCAAACCCCACATTTGAAAGACTGTAATCTCTACTGATGACGGTTAAAGAACCAGAACCATGTGTCTAGAGATCAGCACTATCTGCCTCAACTGTGGCGAACCACTCGAACAGTCTTGAAGCAAGCAGGTAACTGAAACTGCATTTACCACAATGCCAAGGGCGAACCTTGCCGGGAGGTGAAGCGGAGTCCTGCCACCCCTGTTCCTGTTTAATAGTTCTCCAGTGAGTCATTGAGATGACGAGCTCGTGGATGAAGCACCCGCATGCCTGTGAGAGGTACCAGACCTGAGAAAGGTGTTGGCAGCCTACTCAGCAAACCCCAGATTTGAAAGACGGTAATCTCTACTGATGATGGTTAAAGAACCAGAAAAACGTGTCTAGAGATCAGCACTATCTGCGCCAACTGTGGCGAAACACTCGAACACTCTTGAAGCAAGCAAGTAACCGAAACTGCATTTACCACAATGCCAGGGGCGATCCTTGCTGGGAGGTGAAGCGGTGTACTCCCACCCCTGTGTCTGTTTATTAGTTCTCCCGTGAGTCATTGAGCTGACGAGCTGGTGGATGAAGCACCTGCATGCCTGTGAGAGGTACCAGACCTGAGAAAAATGTTGGAAGCCTACTCAGCAAACCCCACATTTGAAAGACTTTAATCTCTACCTATTACAGTTAAAGAACCAGAACCATGTGTCTAGAGATCAGCACTATCTGCGCCAACAGTGGCGAATTACAAGAACACTCTTGAAGCAAGCAAGTAACCGAAACGGCATTTACCACAATGCCAGGGGCGAACCGTGCTGGGAGGTGAAGCGGTGTGCTCCCACCCCTGTTCCTGTTTTATAGTACTCCAGTGAGTCATTGAGCTGACGAGCTCATGGACGAAGCACCCGCATGCCTGTGAGATGTACCAGACCTGAGAAAGATGTTGGCAGCCTGCACCCCAAACCCCAGAATTGAAAGACTGTAATCTTTACTGATGACGGTTAAAGAACCAGAAACAGGTGTCTAGAGATCAGCACTATCTGCGCCAACTGGCGAAACACTCGAACACTCTTGAAGCAAGCAAGTAACCGAAACTGCATTTACCACAATGCCAGGGGCGAACCTTGCTGGGAGGTGAAGCGGTGTGCTCCCACCCCTGTTCCTGTTTAATAGTTCTCCCATGAGTCATTGAGCTGACGAGCTGGTGGATGAAGCACCCGCATGCCTGTGAGAGGTACCTGACCTGAGAAAGATGTTGGCAGTCTAATCAGCAAACCGCAAATTTCAAAGACTATAATCTCTACTGATGGCGGTTAAAGAACCAGAAACACGTGTCTAGAGATCAGCACTATCTGCGCCAACTGTGGCGAAACCCTCGAACACTCTTGAAGCAAGCAAGTAACCCAAACTGCATTTACCACAATGCCAGGGGTGACCCTTCCTGGGAGGTGTAGCGGTGTGCTCCCACCCCTGTTCCTGTTCAATAGTACTCCCATGAGTCATTGAGCTGACAAGCTGGTGGATGAAGCACCTGCATGCCTGTGAGAGGTACCTGACCTGAGAAAGATGTTGGGAGCCTACTCAGCAAACCCCACATTTGCAAGACAGTAAGCTCTACTGATGACGGTTAAAGAACCAGAAACACGTGTCTAGAGATCAGCACTATCTGCGCCAACTGTGGAGAAACACTTGAACACTCTTGAAGCAAGCAAGTAACTGGAACTGCAATTACCACAATGTCAGGGGCGAACCTTGCTGGGAGGTGAAGCAGCGTCCTCCCACCCCTGTTCCTGTTTAATAGTTCTCCAGTGAGTGATTGAGCTGACAAGCTGGTGGATGAAGCACCCGCATGCCTGTGAGAGGTACCTGACTTGAGAAAGATGTTGGCAGCCTACTCAGCAAACCCCACATTTGAAAGACTGTAATCTCTACTGATGACGGTTAAAGAACCAGAAACACGTGTCTAGAGATCAGCACTATCTGTGCCAACTGTGGCGAAACACTCGAACACTCTTGAAGCAAGCAAGTAACTGAAACTGCAATTACCACAATGTCAGGGGCGAACCTTGCTGGGAGGTGCAGCGGCATCCTCCCACCCCTGTTCCTGTTTAATAGTTCTCCATGGAGTCATTGTGCTGACGAGCTTGTGGATGAAGCACCCGCATGCCTGTGAGAGGTACCAGACCTGAGAAAGATGTTGGCAGCCTACTCCCCAAACCCCAGAATTGAAAAACTGTAATCTTTACTGATGACGGTTAAATCACCAGAAACACGTGTCTAGAGATCAGCACTATCTGCGCCAACTGTGGCGAAACACTCGAACACTCTTGAAGCAAGCAAGTGACTGAAACTGCATTTATCACAATGCCAGGGGCGAACCTTGCAGGGAGGTGAAGCGGTGAGCTCCCACCCCTGTTCCTGTTTAGTAGTACTCCCATGCGTCATTGAGCTGACGAGCCCGTGGATGAAGCATGAAGCACCCGCATGCCTGTGAGAGGTACCTGACCTGAGAAAGATGTTGGCAGCCTACTCGGCAAACCCCATATTTGAAAGACATTAATCATTACCTTTGACAGTTAAAGAACCAGAACCATGTGTCTAGAGATCAGCACAATCTGCGCCAACAGTGGCGAAACACTCGAACACTCTTGAAGCAAGCAAGTAACTGAAACTGCATTTACCACAATGCCAGGGGCGAACCTTGATGGGAGGTGAAGGGGTGTGCTCCCACCCCTGTTCCTGTTTAATAGTACTCCCGTGAGTCATTGAGCTGATGAGCTCGTGGATGAAGCACCCGCATGCCTGTGAGAGGTACCTGACCTGAGAAAGATGTTGGCAGTCTAATCAGCAAACCCCAAATTTCAAAGACTGTAATCTCTACTGATGACGGTTAAAGCACCAGAAACACGTGTCTAGAGATCAGCACTATCTGCGCCAACTGTGGCGAAACACTCGATACCTCTTGAAGCAAGCAAGTAACCCAAACTGCATTTACCACAATGCCAGAGGTGAACCTTCCTGGGAGGTGAAGCGGTGTGCTCCCACCCCTGTTCCTGTTTTATAGTTCTCCAGTGAGTCATTGAGCTGACAAGCTCATGGATGAAGAACCCGCATGCCTGTGAGAGGTACCTGACCTGAGAAAGATGTTGGCAGCCTACTCAGCACACCCCAAATTTCAAAGATTGTAATCTCTACTGATGACAGTTAAAGAACCCGAAACACGTGTCTAGAGATCAGCACTATCTGTGCCAACTGTGGCGAAACACTCGAACACTCTTGAAGCAAGCAAGTAACTGAAACTGCAATTACCACAATGTCAGGGGCGAACCTTGCTGAGAGGTGAAGCGGCGTCCTCCCATCTCTGATCCTGTTTAATGGTACTCGTGTGAGTCATTGAGCTGACGAGCTCATTGATGACGCACCCGCATGCCTGTGAGAGGTACCTGACCTGTGAAAGATGTTGGCAGCCTACTCAGCAAACCCCAGATTTGAAAGACGGTAATCTCTACTGATGACGGTTAAAGAACCAGAAACACGTGTCTAGAGATCAGCACTATCTGCACCAACTGTGGTGAAACACTCGAACACTCTTGAAGCAAGCAAGTAACTGAAACTGCAATTACCACAATGTCAGGGGCTAACCTTGCTGGGAGGTGAAGCGGCGTCCTCCCACCTCTGTTCCTGTTTAATAGTTCTCCTGTGAGCCATTGAGCTGACGATCTCATGGATGAAGCACCCGCATGCCTGTGAGAGGTACCAGACCTGAGAAAGATGTTGGCAGCCTGTAGGAACCTGGGTTCACCAGGCCCTAAGGGCGGTAACGTGGCGCGAGCCGGTCAGGCAATCAGAGGGCTATGTGTTAAGCAACCATACACCACACGCTTCTCATGGACTAGAGTCACACACAATAAGGGACGCCACACCGTTTAAATTACGCAAATACTTCAAGTTTATCGAAGTATAGCTGGTCAGTTGCAGTTCAGGAAATAACAAGGTAATACATGAATCATAATACCATCGTTCAGTACATGCGACACTCTTGGTGATATCTATGCAGTGCCTAACCTCGTTCATGTACCCACGCCCGCGGGTTAAATGCGGGAGATTCTAGCGCTGTGCGCGCTTATGTAAAGTCTTTCCCTGAACAGGCCGTCTAACACAGCGCACTACTTGTAAGGGGGAACATTGGGGTCATCAACATGGCGCCCGTCGAACTGAGCGCTCCTCGTGACCACTGGCCCCTAGTACTGTGAAGCAAGGCATATAAAACACAGCACTACGCGCAATCAGTTGCATATGGAAACGTTCGCGTAGAACAGTTATCACAACGCGTTACTCGTAATCAGTTGCATATCATTACCTTCGAGCAGAGCATATAACACAGTGCGCTACTCGCGTTCCTGGGCAGGTAATTAATTTCGAGCAGAGCATATAACACAGTGCGCTACTCGCATTCCTTGGCAGGTAATTAATTTCGAGCAGAACATATAACACAGTGCGCTACTCGCATTCCTTGGCATGTAATTTACTTTCGAGCAGAGCATATAACACAGTGCGCTACTCGCATTCCTTGGCATGTAATTTACTTTCGAGCAGAGCATATAACACAGTGCGCTACTCGCATTCCTTGGCATGTAATCTACTTTCGAGCAGAGCATATAACACAGTGGGTTACTCGCAGTCCCGGTCTCTCCGGCTGGGGAAGCAGGGTCGGTGGCGTGAAGCGCCACACGAGGGTAATGTCAGTCAGTTCTTTGGGCGGCTTCCAGCGGGGAGGGTGACCGGACTTGAGGAGCGGGTCCCTATGCTCCGGTGCAGTTCACAGAGCACCGCGCTCAGTATTACCAAAGGGGGGACACGGACAGGATCCCTCGGCGGGGTCTCTCCGTCGCGCAGGCAGGGGAGGGGACTCCCACGGAGGGGACAACCCGGGCCAAGTGCGGTGTGGTTTCCAGACCAGCAGGGGGCGCACCAGGGGGGATCTCGGCCTCCGGGCTTACCTCCGTCTCGGCGTCAGCAGGCGTCCGTCCTCACGACGTTGGGGGAACTCGGCCCCGACCTTGCGCACCTCCTCACACGGCTGCGACGGCAGCGACGGGGCCCCGGGCTTCGCCTGGGCCTCGCGACACAGCAGGGCACTTCTCCAGGCCTCCAGGCCGCGGCGGTGAGCGCGCTGGCTTCGTCGTCGCAGGGGGGGGGCTCAAATTAAGGATGGGGTAAAGTGCTCAGCGGAGCACGCTGCCGGGGGTCCCAGACCAGGGCAGGGAGCGCGGGGGTCACAGCGCTAGTACCTGGTCGATCCCCAGTGGCTTGGCAATCGGTTTAGCAATCAGTTCAATGGGTTAGCTTGGACACGCAGTCTCAGCTCTGGCATTCAAGGCTTACAGCTCGCTCTTGTCATGCAGTCTCAGTTCTTAAAGTTAGGTTTCAGTTCTCAGTTGACAGATGAAGTCTTTTGGCGCAGATGTATCTGGCGCCCATAAGGGGTTCTGTTACAGGGGTAGGAATGGAGAGGGCGACTAGGTCCTTCCTAGTCAGGCTGGCAGAGAGTCTCTGGGTCCTCCTACTATGGGGCAAGATCAGTGGGATTCACAGGGCACCTCACTCACTTAAGAGGCAGTATCTAAATCCTGTCACTCTCAGAGGCATAAGTCCCTGGCTAGGCCCTACCGCCTACACTCCTGGTGGATTCTTCCAGCTCTGCTTCACCCCAATGGCCAACTCACCTCAAAAGTTTCCCTCCCACTCTTAAGTAGCCCTAGGTCAGGTGACCTCTAGCCAAGGCGGCAAAAGTAAAACTCCACCTCCCTTCTAGAAGGTTCCAGCTTCTTCCAGGAGCTTCCCCACTCTAACTATGGGACAAAAAGGCGGGCTGGTATCGCAACATTGTTGTGGGTCCCAGCCAGCTCCTGGCAGCTAGGGTGCTACTATGAAAAACGACCACCCTGCAGTAGCAGGGGTCTGTGGCAGCCATCTTGGGAGAAGGGAGCACCTGCACCTTAACACTGCCTGCCAATGAAAAGGCGCCCGGAGACCTAGTCCAACATAAAAATGAGGGTGGAAAAAATGAGGCACGATACAAAAATAGAAGGGGAGACCACCCTAGGGCTGACAGGTCCAACATGCGTCCCCCCCAGCCGAAAGAGGGGAGAGCTACCCAACCTCTAGGGAGTTCTCTTCACTAAGGCGGAAAAACCTGGAGAGACCGTCAGCATTGGCGTGGTCAACTCCGGGCCGATGTTCCACCCGAAAGTCCATCCCCTGTAGGGAAATGGACCACCTCAACAACTTGCGGTTTTCGCCTCTCATCTGCATGAGCCAGCGAAGGGGGCGGTGGTCGGTCTGGATAAGGAAGTGAGTGCCAAAGAGGTATGGCCTCAACTTCTTCAGAGCCCATACCACCGCGAAGGCTTCTCTCTCAATGGTGCTCCATCGCCGTTCCCGAGGGAGGAGTCTTCGAGATATGAAGGCCACAGGTTGGTCCTGGCCCTCGGTGTTGAGTTGCGAGAGCACCGCACCTATGCCGTGCTCTGAGGCGTCGGTCTGTACAATAATTTCCTGGCTGAAATCGGGTGTTGCTAGTACTGGAGCTGTACACATCGCATTTTTCAGCGTATCAAAGGCTTCTTGGCATGCAGCTGTCCATATGACCTTGCGAGGTTGTTTCTTTGAGGTCAACTCCGTCAAGGGGGTCACGATGGTACCATATCCCTTGACGAACCGGCGGTAATACCCAGTGAGGCCGAGGAAAGCTCGGACCTCGGTTTGGGTCTTGAGGGGCTCCCAAGCCAAGATGGTTTCAATTTTGGCCTGGAGGGGTTGCACCTTACCTCCGCCCACCAGGTGTCCCAGGTACACGACAGATCCCTGTCCAGTCTGGCACTTGCTGGCTTTAATGGTTAAACCAGCGCGTTGCAGCGCCTGCAATACCTCCTGGAGGTGTCGCAGATGGTCCTCCCAGCTGCTACTGAAGACAGCTATGTCATCCAAGTAGGCTGCTGAGAAGGACTCCAGGCCAGATAGTACCTGATTCACTAACCGCTGGAATGTGGCCGGAGCATTTTTGAGCCCAAAGGGCATCACTCGAAATTGGTAGTGGCCCTCTGGGGTGGAGAACGCTGTCTTCTCCCGTGCTCCGTCGGCCATGGCAATCTGCCAATATCCGGACGTCAGGTCAATGGTGCTGAGGTACCGGGCTGCTCCCAGCCGGTCCACCAGCTCATCTGCACGTGGGATGGGGTGAGCATCTGTCTTCGTGACAGAGTTCAACCCCCGGTAGTCCACACAGAACCGGAGTTCTGGCGTCGTACCCGGTGGGGCCGCTTTCGGCACCAACACCACTGGACTAGCCCACAGGCTGCTGGAAGGTTCTATCACCCCCAGCTCCAGCATCTTTGCCACCTCACGCTGGATGCTATCCTTCACTCGGTCAGAAAGCCGGTAAGACTTGTTCTTTACCGGGGGGCTATCCCCTGTGTCCACATCATGGGTACACCAATGAGTGATTCCCGGCGTGAGGGAGAACAACGAGGCGAACTGTCCCAGGACATGGCGACAGTCCCTCTGTTGCTCTGGGGTCAAGGATGGGGAGAGGACTACACCTTCCACCGAACCATCCTTCTCTTGTACCGCAAGAAGGTCAGGAAGAGCTTCACTCTCTTCCTCTTCGCTCCCATCCGTCACCATAAGGAGAGCAAGCTCCGATCGCTCATGGTGCGGCTTCAGGCGGTTGACGTGGAGCACCCTGAGGGGCTGACGGGGGTTTTTTACATCCACAACGTATGTGGTCGGGCCTCGCCGCTCCACAATGTCGAACGGGCCAGTCCACCGGTCCTGGAGGGCACAAAGCTCCCCAGGTTCCATTACCCACACCTTCTGTCCAACGTCCAACTCGACCGTCCGAGCGTTGCGGTCATACCACTCCTTCATCACGGTCTGGCTAGCCTCCAGGTTCTCTGTGGCTGCCTTCCACAGCTTGGCCATCTGGCTGCGGAACGCCAGCATGTAGCTGACAATGTCACGGGGAAGCTTCTGCGAAGTCTTCTCCCACCCCTCTTTCACTAAGCTGAGGGGACCCCTAACGGGATGGCCATAGAGCAATTCAAACGGGCTGAACCCGACTCCCTTCTGCGGTACCTCCCGATAGGAGAATAACAAGCAGGGGAGGAGGACGTCCCACTTACGCCTCAAGCCTTCGGGAAGGCTTCGGATCATCCCCTTCAATGTCTTATTGAAGCGCTCTACAAGTCCGTTAGTCTGGGGGTGGTAAGGGGTGGAGAACCGGTAGGTCACTCCACACTCCTTCCACATGGCCTGCATGTAGGCCGACATGAAATTGGTGCCCCTGTCCGACACCACGACCTTCGGGAATCCCACTCGGGTAAAAATTCCCAACAGTGCCCGCGCCACCACCGGTGCAGTGATGGTCCTCAGAGGAATAGCCTCTGGGTACCTTGTGGCGTGGTCCACCAAAACCAAGATGAACCGGGGTCCCGCTGCGGTCGGAGGGTCCAATGGCCCAACAATATCGATACCGACCCTCTCAAAAGGGGTCCCGACCACGGGGAGCGGTTCCAACGGGACTTTCAACTTTGTCCCGGTCTTGCCACTAGCCTGACAAGACTTGCAGGTCTTGCAAAAGGCGTCTGAGGCAATCCTCATCCTGGGCCAATAAAAATGGGGGACTAACCGTGCAAAGGTTTTGTCCTGGCCCAGGTGTCCAGCTAAGGGGATCTCGTGCGCTAACTCCAGCAGGAAGGCCCGGTAACACTGGGGGACCACTATGGCCCTCGAAGATCCATGTACCGGCACCCTGGGCTCACTGTATAGGAGACCATCCTCCCAATACACATGATAACCTCCCAGTTCCTGACTAGCCACTTGAGCTTCGGCCTGCCGCCGCATACCCTCAAGAGTGGGGCACGTCCTTTGTGCTCGACAAAACTCCTCCCGGGTAGGCCCTCCTTCCACTTGCCAGTCAGCAAGGGTCGGCAAGTCCTCCACAGAAACGACATCTACCTCCGCGGACTCCGGGGGCACCTCTGCGGCCTCCCCATCCGACTCACGGGGCATGTCCTCTACCACCTTCTTCTTCCCACGTTTGGGTTTGGGTTGGGCCATGATTCCAGGCTCCAACTCCGGGTGAGTTCCATGCCGGGCAGTCATGGACCGCGTGCTCACGCAAGTCCACCCTGGTAATCCCAGCATCTCAGTGTGAGCGTGAAACTCGACGTCCTTCCATTTGGTGTGCTCCAGGTCGTTCCCTAGCAAACACCCCACAGGCAAGGCAGGGCTCACAGCAACTCGCAGTAGGCCTTTGACTCCTCCCCACTCGAATGGAACACGAGCCACTGGATAGTGACTCAAACTGCCGTCAGCCAATACGGCTGGATGGAACTCCTCGGGGACTACTTGGTCTGGGGACACCAGCCGCCGCACGACAGTGGTCATGCTGGCCCCTGTGTCCCTCAGAGCTTCCACCTCCTCCCCATTAATTCTCACCCTCTGCTGATATTTAGCAGTGTTCGGGGGCAGGGACACTACGGGGACCACCTCTCTATCCCCGAGTGAAACCAGTGTCAGGCCTGTCCACTCCCCTTCCCTATCTAAGGGCAGCTCCACCCCAAGCGCTATACTACTCACCCCGGGACTTTTCCCGCCCAATGGGGCTGGTGGTTGCTTGCGACACTTGGGATCTCCTCTGTAGTGTCCAATCTCCCCACACTCGTAGCACCGCACAATCCTTGGCTGCTGACTCCTGTCAGGGTAAGTGGGTCTTGTGGAATTGGACGGGGGTGGGGTTCCTACTCCCTTCCCAAACTTATTTTGGGGACCTTTCGAGAACTCCACCTTTTTATCTCCCCCCTCTTTCTTCTGGGGGAAACCCTGTCCGCCTTTCGAGCCATCTCCCCCGGGGCCCTTGTGTGACACCCGGGTGCTCACCCAAATATCTGCCTCCTCCACAAGCTCTCGAGGATCCTTCAGCTTGCGGTCCACCAGATGTTGGCGCAGCTCCGGAAAGCTCTTATCCAAGAGGTGCTCCCTTAAAAAAAGATCGTACAACCCTTGGTAGTCCTGTACCTCGCTGCCACGCACCCAACCATCTAGTGCCTTCCTCGCATAATCAAAAAAATCTACCCATGTCTGGGTGGACAGCTTATGGCTGCCACGAAACTTCTGCCTATACTTCTCGGGGTTCAGGCCAAACTTCTTTAACAAGGCCTCTTTCATGGGGGCGTACTTAACCTGATCCGCCTTGGCCAAATATAACAGGGTGTCCCTAACAGTGGGAGGTATATACCGGTAGAGACCACCTCCCCAGTTACTCTCGGGTACCCCATGGGCCGTTAAGGCTACCTGGTATGCCTCCAACCACTTCATGATGTCATCCCCTAGTGTATAATTGGCTATGACTTCTTTGGGTAGGTAGAATTTTGGTTCTTGAGGTTCCCTGGGTATGCTGCCATCATTGTCTTTGTTAGACGCGTTCAATTGGAGGGCGCGTAGCTCCAGCTCTTTTAACTGAAGCTCGTGCGCCAGCTTCTTCTCCTCCATTGCCCATTTCTTATTCTCCCTTTCCCTTTCTCTTTCCTGTTCCAGTTTGGCTAGCTCCCATTTTAACTGCCTCTCTTCCCTTCTGTCCTCATACTCCTTTGGAGACGCGCTCCTACTAGACCCTGTCCTACTACTGGCCCCAGAACGTCTCCCTGGGGGCACATTTTCAGACTCCTCTATGTTTACAATGTCTAGGACTTCTTGGGCGCTCTCCTCCTGAGGTGCATCTGGCGCCCCCTGTCCCTCATCCCCTCTCCCTTCTGGGTGGGCTTCTACCCATGCCCTAATGGCGGTACGGAGTTCCGGCGCTTTAGCCTTCCGCATCCCGGGCACCCCCAACTCCTGCGCGAACTCCCTTAGTTGCTTCACTGTGTACCCCTTGAGGTCAGCTAACCGGGATTCCATTCTGGCAGGTGGGGACCTAGACACTAAGGAGAAAATTCCTAGGGTATAGGCAACAGTTACCGGCTCACCAGGCTTCTTGCACTCTCAACCTGGACAGTGGAACTAACAATGCAGCAATCAATGTTTTTAGAGCTTTGGAACACAACAGGCGTTTAATTGTGGCGCCCTTTGCCTCACGGAAGGGTGCTGTATGGTCACAAGTCCCAAGGATCCCACCGCTCGCCAACAATGTAGGAACCTGGGTTCACCAGGCCCTAAGGGCGGTAACGTGGCGCGAGCCGGTCAGGCAATCAGAGGGCTATGTGTTAAGCAACCATACACCACACGCTTCTCATGGACTAGAGTCACACACAATAAGGGACGCCACACCGTTTAAATTACGCAAATACTTCAAGTTTATCCAAGTATAGCTGGTCAGTTGCAGTTCAGGAAATAACAAGGTAATACATGAATCATAATACCATCGTTCAGTACATGCGACACTCTTGGTGATATCTATGCAGTGCCTAACCTCGTTCATGTACCCACGCCCGCGGGTTAAATGCGGGAGATTCTAGCGCTGTGCGCGCTTATGTAAAGTCTTTCCCTGAACAGGCCGTCTAACACAGCGCACTACTTGTAAGGGGGAACATTGGGGTCATCAACATGGCGCCCGTCGAACTGAGCGCTCCTCGTGACCACTGGCCCCTAGTACTGTGAAGCAAGGCATATAAAACACAGCGCTACGCGCAATCAGTTGCATATGGAAACGTTCGCGTAGAACAGTTATCACAACGCGTTACTCGTAATCAGTTGCATATCATTACCTTCGAGCAGAGCATATAACACAGTGCGCTACTCGCGTTCCTGGGCAGGTAATTAATTTCGAGCAGAGCATATAACACAGTGCGCTACTCGCATTCCTTGGCAGGTAATTAATTTCGAGCAGAACATATAACACAGTGCGCTACTCGCATTCCTTGGCATGTAATTTACTTTCGAGCAGAGCATATAACACAGTGCGCTACTCGCATTCCTTGGCATGTAATTTACTTTCGAGCAGAGCATATAACACAGTGCGCTACTCGCATTCCTTGGCATGTAATCTACTTTCGAGCAGAGCATATAACACAGTGGGTTACTCGCAGTCCCGGTCTCTCCGGCTGGGGAAGCAGGGTCGGTGGCGTGAAGCGCCACACGAGGGTAATGTCAGTCAGTTCTTTGGGCGGCTTCCAGCGGGGAGGGTGACTGGACTTGAGGAGCGGGTCCCTATGCTCCAGTGCAGTTCACAGAGCACCGCGCTCAGTATTACCAAAGGGGGGACACGGACAGGATCCCTCGGCGGGGTCTCTCCGTCGCGCAGGCAGGGGAGGGGACTCCCACGGAGGGGACAACCCGGGCCAAGTGCGGTGTGGTTTCCAGACCAGCAGGGGGCGCACCAGGGGGGATCTCGGCCTCCGGGCTTACCTCCGTCTCGGCGTCAGCAGGCGTCCGTCCTCATGACGTTGGGGGAACTCGGCCCCGACCTTGCGCACCTCCTCACACGGCTGCGACGGCAGCGACGGGGCCCCGGGCTTTGCCTGGGCCTCGCGACACAGCAGGGCACTTCTCCAGGCCTCCAGGCCGCGGCGGTGAGCGCGCTGGCTTCGTCGTCGCAGGGGGGGGGGCTCAAATTAAGGATGGGGTAAAGTGCTCAGCGGAGCACGCTGCCGGGGGTCCCAGACCAGGGCAGGGAGCGCGGGGGTCACAGCGCTAGTACCTGGTCGATCCCCAGTGGCTTGGCAATCGGTTTAGCAATTAGTTCAATGGGTTAGCTTGGACACGCAGTCTCAGCTCTGGCATTCAAGGCTTACAGCTCGCTCTTGTCATGCGGTCTCAGTTCTTAAAGTTAGGTTTCAGTTCTCAGTTGACAGATGAAGTCTTTTGGCGCAGATGTATCTGGCGCCCTTAAGGGGTTCTGTTACAGGGGTAGGAATGGAGAGGGCGACTAGGTCCTTCCTAGTCAGGCTGGCAGAGAGTCTCTGGGTCCTCCTACTACTGGGCAAGATCAGTGGGATTCACAGGGCACCTCACTCACTTAAGAGGCAGTATCTAAATCCTGTCACTCTCAGAGGCATAAGTCCCTGGCTAGGCCCTACCGCCTACACTCCTGGTGGATTCTTCCAGCTCTGCTTCACCCCAATGGCCAACTCACCTCAAAAGTTTCCCTCCCACTCCTAAGTAGCCCTAGGTCAGGTGACCTCTAGCCAAGGCGGCAAAAGTAAAACCCCACCTCCCTTCTAGAAGGTTCCAGCTTCTTCCAGGAGCTTCCCCACTCTAACTGTGGGACAAAAAGGCGGGCTGGTATCGCAACATTGTTGTGGGTCCCAGCCAGCTCCTGGCAGCTAGGGTGCTACTATGAAAAACGACCACCCTGCAGTAGCAGGGGTCTGTGGCAGCCATCTTGGGAGAAGGGAGCACCTGCACCTTAACACTGCCTGGCAATGAAAAGGCGCCCGGAGACCTAGTCCAACATAAAAATGAGGGTGGAAAAAATGAGGCACGATACAAAAATCGAAGGGGAGACCACCCTAGGGCTGACAGGTCCAACACAGCCTACTCCCCAAACCCCAGAATGTAAAGACTGTAATCTTTACTGATGACGGTTAAAGAACCAGAAGCATGTGTCTAGAGATCAGCACTATCTGCGCCAACTGTGGCGAAACACTCGAACACTCTTGAAGCAAGCAACTCACTGAAACTGCATTTACCACAATGCCAGGGGCGATCCTTGCCGGGAGGTGAAGCGGAGTCCTCCCACCCCTGTTCCTGTTTAATAGTTCTCCAGTGAGTCATTGAGATGACGAGCTCGTGGATGAAGCATCCGCATGCCTGTGAGAGGTACCTGACCTGAGAAAGATGTTGGCAGCCTACTCAGCAAACCCCAAATTTCAAAGACTGCAATCTCTACTGATGACAGTTAAAGAACCAGAAACACGTGTCTAGAGATCAGCACTCTCTGTGCCAACTATGGCGAAACACTCGAACACTCTTGAAGCAAGCAAGTAACTGAAACTGCAATTACCACAATGTCAGGGGCGAACCTTGCTGGGAGGTGAAGCGGCGTCCTCCCACCCCTGTTCCTGTTTAATAGTTCTCCAGTGAGTTATTGAGCTGACGAGCTTGTGGATGAAGCACCCGCATGCCTGTGAGAGGTACCTGACCTGAGAAAAATGTTGGCAGCCTACTCCCCAAACCCCAGAATTGAAAGACTGTAATCTTTGCTGATGACGGTTAAAGAACCAGAAACACGTGTCTAGAGATCAGCACTATCTGCGCCAACTGTGGCGAAACACTCGAACACTCTTGAAGCAAGCAAGTCACTGAAACTGCATTTATCACAATGCCAGGGGCGAACCTTGCTGGGAGGTGAAGCGGCGTCCTCCCACCTCTGATCCTGTTTAATAGTACTCCCGTGAGTCATTGAGCTGGCGAGCTTGTGGATGAAGAACCCGCATGCCTGTGAGAGGTACGTGACCTGAGAAAAATGTTGGCAGTCTAATCAGCAAACCCCAAATTTCAAAGACTATAATCTCTACTGATGACGGTTAAAGAACCAGAAACACGTGTCTAGAGATCAGCACTATCTGCGCCAACTGTGGCGAAACACTCGAAAACTCGTGAAGCAAGCAAGTAACCCAAACTGCATTTACCACAATGCCAGGGGTGAACCTTCCTGGGAAGTGAAGCGGTGAGCTCCCACCCCTGTTCCTGTTTAGTAGTACTCCCATGAGTCATTGAGCTGACGAGCTCGTGGATGAAGCACCTGCATGCCTGTGAGAGGTACCTGACCTGAGAAAGATATTGGCAGCCTACTCAGCAAACCCCACATTTGAAAGACTTTAATCTCTACTGATGACAGTTAAAGAACCAGAACCACGTGTCTAGAGATCAGCACTATCTGCGCCAACTGTGGCGAAACACTCGAATACTCTTGAAGCAAGCAAGTGACTGAAACTGCAATTACGACAATGTCAGGGGCGAACCTTGCTGGGAGGTTAAGCGGCGTCCTCCCACCCCTGTTCCTGTTTAAAAGTTCTTCAGTGAGTCATTGTGCTGACGAGCTCGTGGATGAAACACCCGCATGCCTGTGAGAGGTACCAGACCTGATAAAGATGTTGGCAGCCTACTCCCCAAACCCCAGAATGTAAAGACTGTAATCTTTACTGATGACGGTTAAAGAACCAGAAGCACGTGTCTAGAGATTAGCACTATCTGCGCCAACTGTGGCGAAACACTCGAACACTCTTGAAGCAAGCAAGTCACTGAAACTGCATTTATCACAATGCCAGGGGCGAACCTTGCTGGGAAGTGAAGCGGTGAGCTCCCACCCCTGCTCCTGTTTAGTAGTACTCCCATGAGTCATTGAGCTGACGAGCTCGTGGATGAAGCACCTGCATGCCTGTGAGAGGTACCTGACCTGAGAAAGATGTTGGCAGCCTACTCAGCAAACCCCACATTTGAAAGACTTTAATCTCTACCTATGACAGTTAAAGAACCAGAACCACGTGTCTGGAGATCAGCACTATCAGCGCCAACTGTGGCGAAACACTCGAACACTCTTGAAGCAAGCAAGTAACTGAAACTGCATTTACCACAAAGCCAGGGGAGAACCTTGCTGGGAGGTGAAGCGGTGAGCTCCCACCCCTGTTCCTGTTTAATAGTACTCCTGTGAGTCATTGAGCTGACGAGCTCATGGGTGAAGCACCCGCATGCCTGTGAGAGGTACCTGACCTGAGAAAGATTTTGGCAGTCTAATCAGCAAACCCCAAATTTCAAAGACTGTAATCTCTACTGATGACGGTTAAAGAACCAGAAACATGTGTCTAGAGATCAGCACTATCTGCGCCAACTGTGGCGAAACACTCGAACACTATTGAAGCAAGAAAGTAACCCAAACTGCATTTACCACAATGCCAGGGGTGAACATTCCTGGGAGGTGAAGCGGTGTGCTCCCAACCCTGTTCCTGTTTTATAGTTCTCCAGTGAGTCATTGAGCTGACGAGCTCATGGATGAAGCACCCGCATGCCTGTCAGAGGTACCTGACCTGAGAAAGGTGTTGGCAGCCTACTCAGCAAACCCCACATTTGAAAAACTGTAATCTCTACTGATGACGGTTAAAGAACCAGAAACACGTGTATAGAGATCAGCACTATATGCGCCAACTGTGGCGAAAAACTCAAACACTCTTAAAGCAAGCAAGTAACTGAAACTGCATTTACCACAATGACAGGGTGCAAACCTTGCTGGGAGGTGAAGCGGTGTGCTCCCACCCCTGTTCCTGTTTAATAGTACTCCAGTGAGTCATTGAGCTGACAAGCTCGTGGATGAAGCACCCGCATGCCTGTGAGAGGTACCTGATCTGAGAAAGATGTTGGCAGCCTACTCAGCAAACCCCAAATTTCAAAGACTGTAATCTCTACTGATGACAGTTAAAGAACCAGAAACACGTATCTAGAGATCAGCACTCTCTGTGCCAACTGTGGCGAAACACTCGAACACTCTTGAAGCAAGCAAGTAACTGAAGCTGCAATTACCACAATGTCAGGGGCGAACCTTGCTGGGAGGTGAAGCGGCGTCCTCCCACCCCTGTTCCTGTTTAATAGTTCTCCAGTGAGTCATTGAGCTGACGAGCTCGTGGATGAAGCACCCGCATGCCTGTGAGAGGTACCAGACCTGAGAAAAATGTTGGCAGCCTACTCCCCAAACCCCAGAATTGAAAGACTGTAATCTTTGCTGATGACGGTTAAAGAACCAGAAACACGTGTCTAGAGATCAGCACTATCTGCGCCAACTGTGGCGAAACACTCGAACACTCTTGAAGCAAGCAAGTCACTGAAACTGCATTTATCACAATGCCAGGGGCGAACCTTCTGGGAGGTGAAGCGGCGTCCTCCCACCTCTGATCCTGTTTAATAGTACTCCCGTGAGTCATTGAGCTGACGAGCTTGTGGATGAAGCACCCGCATGCCTGTGAGAAGTACCTGACCTGAGAAAGATGTTGGCAGTCTAATCAGCAAACCCCAAATTTCAAAAACTATAATCTCTACTGATGACGTCTAAAGAACCAGAAACACGTGTCTAGAGATCAGCACTATCTGCGCCAACTGTGACGAAACATTCGAACACTCGTGAAGCAAGCAAGTAACCCAAACTGCATTTACCACAATGCCAGGGGTGAACCTTCCTGGGAGGTGAAGCGGTGTGCTCCCACCCCTTTTCCTGTTTTATAGTTCTCCAGTTAGTCATTGAGCTGACGAGCTCATGGATGAAGCACCCGCATGCCTGTGAGAGGTACCTGACCTGAGAAAGATGTTGGCAGCCTACTCAGCAAACCGCACATTTGAAAGACTTTAATTTCTACCTGTGACAGTTAAAGAACCAGAACCACGTGTCTAGAGATCAGCACTATCTGCGTCAACTTTGGCGAAAGACTCAAACACTCTTGAAGCAAGCAATCAATTGAAACTGCAATTACCACAATGTCAGGGGCTAACCCTGCTGGGAGGTGAAGCGGCGTCCTCCCACCCCTGTTCCTGTTTAATAGTTCTCCTGTGAGCCATTGAGCTGACGATCTCGTGGATGAAGCACCCGCATGCCTGTGAGAGGTACCAGACCTGAGAAAGATGTTGGCAGCCTACTCCCCAAACCCCAGAATGTGAAGACTGTAATCTTTACTGATGACGGTTAAAGAACCAGAAGCACGTGTCTAGAGATCAGCACTATCTGCGCCAACTGTGGCGAAACACTCAAACACTCTTGAAGCAAGCAAGTCACTGAAACTGCATTTACCACAATGCCAGGGGCGAACCTTGCCGAGAGGTGAAGCGGAGTCCTCCCACCCCTGTTCCTGTTTAATAGTTCTCGAGTGAGTCATTGAGATGACGAGCTCGTGGATGAAGCATCCGCATGCCTGTGAGAGGTACCAGACCTGAGAAAGGTGTTGGCAGCCTACTCAGCAAACCCCAGATTTGAAAGACGGTAATCTCTACTGATGACGGTTAAAGAACCAGAAACACGTGTCTAGAGATCAGCACTATCTGCACCAACTGTGGTGAAACACTCGAACCCTCTTGAAGCAAGCAAGTAACCCAAATAGCATTTACCACAAGGCCAGGGGTGAAACTTCCTGGGAGGTGAAGCAGTGTGCTCCCACCCCTGTTCCTGTTTTATAGTTCTCCAGTGAGTCATTGAGCTGACGAGCTCATGGATGAAGCACCCGCATGCCTGTGAGAGGTACCTGACCTGAGAAAGATGTTGGCAGCCTACTCAGCAAACCCCAAATTTCAAAGACTGTAATCTCTACTGATGACAGTTACAGAACCAGAAACACGTGTCTAGAGATCAGCACTCTCTGTGCCAACTGTGGCGAAAGACTCGAACACTCTTGAAGCAAGCAAGTAACCCAAACTGCATTTACCAGAATGTCAGGGGTGAACCTTCCTGGGAGGTGAAGCGGTGTGCTCCCACCCCTGTTCCTGTTTTATAGTTCTCCAGTGAGTCATTGAGCTGACGAGCTCATGGATGAAGCACCTGCATGCCTGTGAGAGGTACCTGACCTGAGAAAGATGTTGGCAGCCTACTCAGCAAACCCCACATTTGAAAAACTGTAATCTCTACTGATGACGGTTAAAGAACCAGAAACACGTGTATAGAGATCAGCACTATATGCGCCAACTGTGGCGAAAAACTCAAACACTCTTAAAGCAAGCAAGTAACTGAAACTGCATTTACCACAATGACAGGGTGCAAACCTTGCTGGGAGGTGAAGCGGTGTGCTCCCACCCCTGTTCCTGTTTAATAGTACTCCCGTGAGTCATTGAGCTGACAAGCTCGTGGATGAAGCACCCGCATGCCTGTGAGAGGTACCTGACCTGAGAAAGATTTTGGCAGTCTAATCAGCAAACCCCAAATTTCAAAGACTGTAATCTCTACTGATGACAGTTAAAGAACCAGAAACACGTGTCTAGAGATCAGCACTATCTGTGCCAACTGTGGCGAAACACTCGAATACTCTTGAAGCAAGCAAGTGACTGAAACTGCAATTACGACAATGTCAGGGGCGAACCTTGCTGGGAGGTGAAGCGGCGTCCTCCCACCCCTGTTCCTGTTTAAAAGTTCTCCAGTGAGTCATTGTGCTGACGAGCTCGTGGATGAAGCACCCGCATGCCTGTGAGAGGTACCTGACCTGAGAAAAATGTTGGCAGCCTACTCCCCAAACCCCAGAATTGAAAGACTGTTATCTTTGCTGATGACGGTTAAAGAACCAGAACCACGTGTCTAGAGATCAGCACTATCTGCGCCAACTGTGGCGAAACACTCGAACACTCTTGAAGCAAGCAAGTCACTGAAACTGCATTTATCACAATGCCAGGGGCGAACCTTGCTGGGAGGTGAAGCGGCGTCCTCCCACCTCTGATCCTGTTTAATAGTACTCCCGTGAGTCATTGAGCTGACGAGCTTGTGGATGAAGCACCCGCATGCCTGTGAGAGGTACCTGACCTGAGAAAGATGTAGGCAGTCTAATCAGCAAACCCCAAATTTCAAAGACTATAATCTCTACTGATGACGGTTAAAAGAACCAGAAACACGTGTCTAGAGATCAGCACTATCTGCGCCAACTGTGGCGAAACACTCGAACACTCGTGAAGCAAGCAAGTAACCCAAACTGCATTTACCACAATGCCAGGGGTGAACCTTCCTGGGAGGTGAAGCGGCGTCCTCCCACCCCTGTTTCTGTTTAAAAGTTCTCCAGTGAGTCATTGTGCTGACGAGCTCGTGGATGAAGCACCCGCATGCCTGTGAGAGGTACCTGACCTGAGAAAAATGTTGGCAGCCTACTCCCCAAACCCCAGAATTGAAAGACTGTTATCTTTGCTGATGACGGTTAAAGAACCAGAACCACGTGTCTAGAGATCAGCACTATCTGCGCCAACTGTGGCGAAACACTCGAACACTCTTGAAGCAAGCAAGTCACTGAAACTGCATTTATCACAATGCCAGGGGCGAACCTTGCTGGGAGGTGAAGCGGCGTCCTCCCACCTCTGATCCTGTTTAATAGTACTCCCGTGAGTCGTTGAGCTGACGAGCTTGTGGATGAAGCACCCGCATGCCTGTGAGAGGTACCTGACCTGAGAAAGATGTAGGCAGTCTAATCAGCAAACCCCAAATTTCAAAGACTATAATCTCTACTGATGACGGTTAAAAGAACCAGAAACACGTGTCTAGAGATCAGCACTATCTGCGCCAACTGTGGCGAAACACTCGAACACTCGTGAAGCAAGCAAGTAACCCAAACTGCATTTACCACAATGCCAGGGGTGAACCTTCCTGGGAGGTGAAGCGGTGTGCTCCCACCCCTGTTCCTGTTTTATAGTTCTCCAGTGAGTCATTGAGCTGACGAGCTCATGGATGAAGCACCCGCATGCCTGTGAGAGGTAACTGACCTGAGAAAGATGTTGGCAGCCTACTCAGCAAACCCCAAATTTCAAAGACTGTAATCTCTACTGATGACAGTTAAAGAACCAGAAACACGTGTCTAGAGATCAGCACTATCTGTGCCAACTGTGGCGAAACACTCGAATACTCTTGAAGCAAGCAAGTGACTGAAACTGCAATTACGACAATGTCAGGGGCGAACCTTGCTGGGAGGTGAAGCGGCGTCATCCCACCCCTGTTCCTGTTTAAAAGTTCTCCAGTGAGTCATTGTGCAGACGAGCTCGTGGATGAAGCACCCGCATGCCTGTGAGAGGTACCAGACCTGATAAAGATGTTGGCAGCCTTCTCCCCAAGCCCCAGAATGTAAAGACTGTAATCTTTACTGATGACGGTTAAAGAACCAGAAGCACGTGTCTAGTGATCAGCACTATCTGCGCCAACTGTGGCGAAACACTCTAACACTCTTGAAGCAAGCAAGTCACTGAAACTGCATTTATCACAATGCCAGGGGCGAACCTTGCTGGGAAGTGAAGCGGTGAGCTCCCACCCCTGCTCCTGTTTAGTAGTACTCCCATGAGTCATTGAGCTGACGAGCTCCTGGATGAAGCACCTGCCTGCCTGTGAGAGGTACCTGACCTGAGAAAGATGTTGGCAGCCTACTCAGCAAACCCCACATTTGAAAGACTTTAATCTCTACCTATGACAGATAAAGAACCAGAACCACGTGTCTAGAGATCAGCACTATCAGCGCCAACTGTGGCGAAACACTCGAACACTCTTGAAGCAAGCAAGTAACTGAAACTGCATTTACCACAAAGCCAGGGGAGAACCTTGCTGGGAGGTGAAGCGGTGTACTCCCACCCCTGTTCCTGTTTAATAGTACTCCTGTGAGTCATTGAGCTGACGAGCTCATGGATGAAGCACCCGCATGCCTGTGAGAGGTACCTGACCTGAGAAAGATTTTGGCAGTCTAATCAGCAAACCCCAAATTTCAAAGACTGTAATCTCTACTGATGACGGTTAAAGAACCAGAAACATGTGTCTAGAGATCAGCACTATCTGCGCCAACTGTGGCGAAACACTCGAACACTATTGAAGCAAGAAAGTAACCCAAACTGCATTTACCACAATGCCAGGGGTAAACCTTCCTGGGAGGTGAAGCGGTGTGCTCCCACCCCTGTTCCTGTTTTATACTTCTCCAGTGAGTCATTGAGCTGACGAGCTCATGGATGAAGCCCCTGCATGCCTGTGAGAGGTACCTGACCTGAGAAAGATGTTGGCAGCCTCCTCAGCAAACCCCACATTTGAAAGACTTTAATCTCTACCTGTGACAGTTAAAGAACCAGAACCACGTGTCTAGAGATCAGCACTATCTGCGTCAACTGTGGCGAAACACTCAAACACTCTTGAAGCAAGCAAGTAACTGAAACTGCAATTACCACAATGTCAGGGGCTAACCTTGCTGGGAGGTGAAGCGGCGTCCTCCCACCTCTGTTCCTGTTTAATCGTTCTCCTGTGAGCCATTGAGCTGACGATCTCGTGGATGAAGCACCCGCATGCCTGTGAGAGGTACCAGACCTGAGAAAGATGTTGGCAGCCTACTCCCCAAACCCCAGAATGTAAAGACTGTAATCTTTACTGATGACGGTTAAAGAACCAGAAGCATGTGTCTAGAGATCAGCACTATCTGCGCCAACTGTGGCGAAACACTCAAACACTCTTGAAGCAAGCAAGTCACTGAAACTGCATTTACCACAATGCCAGGGGCGTACCTTGCCGGGAGGTGAAGCGGAGTCCTCCTACCCCTGTTCCTGTTTAATAGTTCTCCAGTGAGTCATTTAGATGACGAGCACGTGGATGATGCATCCGCATGCCTGTGAGAGGTACCTGACCTGAGAAAGATGTTGGCAGCTTACTCAGCAAACCCCAAATTTCAAAGACTGTAATCTCTACTGATGACAGTTAAAGAACCAGAAACACGTGTCTAGAGATCAGCACTATCTGCGCCAACTGTGGTGAAACACTCGAACACTCTTGAAGCAAGCAAGCAACCCAAACTGCATTTACCACAATGCCAGGGGTGAACCTTCCTGGGAGGTGAAGCGGTGTGCTCCCACCCCTGTTCCTGTTTTATAGTTCTCCAGTGAGTCATTGAGCTGACGAGCTCATGGATGACGCACCTGCATGCCTGTGAGAGGTACCTGACCTGAGAAAGATGTTGGCAGCCTACTCAGCAAACCCCAAATTTCAAAGACTGCAATCTCTACTGATGACAGTTAAAGAACCAGAAACACGTGTCTAGAGATCAGCACTCTCTGTGCCAACTATGGCGAAACACTCGAACACTCTTGAAGCAAGCAAGTAACTGAAACTGCAATTATCACAATGTCAGGGGCGAACCTTGCTGGGAGGTGAAGCGGCGTCCTCCCACCCCTGTTCCTGTTTAATAGTTCTCCAGTGAGTCATTGAGCTGACGAGCTTGTGGATGAAGCACCCGCATGCCTGTGAGAGGTACCTGACCTGAGAAAAATGTTGGCAGCCTACTCCCCAAACCCCAGAATTGAAAGACTGTAATCTTTGCTGATGACGGTTAAAGAACCAGAAACACGTGTCTAGAGATCAGCACTATCTGCGCCAACTGTGGCGAAACACTCGAACACTCTTGAAGCAAGCAAGTCACTGAAACTGCATTTATCACAATGCCAGGGGCGAACCTTGCTGGGAGGTGAAGCGGCGTCCTCCCACCTCTGATCCTGTTTAATAGTACTCCCGTGAGTCATTGAGCTGACGAGCTTGTGGATGAAGCACCCGCATGCCTGTGAGAGGTACCTGACCTGAGAAAGATGTTGGCAGTCTAATCAGCAAACCCCAAATTTCAAAGACTATAATCTCTACTGATGACGGTTAAAGAACCAGAAACACGTGTCTAGAGATCAGCACTATCTGCGCCAACTGTGGCGAAACACTCGAACACTCTTGAAGTAAGCAAGTAACCCAAACTGCATTTACCACAATGCCAGGGGTGAACCTTCCTGGGAGGTGAAGCGGTGTGCTCCCACCCCTGTTCCTGTTTTATAGTTCTCCAGTGAGTCATTGAGCTGACGAGCTCATGGATGAAGCACCCGCATGCCTGTGAGAGGTACCTGACCTGAGAAAGATGTTGGCAGCCTACTCAGCAAACCCCAAATTTCAAAGACTGTAATCTCTACTGATGACAGTTAAAGAACCAGAAACACGTGTCTAGAGATCAGCACTATCTGTGCCAACTGTGGCGAAACACTCGAATACTCTTGAAGCAAGCAAGTGACTGAAACTGCAATTACGACAATGTCAGGGGCGAACCTTGCTGGGAGGTGAAGCGGCGTCCTCCCACCCCTGTTCCTGTTTAAAAGTTCTCCAGTGAGTCATTGTGCTGACGAGCTCGTGGATGAAGCACCCGCATGCCTGTGAGAGGTACCTGACCTGAGAAAAATGTTGGCAGCCTACTCCCCAAACCCCAGAATTGAAAGACTGTTATCTTTGCTGATGACGGTTAAAGAACCAGAACCACGTGTCTAGAGATCAGCACTATCTGCGCCAACTGTGGCGAAACACTCGAACACTCTTGAAGCAAGCAAGTCACTGAAACTGCATTTATCACAATGCCAGGGGCGAACCTTGCTGGGAGGTGAAGCGGCGTCCTCCCACCTCTGATCCTGTTTAATAGTACTCCCGTGAGTCATTGAGCTGACGAGCTTGTGGATGAAGCACCCGCATGCCTGTGAGAGGTACCTGACCTGAGAAAGATGTAGGCAGTCTAATCAGCAAACCCCAAATTTCAAAGACTATAATCTCTACTGATGACGGTTAAAAGAACCAGAAACACGTGTCTAGAGATCAGCACTATCTGCGCCAACTGTTGCGAAACACTCGAACACTCGTGAAGCAAGCAAGTAACCCAAACTGCATTTACCACAATGCCAGGGGTGAACCTTCCTGGGAGGTGAAGCGGTGTGCTCCCACCCCTGTTCCTGTTTTATAGTTCTCCAGTGAGTCATTGAGCTGACGAGCTCATGGATGAAGCACCCGCATGCCTGTGAGAGGTACCTGACCTGAGAAAGATGTTGGCAGCCTACTCAGCAAACCCCAAATTTCAAAGACTGTAATCTCTACTGATGACAGTTAAAGAACCAGAAACACGTGTCTAGAGATCAGCACTATCTGTGCCAACTGTGGCGAAACACTCGAATACTCTTGAAGCAAGCAAGTGACTGAAACTGCAATTACGACAATGTCAGGGGCGAACCTTGCTGGGAGGTGAAGCGGCGTCCTCCCACCCCTGTTCCTGTTTAAAAGTTCTCCAGTGAGTCATTGTGCAGACGAGCTCGTGGATGAAGCACCCGCATGCCTGTGAGAGGTACCAGACCTGATAAAGATGTTGGCAGCCTTCTCCCCAAGCCCCAGAATGTAAAGACTGTAATCTTTACTGATGACGGTTAAAGAACCAGAAGCACGTGTCTAGTGATCAGCAATATCTGCGCCAACTGTGGCGAAACACTCTAACACTCTTGAAGCAAGCAAGTCACTGAAACTGCATTTATCACAATGCCAGGGGCGAACCTTGCTGGGAAGTGAAGCGGTGAGCTCCCACCCCTGCTCCTGTTTAGTAGTACTCCCATGAGTCATTGAGCTGACGAGCTCCTGGATGAAGCACCTGCCTGCCTGTGAGAGGTACCTGACCTGAGAAAGATGTTGGCAGCCTACTCAGCAAACCCCACATTTGAAAGACTTTAATCTCTACCTATGACAGATAAAGAACCAGAACCACGTGTCTAGAGATCAGCACTATCAGCGCCAACTGTGGCGAAACACTCGAACACTCTTGAAGCAAGCAAGTAACTGAAACTGCATTTACCACAAATCCAGGGGAGAACCTTGCTGGGAGGTGAAGCGGTGTACTCCCACCCCTGTTCCTGTTTAATAGTACTCCTGTGAGTCATTGAGCTGACGAGCTCATGGATGACGCACCTGCATGCCTGTGAGAGGTACCTGACCTGAGAAAGATGTTGGCAGCCTACTCAGCAAACCCCAAATTTCAAAGACTGCAATCTCTACTGATGACTGATAAAGAACCAGAAACACGTGTCTAGAGATCAGCACTCTCTGTGCCAACTATGGCGAAACACTCGAACACTCTTGAAGCAAGCAAGTAACTGAAACTGCAATTACCACAATGTCAGGGGCGAACCTTGCTGGGAGGTGAAGCGGCGTCCTCCCACCCCTGTTCCTGTTTAATAGTTCTCCAGTGAGTCATTGAGCTGACGAGCTTGTGGATGAAGCACCCGCATGCCTGTGAGAGGTACCTGACCTGAGAAAAATGTTGGCAGCCTACTCCCCAAACCCCAGAATTGAAAGACTGTAATCTTTGCTGATGACGGTTAAAGAACCAGAAACACGTGTCTAGAGATCAGCACTATCTGCGCCAACTGTGGCGAAACACTCGAACACTCTTGAAGCAAGCAAGTCACTGAAACTGCATTTTACACAATGCCAGGGGCGAACCTTGCTGGGAGGTGAAGCGGTGTGCTCCCACCCCTGTTCCTGTTTTATAGTTCTCCAGTGAGTCATTGAGCTGACGAGCTCATGGATGAAGCACCTGCATGCCTGTGAGAGGTACCTGACCTGAGAAAGATGTTGGCAGCCTACTCAGCAAACCCCACATTTGAAAAACTGTAATCTCTACTGATGACGGTTAAAGAACCAGAAACACGTGTATAGAGATCAGCACTATATGCGCCAACTGTGGCGAAAAACTCAAACACTCTTAAAGCAAGCAAGTAACTGAAACTGCATTTACCACAATGACAGGGTGCAAACCTTGCTGGGAGGTGAAGCGGTGTGCTCCCACCCCTGTTCCTGTTTAATAGTACTCCCGTGAGTCATTGAGCTGACAAGCTCGTGGATGAAGCACCCGCATGCCTAGGAGAGGTACCTGACCTGAGAAAGATTTTGGCAGTCTAATCAGCAAACCCCAAATTTCAAAGACTGTAATCTCTACTGATGACAGTTAAAGAACCAGAAACACGTGTCTAGAGATCAGCACTATCTGTGCCAACTGTGGCGAAACACTCGAATACTCTTGAAGCAAGCAAGTGACTGAAACTGCAATTACGACAATGTCAGGGGCGAACCTTGCTGGGAGGTGAAGCGGCGTCCTCCCACCCCTGTTCCTGTTTAAAAGTTCTCCAGTGAGTCATTGTGCTGACGAGCTCGTGGATGAAGCACCCGCATGCCTGTGAGAGGTACCTGACCTGAGAAAAATGTTGGCAGCCTACTCCCCAAACCCCAGAATTGAAAGACTGTTATCTTTGCTGATGACGGTTAAAGAACCAGAACCACGTGTCTAGAGATCAGCACTATCTGCGCCAACTGTGGCGAAACACTCGAACACTCTTGAAGCAAGCAAGTCACTGAAACTGCATTTATCACAATGCCAGGGGCGAACCTTGCTGGGAGGTGAAGCGGCGTCCTCCCACCTCTGATCCTGTTTAATAGTACTCCCGTGAGTCATTGAGCTGACGAGCTTGTGGATGAAGCACCCGCATGCCTGTGAGAGGTACCTGACCTGAGAAAGATGTAGGCAGTCTAATCAGCAAACCCCAAATTTCAAAGACTATAATCTCTACTGATGACGGTTAAAAGAACCAGAAACACGTGTCTAGAGATCAGCACTATCTGCGCCAACTGTGGCGAAACACTCGAACACTCGTGAAGCAAGCAAGTAACCCAAACTGCATTTACCACAATGCCAGGGGTGAACCTTCCTGGGAGGTGAAGCGGCGTCCTCCCACCCCTGTTTCTGTTTAAAAGTTCTCCAGTGAGTCATTGTGCTGACGAGCTCGTGGATGAAGCACCCGCATGCCTGTGAGAGGTACCTGACCTGAGAAAAATGTTGGCAGCCTACTCCCCAAACCCCAGAATTGAAAGACTGTTATCTTTGCTGATGACGGTTAAAGAGCCAGAACCACGTGTCTAGAGATCAGCACTATCTGCGCCAACTGTGGCGAAACACTCGAACACTCTTGAAGCAAGCAAGTCACTGAAACTGCATTTATCACAATGCCAGGGGCGAACCTTGCTGGGAGGTGAAGCGGCGTCCTCCCACCTCTGATCCTGTTTAATAGTACTCCCGTGAGTCGTTGAGCTGACGAGCTTGTGGATGAAGCACCCGCATGCCTGTGAGAGGTACCTGACCTGAGAAAGATGTAGGCAGTCTAATCAGCAAACCCCAAATTTCAAAGACTATAATCTCTACTGATGACGGTTAAAAGAACCAGAAACACGTGTCTAGAGATCAGCACTATCTGCGCCAACTGTGGCGAAACACTCGAACACTCGTGAAGCAAGCAAGTAACCCAAACTGCATTTACCACAATGCCAGGGGTGAACCTTCCTGGGAGGTGAAGCGGTGTGCTCCCACCCCTGTTCCTGTTTTATAGTTCTCCAGTGAGTCATTGAGCTGACGAGCTCATGGATGAAGCACCCGCATGCCTGTGAGAGGTAACTGACCTGAGAAAGATGTTGGCAGCCTACTCAGCAAACCCCAAATTTAAAAGACTGTAATCTCTACTGATGACAGTTAAAGAACCAGAAACACGTGTCTAGAGATCAGCACTAAATGTGCCAACTGTGGCGAAACACTCGAATACTCTTGAAGCAAGCAAGTGACTGAAACTGCAATTACGACAATGTCAGGGGCGAACCTTGCTGGGAGGTGACGCGGCGTCATCCCACCCCTGTTCCTGTTTAAAAGTTCTCCAGTGAGTCATTGTGCAGACGAGCTCGTGGATGAAGCACCCGCATGCCTGTGAGAGGTACCAGACCTGATAAAGATGTTGGCAGCCTTCTCCCCAAGCCCCAGAATGTAAAGACTGTAATCTTTACTGATGACGGTTAAAGAACCAGAAGCACGTGTCTAGTGATCAGCACTATCTGCGCCAACTGTGGCGAAACACTCTAACACTCTTGAAGCAAGCAAGTCACTGAAACTGCATTTATCACAATGCCAGGGGCGAACCTTGCTGGGAAGTGAAGCGGTGAGCTCCCACCCCTGCTCCTGTTTAGTAGTACTCCCATGAGTCATTGAGCTGACGAGCTCCTGGATGAAGCACCTGCCTGCCTGTGAGAGGTACCTGACCTGAGAAAGATGTTGGCAGCCTACTCAGCAAACCCCACATTTGAAAGACTTTAATCTCTACCTATGACAGATAAAGAACCAGAACCACGTGTCTAGAGATCAGCACCATCAGCGCCAACTGTGGCGAAACACTCGAACACTCTTGAAGCAAGCAAGTAACTGAAACTGCATTTACCACAAAGCCAGGGGAGAACCTTGCTGGGAGGTGAAGCGGTGTACTCCCACCCCTGTTCCTGTTTAATAGTACTCCTGTGAGTCATTGAGCTGACGAGCTCATGGATGAAGCACCCGCATGCCTGTGAGAGGTACCTGACCTGAGAAAGATTTTGGCAGTCTAATCAGCAAACCCCAAATTTCAAAGACTGTAATCTCTACTGATGACGGTTAAAGAACCAGAAACATGTGTCTAGAGATCAGCACTATCTGCGCCAACTGTGGCGAAACACTCGAACACTATTGAAGCAAGAAAGTAACCCAAACTGCATTTACCACAATGCCAGGGGTAAACCTTCCTGGGAGGTGAAGCGGTGTGCTCCCACCCCTGTTCCTGTTTTATACTTCTCCAGTGAGTCATTGAGCTGACGAGCTCATGGATGAAGCCCCTGCATGCCTGTGAGAGGTACCTGACCTGAGAAAGATGTTGGCAGCCTCCTCAGCAAACCCCACATTTGAAAGACTTTAATCTCTACCTGTGACAGTTAAAGAACCAGAACCACGTGTCTAGAGATCAGCACTATCTGCGTCAACTGTGGCGAAACACTCAAACACTCTTGAAGCAAGCAAGTAACTGAAACTGCAATTACCACAATGTCAGGGGCTAACCTTGCTGGGAGGTGAAGCGGCGTCCTCCCACCTCTGTTCCTGTTTAATAGTTCTCCTGTGAGCCATTGAGCTGACGATCTCGTGGATGAAGCACCCGCATGCCTGTGAGAGGTACCAGACCTGAGAAAGATGTTGGCAGCCTACTCCCCAAACCCCAGAATGTAAAGACTGTAATCTTTACTGATGACGGTTAAAGAACCAGAAGCATGTGTCTAGAGATCAGCACTATCTGCGCCAACTGTGGCGAAACACTCAAACACTCTTGAAGCAAGCAAGTCACTGAAACTGCATTTACCACAATGCCAGGGGCGTACCTTGCCGGGAGGTGAAGCGGAGTCCTCCTACCCCTTTTCCTGTTTAATAGTTCTCCAGTGAGTCATTTAGATGACGAGCACGTGGATGATGCATCCGCATGCCTGTGAGAGGTACCTGACCTGAGAAAGATGTTGGCAGCTTACTCAGCAAACCCCAAATTTCAAAGACTGTAATCTCTACTGATGACAGTTAAAGAACCAGAAACACGTGTCTAGAGATCAGCACTATCTGCGCCAACTGTGGTGAAACACTCGAACACTCTTGAAGCAAGCAAGCAACCCAAACTGCATTTACCACAATGCCAGGGGTGAACCTTCCTGGGAGGTGAAGCGGTGTGCTCCCACCCCTGTTCCTGTTTTATAGTTCTCCAGTGAGTCATTGAGCTGACGAGCTCATGGATGACGCACCTGCATGCCTGTGAGAGGTACCTGACCTGAGAAAGATGTTGGCAGCCTACTCAGCAAACCCCAAATTTCAAAGACTGCAATCTCTACTGATGACAGTTAAAGAACCAGAAACACGTGTCTAGAGATCAGCACTCTCTGTGCCAACTATGGCGAAACACTCGAACACTCTTGAAGCAAGCAAGTAACTGAAACTGCAATTATCACAATGTCAGGGGCGAACCTTGCTGGGAGGTGAAGCGGCGTCCTCCCACCCCTGTTCCTGTTTAATAGTTCTCCAGTGAGTCATTGAGCTGACGAGCTTGTGGATGAAGCACCCGCATGCCTGTGAGAGGTACCTGACCTGAGAAAGATGTTGGCAGCCTACTCAGCAAACCCCAAATTTCAAAGACTGTAATCTCTACTGATGACAGTTAAAGAACCAGAAACACGTGTCTAGAGATCAGCACTATCTGCGCCAACTGTGGCGAAACACTCGAACACTCATGAAGCAAGCAAGTCACTGAAACTGCATTTATCACAATGCCAGGGGCGAACCTTGCTGGGAGGTGAAGCGGCGTCCTCCCACCTCTGATCCTGTTTAATAGTACTCCCGTGAGTCATTGAGCTGACGAGCTTGTGGATGAAGCACCCGCATGCCTGTGAGAGGTACCTGACCTGAGAAAGATGTTGGCAGTCTAATCAGCAAACCCCAAATTTCAAAGACTATAATCTCTACTGATGACGGTTAAAGAACCAGAAACACGTGTCTAGAGATCAGCACTATCTGCGCCAACTGTGGCGAAACACTCGAACACTCTTGAAGTAAGCAAGTAACCCAAACTGCATTTACCACAATGCCAGGGGTGAACCTTCCTGGGAGGTGAAGCGGTGTGCTCCCACCCCTGTTCCTGTTTTATAGTTCTCCAGTGAGTCATTGAGCTGACGAGCTCATGGATGAAGCACCCGCATGCCTGTGAGAGGTACCTGACCTGAGAAAGATGTTGGCAGCCTACTCAGCAAACCCCAAATTTCAAAGACTGTAATCTCTACTGATGACAGTTAAAGAACCAGAAACACGTGTCTAGAGATCAGCACTATCTGTGCCAACTGTGGCGAAACACTCGAATACTCTTGAAGCAAGCAAGTGACTGAAACTGCAATTACGACAATGTCAGGGGCGAACCTTGCTGGGAGGTGAAGCGGCGTCCTCCCACCCCTGTTCCTGTTTAAAAGTTCTCCAGTGAGTCATTGTGCTGACGAGCTCGTGGATGAAGCACCCGCATGCCTGTGAGAGGTACCTGACCTGAGAAAAATGTTGGCAGCCTACTCCCCAAACCCCAGAATTGAAAGACTGTTATCTTTGCTGATGACGGTTAAAGAACCAGAACCACGTGTCTAGAGATCAGCACTATCTGCGCCAACTGTGGCGAAACACTCGAACACTCTTGAAGCAAGCAAGTCACTGAAACTGCATTTATCACAATGCCAGGGGCGAACCTTGCTGGGAGGTGAAGCGGCGTCCTCCCACCTCTGATCCTGTTTAATAGTACTCCCGTGAGTCATTGAGCTGACGAGCTTGTGGATGAAGCACCCGCATGCCTGTGAGAGGTACCTGACCTGAGAAAGATGTAGGCAGTCTAATCAGCAAACCCCAAATTTCAAAGACTATAATCTCTACTGATGACGGTTAAAAGAACCAGAAACACGTGTCTAGAGATCAGCACTATCTGCGCCAACTGTGGCGAAACACTCGAACACTGGTGAAGCAAGCAAGTAACCCAAACTGCATTTACCACAATGCCAGGGGTGAACCTTCCTGGGAGGTGAAGCAGTGTGCTCCCACCCCTGTTCCTGTTTTATAGTTCTCCAGTGAGTCATTGAGCTGACGAGCTCATGGATGAAGCACCCGCATGCCTGTGAGAGGTACCTGACCTGAGAAAGATGTTGGCAGCCTACTCAGCAAACCCCAAATTTCAAAGACTGTAATCTCTACTGATGACAGTTAAAGAACCAGAAACACGTGTCTAGAGATCAGCACTATCTGTGCCAACTGTGGCGAAACACTCGAATACTCTTGAAGCAAGCAAGTGACTGAAACTGCAATTACGACAATGTCAGGGGCGAACCTTGCTGGGAGGTGAAGCGGCGTCCTCCCACCCCTGTTCCTGTTTAAAAGTTCTCCAGTGAGTCATTGTGCAGACGAGCTCGTGGATGAAGCACCCGCATGCCTGTGAGAGGTACCAGACCTGATAAAGATGTTGGCAGCCTTCTCCCCAAGCCCCAGAATGTAAAGACTGTAATCTTTACTGATGACGGTTAAAGAACCAGAAGCACGTGTCTAGTGATCAGCAATATCTGCGCCAACTGTGGCGAAACACTCTAACACTCTTGAAGCAAGCAAGTCACTGAAACTGCATTTATCACAATGCCAGGGGCGAACCTTGCTGGGAAGTGAAGCGGTGAGCTCCCACCCCTGCTCCTGTTTAGTAGTACTCCCATGAGTCATTGAGCTGACGAGCTCCTGGATGAAGCACCTGCCTGCCTGTGAGAGGTACCTGACCTGAGAAAGATGTTGGCAGCCTACTCAGCAAACCCCACATTTGAAAGACTTTAATCTCTACCTATGACAGATAAAGAACCAGAACCACGTGTCTAGAGATCAGCACTATCAGCGCCAACTGTGGCGAAACACTCGAACACTCTTGAAGCAAGCAAGTAACTGAAACTGCATTTACCACAAATCCAGGGGAGAACCTTGCTGGGAGGTGAAGCGGTGTACTCCCACCCCTGTTCCTGTTTAATAGTACTCCTGTGAGTCATTGAGCTGACGAGCTCATGGATGACGCACCTGCATGCCTGTGAGAGGTACCTGACCTGAGAAAGATGTTGGTAGCCTACTCAGCAAACCCCAAATTTCAAAGACTGCAATCTCTACTGATGACTGATAAAGAACCAGAAACACGTGTCTAGAGATCAGCACTCTCTGTGCCAACTATGGCGAAACACTCGAACACTCTTGAAGCAAGCAAGTAACTGAAACTGCAATTACCACAATGTCAGGGGCGAACCTTGCTGGGAGGTGAAGCGGCGTCCTCCCACCCCTGTTCCTGTTTAATAGTTCTCCAGTGAGTCATTGAGCTGACGAGCTTGTGGATGAAGCACCCGCATGCCTGTGAGAGGTACCTGACCTGAGAAAAATGTTGGCAGCCTACTCCCCAAACCCCAGAATTGAAAGACTGTAATCTTTGCTGATGACGGTTAAAGAACCAGAAACACGTGTCTAGAGATCAGCACTATCTGCGCCAACTGTGGCGAAACACTCGAACACTCTTGAAGCAAGCAAGTCACTGAAACTGCATTTTACACAATGCCAGGGGCGAACCTTGCTGGGAGGTGAAGCGGCGTCCTCCCACCTCTGATCCTGTTTAACAGTACTCCCGTGAGTCATTGAGCTGACGAGCTTCTGGATGAAGCACCCGCATGCCTGTGAGAGGTACCTGACCTGAGAAAGATTTTGGCAGTCTAATCAGCAAACCCCAAATTTCAAAGACTGTAATCTCTACTGATGACGGTTAAAGAACCAGAAACATGTGTCTAGAGATCAGCACTATCTGCGCCAACTGTGGCGAAACACTCGAACACTATTGAAGCAAGAAAGTAACCCAAACTGCATTTACCACAATGCAGGGGGTAAACCTTCCTGGGAGGTGAAGCGGTGTGCTCCCACCCCTGTTCCTGTTTTATACTTCTCCAGTGAGTCATTGAGCTGACGAGCTCATGGATGAAGCCCCTGCATGCCTGTGAGAGGTACCTGACCTGAGAAAGATGTTGGCAGCCTACTCAGCAAACCCCAAATTTCAAAGACTGTAATCTCTACTGATGACAGTTAGAGAACCAGAAACACGTGTCTAGAGATCAGCACTCTCTGTGCCAACTGTGGCGAAACACTCAAACACTCTTGAAGCAAGCAAGTAACTGAAACTGCAATTACCACAATGTCAGGGGCTAACCTTGCTGGGAGGTCAAGCGGCGTCCTCCCACCTCTGTTCCTGTTTAATAGTTCTCCTGTGAGCCATTGAGCTGACGATCTCGTGGATGAAGCACCCGCATGCCTGTGAGAGGTACCAGACCTGAGAAAGATGTTGGCAGCCTACTCCCCAAACCCTAGAATGTAAAGACTGTAATCTTTACTGATGACGGTTAAAGAACCAGAAGCATGTGTCTAGAGATCAGCACTATCTGCGCCAACTGTGGCGAAACACTCGAACACTCTTGAAGCAAGCAAGTCACTGAAACTGCATTTACCACAATGCCAGGGGCGAACCTTGCCGGGAGGTGAAGCGGAGTCCTCCCACCCCTGTTCCTGTTTAATATTCTCCAGTGAGTCATTGAGTAGACGAGCTCGTGGATGAAGCATCCGCATGCCAGTGAGAGGTACCTGACCTGAGAAAGATGTTGGCAGCTTACTCAGCAAACCCCAAATTTCAAAGACTGTAATCTCTACTGATGACAGTTAAAGAACCAGAAACACGTGTCTAGAGATCAGCACTATCTGCGCCAACTGTGGTGAAACACTCGAACACTCTTGAAGCAAGCAAGCAACCCAAACTGCATTTACCACAATGCCAGGGGTGAACTTTCCTGGGAGGTGAAGCGGTGTGCTCCCACCCCTGTTCCTGTTTTATAGTTCTCCAGTGAGTCATTGAGCTGACGAGCTCATGGATGACGCACCTGCATGCCTGTGAGAGGTACCTGACCTGAGAAAGATGTTGGCAGCCTACTCAGCAAACCCCAAATTTCAAAGACTGCAATCTCTACTGATGACAGATAAAGAACCAGAAACACGTGTCTAGAGATCAGCACTCTCTGTGCCAACTATAGCGAAACACTCGAACACTCTTGAAGCAAGCAAGTAACTGAAACTGCAATTACCACAATGTCAGGGGCGAACCTTGCTGGGAGGTGAAGCGGCGTCCTCCCACCCCTGTTCCTGTTTAATAGTTCTCCAGTGAGTCATTGAGCTGACGAGCTTGTGGAGGAAGCACCCGCATGCCTGTGAGAGGTACCTGACCTGAGAAAAATGTTGGCAGCCTACTCCCCAAACCCCAGAATTGAAAGACTGTAATCTTTGCTGATGACGGTTAAAGAACCAGAAACACGTGTCTAGAGATCAGCACTATCTGCGCCAACTGTGGCGAAAAACTCGAACACTCTTGAAGCAAGCAAGTCACTGAAACTGCATTTTACACAATGCCAGGGGCGAACCTTGCTGGGAGGTGAAGCGGCGTCCTCCCACCTCTGATCCTGTTTAACAGTACTCCCGTGAGTCATTGAGCTGACGAGCTTCTGGATGAAGCACCCGCATGCCTGTGAGAGGTACCTGACCTGAGAAAGATGTTGGCAGTCTAATCAGCAACCCGAAATTTCAAAGACTATAATCTCTACTGATGACAGTTAAAGAACCAGAAACACGTGTCTAGAGATCAGCACTATCTGCGCCAACTGTGGCGAAACACTCAAACACTCTTGAAGCAAGGAAGTAACTGAAACTGCATTTACCACAATGCCAAGTGCGAACCTTGCTGGGAGGTGTAGCGGTGTGCTCCCACCCCTGCTCCTGTTTAAAAGTAGTCCCGTAAGTCATTGAGCTGACGAGCTCGTGGATGAAGCACCCGCATGCCTGTGAGAGGTACCTGACCTGAGAAAGATGTTGGCAGCCTACTCAGCAAACCCCACATTTGAATAACTGTAATCTCTACTGATGACGGTTAAAGAACCCGAAATACGTGTATAGAGATCAGCACTATATGCGCCAACTGTGGCGAAAAACTCAAACACTCTTAAAGCAAGCAAGTAACTGAAACTGCATTTACCACAATGACAGGGTGCAAACCTTGCTGGGAGGTGAAGCGGTGTGCTCCCACCCCTGTTCCTGTTTAATAGTACTCCCGTGAGTCATTGAGCTGACAAGCTCATGGATGAAGTACCCGCATGCCTGTGAGAGGTACCTGACCTGAGAAATATGTTGGCAGCCTACTCAGCAAACCCCAAATTTCAAAGACTGTAATCTCTACTGATGACAATTAAAGAACCAGAAACACGTGTCTAGAGATCAGCACTATCTGTGCCAACTGTGGCGAAACACTCGAACACTCTTGAAGCAAGCAAGTAACTGAAACTGCAATTACCACAATGTCAGGGGCGAACCTTGCTGAGAGGTGAAGCGGCGTCCTCCCACCCCTGTTCCTGTTTAATAGTTCTCCAGTGAGTCATTGAGCTGACGAGCTCGTGGATGAAGCACCCGCATGCCTGTGAGAGGTACCAGACCTGAGAAAAATGTTGGCAGCCTACTCCCCAAAACCCAAAATTGAAAGACTGTAATCTTTGCTGATGACGGTTAAAGAACCAGAAACACGTGTCTAGAGATCAGCCTTATCTGCGCCAACTGTGGCGAAACAATCGAACACTCTTGAAGCAAGCAAGTCATTGAAACTGCATTTATCACAATGCCAGGGGCGAACCTTCTGGGAGGTGAAGCGGCGTCCTCCCACCTCTGATCCTGTTTAAAAGTACTCCCGTGAGTCATTGAGCTGACGAGCTTGTGGATGAAGCACCCGCATGCCTGTGAGAGGTACCTGACCTGAGAAAGATGTTGGCAGTCTAATCAGTAAACCCCAAATTTCAAAAACTATAATCTCTACTGATGACGGTTAAAGAACCAGAAACACGTGTCTAGAGATCAGCACTATCTGCGCCAACTGTGGTGAAACATTCGAACACTCGTGAAGCAAGCAAGTAACCCAAACTGCAATTACCACAATGTCAGGGGCTAACCTTGCTGGGAGGTGAAGCGGCGTCCTCCCACCTCTGTTCCTGTTTAATAGTTCTCCTGTGAGCCATTGAGCTGACGATCTCGTGGATGAAGCACCCGCATGCCTGTGAGAGGCACCAGACCTGAGAAAGATGTTGGCAGCCTACTCCCCAAACCCCAGAATGTAAAGACTGTAATCTTTACTCATGACGGTTAAAGAACCAGAAGCACGTGTCTAGAGATCAGCACTATCTGCGCCAACTGTGGCGAAACACTCAAAATCTCTTGAAGCAAGCAAGTCACTGAAACTGCATTTACCACAATGCCAGGGGCGAACCTTGCCGGGAGGTGAAGCGGGTCCTCCCACCCCTGTTTCTGTTTAATAGTTCTCCAGTGATTCATTGAGATGACGAGCTCGTGGATGAAGCATCCGCATGCCTGTGAGAGGTACCAGACCTGAGAAAGGTGTTGGCAGCCTACTCAGCAAACCCCAGATTTGAAAGACGGTAATCTCTACTGATGACGGTTAAAGAACCAGAAACACGTGTCTAGAGATCAGCACTATCTGCACCAACTGTGGTGAAACAATCGAACACTCTTGAAGCAAGCAAGTAACCCAAACTGCATTTACCACAATGCCAGGGGTGAACCTTCCTGGGAGGTGAAGCAGTGTGCTCCCACCCCTGTTCCTGTTTTATAGTTCTCCAGTGAGTCATTGAGCTGACGAGCTCATGGATGAAGCACCTGCATGCCTGTGAGAGGTACCTGACCTGAGAAAGATGTTGGCAGCCTACTCAGCAAACCCAAAATTTCAAAGACTGTAATCTCTACTGATGACAGTTAAAGAACCAGAAACACGTGTCTAGAGATCAGCACTATCTGCGCCAACTGTGGTGAAACACTCGAACACTCTTGAAGCAAGCAAGTAACCCTAACTGCATTTACCACAATGCCAGGGGTGAACGTTCCTGGGAGGTGAAGCGGTGTGCTCCCACCCCTGTTCCTGTTTTATAGTTCTCCCGTGAGTCATTGAGCTGACGAGCTCATGGATGAAGCACCTGCATGCCTGTGAGAGGTACCTGACCTGAGAAAGATGTTGGCAGCCTACTCAGCAAACCCCACATTTGAAAAACTGTAATCTCTACTGATGACGGTTAAAGAACCAGAAACACGTGTATAGAGATCAGCACTATATGCGCCAACTGTGGCGAAAAACTCAAACACTCTTAAAGCAAGCAAGTAACTGAAACTGCATTTACCACAATGACAGGGTGCAAACCTTGCTGGGAGGTGAAGCGGTGTGCTCCCACCCCTGTTCCTGTTTAATAGTACTCCCGTGAGTCATTGAGCTGACAAGCTCGTGGATGAAGCACCCGCATGCCTGTGAGAGGTACCTGATCTGAGAAAGATGTTGGCAGCCTATTCAGCAAACCCCAAATTTCAAAGACTGTAATCTCTACTGATGACAGTTAAAGAACCAGAAACACGTGTCTAGAGATCAGCACTATCTGCGCCAACTGTGGTGAAACACTCAAACACTCTTGAAGCAAGCAAGTAACTGAAACTGCATTTACCACAATGACAGGGTGCAAACCTTGCTGGGAGGTGAAGCGGTGTGCTCCCACCCCTGTTCCTGTTTAATAGTACTCCCGTGAGTCATTGAGCTGACGAGCTTGTGGATGAAGCACCCGCATGCCTGTGAGAGGTACCTGACCTGAGAAAGATGTTGAAAGACTAATCAGCAAACCCCAAACTTCAAAAACTATAATCTCTACTGATGACGGTTAAAGAACCAGAAACACGTGTCTAGAGATCAGCACTATCTGCGCCAACTGTGGCGAAACATTCGAACACTCGTGAAGCAAGCAAGTAACCCAAACTGCATTTACCACAATGCCAGGGGTGAACCTTCCTGGGAGGTGAAGCGGTGTGCTCCCACCCCTGTTCCTGTTTTATAGTTCTCCAGTGAGTCATTGAGCTGACGAGCTCATGGATGAAGCACCCGCATGCCTGTGAGAGGTACCTGACCTGTGAAAGATGTTGGCAGCCTACTCAGCAAACCCCAGATTTGAAAGACGGTAATCTCTACTGATGACGGTTAAAGAACCAGAAACACGTGTCTAGAGATCAGCACTATCTGCACCAACTGTGGTGAAACACTCGAACACTCTTGAAGCAAGCAAGTAACCCAAAATGCATTTACCACAATGCCAGGGGTCAACCTTCCTGGGAGGTGAAGCAGTGTGCTCCCACCCCTGTTCCTGTTTTATAGTTCTCGAGTGAGTCATTGAGCTGACGAGCTCATGGATGAAGCACCCGCATGCCTGTGAGAGGTACCTGACCTGAGAAAGATGTTGGCAGCCTACTCAGCAAACCCCAAATTTGAAAGACTGTAATCTCTACTGATGACAGTTAAAGAACCAGAAACACGTGTCTAGAGATCAGCACTATCTGCGCCAACTGTGGTGAAACACTCAAACACTCTTGAAGCAAGGAAGTAACTGAAACTGCATTTACCACAATGCCAGGTGCGAACCTTGCTGGGAGGTGTAGCGGTGTGCTCCCGCCCCTGCTCCTGTTTAAAAGTAGTCCCGTAAGTCATTGAGCTGATGAGCTTGTGGTGGAAGGACCCGCATGACTGTGAGAGGTACCTGACCTGAAAAAGATGTTGGCAGCCTACTCAGCAAACCCCACATTTGAAAAACTGTAATCTCTACTGATGACGGTTAAAGAACCAGAAACACGTGTATAGAGATCAGCACTATATGCGCCAACTGTGGCGAAAAACTCAAACACTCTTAAAGCAAGCAAGTAACTGAAACTGCATTTACCACAATGACAGGGTGCAAACCTTGCTGGGAGGTGAAGCGGTGTGCTCCCACCCCTGTTCCTGTTTAATAGTACTCCCGTGAGTCATTGAGCTGACAAGCTCGTGGATGAAGCACCCGCATGCCTGTGAGAGGTACCTGATCAGAGAAAGATGTTGGCAGCCTACTCAGCAAACCCCAAATTTCAAAGACTGTAATCTCTACTGATGACAGTTAAAGAACCAGAAACACGTGTCTAGAGATCACCACTCTCTGTGCCAACTGTGGCGAAACACTCAAACACTCTTGAAGCAAGCAAGCAACCCAAACTGCATTTACCACAATGCCAGGGGTGAACCTTCCTGGGAGGTGAAGCGGTGTGCTCCCACCCCTGTTCCTGTTTTATAGTTCTCCAGTGAGTCATTGAGCTGACGAGCTCATGGATGAAGCCCCTGCATGCCTGTGAGAGGTACCTGACCTGAGAAAGATGTTGGCAGCCTACTCAGCAAACCCCAAATTTCAAAGACTGTAATCTCTACTGATGACAGTTAAAGAACCAGAAACCCGTGTTTAGAGATCAGCACTCTCTGTGCCAACTGTGGCGAAACACTCGAACACTCTTGAAGCAAGCAAGTAACTGAAACTGCAATTACCACAATGTCAGGGGCTAACCTTGCTGGGAGGTGAAGCGGCGTCCTCCCACCTCTGTTCCTGTTTAATAGTTCTCCTGTGAGCCATTGAGCTGACGATCTCGTGGATGAAGCACCCGCATGCCTGTGAGAGGTACCAGACCTGAGAAAGATGTTGGCAGCCTACTCCCCAAACCCCAGAATGTAAAAACTGTAATCTTTACTGATGACGGTTAAAGAACCAGAAGCATGTGTCTAGAGATCAGCACTATCTGCGCCAACTGTGGCGAAACACTCGAACACTCTTGAAGCAAGCAAGTCACTGAAACTGCATTTACCACAATGCCAGGGGCGAACCTTGCCGGGAGGTGAAGCGGAGTCCTCCCACCCCTGTTCCTGTTTAATAGTTCTCCAGTGAGTCATTGAGATGACGAGCTCGTGGATGAAGCATCCGCATGCCTGTGAGAGGTACCTGACCTGAGAAAGATGTTGGCAGCTTACTCAGCAAACCCCAAATTTCAAAGACTGTAATCGCTACTGATGACAGTTAAAGAACCAGAAACACGTGTCTAGAGATCAGCACTATCTGCGCCAACTGTGGTGAAACACTCGAACACTCTTGAAGCAAGCAAGCAACCCAAACTGCATTTACCACAATGCCAGGGGTGAACCTTCCTGGGAGGTGAAGCGGTGTGCTCCCACCCCTGTTCCTGTTTTATAGTTCTCCAGTGAGTCATTGGCTGACGAGCTCATGGATGACGCACCTGCATGCCTGTGAGAGGTTCCTGACCTGAGAAAGATGTTGGATGCCTACTCAGCAAACCCCAAATTTCAAAGACTGTAATCTCTACTGATGACAGTTAAAGAACCAGAAACACGTGTCTAGAGATCAGCACTCTCTGTGCCAACTATGGCGAAACACTCGAACACTCTTGAAGCAAGCAAGTAACTGAAACTGCAAATACCACAATGTCAGGGGCGAACCTTGCTGGGAGGTGAAGCGGCGTCCTCCCACCCCTGTTCCTGTTTAATAGTTCTCCAGTGAGTCATTGAGCTGACGAGCTTGTGGATGAAGCACCCACATGCCTGTGAGAGGTACCTGACCTGAGAAAAATGTTGGCAGCCTACTCCCCAAACCCCAGAATTGAAAGACTGTAATCTTTGCTGATGACGGTTAAAGAACTAGAAACACGTGTCTAGAGATCAGCACTATCTGCGCCAAATGTGGCGAAACACTCGAACACTCTTGAAGCAAGCAAGTCACTGAAACTGCATTTATCACAATGCCAGGGGCGAACCTTGCTGGGAGGTGAAGCGGTGTCCTCCCACCTCTGATTCTGTTTAATAGTACTCCCGTGAGTCATTGAGCTGACGAGCTTGTGGATGAAGCACCCGCATGCCTGTGAGAGGTACCTGACCTGAGAAAGATGTTGGCAGTCTAATCAGCAAACCCCAAATTTCAAAGACTATAATCTCTACTGATGACGGTTAAAGAACCAGAAACACGTGTCTAGAGATCAGCACTATCTGCGCCAACTGTGGCGAAACACTCGAACACTCGTGAAGCAAGCAAGTAACCCAAACTGCATTTACCACAATGCCAGGGGTGAACCTTCCTGGGAGGTGAAGCGGTGTGCTCCCACCCCTGTTCCTGTTTTATAGTTCTCCAGTGAGTCATTGAGCTGACGAGCTCATGGATGAAGCACCCGCATGCCTGTGAGAGGTACCTGACCTGAGAAAGATGTTGGCAGCCTACTCAGCAAACCCCAAATTTCAAAGACTGTAATCTCTACTGATGACAGTTAAAGAACCAGAAACACGTGTCTAGAGATCAGCACTATCAGCGCCAACTGTGGCGAAACACTCAAACACTCTTGAAGCAAGCAAGTAACTGAAACTGCATTTACCACAAAACCAGGGGAGAACCTTGCTGGGAGGTGAAGCGGTGTGCTCCCACCCCTGTTCCTGTTTAATAGTACTCCTGTGAGTCATTGAGCTGACGAGCTCATGGATGAAGCACCCGCATGCCTGTGAGAGGTACCTGACCTGAAAAAGATTTTGGCAGTCTAATCAGCAAACCCCAAATTTCAAAGACTGTAATCTCTACTGATGACGGTTAAAGAACCAGAAACATGTGTCTAGAGATCAGCACTATCAGCGCCAACTGTGGCGAAACACTCGAAACACTACTGAAGCAAGAAAGTAACCCAAACTGCATTTATCACAATGCCAGGGGTGAACCTTCCTGGGAGGTGAAGCGGTGTGCTCCCACCCCTGTTCCTGTTTTATAGTTCTCCAGTGAGTCATTGAGCTGACGAGCTCATGGATGAAGCACCCGCATGCCTGTGAGAGGTACCTGACCTGAGAAAGATGTTGGCAGCATACTCAGCAAACCCCAAATTTCAAAGACTGTAATCTCTACTGATGACAGTTAAAGAACCAGAAACACGTGTCTAGAGATCAGCACTATCTGCGCCAACTGTGGCGAAACACTCAAACACTCTTGAAGCAAGGAAGTAACTGAAACTGCATTTACCACAATGCCAGGTGCGAACCTTGCTGGGAGGTGTAGCGGTGTGCTCCCACCCCTGCTCCTGTTTAAAAGTAGTCCCGTAAGTCATTGAGCTGATGAGCTTGTGGTGGAAGGACCCGCATGCCTGTGAGAGGTACCTGACCTGAGAAAGATGTCGGCAGCCTACTCAGCAAACCCCACATTTGAAAAACTGTAATCTCTACTGATGATGGTTAAAGAACCAGAAACACGTGTATAGAGATCAGCACTATATGCGCCAACTGTGGCGAAAAACTCAGACACTCTTAAAGCAAGCAAGTAACTGAAACTGCATTTACCACAGTGACAGGGTGCAAACCTTGCTGGGAGGTGAAGCGGTGTGCTCCCACCCCTGTTCCTGTTTAATAGTACTCCCGTGAGTCATTGAGCTGACAAGCTCGTGGATGAAGCACCCGCATGCCTGTGAGAGGTACCTGATCAGAGAAAGATGTTGGCAGCCTACTCAGCAAACCCCAAATTTCAAAGACTGTAATCTCTACTGATGACAGTTAAAGAACCAGAAACACGTGTCTAGAGATCACCACTCTCTGTGCCAACTGTGGCGAAACACTCAAACACTCTTGAAGCAAGCAAGCAACCCAAACTGCATTTACCACAATGCCAGGGGTGAACCTTCCTGGGAGGTGAAGCGGTGTGCTCCCACCCCTGTTCCTGTTTTATAGTTCTCCAGTGAGTCATTGAGCTGACGAGCTCATGGATGAAGCCCCTGCATGCCTGTGAGAGGTACCTGACCTTAGAAAGATGTTGGCAGCCTACTCAGCAAACCCCAAATTTCAAAGACTGTAATCTCTACTGATGACAGTTAAAGAACCAGAAACCCGTGTTTAGAGATCACCACTCTCTGTGCCAACTGTGGCGAAACACTCGAACACTCTTGAAGCAAGCAAGTAACTGAAACTGCAATTACCACAATGTCAGGGGCTAACCTTGCTGGGAGGTGAAGCGGCGTCCTCCCACCTCTGTTCCTGTTTAATAGTTCTCCTGTGAGCCATTGAGCTGACGATCTCGTGGATGAAGCACCTGCATGCCTGTGAGAGGTACCAGACCTGAGAAAGATGTTGGCAGCCTACTCCCCAAACCCCAGAATGTAAAGACTGTAATCTTTACTGATGACGGTTAAAGAACCAGAAGCATGTGTCTAGAGATCAGCACTATCTGCGCCAACTGTGGCGAAACACTCGAACACTCTTGAAGCAAGCAAGTCACTGAAACTGCATTTACCACAATGCCAGGGGCGAACCTTGCCGGGAGGTGAAGCGGAGTCCTCCCACCCCTGTTCCTGTTTAATAGTTCTCCAGTGAGTCATTGAGATGACGAGCTCGTGGATGAAGCATCCGCATGCCTGTGAGAGGTACCTGACCTGAGAAAGATGTTGGCAGCTTACTCAGCAAACCCCAAATTTCAAAGACTGTAATCGCTACTGATGACAGTTAAAGAACCAGAAACACGTGTCTAGAGATCAGCACTATCTGCGCCAACTGTGGTGAAACACTCGAACACTCTTGAAGCAAGCAAGCAACCCAAACTGCATTTACCACAATGCCAGGGGTGAACCTTCCTGGGAGGTGAAGCGGTGTGCTCCCACCCCTGTTCCTGTTTTATAGTTCTCCAGTGAGTCATTGGCTGACGAGCTCATGGATGACGCACCTGCATGCCTGTGAGAGGTTCCTGACCTGAGAAAGATGTTGGATGCCTACTCAGCAAACCCCAAATTTCAAAGACTGTAATCTCTACTGATGACAGTTAAAGAACCAGAAACACGTGTCTAGAGATCAGCACTCTCTGTGCCAACTATGGCGAAACACTCGAACACTCTTGAAGCAAGCAAGTAACTGAAACTGCAAATACCACAATGTCAGGGGCGAACCTTGCTGGGAGGTGAAGCGGCGTCCTCCCACCCCTGTTCCTGTTTAATAGTTCTCCAGTGAGTCATTGAGCTGACGAGCTTGTGGATGAAGCACCCGCATGCCTGTGAGAGGTACCTGACCTGAGAAAAATGTTGGCAGCCTACTCCCCAAACCCCAGAATTGAAAGACTGTAATCTTTGCTGATGACGGTTAAAGAACTAGAAACACGTGTCTAGAGATCAGCACTATCTGCGCCAAATGTGGCGAAACACTCGAACACTCTTGAAGCAAGCAAGTCACTGAAACTGCATTTATCACAATGCCAGGGGCGAACCTTGCTGGGAGGTGAAGTGGTGTCCTCCCACCTCTGATTCTGTTTAATAGTACTCCCGTGAGTCATTGAGCTGACGAGCTTGTGGATGAAGCACCCTCATGCCTGTGAGAGGTACCTGACCTGAGAAAGATGTTGGCAGTCTAATCAGCAAACCCCAAATTTCAAAGACTATAATCTCTACTGATGACGGTTAAAGAACCAGAAACACGTGTCTAGAGATCAGCACTATCTGCGCCAACTGTGGCGAAACACTCGAACACTCGTGAAGCAAGCAAGTAACCCAAACTGCATTTACCACAATGCCAGGGGTGAACCTTCCTGGGAGGTGAAGCGGTGTGCTCCCACCCCTGTTCCTGTTTTATAGTTCTCCAGTGAGTCATTGAGCTGACGAGCTCATGGATGAAGCACCCGCATGCCTGTGAGAGGTACCTGACCTGAGAAAGATGTTGGCAGCCTACTCAGCAAACCCCAAATTTCAAAGACTGTAATCTCTACTGATGACAGTTAAAGAACCAGAAACACGTGTCTAGAGATCAGCACTATCAGCGCCAACTGTGGCGAAACACTCAAACACTCTTGAAGCAAGCAAGTAACTGAAACTGCATTTACCACAAAACCAGGGGAGAACCTTGCTGGGAGGTGAAGCGGTGTGCTCCCACCCCTGTTCCTGTTTAATAGTACTCCTGTGAGTCATTGAGCTGACGAGCTCATGGATGAAGCACCCGCATGCCTGTGAGAGGTACCTGACCTGAAAAAGATTTTGGCAGTCTAATCAGCAAACCCCAAATTTCAAAGACTGTAATCTCTACTGATGACGGTTAAAGAACCAGAAACATGTGTCTAGAGATCAGCACTATCTGCGCCAACTGTGGCGAAACACTCAAACACTCTTGAAGCAAGAAAGTAACTGAAACTGCATTTACCACAATGCCAGGTGCGAACCTTGCTGGGAGGTGTAGCGGTGTGCTCCCACCCCTGCTCCTGTTTAAAAGTAGTCCCGTAAGTCATTGAGCTGATGAGCTTGTGGTGGAAGGACCCGCATGCCTGTGAGAGGTACCTGACCTGAGAAAGATGTCGGCAGCCTACTCAGCAAACCCCACATTTGAAAAACTGTAATCTCTACTGATGATGGTTAAAGAACCAGAAACACGTGTATAGAGATCAGCACTATATGCGCCAACTGTGGCGAAAAACTCAGACACTCTTAAAGCAAGCAAGTAACTGAAACTGCATTTACCACAGTGACAGGGTGCAAACCTTGCTGGGAGGTGAAGCGGTGTGCTCCCACCCCTGTTCCTGTTTAATAGTACTCCCGTGAGTCATTGAGCTGACAAGCTCGTGGATGAAGCACCCGCATGCCTGTGAGAGGTACCTGATCAGAGAAAGATGTTGGCAGCCTACTCAGCAAACCCCAAATTTCAAAGACTGTAATCTCTACTGATGACAGTTAAAGAACCAGAAAGACGTGTCTAGAGATCACCACTCTCTGTGCCAACTGTGGCGAAACACTCGAACACTCTTGAAGCAAGCAAGTAACTGAAACTGCAATTACCACAATGTCAGGGGCGAACCTTGCTGGGAGGTGAAGCGGCGTCCTCCCACCCCTGTTCCTGTTTAATAGTTCTCCAGTGAGTCATTGAGCTGACGAGCTCGTGGATGAAGCACCCGCATGCCTGTGAGAGGTACCAGACCTGAGAAAAATGTTGGCAGCCTACTCCCCAAACCCCAGAATTGAAAGACTGTAATCTTTGCTGATGATGGTTAAAGAACCAGAAACACGTGTCTAGAGATCAGCACTATCTGCGCCAACTGTGGCGAAACACTCGAACACTCTTGAAGCAAGCAAGTCACTGAAACTGCATTTATCACAATGCCAGGGTCGAACCTTCTGGGAGGTGAAGCGGCGTCCTCCCACCTCTGATCCTGTTTAATAGTACTCCCGTGAGTCATTGAGCTGACGAGCTTGTGGATGAAGCACCCGCATGCCTGTGAGAGGTACCTGACCTGAGAAAGATGTTGGCAGTCTAATCAGCAAACCCCAAATTTCAAAAACTATAATCTCTACTGATGACGGTTAAAGAACCAGAAACACGTGTCTAGAGATCAGCACTATCTGCACCAACTGTGGTGAAACATTCGAACACTCGTGAAGCAAGCAAGTAACCCAAACTGCATTTACCACATTGCCAGGGGTGAACCTTCCTGGGAGGTGAAGCGGTGTGCTCCCACCCCTGTTCCTGTTTTATAGTTCTCCAGTTTGTCATTGAGCTGACGAGCTCATGGATGAAGCACCCGCATGCCTGTGAGAGGTACCTGACCTGAGAAAGATGTTGGCAGCCTGCTCAGCAAACCCCACATTTGAAAGACTTTAATCTCTACCTGTGACAGTTAAAGAACCAGAACCACGTGTCTAGAGATCAGCACAATCGGCGCCAACTGTGGCGAAACACTCGAACACTCTTGAAGCAAGCAAGTAACTGAAACTGCATTTACCACAATGCCAGGGGCGAACCTTGATGGGAGGTGAAGCGGTGTGCTCCCACCCCTGTTCCTGTTTAATAGTACTCCCGTGAGTCATTGAGCTGACGAGTTCGTGGATGAAGCACCCGCATGCCTGTGAGAGGTTCCTGACCTGAGAAAGATGTTGGCAGTCTAATCAGCAAACCTCAAATTTCAAATACTGTAATCTCTACTGATGATGGTTAAAGAACCAGAAACACGTGTCTAGAGATCAGCACTATCTGTGCCAACTGTGGCGAAACACTCGAACACTCTTGAAGCAAGCAAGTAACTGAAACTGCAATTACCACAATGTCAGGGGCTAACCTTGCTGGGAGGTGAAGCGGCGTCCTCCCACCCCTGTTCCTGTTTAATAGTTCTCCAGTGAGTGATTAAGCTGACAAGCTGGTGGATGAAGCACCTGCATGCCTGTGAGAGGTACCTGACCTGAGAAAGATGTTGGGAGCCTACTCAGCAAACCCCACATTTGCAAGACAGTAAGCTCTACTGATGACGGTTAAAGAACCAGAAACACGTGTCTAGAGATCAGCACTATCTGCGCCAACTGTGGAGAAACACTCGAACACTCTTGAAGCAAGCAAGTAACTGGAATTGCAATTACCACAATGTCAGGGGCAAACCTTGCTGGGAGGTGAAGCGGCGTCCTCCCACCCCTGTTCCTGTTTAATAGTTCTCCAGTGAGTGATTAAGCTGACAAGCTGGTGGATGAAGCACCCGCATGCCTGTGAGAGGTACCTGACTTGAGAAAGATGTTGGCAGCCTACTCAGCAAACCCCACATTTGAAAGACTGTAATCTCTACCTATGACAGATAAAGAACCAGAACCACGTGTCTAGAGATCAGCACTATCAGCGCCAACTGTGGTGAAACATTCGAACACTCGTGAAGCAAGCAAGTAACCCAAACTGCATTTACCACATTGCCAGGGGTGAACCTTCCTGGGAGGTGAAGCGGTGTGCTCCCACCCCTGTTCCTGTTTTATAGTTCTCCAGTTTGTCATTGAGCTGACGAGCTTATGGATGAAGCACCCGCATGCCTGTGAGAGGTACCTGACCTGAGAAAGATGTTGGCAGCCTGCTCAGCAAACCCCACATTTGAAAGACTTTAATCTCTACCTGTGACAGTTAAAGAACCAGAACCACGTGTCTAGAGATCAGCACAATCGGCGCCAACTGTGGCGAAACACTCGAACACTCTTGAAGCAAGCAAGTAACTGAAACTGCATTTACCACAATGCCAGGGGCGAACCTTGATGGGAGGTGAAGCGGTGTGCTCCCACCCCTGTTCCTGTTTAATAGTACTCCCGTGAGTCATTGAGCTGACGAGTTCGTGGATGAAGCACCCGCATGCCTGTGAGAGGTTCCTGACCTGAGAAAGATGTTGGCAGTCTAATCAGCAAACCTCAAATTTCAAATACTGTAATCTCTACTGATGATGGTTAAAGAACCAGAAACACGTGTCTAGAGATCAGCACTATCTGTGCCAACTGTGGCGAAACACTCGAACACTCTTGAAGCAAGCAAGTAACTGAAACTGCAATTACCACAATGTCAGGGGCTAACCTTGCTGGGAGGTGAAGCGGCGTCCTCCCACCCCTGTTCCTGTTTAATAGTTCTCCAGTGAGTGATTAAGCTGACAAGCTGGTGGATGAAGCACCTGCATGCCTGTGAGAGGTACCTGACCTGAGAAAGATGTTGGGAGCCTACTCAGCAAACCCCACATTTGCAAGACAGTAAGCTCTACTGATGACGGTTAAAGAACCAGAAACACGTGTCTAGAGATCAGCACTATCTGCGCCAACTGTGGAGAAACACTCGAACACTCTTGAAGCAAGCAAGTAACTGGAATTGCAATTACCACAATGTCAGGGGCAAACCTTGCTGGGAGGTGAAGCGGCATCCTCCCACCCCTGTTCCTGTTTAATAGTTCTCCAGTGAGTGATTAAGCTGACAAGCTGGTGGATGAAGCACCCGCATGCCTGTGAGAGGTACCTGACTTGAGAAAGATGTTGGCAGCCTACTCAGCAAACCCCACATTTGAAAGACTGTAATCTCTACTGATGACGGTTAAAGAACCAGAAACACGTGTCTGGAGATCAGCACTATCTGCGCCAACTGTGGCGAAACACTCAAACACTCTTGAAGCAAGGAAGTAACTGAAACTGCATTTACCACAATGCCAGGTGCGAACCTTGCTGGGAGGTGTAGCGGTGTGCTCCCACCCCTGCTCCTGTTTAAAAGTAGTCCCGTAAGTCATTGAGCTGATGAGCTTGTGGTGGAAGGACCCGCATGCCTGTGAGAGGTACCTGACCTGAGAAAGACGTCGGCAGCCTACTCAGCAAACCCCACATTTGAAAAACTGTAATCTCTACTGATGATGGTTAAAGAACCAGAAACACGTGTATAGAGATCAGCACTATATGCGCCAACTGTGGCGAAAAACTCAAACACTCTTAAAGCAAGCAAGTAACTGAAACTGCATTTACCACAGTGACAGGGTGCAAACCTTGCTGGGAGGTGAAGCGGTGTGCTCCCACCCCTGTTCCTGTTTAATAGTACTCCCGTGAGTCATTGAGCTGACAAGCTCATGGATGAAGCACCCGCATGCCTGTGAGAGGTACCTGATCAGAGAAAGATGTTGGCAGCCTACTCAGCAAACCCCAAATTTCAAAGACTGTAATCTCTACTGATGACAGTTAAAGAACCAGAAAGACGTGTCTAGAGATCACCACTCTCTGTGCCAACTGTGGCGAAACACTCGAACACTCTTGAAGCAAGCAAGTAACTAAAACTGCAATTACCACAATGTCAGGGGCGAACCTTGCTGGGAGGTGAAGCGGCGTCCTCCCACCCCTGTTCCTGTTTAATAGTTCTCCAGTGAGTCATTGAGCTGACGAGCTCGTGGATGAAGCACCCGCATGCCTGTGAGAGGTACCAGACCTGAGAAAAATGTTGGCAGCCTACTCCCCAAACCCCAGAATTGAAAGACTGTAATCTTTGCTGATGATGGTTAAAGAACCAGAAACACGTGTCTAGAGATCAGCACTATCTGCGCCAACTGTGGCGAAACACTCGAACACTCTTGAAGCAAGCAAGTCACTGAAACTGCATTTATCACAATGCCAGGGGCGAACCTTCTGGGAGGTGAAGCGGCGTCCTCCCACCTCTGATCCTGTTTAATAGTACTCCCGTGAGTCATTGAGATGAAGCACCCGCATGCCTGTGAGATGTACCTGACCTGAGAAAGATGTTGGCAGTCTAATCAGCAAACCCCAAATTTCAAAAACTATAATCTCTACTGATGACGGTTAAAGAACCAGAAACACGTGTCTAGAGATCATCACTATCTGCACCAACTGTGGTAAAACATTCGAACACTCGTGAAGCAAGCAAGTAACCCAAACTGCATTTACCACAATGCCAGGGGTGAACCTTCCTGGGAGGTGAAGCGGTGTCCTCCCACCTCTGATTCTGTTTAATAGTACTCCCGTGAGTCATTGAGCTGACGAGCTCATGGATGAAGCACCCGCATGCCTGTGAGAGGTACCTGACCTGAGAAAGATGTTGGCAGCCTGCTCAGCAAACCCCACATTTGAAAGACTTTAATCTCTACCTGTGACAGTTAAAGAACCAGAACCACGTGTCTAGAGATCAGCACAATCGGCGCCAACTGTGGCGAAACACTCGAACACTCTTGAAGCAAGCAAGTAACTGAAACTGCATTTACCACAATGCCAGGGGCGAACCTTGATGGGAGGTGAAGCGGTGTGCTCCCACCCCTGTTCCTGTTTAATAGTACTCCCGTGAGTCATTGAGCTGACGAGCTCGTGGATGAAGCACCCGCATGCCTGTGAGAGGTTCCTGACCTGAGAAAGATGTTGGATGCCTACTCAGCAAACCCCAAATTCCAAAGACTGTAATCTCTACTGATGACAGTTAAAGAACCAGAAACACGTGTCTAGAGATCAGCACTCTCTGTGCCAACTATGGCGAAACACTCGAACACTCTTTAAGCAAGCAAGTAACTGAAACTGCAAATACCACAATGTCAGGGGCGAACCTTGCTGGGAGGTGAAGCGGCGTCCTCCCACCCCTGTTCCTGTTTAATAGTTCTCCAGTGAGTCATTGAGCTGACGAGCTTGTGGATGAAGCACCCGCATGCCTGTGAGAGGTACCTGACCTGAGAAAAATGTTGGCAGCCTACTCCCCAAACCCCAGAATTGAAAGACTGTAATCTTTGCTGATGACGGTTAAAGAACTAGAAACACGTGTCTAGAGATCAGCACTATCTGCGCCAAATGTGGCGAAACACTCGAACAGTCTTGAAGCAAGCAAGTCACTGAAACTGCATTTATCACAATGCCAGGGGCGAACCTTGCTGGGAGGTGAAGCGGTGTCCTCCCACCTCTGATTCTGTTTAATAGTACTCCCGTGAGTCATTGAGCTGACGAGCTTGTGGATGAAGCACCCGCATGCCTGTGAGAGGTACCTGACCTGAGAAAGATGTTGGCAGCCTACTCAGCAAACCCCAAATTTCAAAGACTGTAATCTCTACTGATGACAGTTAAAGAACCAGAAACACGTGTCTAGAGATCAGCACTATCAGCGCCAACTGTGGCGAAACACTCAAACACTCTTGAAGCAAGCAAGTAACTGAAACTGCATTTACCACAAAACCAGGGGAGAACCTTGCTGGGAGGTGAAGCGGTGTGCTCCCACCCCTGTTCCTGTTTAATAGTACTCCTGTGAGTCATTGAGCTGACGAGCTCATGGATGAAGCACCCGCATGCCTGTGAGAGGTACCTGACCTGAAAAAGATTTTGGCAGTCTAATCAGCAAACCCCAAATTTCAAAGACTGTAATCTCTACTGATGACGGTTAAAGAACCAGAAACATGTGTCTAGAGATCAGCACTATCAGCGCCAACTGTGGCGAAACACTCGAACACTATTGAAGCAAGAAAGTAACCCAAACTGCATTTATCACAATGCCAGGGGTGAACCTTCCTGGGAGGTGAAGCGGTGTGCTCCCACCCCTGTTCCTGTTTTATAGTTCTCCAGTGAGTCATTGAGCTGACGAGCTCATGGATGAAGCACCCGCATGCCTGTGAGAGGTACCTGACCTGAGAAAGATGTTGGCAGCATACTCAGCAAACCCCAAATTTCAAAGACTGTAATCTCTACTGATGACAGTTAAAGAACCAGAAACACGTGTCTAGAGATCAGCACTATCTGCGCCAACTGTGGCGAAACACTCAAACACTCTTGAAGCAAGGAAGTAACTGAAACTGCATTTACCACAATGCCAGGTGCGAACCTTGCTGGGAGGTGTAGCGGTGTGCTCCCACCCCTGCTCCTGTTTAAAAGTAGTCCCGTAAGTCATTGAGCTGATGAGCTTGTGGTGGAAGGACCCGCATGCCTGTGAGAGGTACCTGACCTGAGAAAGATGTCTGCAGCCTACTCAGCAAACCCCACATTTGAAAAACTGTAATCTCTACTGATGATGGTTAAAGAACCAGAAACACGTGTATAGAGATCAGCACTATATGCGCCAACTGTGGCGAAAAACTCAGACACTCTTAAAGCAAGCAAGTAACTGAAACTGCATTTACCACAGTGACAGGGTGCAAACCTTGCTGGGAGGTGAAGCGGTGTGCTCCCACCCCTGTTCCTGTTTAATAGTACTCCCGTGAGTCATTGAGCTGACAAGCTCGTGGATGAAGCACCCGCATGCCTGTGAGAGGTACCTGATCAGAGAAAGATGTTGGCAGCCTACTCAGCAAACCCCAAATTTCAAAGACTGTAATCTCTACTGATGACAGTTAAAGAACCAGAAAGACGTGTCTAGAGATCACCACTCTCTGTGCCAACTGTGGCGAAACACTCGAACACTCTTGAAGCAAGCAAGTAACTGAAACTGCAATTACCACAATGTCAGGGGCGAACCTTGCTGGGAGGTGAAGCGGCGTCCTCCCACCCCTGTTCCTGTTTAATAGTTCTCCAGTGAGTCATTGAGCTGACGAGCTCGTGGATGAAGCACCCGCATGCCTGTGAGAGGTACCAGACCTGAGAAAAATGTTGGCAGCCTACTCCCCAAACCCCAGAATTGAAAGACTGTAATCTTTGCTGATGATGGTTAAAGAACCAGAAACACGTGTCTAGAGATCAGCACTATCTGCGCCAACTGTGGCGAAACACTTGAACACTCTTGAATCAAGCAAGTCACTGAAACTGCATTTATCACAATGCCAGGGGCGAACCTTCTGGGAGGTGAAGCGGCGTCCTCCCACCTCTGATCCTGTTTAATAGCACTCCCGTGAGTCATTGAGATGAAGCACCCGCATGCCTGTGAGATGTACCTGACCTGAGAAAGATGTTGGCAGTCTAATCAGCAAACCCCAAATTTCAAAAACTATAATCTCTACTGATGACGGTTAAAGAACCAGAAACACGTGTCTAGAGATCATCACTATCTGCACCAACTGTGGTAAAACATTCGAACACTCGTGAAGCAAGCAAGTAACCCAAACTGCATTTACCACAATGCCAGGGGTGAACCTTCCTGGGAGGTGAAGCGGTGTGCTCCCACCCCTGTTCCTGTTTTATAGTTCTCCAGTTTGTCATTGAGCTGACGAGCTCATGGATGAAGCACCCGCATGCCTGTGAGAGGTACCTGACCTGAGAAAGATGTTGGCAGCCTGCTCAGCAAACCCCACATTTGAAAGACTTTAATCTCTACCTGTGACAGTTAAAGAACCAGAACCACGTGTCTAGAGATCAGCACAATCGGCGCCAACTGTGGCGAAACACTCGAACACTCTTGAAGCAAGCAAGTAACTGAAACTGCATTTACCACAATGCCAGGGGCGAACCTTGATGGGAGGTGAAGCGGTGTGCTCCCACCCCTGTTCCTGTTTAATAGTACTCCCGTGAGTCATTGAGCTGACGAGCTCGTGGATGAAGCACCCGCATGCCTGTGAGAGGTTCCTGACCTGAGAAAGATGTTGGCAGTGTAATCAGCAAACCTCAAATTTCAAAGACTGTAATCTCTACTGATGATGGTTAAAGAACCAGAAACACGTGTCTAGAGATCAGCACTATCTGTGCCAACTGTGGCGAAACACTCGAACACTCTTGAAGCAAGCAAGTAACTGAAACTGCAATTACCACAATGTCAGGGGCTAACCTTGCTGGGTGGTGAAGCGGCTTCCTCCCACCCCTGTTCCTGTTTAATAGTTCTCCAGTGAGTGATTAAGCTCAAAAGCTGGTAGATGAAGCACCCGCATGCCTGTGAGAGGTACCTGACTTGAGAAAGATGTTGGCAGCCTACTCAGCAAACCCCACATTTGAAAGACTGTAATCTCTACTGATGACGGTTAAAGAACCAGAAACACGTGTCTGGAGATCAGCACTATCTGCGCCAACTGTGGCGAAACACTCAAACACTCTTGAAGCAAGGAAGTAACTGAAACTGCATTTACCACAATGCCAGGTGCGAACCTTGCTGGGAGGTGTAGCGGTGTGCTCCCACCCCTGCTCCTGTTTAAAAGTAGTCCCGTAAGTCATTGAGCTGATGAGCTTGTGGTGGAAGGACCCGCATGCCTGTGAGAGGTACCTGACCTGAGAAAGACGTCGGCAGCCTACTCAGCAAACCCCACATTTGAAAAACTGTAATCTCTACTGATGATGGTTAAAGAACCAGAAACACGTGTATAGAGATCAGCACTATATGCGCCAACTGTGGCGAAAAACTCAAACACTCTCAAAGCAAGCAAGTAACTGAAACTGCATTTACCACAGTGACAGGGTGCAAACCTTGCTGGGAGGTGAAGCGGTGTGCTCCCACCCCTGTTCCTGTTTAATAGTACTCCCGTGAGTCATTGAGCTGACAAGCTCGTGGATGAAGCACCCGCATGCCTGTGAGAGGTACCTGATCAGAGAAAGATGTTGGCAGCCTACTCAGCAAACCCCAAATTTCAAAGACTGTAATCTCTACTGATGACAGTTAAAGAACCAGAAAGACGTGTCTAGAGATCACCACTCTCTGTGCCAACTGTGGCGAAACACTCGAACACTCTTGAAGCAAGCAAGCAACTGAAACTGCAATTACCACAATGTCAGGGGCAAACCTTGCTGAGAGGTGAAGCGGCGTCCTCCCACCCCTGTTCCTGTTTAATAGTTCTTCAGTGAGTCATTGAGCTGACGAGCTCGTGGATGAAGCACCCGCATGCCTGTGAGAGGTACCAGACCTGAGAAAAATGTTGGCAGCCTACTCCCCAAACCCCAGAATTGAAAGACTGTAATCTTTGCTGATGATGGTTAAAGAACCAGAAACACGTGTCTAGAGATCAGCACTATCTGCGCCAACTGTGGCGAAACACTCGAACACTCTTGAAGCAAGCAAGTCACTGAAACTGCATTTATCACAATGCCAGGGGCGAACCTTCTGGGAGGTGAAGCGGCGTCCTCCCACCTCTGATCCTGTTTAATAGTACTCCCGTGAGTCATTGAGCTGACGAGCTTGTGGATGAAGCACCCGCATGCCTGTGAGATGTACCTGACCTGAGAAAGATGTTGGCAGTCTAATCAGCAAACCCCAAATTTCAAAAACTATAATCTCTACTGATGACGGTTAAAGAACCAGAAACACGTGTCTAGAGATCAGCACTATCTGCACCAACTGTGGTGAAACATTCGAACACTCGTGAAGCAAGCAAGTAACCCAAACTGCATTTACCACAATGCCAGGGGTGAACCTTCCTGGGAGGTGAAGCGGTGTGCTCCCACCCCTGTTCCTGTTTTATAGTTCTCCAGTTTGTCATTGAGCTGACGAGCTCATGGATGAAGCACCGCATGCCTGTGAGAGGTACCTGACCTGAGAAAGATGTTGGCAGCCTGCTCAGCAAACCCCACATTTGAAAGACTTTAATCTCTACCTGTGACAGTTAAAGAACCAGATCCACGTGTCTAGAGTTCAGCACAATCGGCGCCAACTGTGGCGAAACACTCGAACACTCTTGAAGAAAGCAAGTAACTGAAACTGCATTTACCACAATGCCAGGGGCGAACCTTGATGGGAGGTGAAGCGGTGTGCTCCCACCCCTGTTCCTGTTTAATAGTACTCCCGTGAGTCATTGAGCTGACGAGCTCGTGGATGAAGCACCCTCATGCCTGTGAGAGGTTCCTGACCTGAGAAAGATGTTGGCAGTCTAATCAGCAAACCTCAAATTTCAAAGACTGTAATCTCTACTGATGATGGTTAAAGAACCAGAAACACGTGTCTAGAGATCAGCACTATCTGTGCCAACTGTGGCGAAACACTCGAACACTCTTGAAGCAAGCAAGTAACTGAAACTGCAATTACCACAATGTCAGGGGCTAACCTTGCTGGGAGGTGAAGCGGCGTCCTCCCACCCCTGTTCCTGTTTAATAGTTCTCCTGTGAGCCATTGAGCTGACGATCTCGTGGATGAAGCACCCGCATGCTTGTGAGAGGTACCAGACCTGAGAAAGATGTTGGCAGCCTACTCCCCAAACCCCAGAATGTAAAGACTGTAATCTTTACTGATGACGGTTAAAGAACCAGAAGCACGTGTCTAGAGATCAGCACTATCTGCACCAACTGTGGTGAAACACTCGAACACTCTTGAAGCAAGCAAGTAACCCAAACTGCATTTACCACAATGCCAGGGGTGAACCTTCCTGGGAGGTGAAGCAGTGTGCTCCCACCCTTGTGCCTGTTTTATAGTTCTCCAGTGAGTCATTGAGCTGACAAGCTCATGGATGAAGCACCCGCATGCCTGTGAGAGGTACCTGACCTGAGAAAGATGTTGGCAGCCTACTCAGCAAACCCCAAATTTCAAAGATTGTAATCTCTACTGATGACAGTTAAAGAACCAGAAACACGTGTCTAGAGATCAGCACTATCTGCGCCAACTGTGGTGAAACACTCGAACACTCTTGAAGCAAGCAAGTAACTGAAACTGCAATTACCACAATGTCAGGGGCTAACCTTGCTGGGAGGTGAAGCGGCGTCCTCCCACCCCTGTTCCTGTTTAATAGTTCTCCTGTGAGCCATTGTGCTGACGAGCTCGTGGATGAAGCACCCGCATGCCTGTGAGAGGTACCAGACCTGATAAAGATGTTTGCAGCCTTCTCCCCAAACCCCAGAATGTAAAGACTGTAATCTTTACTGATGACGGTTAAAGAACCAGAAGCACGTGTCTAGAGATCAGCACTATCTGCGCCAACTGTGGCGAAACACTCGAACACTCTTGAAGCAAGCAAGTCACTGAAACTGCATTTATCACAATGCCAGGGGCGAACCTTGCTGGGAAGTGAAGCGGTGAGCTCCCACCCCTGTTCCTGTTTAGTAGTACTCCCATGAGTCATTGAGCTGACGAGCTCGTGGATGAAGCACCTGCATGCCTGTGAGAGGTACCTGACCTGAGAAAGATGTTGGCAGCCTACTCAGCAAACCCCACATTTGAAAGACTTTAATCTCTACCTATGACAGTTAAAGAACCAGAACCACGTGTCTAGAGATCAGCACTATCTGCGCCAACTGTGGCGAAACACTCGAACACTCTTGAAGCAAGCAAGTCACTGAAACTGCATTTATCACAATGCCAGGGGCGAACCTTGCTGGGAAGTGAAGCGGTGAACTCCCACCCCTGTTCCTGTTTAGTAGTACTCCCATGAGTCATTGAGCTGACTAGCTCGTGGATGAAGCACCCGCATGCCTGTGAGAGGTACCAGACCTGAGAAAGGTGTTGGCAGCCTACTCAGCAAACCCCAGATTTAAAAGACGGTAATCTCTACTGATGACGGTTAAAGAACCAGAAACACGTGTCTAGAGATCAGCACTATCTGCACCAACTGTGGTGAAACACTCGAACACTCTTGAATCAAGCAAGTAACTGAAACTGCATTTACCACAATGCCAGGGGAGAACCTTGCTGGGAGGTGAAGCGGTGTGCTCCCACCCCTGTTCCTGTTTAATAGTACTCCTGTGAGTCATTGAGCAAACGAGCTCATGGATGAAGCACCCGCATGCCTGTGAGAGGTACCTGACCTGAGAAAGATTTTGGCAGTCTAATCAGCAAACCCCAAATTTCAAAGACTGTAATCTCTACTGATGACGGCTAAAGAACCAGAAACATGTGTCTAGAGATCAGCACTATCTGCGCCAACTGTGGCGAAACACTCGAACTCTATTGAAGCAAGAAAGTAACCCAAACTGCATTTACCACAATGCCAGGGGTGAACCTTCCTGGGAGGTGAAGCGGTGTGCTCCCACCCCTGTTCCTGTTTTATGGTTCTCCAGTGAGTCATTGAGCTGACGAGCTCATGGATGAAGCACCCGCATGCCTGTGAGAGGTACCTGACCTGAGAAAGATGTTGGCAGCCTCCTCAGCAAACCCCAAATTTCAAAGACTGTAATCTCTACTGATGACAGTTAAAGAACCAGAAACACGTGTCTAGAGATCAGCACTATCTGCGCCAACTGTGGCGAAACACTCAAACACTCTTGAAGCAAGGAAGTAACTGAAACTGCATTTACCACAATGCCAGGTGCGAACCTTGCTGGGAGGTGTAGCGGTGTGTTCCTACCCCTGCTCCTGTTTAAAAGTAGTCCCGGAAGTCATTGAGCTGATGAGCTTGTGGTGGAAGGACCCGCATGCCTGTGAGAGGTACCTGACCTGAGAAAGATATCGGCAGCCTACTCAGCAAACCCCACATTTGAAAAACTGTAATCTCTACTGATGACAGTTAAAGAACCAGAAACACGTGTCTAGAGATCAGCACTCTCTGTGCCAACTGTGGCGAAACACTCGAACACTCTTGAAGCAAGCAAGTAACTGAAACTGCAATTACCACAATGTCAGGGGCGAACCTTGCTGGGAGGTGAAGCGGCGTCCTCCCACCCCTGCTCCTAATTAATAGTTCGCCAGTGAGTCATTGCGCTGACGAGCTCGTGGATGAAGCGCCCGCATGCCTGTGAGAGGTACTAGACCTGAGAAAAATGTTGGCAGCCTACTCCCCAAACCCCAGAATTGAAAGACTGTAATCTTTGATGATGACGGTTAAAGAACCAGAAACACGTGTCTAGAGATCAGCACTATCTGCGCCAAATGTGGCGAAACACTCAAACACTCTTGAAGCAGGCAAGTCACTGAAACTGCATTTACCACAATGCCAGGGGCGAACCTTGCCGGGAGGTGAAGCGGTGTGCTCCCACCCCTGTTCCTGTTTTATAGTTCTCCAGTGAGTCATTGGCTGACGAGCTCATGGATGACGCACCTGCATGCCTGTGAGAGGTACCTGACCTGAGAAAGATGTTGGATGCCTACTCAGCAAACCCCAAATTTCAAAGACTGTAATCTCTACTGATGACAGTTAAAGAACCAGAAACACGTGTCTAGAGATCAGCACTCTCTGTGCCAACTGTGGCGAAACACTCGAACACTCTTGAAGCAAGCAAGTAACTGAAACTGCAATTACCACAATGTCAGGGGCGAACCTTGCTGGGAGGTGAAGCGGCGTCCTCCCACCCCTGCTCCTAATTAATAGTTCGCCAGTGAGTCATTGCGCTGACGAGCTCGTGGATGAAGCGCCCGCATGCCTGTGAGAGGTACCAGACCTGAGAAAAATGTTGGCAGCCTACTCCCCAAACCCCAGAATTGAAAGACTGTAATCTTTGATGATGACGGTTAAAGAACCAGAAACACGTGTCTAGAGATCAGCACTATCTGCGCCAAATGTGGCGAAACTCTCGAACACTCTTGAAGCAAGCAAGTCACTGAAACTGCATTTACCACAATGCCAGGGGCGAACCTTGCCGGGAGGTGAAGCGGAGTCCTCCCACCCCTGTTCCTGTTTAATAGTTCTCCAGTGAGTCATTGAGATGACGAGCTCGTGGATGAAGCATCCGCATGCCTGTGAGAGGTACCTGACCTGAGAAAGATGTTGGCAGCTTACTCAGCAAACCCCAAATTTCAAAGACTGTAATCTCTACTGATGACAGTTAAAGAACCAGAAACACGTGTCTAGAGATCAGCACTATCTGCGCCAACTGTGGTGAAACACTCGAACACTCTTGAAGCAAGCAAGCAACCCAAACTGCATTTACCACAATGCCAGGGGTGAACCTTCCTGGGAGGTGAAGCGGTGTGCTCCCACCCCTGTTCCTGTTTTATAGTTCTCCAGTGAGTCATTGGCTGACTGTGAGAAGTTGGCCTGGTATATGCTGTTCACTAGTTCTAGTGACCACCTTGTACCATGCCAAGCAACCCTTATGGTGTGGTTGTAAGTCAACCTTTTTGGACTAGCTGCCCTAGTGGTAGCGTAGGCTAAGCAGTCTTTGAGGCTAAACTCGTGATGCGTGTTAAGCAAGCTGTTTTACCAATAGTAACCCCCTTTTATACCAATGAAAGGACACCACACAGATATATATTCAAAATATATATGTATTTATTTCTCAAAGTAACCCCTAGTCTCTTTATGAGCACAGGAGCACAAATCGTCAAACAAGATTATCACAGAATACACAGAAGTTGCACGTTATATGGATAGGCCCTGGTGGCCACTCAAACCATATACTAAAATAGTGGTATAAGTACCACGAACAGGAAAGGAAAAAGGCCTAGGGCCTCTAGAATCGCTGGGCCTACAAGGAGCTAACGTCAGTTAGTGACCAGGAGGTCCACGGGTGGCGTGTGCAGAGCAAATAGTCACACGCGTGCTCCCATAGGTTTCAATGGGTGCGTAAAAAGTACAAAGTTACTGCAAAGGAGATCTTCCGGGTTGACTAGGAACTTAAGATTTGGAACACAGGCACTAGAGATGTAATACTACACTTGGGCACAGGTGTGCCAGCTTTACCTCACCCACAGGAAGCGGGTGCATAGGCCTCGAAGTGCGTCGGGTTTCTTCTATCTGTTCCGTGGAGCTTGAAGACAAAGATGCTGCAGGCGGTCGGTCCGGGAGAGATGCAGTGGATCCAAGAGTGGATCGGAGATGTTGAAGACCTGTAAGCAGAGGGGACAGTGTTCACAGTCACTAGCCAGTGACCAGCGTGGCACCAGGTGGGTACCAGGCGATGTCGGGTGCAAACAGGAAGGAAGGTGTAGCTTGACTCTGCAGCCACGTGGTCCCTGAAGGTCGACGACGTCCAGGAGTCGAGTCACGAGCTGTCCCACGCAGGCTCTCGCTGTCGGCGGTGTCGGCGACTTGATCGAAGCAAACAAGCCTTGGCAAAAGCAATTGTTGTAGGCAAGGAGTTTAAGCTGATGGTTCTGACCAGCAAGGTCAGAGGAACTGCTCCTTTGGAGGGGAGCAAGGGCCAGTCTGGAGCAACCAGACCAGCGGTGTTTGTCGTAGATTTCGTCGCCAAGATGGCCACTAGCCAGCGGGCCAGCAACCGGTTAGGCGCGTCGAGTGGCAAAATGCAGAAGGGCCCCACGCAGATCGTGGAGATGCTGGAGGGCTCACCTTTGGTGCAGATGCTGCTCGAGGGTTGGGCTTCTCAGGACCCAAAGCACAACTTGGAGGGAGCCTCGGTTGTTGCACTGGTCAGCTTGTCGTAGTCGTTTCAAGATGGCTGGCTCCACGTGTCTCGGTGCCTCCACGGGTCTCCTCTTTGCAGGGACTGTGGATCGGGCGGTGAGAGGTCTGGAGGTCCAGGTCTTGTCAGTCTCTGGGCTCGGGCTCCGGCGGGAGGCGGCGGCAAAGCAGACGTTGATTCGCTGGATGGTGCTTGCGTTAGCAAGGTGGTCACTCCCTGACCACAGGGGAGATTGGCTTCAGTCCTCTGTGCAGCAGAGCGTCGAAGTTCCCGTCTTCTTCTTAGTTTTAAGTTGATTCCAGGATGTCTGAAGTCTTAGGACACAGCTCCTACCTTTATTCGGATTCTAGGGGCCGGACTACCTGCTAGGTCCCTCCCTATGGGTGGGACCAGGAAGGGGGGTGGTTACACCCCCAATCCTTTGTCCAGCTCGCCCCAGGCCCGGGACTGGTGTGCCCCAGGACCGGTTTGAACTGGCATATGCACCGAGGCTCCTTGTGAGCCACAGGCATGTCTGGTTTCTTTCAAGCCCTACCTGACCAATACACAAAATCCTGTCTGGGGTGGTGCACGCACCTCCCCTGGCAGGAAACCCTTTGTCCACACCTCCCAAGCTGGAAGGACTCCCAGCAGCAGGAGGGCAGACTTGTGTCTGTGGTGGCAGCATCCATTTTGTGGAGCTGAGGCTATGTCTGATTTTACCCGGGTTTCAGGCACTGTACATGTCGTGTCCCTCTAGAAGGGTGGAATGCTAACCCCGTCGCCAGAATTGGCGAGGGGTTAGTATTCCAATTCGTATGACACCTTACTCGACATGTTTTGATAAAGCCAAACCAAAGATAGCATTTAACCGCGAGGTTCATAATGCACTTAAGAGTATATGGTATGACGATATCTGGAAACAGTAGAAGGAAGTTGTTCCGACCACTGCAGACAGGCTCAGCTCATGCCAGAGCACCATCTCACATGGAACCAAGCACTCTGCCTTCAGGATTGTTAAGGCCTGCCATAGGAGTGACTTATAGGTTACCAGGTGTCCCATTTAAGGTTAGGTATAGGTATACTACACCTAAGTAAGAGGTGATTACACCAACTTACCCCAGCTGAGTGATCAGCCAGTTGTGTCAAATTGTTAGGCCAAGCCTGGGGTGGCATAATACATGCTGCAGCCCTTGGCAGGCCTTGGGTACACCAATGCCCTGGGTACCTAGTGTACACTGGTACAGGGGCTGACAGGGTGATCCACTTCCAATTGGTTATGCACCTAGGGTGCATAGTTTTAATTTAGTAGAGAGAACAGCAGGCTGGGGGTCTGATTGGCAGGCCCACAGCCTCAATATGTCAAAAACCAGTGAAGCAAAAAGCAAAAATTTGGGGTGACCATAGGATAGCAGACCCTACTCTCCTACACAACCCCCCCCCAAACGCTGGGACATTAAACTAGCCTTGACCAGTCTCGTCTTCATGTCCTAAGTGGAAGTACCTGGAGAGACCATCTGCATTCCCATGGTCAGTACCTGGCCGGTGCTCCACTGTAAAGTCCATCCCCTGTAGGGAAATGGACCACCTAAGCAGTTTGGGGTTTTCACCCTTCATCTGATTTAGCCACAAGAGGGGCTTATGGTCGGTCTGAATCTTGAAGTGAGTGCCAAACAAGTATGGCCTCAGCTTCTTCAGGGCCCACACCACAGCAAAGGCCTCCCTCTCAATAGCTGACCAATTCTTCTCTCTGGGGGTCAACCTTCTGCTAATAAAAGCAATGGGTTGGTCTTGACCATCTACATTAAGTTGTGACAGCACAGCTCCCACACCCAACTCAGAAGCATCTGTTTGGACAATAAACTCTTTGGAGTAGTCAGGACTTTTCAGGATAGGTGCAGAGCACATGGCCTCCTTCAGGTCATCAAATGCCTTTTGACAGCTTACTGTCCACTGAACCTTTTTGGGCATCTTCTTGGATGTCAGATCATTAAGAGGAGTCACAATGGACCCATAGTTCTTAACAAACTTCCTGTAGTACCCAGTCAAGCCCAAGAAAGCTCGAACTTGAGTCTGGGTGGTTGGAGGGGACCAGTCCTTGATGGATTGTATCTTACTCTCCAGTGGTTGAACTTGGCCTCCACCTACAAGGTGGCCCAAATATACAACCTTACTCTGCCCTATCTGGCACTTAGTAGCCTTGATAGTGAGGCCTGCCCTCTGCAGAGCCTCAAGAGCCTTCTTCAGGTGGATCAGGTGATCCTCCCAGGTGGAGCTAAAGACAGCAATGTCATCAAGATATGCTGCGCAAAAGTCATCCAACCCAGTAAGGACTTGGTTCACCAGCCTTTGGAAGGTGGCAGGTGCATTCTTCAGACCAAAGGGCATCACCACAAACTGGTAGTGCCCACCTGGGGTTGAGAATGCTGTTTTGGCCTTAGACTCCTCAGCTAATCTGATTTGCCAATAGCCAGCTGTTAAGTCAAATGTGCTCAAAAACTTTGCAGAAGCTAGTTTGTCTATGAGCTCATCTGCCCTTGGAATAGGGTGTGCATCTGTCCTGGTGACAGCATTGAGTCCTCTGTAATCCACACAGAACCTCATCTCTTTCTTGCCATCTTTGGTGTGAGGTTTGGGGACCAGAACCACTGGGCTAGCCCAGGGGCTCTCTGAGGGTTCAATGACACCTAATTCCAGCATTTTATGTACCTCAGCCTTTATACAGTCCCTGACGTGGTCAGGTTGTCTGTAAAGTTTGTTCTTTACAGGCAGACTGTCACCAGTGTCCACAACATGGGTACACCAGTCAGTTTGGCTAGGTATCAAGGAAAACATATGTGAAAATGATTGTAGAACCTGTCTACATTCAGTCTGCTGATGGGCAGTGAGGTTGCCTCCAAGGGTCACTCCTTCAACTGAGCCATCTTCAGGGTTCTGAGACAACAGGTCTGGGAGAGGGTCACTCTCTTCCTCCTGTCCCTCATCTGTAGCCATGAGCAAGCCCATGTCTGCCCTGTCAACATATGCTTTAAGCCTGTTAACATGGAGTACCCTGTGGGGACTCCTGGGAGTTCCTAGGTCGACCAAGTAGGTGACCTCTCCCTTCTTTTCCAGGATTGTATGGGGTCCAGACCATTTGTCTTGGAGTGCTGCTGGGGCCACTGGCTCCAACACCCATACCTTCTGTCCTGGCTGAAACTCAACCAAGACAGCCTTTTGGTCATGCCAAGCTTTCTGTAAGGCCTGGCTTGCCTCAAGGTTTTTGGATGCCTTCTCCATATACTCAGCCATCCTGGAGCGGAGACCAAGTACATAGTCCACTATGTCTAGCTTAGGCTTTTTGAGAGGTAACTCCCAGCCTTCCTTCACCAAACACAGTGGGCCTCTCACAGGGTGCCCAAACAACAATTCAAAGGGGCTGTAGCCAACTCCTTTTTGTGGGACCTCTCTGTAAGCAAACAGAAGGCAGGGTAGAAGGATGTCCCATCTTCGCCTGAGCTTTTCAGGTAATCCTTTGATCATACCCTTTAGGGTCTTGTTGAATCTCTCAACAAGCCCATTGCATTGTGGGTGATAAGGGGTGGTGAACTTGTAGTTGACACCACATTCCTTCCACATAGCTGTTAAGTATCCTGACATAAAGTTGGTACCTCTGTCAGATACTACCTCCTTAGGAAACCCCACTCTGGAGAATACTCCCAGCAGGGCCCTGGCCACAACAGGAGCTGTAGTGGTCCTAAGGGGAATTGCCTCTGGATACCTGGTGGCATGATCCACTACCACCAGTATAAATCTGTGCCCAGATGCAGTGGGAGGATCCATGGGACCCACTATGTCTATTCCCACTCTTTCAAAGGGAACCCCCACCACAGGTAGTGGTATCAGGGGGGCCTTTGTTGTGCCACCTGATTTGCCACTGGCTTGGCAGGTAACACAGGAGCGACAAAACTCCTTTGTATCTTCATTCATATGAGGCCAGTGAAAGTGAGGGACAAGTCTGTCCCAGGTCTTGTTCTGGCCTAGGTGTCCTGCTAAAGGAATATCATGGGCCAAGGTAAGAAGGAAGCCCCTAAATTGCAGAGGTATAACCAACCTCCTGGTTGCACCAGGCTTGGGGTCTCTAGCCTCTGAATAAAGGAGCCCTTCATCCCAATACACTTTATGGGTACCTTGAGCATTCCCAGCAGCCTCAGCAGCAGCCAGCTGTCTGAGGGGTTCAAGAGAGGGACAGGATAACTGAGCCTGCCTCAAGTCAGCCCTTGAAGGTCCCCCTGTCCCCAGAAACTCAACCTGGTCAGGTTCAAGCTCTTCAGGGACAGTTCCTTCAGGGTCCTCTAGATCAGCTTCCTGGGAAGGCTGATCATCACTCTGAGGCAGGGGGGAAGGCACAGCCTTGACCCTCCTGTTCTTCTTCTTGGTGGGTGCTTGGTCCATTGTTCCAGGATCCAAGACCTGTGGTTCAGTGAGGCACTTTTTGGCCTGTGACCTGGTCACAGCAAGGACATGTGATGATATACCTAACATCTCTGCATGAGTCCTGTACTCCACTTCTGACCATAGAGAACTCTCTAGGTCATTGCCCAACAAACATTCTACTGGGAGGTCTGCACTAACCACAACCCTTTTGAGGCCAGTTACCCCTCCCCATGAGAAGTTAACAACTGCCACACTATGTGAAGTAGTGGCATTGCTGGCATTGGTCACCAGGTAGTTCTCACCTGGTATGTACTGTCCAGGGTCCACAAAGCCTGGTGTCACCATAGTGACACTGGCACATGTGTCCCTGTAGGCTTGAGCCACTTTGTCATTAATTAAAGGAGTCTGTCTGTACTTGCCCAGGTTACTGGGGCTCACAGTCAGGGACAAATCAATGTCCCCATCACAGATCAAGACTGCCTGTGTCAGGGTTCTGTCTAAGTCAGAATCTCCTTCAGTTCCCATAGTGATTCCCACTACACCCTTTGTCTGGGGACCAACACTGCTAACAGTAGTACTGGGAGCAGGTGCCTTAGGGGCAACAGTGTTGGGGGCTCCACCCTTTTTGCAATCACTAGTCCAGTGAGTTGTATTTTTGCAATGATTGCACCAGGGTTTCTTTTGACCTTCTTTCTTCTTTTTGGACTGTTGTTGGGACCCACCCTCCTTAGCAGTAGTTTGGGGCCCTGTTGAAGACTTCTGGTCTTTAGATTTCTGATCTCCACCCTTTTGGTCTGTTTTCTTCTGATCACCCCCTTGGCCCTGGTTCTGGTTCTTTTGCTTAACCCTGGTTCTGACCCATTTGTCTGCCTTCTTTCCCAATTCTTGGGGAGAGGTCAGATCAGAGTCAACCAAGTGTTGATGCAGTTGCTGGTTTTGACAGTTATTTAAAATCTGTTCTCTCATCATCAAATTATACAATCCTGTAAAATCAGATACCTTACTTCCCAGCAACCAACCCTCCAAAGCCTTAGTGGCACATTCAATGTATTCAGACCAGTCCTGAGTCTGTGTCTTTTGGGTGTCTCTGAACATTAACCTGTACTGCTCAGTGGTTAAGCCTAACCCATCAACTAGAACACTCTTCAGGACTCTGTAGTTTCTGACATCCTCTTCTCTAACAGTGAGGAGTCTGTCTCTGCCTCTTCCCTCAAAGGAGAGCCAGAGGATTGCTGCCCACTGGTCTTCAGGAACCTGCTGTACTTTGCAGGCTCTCTCAAGAGCAGTTATCCACTTGTGGATGTCATCCCCACTTTTGTAGGGGGGCACAACCTTAGACAGGTTTCTATTATCGAAAACCCTATCTTTGTCCTTAGGGACAATGCTGCCACCAGTGGGTATAGACCCACTCTCTTTATGCTGTCTAGCCTGGCTCAGTTTCTCTTCCATCAGGGCTACTTCTAGCTCCTGCTTCCTGATCCTCAGCTGGGCTTCTTGCATCTTGGCCTCATGTTCCCTCCTCTGAGGGGTGGTCATCCTTCTCCTGGAGTGACCTTGAGAGCCTCTAGAGCCATGGGAAGCATTGGAGTCACCTGAGCGATTCCTTTGCCTTCCAAGCCCTGTGTTAAGTCCACTGGGGAGATCCAGTGGGGTGAACCCACTGTCAGTCCCCAATAGCCTTGGTTTAGCTGGGCCAAGTATAACACTTGGCACTGGGCTAGTTCTCCCTTCATCCTCACCACTGTCTGTATCCCCCTCACTTTCCTCCTCTGTAGTATGGTTTTCATCTAAGGGATGGCTATTGGAAAGGGGTACCTCAGTGGCATCTTCAGAAGGGGGGCCTCCTGTTCCTGTCCCTAAGGGGGCTAACTGGGAAGCTCTCTTGAGCTCTCTTTGATTCTCATCTTCTTGCAAGAGTGCTCTGAGCACAGCAGAGGTAGGGTTCTTGGGCTGTTTAAGGCCTCTAAGAGTTGCCAACTGCCTGAGCTCATTCTGATTAAGGGTAGCAAAGATGGATGGTGCCCTCGGGGGGTCACTCTCAACAGAGATGGGTACAGTGGACCCCTCTGCCCCAGCCATTGCTCTTAAGTGTGGGTGGATGTGTTGCAATCTACCTACACTTGGGTTTACCTACTAAACCTATCTAGTAGTTGTAGTCAGGGTGTGCTACTCCCTTTGCTCTACAACAACTAAGTTCAGTAGAACTTAAGTATATCTAATCTTGTTTTATATGTACCTACAGGTACCTATGTGATCTTTCAATTGGTAACCAAGAGATTACAATGGTAAAACACAGCAAGCTCAAATCCCACCGCTGCCACCAATGTGAGAAGTTGGCCTGGTATATGCTGTTCACTAGTTCTAGTGACCACCTTGTACCATGCCAAGCAACCCTTATGGTGTGGTTGTAAGTCAACCTTTTTGGACTAGCTGCCCTAGTGGTAGCGTAGGCTAAGCAGTCTTTGAGGCTAAACTCGTGATGCGTGTTAAGCAAGCTGTTTTACCAATAGTAACCCCCTTTTATACCAATGAAAGGACACCACACAGATATATATTCAAAATATATATGTATTTATTTCTCAAAGTAACCCCTAGTCTCTTTATGAGCACAGGAGCACAAATCGTCAAACAAGATTATCACAGAATACACAGAAGTTGCACGTTATATGGATAGGCCCTGGTGGCCACTCAAACCATATACTAAAATAGTGGTATAAGTACCACGAACAGGAAAGGAAAAAGGCCTAGGGCCTCTAGAATCGCTGGGCCTACAAGGAGCTAACGTCAGTTAGTGACCAGGAGGTCCACGGGTGGCGTGTGCAGAGCAAATAGTCACACGCGTGCTCCCATAGGTTTCAATGGGTGCGTAAAAAGTACAAAGTTACTGCAAAGGAGATCTTCCGGGTTGACTAGGAACTTAAGATTTGGAACACAGGCACTAGAGATGTAATACTACACTTGGGCACAGGTGTGCCAGCTTTACCTCACCCACAGGAAGCGGGTGCATAGGCCTCGAAGTGCGTCGGGTTTCTTCTATCTGTTCCGTGGAGCTTGAAGACAAAGATGCTGCAGGCGGTCGGTCCGGGAGAGATGCAGTGGATCCAAGAGTGGATCGGAGATGTTGAAGACCTGTAAGCAGAGGGGACAGTGTTCACAGTCACTAGCCAGTGACCAGCGTGGCACCAGGTGGGTACCAGGCGATGTCGGGTGCAAACAGGAAGGAAGGTGTAGCTTGACTCTGCAGCCACGTGGTCCCTGAAGGTCGACGACGTCCAGGAGTCGAGTCACGAGCTGTCCCACGCAGGCTCTCGCTGTCGGCGGTGTCGGCGACTTGATCGAAGCAAACAAGCCTTGGCAAAAGCAATTGTTGTAGGCAAGGAGTTTAAGCTGATGGTTCTGACCAGCAAGGTCAGAGGAACTGCTCCTTTGGAGGGGAGCAAGGGCCAGTCTGGAGCAACCAGACCAGCGGTGTTTGTCGTAGATTTCGTCGCCAAGATGGCCACTAGCCAGCGGGCCAGCAACCGGTTAGGCGCGTCGAGTGGCAAAATGCAGAAGGGCCCCACGCAGATCGTGGAGATGCTGGAGGGCTCACCTTTGGTGCAGATGCTGCTCGAGGGTTGGGCTTCTCAGGACCCAAAGCACAACTTGGAGGGAGCCTCGGTTGTTGCACTGGTCAGCTTGTCGTAGTCGTTTCAAGATGGCTGGCTCCACGTGTCTCGGTGCCTCCACGGGTCTCCTCTTTGCAGGGACTGTGGATCGGGCGGTGAGAGGTCTGGAGGTCCAGGTCTTGTCAGTCTCTGGGCTCGGGCTCCGGCGGGAGGCGGCGGCAAAGCAGACGTTGATTCGCTGGATGGTGCTTGCGTTAGCAAGGTGGTCACTCCCTGACCACAGGGGAGATTGGCTTCAGTCCTCTGTGCAGCAGAGCGTCGAAGTTCCCGTCTTCTTCTTAGTTTTAAGTTGATTCCAGGATGTCTGAAGTCTTAGGACACAGCTCCTACCTTTATTCGGATTCTAGGGGCCGGACTACCTGCTAGGTCCCTCCCTATGGGTGGGACCAGGAAGGGGGGTGGTTACACCCCCAATCCTTTGTCCAGCTCGCCCCAGGCCCGGGACTGGTGTGCCCCAGGACCGGTTTGAACTGGCATATGCACCGAGGCTCCTTGTGAGCCACAGGCATGTCTGGTTTCTTTCAAGCCCTACCTGACCAATACACAAAATCCTGTCTGGGGTGGTGCACGCACCTCCCCTGGCAGGAAACCCTTTGTCCACACCTCCCAAGCTGGAAGGACTCCCAGCAGCAGGAGGGCAGACTTGTGTCTGTGGTGGCAGCATCCATTTTGTGGAGCTGAGGCTATGTCTGATTTTACCCGGGTTTCAGGCACTGTACATGTCGTGTCCCTCTAGAAGGGTGGAATGCTAACCCCGTCGCCAGAATTGGCGAGGGGTTAGTATTCCAATTCGTATGACACCTTACTCGACATGTTTTGATAAAGCCAAACCAAAGATAGCATTTAACCGCGAGGTTCATAATGCACTTAAGAGTATATGGTATGACGATATCTGGAAACAGTAGAAGGAAGTTGTTCCGACCACGGCAGACAGGCTCAGCTCATGCCAGAGCACCATCTCACATGGAACCAAGCACTCTGCCTTCAGGATTGTTAAGGCCTGCCATAGGAGTGACTTATAGGTTACCAGGTGTCCCATTTAAGGTTAGGTATAGGTATACTACACCTAAATAAGAGGTGATTACACCAACTTACCCCAGCTGAGTGATCAGCCAGTTGTGTCAAATTGTTAGGCCAAGCCTGGGGTGGCATAATACATGCTGCAGCCCTTGGCAGGCCTTGGGTACACCAATGCCCTGGGTACCTAGTGTACACTGGTACAGGGGCTGACAGGGTGATCCACTTCCAATTGGTTATGCACCTAGGGTGCATAGTTTTAATTTAGTAGAGAGAACAGCAGGCTGGGGGTCTGATTGGCAGGCCCACAGCCTCAATATGTCAAAAACCAGTGAAGCAAAAAGCAAAAATTTGGGGTGACCATAGGATAGCAGACCCTACTCTCCTACACTGACGAGCTCATGGATGACGCACCTGCATGCCTGTGAGAGGTACCTGACCTGAGAAAGATGTTGGATGCCTACTCAGCAAACCCCAAATTTCAAAGACTGTAATCTCTACTGATGACAGTTAAAGAACCAGAAACACGTGTCTAGAGATCAGCACTCTCTGTGCCAACTATGGCGAAACACTCGAACACTCTTGAAGCAAGCAAGTAACTGAAACTGCAAATACCACAATGTCAGGGGCGAACCTTGCTGGGAGGTGAAGCGGCGTCCTCCCACCCCTGTTCCTGTTTAATAGTTCTCCAGTGAGTCATTGAGCTGACGAGCTTGTGGATGAAGCACCCGCATGCCTGTGAGAGGTACCTGACCTGAGAAAAATGTTGGCAGCCTACTCCCCAAACCCCAGAATTGAAAGACTGTAATCTTTGCTGATGACGGTTAAAGAACCAGAAACACATGTCTAGAGATCAGCACTATCTACGCCAAATGTGGCGAAACACTCGAACACTCTTGAAGCAAACAAGTCACTGAAACTGCATTTATCACAATGCCAGGGGCGAACCTTGCTGGGAGGTGAAGCGGTGTCCTCCCACCTCTGATTCTGTTTAATAGTACTCCCGTGAGTCATTGAGCTGACGAGCTTGTGGATGAAGCACCTGCATGCCTGTGAGAGATACCTGACCTGAGAAAGATGTTGGCAGTCTAATCAGCAAACCCCAAATTTCAAAGACTATAATCTCTACTGATGACAGTTAAAGAACCAGAAACACGTGTCTAGAGATCAGCACTATCTGCGCCAACTGTGGCGAAACACTCGAACACTCGTGAAGCAAGCAAGTAACCCAAACTGCATTTACCACAATGCCAGGGGTGAACCTTCCTGGGAGGTGAAGCGGTGTGCTCCCACCCCTGTTCCTGTTTTATAGTTCTCCAGTGAGTCATTGAGCTGACGAGCTCATGGATGAAGCACCTGCATGCCTGTGAGAGGTACCTGACCTGAGAAAGATGTTGGCAGCCTACTCAGCAAACCCCAAATTTCAAAGACTGTAATCTCTACTGATGACAGTTAAAGAACCAGAAACACGTGTCTAGAGATCAGCACTATCTGTGCCAACTGTGGCGAAACACTCGAATACTCTTGAAGCAAGCAAGTGACTGAAACTGCAATTACGACAATGTCAGGGACGAACCTTGCTGGGAGGTGCAGCGGCATCCTCCCACCCCTGTTCCTGTTTAAAAGTTCTCCAGTGAGTCATTGTGCTGACGAGCTCGTGGATGAAGCACCCGCATGCCTGTGAGAGGTACCAGACCTGATAAAGATGTTGGCAGCCTTCTCCCCAAACCCCAGAATGTAAAGACTGTAATCTTTACTGATGACGGTTAAAGAACCAGAAGCACGTGTCTAGAGATCAGCACTATCTGCGCCAACTGTGGCGAAACACTCGAACACTCTTGAAGCAAGCAAGTCACTGAAACTGCATTTATCACAATGCCAGGGGCGAACCTTGCTGGGAAGTGAAGCAGTGAGCTCCCACCCCTGTTCCTGTTTAGTAGTACTCCCATGAGTCATTGAGCTGACGAGCTCGTGGATGAAGCACCTGCATGCCTGTGAGAGGTACCTGACCTGAGAAAGATGTTGGCAGCCTACTCAGCAAACCCCACATTTGAAAGACTTTAATCTCTACCTATGACAGTTAAAGAACCAGAACCACGTGTCTAGAGATCAGCAATATCTGCGCCAACTGTGGCGAAACACTCGAATACTCTTGAAGCAAGCAAGTGACTGAAACTGCAATTACAACAATGTCAGGGGCGAACCTTGCTGGGAGGTGAAGCGGCGTCCTCCCACCCCTGTTCCTGTTTAGAAGTTCTCCAGTGAGTCATTGTGCTGACGAGCTTGTGGATGAAGCACCCGCATGCCTGTGAGAGGTACCAGAGCTGATAAAGATGTTGGCAGCCTACTCCCCAAACCCCAGAATGTAAAGACTGTAATCTTTACTGATGACGGTTAAAGAACCAGAAGCACGTGTCTAGAGATTAGCACTATCTGCGCCAACTGTGGCGAAACACTCGAACACTCTTGAAGCAAGCAAGTCACTGAAACTGCATTTATCACAATGCCAGGGGCGAACCTTGCTGGGAAGTAAAGCGGTGAGCTCCCACCCCTGCTCCTGTTTAGTAGTACTCCCATGAGTCATTGAGCTGACGAGCTCGTGGATGAAGCACCTGCATGCCTGTGAGAGGTACCTGACCTGAGAAAGATGTTGGCAGCCTACTCAGCAAACCCCACATTTGAAAGACTTTAATCTCTACCTATGACAGTTAAAGAACCAGAACCACGTGTCTAGAGATCAGCACTATCAGCGCCAACTGTGGCGAAACACTCAAACACTCTTGAAGCAAGCAAGTAACTGAAACTGCATTTTCCACAAAACCAGGGGAGAACCTTGCTGGGAGGTGAAGCGGTGTGCTCCCACCCCTGTTCCTGTTTAATAGTACTCCTGTGAGTCATTGAGCTGACGAGCTCATGGATAAAGCACCCGCATGCCTGTGAGAGGTACCTGACCTGAAAAAGATTTTGGCAGTCTAATCAGCAAACCCCAAATTTCAAAGACTGTAATCTCTACTGATGATGGTTAAAGAACCAGAAACATGTGTCTAGAGATCAGCACTATCAGCGCCAACTGTGGCGAAACACTCGAACACTATTGAAGCAAGAAAGTAACCCAAACTGCATTTATCACAATGCCAGGGGTGAACCTTCCTGGGAGGTGAAGCGGTGTGCTCCCACCCCTGTTCCTGTTTTATAGTTCTCCCGTGAGTCATTGAGCTGACGAGCTCATGGATGAAGCACCCGCATGCCTGTGAGAGGTACCTGACCTGAGAAAGATGTTGGCAGCATTCTCAGCAAACCCCAAATTTCAAAGACTGTAATCTCTACTGATGACAGTTAAAGAACCAGAAACACGTGTCTAGAGATCAGCACTATCTGCGCCAACTGTGGCGAAACACTCAAACACTCTTGAAGCAAGGAAGTAACTGAAACTGCATTTCCCACAATGCCAGGTGCGAACCTTGCTGGGAGGTGTAGCGGTGTGCTCCCACACCTGCTCCTGTTTAAAAGTAGTCCCGTAAGTCATTGAGCTGATGAGCTTGTGGTGGAAGGACCCGCATGCCTGTGAGAGGTACCTGACCTGAGAAAGATGTCGGCAGCCTACTCAGCAAACCCCACATTTGAAAAACTGTAATCTCTACTGATGATGGTTAAAGAACCAGAAACACGTGTATAGAGATCAGCACTATATGCGGCAACTGTGGCGAAAAACTCAAACACTCTTAAAGCAAGCAAGTAACTGAAACTGCATTTACCACAGTGACAGGGTGCAAACCTTGCTGGGAGGTGAAGCGGTGTGCTCCCACCCCTGTTCCTGTTTAATAGTACTCCCGTGAGTCATTGAGCTGACAAGCTCGTGGATGAAGCACCCGCATGCCTGTGAGAGGTACCTGATCAGAGAAAGATGTTGGCAGCCTACTCAGCAAACCCCAAATTTCAAAGACTGTAATCTCTACTGATGACAGTTAAAGAACCAGAAAGACGTGTCTAGAGATCACCACTCTCTGTGCCAACTGTGGCGAAACACTCGAACACTCTTGAAGCAAGCAAGTAACTGAAACTGCAATTACCACAATGTCAGGGGCGAACCTTGCAGAGAGGTGAAGCGGCGTCCTCCCACCCCTGTTCCTGTTTAATAGTTCTCCAGTGAGTCATTGAGCTGACGAGCTCGTGGATGAAGCACCCGCATGCCTGTGAGAGGTACCAGACCTGAGAAAAATGTTGACAGCCTACTCCCCAAACCCCAGAATTGAAAGACTGTAATCTTTGCTGATGACGGTTAAAGAACCAGAAACACGCGTCTAGAGATCAGCACTATCTGCGCCAAATGTGGCGAAACACTCGAACACTCTTGAAGCAAGCAAGTCACTGAAACTGCATTTATCACAATGCCAGGGGCGAACCTTCTGGGAGGTGAAGCGGCGTCCTCCCACCTCTGATCCTGTTTAATAGTACTCCCGTGAGTCATTGAGCTGACGAGCTTGTGGATGAAGCACCCGCATGCCTGTGAGAGGTACCTGACCTGAGAAAGATGTTGGCAGTCTAATCAGCAAACCCCAAACTTCAAAAACTATAATCTCTACTGATGACGGTTAAAGAACCAGAAACACGTGTCTAGAGATCAGCACTATCTGCGCCAACTGTGGCGAAACATTCGAACACTCGTGAAGCAAGCAAGTAACCCAAACTGCATTTACCACAATGTCAGGGGTGAACCTTCCTGGGAGGTGAAGCGGTGTGCTCCCACCCCTGTTCCTGTTTTATAGTTCTCCAGTGAGTCATTGAGCTGACGAGCTCATGGATGAAGCACCCGCATGCCTGTGAGAGGTACCTGACCTGAGAAAGATGTTGGCAGCCTACTCAGCAAACCCCAAATTTCAAAGACTGTAATCTCTACTGATGACAGTTAAAGTACCAGAAACACGTGTCTAGAGATCAGCACTATCTGCGCCAACTGTGGCGAAACACTCTTGAAGCAAGGAAGTAACTGAAACTGCATTTACCACAATGCCAGGTGCGAACCTTGCTGGGAGGTGTAGCGGTGTGCTCCCACCCCTGCTCCTGTTTAAAAGTAGTCCCGGAAGTCATTGAGCTGATGAGCTCGTGGTGGAAGGACCCGCATGCCTGTGAGAGGTACCTGACCTGAGAAAGATGTCGGCAGCCTACTCATCAAACCCCACATTTGAAAAACTGTAATCTCTACTGATGACGGTTAAAGAACCAGAAACACGTGTATAGAGATCAGAACTATATGCGCCAACTGTGGCGAAAAACTCAAACACTCTTAAAGCAAGCAAGTAACTGAAACTGCATTTACCACAATTACAGGGTGCAAACCTTGCTGGGAGGTGAAGCGGTGGGCTCCTACCCCTGTTCCTGTTTAATAGTACTCCCGGGAGTCATTGAGCTGACAAGCTCGTGGAAGAAGCACCCGCATGCCTGTGAGAGGTACCTGATCTGAGAAAGATGTTGGCAGCCTACTCAGCAAACCCCAAATTTAAAAGACTGTAATCTCTACTGATGACAGTTAAAGAACCACAAACACGTGTCTAGAGATCAGCACTCTCTGTGCCAACTGTGGCGAAACACTCGAACACTCTTGAAGCAAGCAAGTAACTGAAACTGCAATTACCACAATGTCAGGGGCGAACCTTGCTGGGAGGTGAAGCGGCGTCCTCCCACCCCTGCTCCTGTTTAATAGTTCTCCAGTGAGTCATTGAGCTGACGAGCTCGTGGATGAAGCACCCGCATGCCTGTGAGAGGTACCAGACCTGAGAAAAATGTTGGCAGCCTACTCCCCAAACCCCCAGAATTGAAAGACTGTAATCTTTGCTGATGACGGTTAAAGAACCAGAAACACGTGTCTAGAGATCAGCACTATGTGCGCCAACTGTGGCGAAACATTCGAACACTCGTGAAGCAAGCAAGTAACCCAAACTGCATTTACCACAATGCCAGGGGTGAACCTTCCTGGGAGGTGAACCGGTGTGCTCCCACCCCTGTTCCTGTTTTATAGTTCTCCAGTTAGTCATTGAGCTGACGAGCTCATGGATGAAGCACCCGCATGCCTGTGAGAGGTACCTGACCTGAGAAAGATGTTGGCAGTCTGCTCAGCAAAGCCCACATTTGAAAGACTTTAATCTCTACCTGTGACAGTTAAAGAACCAGAAACACGTGTCTAGAGATCAGCACTATCTGCGCCAAATGTGGCGAAACACTCGAACACTCTTGAAGCAAGCAAGTCACTGAAACTGCATTTATCACAATGCCAGGGGCGAACCTTCTGGGAGGTGAAGCGGCGTCCTCCCACCTCTGATCCTGTTTAATAGTACTCCCGTGAGTCATTGAGCTGATGAGCTTGTGGATGAAGCACCCGCATGCCTGTGAGAGGTACCTGACCTGACAAAGATGTTGGCAGTCTAATCAGCAAACCCCAAATTTCAAAAACTATAATCTCTACTGATGCAGTTAAAGAACCAGAAACACGTGTCTAGAGATCAGCACTATGTGCGCCAACTGTGGAGAAACATTCGAACACTCGTGAAGCAAGCAAGTAACCCAAACTGCATTTACCACAATGCCAGGGGTGAACCTTCCTGGGAGGTGAAGCGGTGTGCTCCCACCCCTGTTCCTGTTTTATAGTTCTCCAGTTAGTCATTGAGCTGACGAGCTCATGGATGAAGCACCCGCATGCCTGTGAGAGGTACCTGACCTGAGAAAGATGTTTGCAGTCTGCTCAGCAAAGCCCACATTTGAAAGACTTTAATCTCTACCTGTGACAGTTAAAGAACAAGAACAACGTGTCTAGAGATCAGCACAATTGGCGCCAACTGTGCGAAACACTCGAACACTCTTGAAGCAAGCAAGTAACTGAAACTGCATTTACCACAATGCCAGGGGCGAACCTTGCTGGGAGGTGAAGCGGTGAGCTCCCACCCCTGTTCCTGTTTAATAGTACTCCCGTGAGTCATTGAGCTGACGAGCTCGTGGATGAAGCACCCGCATGCCTGTGAGAGGTACCTGACCTGAGAAAGATGTTGGCAGTCTAATCAGCAAACCTCAAATTTCAAAGACTGTAATCTCTACTGATGACGGTTAAAGAACCAGAAACACGTGTCTAGAGATCAGCACTATCTGCGCCAACTGTGGCGAAACACTCGAACACTCTTGAAGCAAGCAAGTAACCCAAACTGCATTTACCACAATGCCAGGGGTGAACCTTCCTGGGAGGTGAAGCGGTGTGCTCCCACCCCTGTTCTTGTTTAATAGTACTCCTGTGAGTCATTGAGCTGACGAGCTCATGGATGAAGCACCCGCATGCCTGTGAGAGGTACCTGACCTGAGAAAGATTTTGGCAGTCTACTCAGCAAACCCCAAATTTGAAAGACTGTAATCTCTACTGATGACAGTTAAAGAACCAGAAACACGTGTCTAGAGATCAGCACTATCTGCGCCAACTGTGGCGAAACACTCAAACACTCTTGAAGCGAGGAAGTAACTGAAACTGCATTTACCACAATGCCAGGTGCGAACCTTGCTGGGAGGTGTAGCGGTGTGCTCCTACCCCTGCTCCTATTTAAAAGTAGTCCCGTAAGTCATTGAGCTGATGAGCTTGTGGTGGAAGGACCCGCATGCCTGTGAGAGGTACCTGACCTGAGAAAGATGTCGGCAGCCTACTCAGCAAACCCCAAATTTGAAAAACTGTAATCTCTACTGATGACGGTTAAAGAACCAGAAACACGTGTATAGAGATCAGAACTATATGCGCCAACTGTGGCGAAAAACTCAAACACTCTTAAAGCAAGCAAGTAACTGAAACTGCATTTACCACAATGACAGGGTGCAAACCTTGCTGGGAGGTGAAGCGGTGTGCTCCCACCCCTGTTCCTGTTTACTATTACTCCCGTGAGTCATTGAGCTGACAAGCTCGTGGATGAAGCACCCGCATGCCTGTGAGAGGTACCTGATCTGAGAAAGATATTGGCAGCCTACTCAGCAAACCCCAAATTTCAAAGACTGTAATCTCTAATGATGACAGTTAAAGAACCAGAAACACGTGTCTAGAGATCAGCAGTCTCTGTGCCAACTGTGGCGAAACACTCGAACACTCTTGAAGCAAGCAAGTAACTGAAACTGCAATTACCACAATGTCGGGGGCGAACCTTGCTGGGAGGTGAAGCGGCGTCCTCCCACCCCTGCTCCTGTTTAATAGTTCTCCAGTGAGTCATTGAGCTGACGAGCTCGTGGATGAAGCACCCGCATGCCTGTGAGAGGTACCAGACCTGAGAAAAATGTTGACAGCCTACTCCCCAAACCCCAGAATTGAAAGACTGTAATCTTTGCTGATGACGGTTAAAGAACCAGAAACACGTGTCTAGAGATCAGCACTATCTGCGCCAAATGTGGCGAAACACTCGAACACTCTTGAAACAAGCAAGTCACTGAAACTGCATTTATCACAATGCCTGGGGCGAACCTTCTGGGAGGTGAAGCGGCGTCCTCCCACCTCTGATCCTGTTTAATAGTACTCCCGTGAGTCATTGATCTGACGAGCTTGTGGATGAAGCACCCGCATGCCTGTGAGAGGTACCTGACCTGAGAAAGATGTTGGCAGTCTAATCAGCAAACCCCAAATTTCAAAAACTATAATCTCTACTGATGACGGTTAAAGAACCAGAAACACGTGTCTAGAGATCAGCACTATCTGCGCCAACTGTGGCGAAACATTCAAACACTCGTGAAGCAAGCAAGTAACCCAAACTGCATTTACCACAATGTCAGGGGTGAACCTTCCTGGGAGGTGAAGCGGTGTGCTCCCACCCCTGTTCCTGTTTTATAGTTCTCCAGTGAGTCATTGAGCTGACGAGCTCATGGATGAAGCACCCGCATGCCTGTGAGAGGTACCTGACCTGAGAAAGATGTTGGCAGCCTACTCAGCAAACCCCAAATTTCAAAGACTGTAATCTCTACTGATGACAGTTAAAGTACCAGAAACAAGTGTCTAGAGATCAGCACTATCTGCGCCATCTGTGGCGAAACACTCTTGAAGCAAGGAAGTAACTGAAACTGCATTTACCACAATGCCAGGTGCGAACCTTGCTGGGAGGTGTAGCGGTGTGCTCCTACCCCTGCTCCTGTTTAAAAGTAGTCCCGGAAGTCATTGAGCTGATGAGCTTGTGGTGGAAGGACCCGCATGCCTGTGAGATGTACCTGACCTGAGAAAGATGTCGGCAGCCTACTCAGCAAACCCCACATTTGAAAAATTGTAATCTCTACTGATGACGGTTAAAGAACCATAAACACATGTCTAGAGATCAGCACTATATGCGCCAACTGTGTTGAAACATTCGAACACTCTTAAAGCACGCAAGTAACTGAAACTGCATTTACCACAATGCCAGGGTGCGAACCTTGCTGGGAGGTGAAGCGGTGTGGTCCCACCCCTGTTCCGGTTTAATAGTACTCCTGTGAGTCATTGAGCTGACAAGCACGTGGATGAAGCACCCGCATGCCTGTGAGAGGTACCTGATCTGAGAAAGATGTTGGCAGCACACTCAGCAAACCCCAAATTTCAAAGACTGTAATCTCTACTGATGACAGTTAAAGAACCAGAAACATGTGTCTAGAGATCAGCACTCTCTGTGCCAACTGTGGCGAAACACTCGAACACTCTTGAAGCAAGCAAGTAACTGAAACTCCAATTACCACAATGTCAGGGGCGAACCTTGCTGGGAGGTGAAGCGGCGTCCTCCCACCCCTGGTCCTGTTTAATAGTTCTCCAGTGAGTCATTGAGCTGACGAGCTCGTGGATGAAGCACCCGCAAACCTGTGAGAGGTACCAGACCTGGGAAAAATTTTGACAGCCTACTCCCCAAACCCCAGAATTGAAAGACTGTAATCTTTGCTGATGACGGTTAAAGAACCAGAAACACGTGTCTAGAGATCAGCACTATCTGCGCCAAATGTGGCGAAATACTCGAACACTCTTGAAGCAAGCAAGTCACTGAAACTGCATTTATCACAATGCCAGGGGCGAACCTTCTGGGAGGTGAAGCGGCGTCCTCCCACCTCTGATCCTGTTTAATAGTACTCCCGTGAGTCATTGAGCTGACGAGCTTGTGGATGAAGCACCCGCATGCCTGTGAGAGGTACCTGACCTGAGAAAGATGTTGGCAGTCTAATCAGCAAACCCCAAATTTCAAAAACTATAATCTCTACTGATGACGGTTAAAGAACCAGAAACACGTGTCTAGAGATCAGCACTATGTGCGCCAACTGTGGAGAAACATTCGAACACTCGTGAAGCAAGCAAGTAACCCAAACTGCATTTACCACAATGCCAGGGGTGAACCTTCCTGGGAGGTGAAGCGGTGTGCTCCCACCCATATTCCTGTTTTATAGTTCTCCAGTGAGTCATTGAGCTGACGAGCTCATGGATGAAACACCCGCATGCCTGTGAGAGGTACCTGACCTGAGAAAGATGTTGGCAGCCTACTCAGCAAACCCCAAATTTCAAAGACTGTAATCTCTACCGATGACAGTTAAAGTACAAGAAACACGTGTCTAGAGATCAGCACTATCTGCGCCAACTGTGGTGAAACACTCTTAAAGCAAGGAAGTAACTGAAACTGAATTTACCACAATGACAGGGTGTAAACCTTGCTGGGAGGTGAAGCGGTGGGCTCCCACCAATGTTCCTGTTTAATAGTACTCCCGTGAGTCATTGAGCTGACAAGATCGTGGAAGAAGCACCCGCATGCCTGTGAGAGGTACCTGATCTGAGAAAGATGTTGGCAGCCTACTCAGCAAACCCCAAATTTCAAAGACTGTAATCTCTACTGATGACAGTTAAAGAACCAGAAACACGTGTCTAGAGATCAGCACTCTCTGTGCCAACTGTAGCGAAACACTCGAACACTCTTGAAGCAAGCAAGTAACTGAAACTGCAATTACCACAATGTCAGGGGCGAACCTTGATGGGAGGTGAAGCGGCGTCCTCCCACCCCTGCTCCTGTTTAATAGTTCTCCAGTGAGTCATTGTGCTGACGAGCTCGTGGATGAAGCACACGCATGCCTGTGAGAGGTACCAGACCTGAGAAAAATGTTGGCAGCCTACTCCCCAAACCCCAGAATTGAAAGACTGTAATCTTTGCTGATGACGGTTAAAGAACCAGAAACACGTGTCTAGAGATCAGCACTATCTGCGCCAAATGTGGCGAAACACTCGAACACTCTTGAAGCAAGCAAGTCACTGAAACTGCATTTATCACAATGCCAGGGGCGAACCTTCTGGGAGGTGAAGCGGCGTCCTCCCACCTCTGATCCTGTTTAATAGTACTCCCGTGAGTCATTGAGCTGACGAGCTTGTGGATGAAGCACCCGCATGCCTGTGAGAGGTACCTGACCTGAGAAAGACGTTGGCAGTCTAATCAGCAAACCCCAAATTTCAAAAACTATAATCTCTACTGATGACGGTTAAAGAACCAGAAACACGTGTTTAGAGATCAGCACTATCTGCGCCAACTGTGGCGAAACACTCTTGTAGCAAGGAAGTAAATGAAACTGCATTTACCACAATGCCAGGTGCGAACCTTGCTGGGAGGTGTAGCGTTGTGCTCCTACCCCTGCTCCTGTTTAAAAGTAGTCCTGGAAGTCATTGAGCTGATGAGCTTGTGGTGGAAGGACCCGCATGCCTGTGAGAGGTACCTGACCTGAGAAAGATGTCGGCAGCCTACTCAGCAAACCCCACATTTGAAAAACTGTAATCTCTACTGATGACGGTTAAAGAACCAGAAACACGTGTATAGAGATCAGAACTATATGCGCCAACTGTGGCGAAAAACTCAAACACTCTTAAAGCAAGCAAGTAACTGAAACTGCATTTACCACAATGACAGGGTGCAAACCTTGCTAGGAGGTGAAGCGGTGGGCTCCCACCCCTGTTCCTGTTTAATAGTACTCCCGTGAGTCATTGAGCTGACAAGCTCGTGGAAGAAGCACCCGCATGCCTGTGAGAGGTACCTGATCTGAGAAAGATGTTGGCAGCCTACTCAGCAAACCCCAAATTTCAAAGACTGTAATCTCTACTGATGACAGTTAAAGAACCAGAAACACGTGTCTAGAGATCAGCACTCTCTGTGCCAACTGTGGCGAAACACTCAAACACTCTTGAAGCAAGCAAGTAACTGAAACTGCAATTACCACAATGTCAGGGGCGAACCTTGCTGGGAGGTGAAGCGGCGTCCTCCCACCCCTGCTCCTGTTTAATAGTTCTCCAGTGAGTCATTGAGCTGACGAGCTCGTGGATGAAGCACCCGCATGCCTGTGAGAGGTACCAGACCTGAGAAAAATGTTGGCAGCCTACTCCCCAAACCCCAGAATTGAAAGACTGTAATCTTTGCTGATGACGGTTAAAGAACCAGAAACACGTGTCTAGAGATCAGCACTATCTGCGCCAAATGTGGCGAAACACTCGAACACTCTTGAAGCAAGCAAGTCACTGAAACTGCATTTATCACAATGCCAGGGGCGAACCTTCTGGGAGGTGAAGCGGCGTCCTCCCACCTCTGATCCTGTTTAATAGTACTCCTGTGAGTCATTGAGCTGACGAGCTTGTGGATGAAGCACCCGCATGCCTGTGAGAGGTACCTGACCTGAGAAAGATGTTGGCAGTCTACCCAGCAAACCCCAAATTTCAAAAACTATAATCTCTACTGATAACGGTTAAAGAACCAGAAACACGTGTCTAGAGATCAGCACTATGTGCGCCAACTGTGGCGAAACATTCGAACACTCGTGAAGCAAGCAAGTAACCCAAACTGCATTTACCACAATGCCAGGGGTGAACCTTCCTGGGAGGTGAAGCGGTGTGCTCCCACCCCTGTTCCTGTTTTATAGTTCTCCAGTTAGTCATTGAGCTGACGAGCTCATGGATGAAGCACCCGCATGCCTGTGAGAGGTACCTGACCAGAGAAAGATGTTGGCAGTCTGCTCAGCAAAGCCCACATTTGAAAGACTTTAATCTCTACCTGTGACAGTTAAAGAACCAGAAACACGTGTCTAGAGATCAGCACTATCTGCGCCAAATGTGGCGAAACACTCAAACACTCTTGAAGCAAGCAAGTCACTGAAACTGCATTTATCACAATGCCAGGGGCGAACCTTCTGGGAGGTGAAGCGGCGTCCTCCCACCTCTGATCCTGTTTAATAGTACTCCCGTGAGTCATTGAGCTGACGAGCTTGTGGATGAAGCACCCGCATGCCTGTGAGAGGTACCTGACCTGACAAAGATGTTGGCAGTCTAATCAGCAAACCCCAAATTTCAAAAACTATAATCTCTACTGATGCGGTTAAAGAACCAGAAACACGTGTCTAGAGATCAGCACTATGTGCGCCAACTGTGGAGAAACATTCGAACACTCGTGAAGCAAGCAAGTAACCCAAACTGCATTTACTGCAATGCCAGGGGTGAACCTTCCTAGGAGGTGAAGCGGTGTGCTCCCACCCCTGTTCCTGTTTTATAGTTCTCCAGTTAGTCATTGAGCTGACGAGCTCATGGATGAAGCACCCGCATGCCTGTGAGAGGTACCTGACCTGAGAAAGATGTTGGCAGTCTGCTCAGCAAAGCCCACATTTGAAAGACTTTAATCTCTACCTGTGACAGTTAAAGAACAAGAACAACGTGTCTAGAGATCAGCACAATCGGCGCCAACTGTGCGAAACACTCGAACACTCTTGAAGCAAGCAAGTAACTGAAACTGCATTTACCACAATGCCAGGGGCGAACCTTGCTGGGAGGTGAAGCGGTGAGCTCCCACCCCTGTTCCTGTTCAATAGTACTCCCGTGAGTCATTGAGCTGACGAGCTCGTGGATGAAGCACCCGCATGCCTGTGAGAGGTACCTGACCTGAGAAAGATGTTGGCAGTCTAATCAGCAAACCTCAAATTTCAAAGACTGTAATCTCTACTGATGACGGTTAAAGAACCAGAAACACGTATCTAGAGATCAGCACTATCTGCGCCAACTGTGGCGAAACACTTGAACACTCTTGAAGCAAGCAAGTAACTGAAACTGCATTTACCACAATGCCAGGTGCGAACCTTGCTGGGAGGTGTAGCGGTGTGCTCCTATCCCTGCTCCTGTTTAAAAGTAGTCCCGTAAGTCATTGAGCTGATGAGCTTGTGGTGGAAGGACCTGCATGCCTGTGAGAGGTACCTGACCTGAGAAAGATGTCGGCAGCCTACTCAGCAAACCCCAAATTTGAAAAACTGTCATCTCTACTGATGACGGTTAAAGAACCAGAAACACGTGTATAGAGATCAGAACTATATGCGCCAACTGTGGCGAAAAACTCAAACACTCTTAAAGCAAGCAAGTAACTGAAACTGCATTTACCACAATGACAGGGTGCAAACCTTGCTGGGAGGTGAAGCGGTGTGCTCCCACCCCTGTTCCTGTTTAATAGTACTCCCGTGAGTCATTGAGCTGACAAGCTCGTGGATGAAGCACCCGCATGCCTGTGAGAGGTACCAGACCTGAGAAAAATGTTGACAGCCTACTCCCCAAACCCCAGAATTGAAAGACTGTAATCTTTGCTGATGACGGTTAAAGAACCAGAAACACGTGTCTAGAGATCAGCACTATCTGCGCCAAATGTGGCGAAACACTCGAACACTCTTGAAGCAAGCAAGTCACTGAAACTGCATTTATCACAATGCCAGGGGCGAACCTTCTGGGAGGTGAAGCGGCGTCCTCCCACCTCTGATCCTGTTTACTAGTACTCCCGTGAGTCATTGAGCTGACGAGCTTGTGGATGAAGCACCCGCATGCCTCTGAGAGGTACCTGACCTGAGAAAGATGTTGGCAGTCTAATCAGCAAACCCCAAATTTCAAAAACTATAATCTCTACTGATGACGGTTAAAGAACCAGAAACACGTGTCTAGAGATCAGCACTATCTGCGCAAACTGTGGCGAAACATTCGAACACTCGTGAAGCAAGCAAGTAACCCAAACTGCATTTACCACAATGTCAGGGGTGAACCTTCCTGGGAGGTGAAGCGGTGTGTTCCCACCCCTGTTCCTGTTTTATAGTTCTCCAGTGAGTCATTGAGCTGACGAGCTCATGGATGAAGCACCCGCATGCCTGTGAGATGTACCTGACCTGAGAAAGATGTTGGCAGCCTACTCAGCAAACCTCAAATTTCAAAGACTGTAATCTCTACTGATGACAGTTAAAGTACCAGAAACACGTGTCTAGAGATCAGCACTATCTGCGCCAACTGTGGCGAAACACTCTTGAAGCAAGGAAGTAACTGAAACTGCATTTACCACAATGCCAGGTGCGAACCTTGCTAGGAGGTGTAGCGGTGTGCTCCTACCCCTGCTCCTGTTTAAAAGTAGTCCCGGAAGTCATTGAGCTGATGAGCTCGTGGTGGAAGGACCCGCATGCCTGTGAGAGGTACCTGACCTGAGAAAGATGTCGGCAGCCTACTCAGCAAACCCCACATTTGAAAAACTGTAATCTCTACTGATGACGGTTAAAGAACCAGAAACACGTGTATAGAGATCAGAACTATATGCGCCAACTGTGGCGAAAAACTCAAACACTCTTAAAGCACGCAAGTAACTGAAACTGCATTTACCACAATTACAGGGTGCAAACCTTGCTGGGAGGTGAAGCGGTGGGCTCCCACCCCTGTTCCTGTTTAATAGTACTCCCGGGAGTCATTGAGCTGACAAGCTCGTGGAAGAAGCACCCGCATGCCTGTGAGAGGTACCTGATCTGAGAAAGATGTTGGCAGCCTACTCAGCAAACCCCAAATTTAAAAGACTGTAATCTCTACTGATGACAATTAAAGAACCAGAAACACGTGTCTAGAGATCAGCACTCTCTGTGCTAACTGTGGCGAAACACTCGAACACTCTTGCAGCAAGCAAGTAACTGAAACTGCAATTACCACAATGTCAGGGGCGAACCTTGCTGGGAGGTGAAGCGGCGTCCTCCCACCCCTGCTGCTGTTTAATAGTTCTCCAGTGAGTCTCTGAGCTGACGAGCTCGTGGATGAAGCACCCGCATGCCTGTGAGAGGTACCAGACCTGAGAAAATGTTGGCAGCCTACTCCCCAAACCCCAGAATTGAAAGACTGTAATCTTTGCTGATGACGGTTAAAGAACCAGAAACACGTGTCTAGAGATCAGCACTATCTGCGCCAAATGTGGCGAAACACTCGAACACTCTTGAAGCAAGCAAGTCACTGAAACTGCATTTATCACAATGCCAGGGGCGAACCTTCTGGGAGGTGAAGCGGCGTCCTCCCACCTCTGATCCTGTTTAATAGTACTCCTGTGAGTCATTGAGCTGACGAGCTTGTGGATGAAGCACCCGCATGCCTGTGAGATGTACCTGACCTGAGAAAGATGTTGGCAGTCTACCCAGCAAACCCCAAATTTCAAAAACTATAATCTCTACTGATGACGGTTAAAGAACCAGAAACACGTGTCTAGAGATCAGCACTATGTGCGCCAACTGTGGCGAAACATTCGAACACTCGTGAAGCAAGCAAGTAACCCAAACTGCATTTACCACAATGCCAGGGGTGAACCTTCCTGGGAGGTGAAGCGGTGTGCTCCCACCCCTGTTCCTGTTTTATAGTTCTCCAGTTAGTCATTGAGCTGACGAGCTCATGGCTGAAGCACCCGCATGCCTGTGAGAGGTACCTGACCTGAGAAAGATGTTGGCAGTCTGCTCAGCAAAGCCCACATTTGAAAGACTTTAATCTCTACCTGTGACAGTTAAAGAACAAGAACAACGTGTCTAGAGATCAGCACAATCGGCGTCAACTGTGCGAAACACTCGAACACTCTTGAAGCAAGCAAGTAACTGAAACTGCATTTACCACAATGCCAGGGGCGAACCTTGCTGGGAGGTGAAGCGGTGAGCTCCCACCCCTGTTCCTGTTCAATAGTACTCCCGTGAGTCATTGAGCTGACGAGCTCGTGGATGAAGCACCCACATGCCTGTGAGAGGTACCTGACCTGAGAAAGATGTTGGCAGTCTAATCAGCAAACCTCAAATTTCAAAGACTGTAATCTCTACTGATGACGGTTAAAAAACCAGAAACACGTGTCTAGAGATCAGCACTATCTGCGCCAACTGTGGCGAAACACTCGAACACTCTTGAAGCAAGCAAGTAACCCAAACTGCATTTACCACAATGCCAGGGGTGAACCTTCCTGGGAGGTGAAGCGGTGTGCTCCCACCCCTGTTCCTGTTTAATAGTACTCCTGTGAGTCATTGAGCTGACGAGCTCATGGATGAAGCAGCCGCATGCCTGTGAGAGGTACCTGACCTGAGAAAGATTTTCGCAGTCTACTCAGCAAACCCCAAATTTGAAAGACTGTAATCTCTACTGATGACAGTTAAAGAACCAGAAACACGTGTCTAGAGATCAGCACTATCTGCGCCAACTGTGGTGAAACACTCAAACACTCTTGAAGCGAGGAAGTAACTGAAACTGCATTTACCACAATGCCAGGTGCGAACCTTGCTGGGAGGTGTAGCGGTGTGCTCCTACCCCTGCTCCTGTTTAAAAGTAGTCCCGTAAGTCATTGAGCTGATGAGCTTGTGGTGGAAGGACCCGCATGCCTGTGAGAGGTACCTGACCTGAGAAAGATGTCGGCAGCCTACTCAGCAAACCCCAAATTTGAAAAACTGTAATCTCTACTGATGACGGTTAAAGAACCAGAAACACGTGTATAGAGATCAGAACTATATGCGCCAACTGTGGCGAAAAACTCAAACACTCTTAAAGCAAGCAAGTAATTGAAACTGCATTTACCACAATGACAGGGTGCAAACCTTGCTGGGAGGTGAAGCGGTGTGCTCCCACCCCTGTTCCTGTTTAATAGTACTCCCGTGAGTCATTGAGCTGACAAGCTCGTGGATGAAGCACCCGCATGCCTGTGAGAGGTACCTGATCTGAGAAAGATGTTGGCAGCCTACTCAGCAAACCCCAAATTTCAAAGACTGTAATCTCTACTGATGACAGTTAAAGAACCAGAAACACGTGTCTAGAGATCAGCAGTCTCTGTGCCAACTGTGGTGAAACACTCGAACACTCTTGAAGCAAGCAAGTAACTGAAACTGCAATTACCACAATGTCAGGGGCGAACCTTGCTGGGAGGTGAAGCGGCGTCCTCCAACCCCTGCTCCTGTTTAATAGTTCTCCAGTGAGTCATTGAGCTGACGAGCTCGTGGATGAAGCACCCGCATGCCTGTGACTGGTACCAGACCTGAGAAAAATGTTGACTGCCTACTCCCCAAACCCCAGAATTGAAAGACTGTAATCTTTGCTGATGACGGTTAAAGAATCAGAAACACGTGTCTAGAGATCAGCACTATCTGCGCCAAATGTGGCGAAACACTCGAACACTCTTGAAGCAAGCAAGTCACTGAAACTGCATTTATCACAATGCCAGGGGCGAACCTTCTGGGAGGTGAAGCGGCGTCCTCCCACCTCTGATCCTGTTTAATAGTACTCCCGTGAGTCATTGAGCTGACGAGCTTGTGGATGAAGCACCCGCATGCCTGTGAGAGGTACCTGACCTGAGAAAGATGTTGGCAGTCTAATCAGCAAACCCCAAATTTCAAAAACTATAATCTCTACTGATGACGGTTAAAGAACCAGAAACACGTGTCTAGAGATCAGCACTATCTGCGCCAACTGTGGCGAAACATTCGAACACTCGTGAAGCAAGCAAGTAACCCAAACTGCATTTACCACAATGTCAGGGGTGAACCTTCCTGGGAGGTGAAGCGGTGTGCTCCCACCCCTGTTCCTGTTTTATAGTTCTCCAGTGAGTCATTGAGCTGACGAGCTCATGGATGAAGCACCCGCATGCCTGTGAGAGGTACCTGACCTGAGAAAGATGTTGGCAGCCTACTCAGCAAACCCCAAATTTCAAAGACTGTAATCTCTACTGATGACCGTTAAAGTACCAGAAGCACGTGTCTAGAGATCAGCACTATCTGCGCCAACTGTGGCGAAACACTCTTGAAGCAAGGAAGTAACTGAAACTGCATTTACCACAATGCCAGGTGCGAACCTTGCTGGGAGGTGTAGCGGTGTGCTCCTACCCCTGCTCCTGTTTAAAAGTAGTCCCGGAAGTCATTGAGCTGATGAGCTTGTGGTGGAAGGACCCGCATGCCTGTGAGAGGTACCTGACCTGAGAAAGATGTCGGCAGCCTACTCAGCAAACCCCACATTTGAAAAACTGTAATCTCTACTGATGACGGTTAAAGAAACATAAACACATATCTAGAGATCAGCACTATATGCGCCAACTGTGTTGAAACATTCAAACACTCTTAAAGCACGCAAGTAACTGAAACTGCATTTACCACAATGCCAGGGTGCGAACCTTGCTGGCAGGTGAAGCGGTGTGTTCCCACCCCTGTTCCGGTTTAATAGTACTCCTGTGAGTCATTGAGCTGACAAGCACGTGGATGAAGCACCCGCATGCCTGTGAGAGGTACCTGATCTGAGAAAGATGTTGGCAGCACACTCAGCAAACCCCAAATTTCAAAGATTGTAATCTCTACTGATGACAGTTAAAGAACCAGAAACACGTGTCTAGAGATCAGCACTCTCTGTGCCAACTGTGGCGAAACACTCAAACACTCTTGAAGCAAGCAAGTAACTGAAACTGCAATTACCACAATGTCAGGGGCGAACCTTGCTGGGAGGTGAAGCGGCGTCCTCCCACCCCTGGTCCTGTTTAATAGTTCTCCAGTGAGTCATTGAGCTGACGAGCTCGTGGATGAAGCACCCGCATGCCTGTGAGAGGTACCAGACCTGAGAAAAATTTTGACAGCCTACTCCCCAAGCCCCAGAATTGAAAGACTGTAATCTTTGCTGATGACGGTTAAAGAACCAGAAACACGTGTCTAGAGATCCGCACTATCTGCGCCAAATGTGGCGAAACACTCGAACACTCTTGAAGCAAGCAAGTCACTGAAACTGCATTTATCACAATGCCAGGGGCGAACCTTCTGGGAGGTGAAGCGGCGTCCTCCCACCTCTGATCCTGTTTAATAGTACTCCCGTGAGTCATTGAGCTGACGAGCTTGTGGATGAAGCACCCGCATGCCTGTGAGAGGTACCTGACCTGAGAAAGATGTTGGCAGTCTAATCAGCAAACCCCAAATTTCAAAAACTATAATCTCTACTGATGGCGGTTAAAGAACCAGAAACATGTGTCTAGAGATCAGCACTATGTGCGCCAACTGTGGCGAAACATTCGAACACTCGTGAAGCAAGCAAGTAACCCAAACTGCATTTACCACAATGCCAGGGGTGAACCTTCCTGGGAGGTGAAGCGGTGTGCTCCCACCCCTGTTCCTGTTTTATAGTTCTCCAGTGAGTCATTGAGCTGACGAGCTCATGGATGAAACACCCGCATGCCTGTGAGAGGTACCTGACCTGAGAAAGATGTCGGCAGCCTACTCAGCAAACCCCACATTTGAAAAACTGTAATCTCTACTGATGACGGTTAAAGAACCAGAAACACGTGTCTAGAGATCAGCACTATCTGCGCCAACTGTGGTGAAACACTCTTAAAGCAAGCAAGTAACTGAAACTGCATTTACCACAATGACAGGGTGCAAACCTTGCTGGGAGGTGAAGCGGTGGGCTCCCACCCCTGTTCCTGTTTAATAGTACTCCCGTGAGTCATTGAGCTGACAAGATCGTGGAAGAAGCACCCGCATGCCTGTGAGAGGTACCTGATCTGAGAAAGATGTTGGCAGCCTACTCAGCAAACCCCAAATTTCAAAAACTATAATCTCTACTGATGACGGTTAAAGAACCAGAAACACGTGTCTAGAGATCAGCACTATGTGCGCCAACTGTGGCGAAACACTCAAACACTCTTGAAGCAAGGAAGTAACTGAAACTGCATTTACCACAATGCCAGGTGCGAACCTTGCTGGGAGGTGTAGCGGTGTGCTCCTACCCCTGCTCCTGTTTAAAAGTAGTCCCGTAAGTCATTGAGCTGATGAGCTTGTAGTGGAAGGACCCACATGCCTGTGAGAGGTACCTGACCTGAGAAAGATTTCGGCAGCCTACTCAGCAAACCCCACATTTGAAAAACTGTAATCTCTACTGATGACGGTTAAAGAACCAGAAACACGTGTATAGAGATCAGCACTATCTGCGCCAACTGTGGCGAAACACTCTTGTAGCAAGGAAGTAAATGAAACTGCATTTACCACAATGCCAGGTGCGAACCTTGCTGGGAGGTGTAGCGGTGTGCTCCTACCCCTGCTCCTGTTTAAAAGTAGTCCTGGAAGTCATTGAGCTGATGAGCTTGTGGTGGAAGGACCCGCATGCCTGTGAGAGGTACCTGACCTGAGAAAGATGTCGGCAGCCTACTCAGCAAACCCCACATTTGAAAAACTGTAATCTCTACTGATGACGGTTAAAGAACCAGAAACACGTGTATAGAGATCAGAACTATATGCGCCAACTGTGGCGAAAAACTCAAACACTCTTAAAGCAAGCAAGTAACTGAAACTGCATTTACCACAATGACAGGGTGCAAACCTTGCTAGGAGGTGAAGCGGTGGGCTCCCACCCCTGTTCCTGTTTAATAGTACTCCCGTGAGTCATTGAGCTGACAAGCTCGTGAAAGAAGCACCCGCATGCCTGTGAGAGGTACCTGATCTGAGAAATAAGTTGGCAGCCTACTCAGCAAACCCCAAATTTCAAAGACTGTAATCTCTACTGATGACAGTTAAAGAACCAGAAACACGTGTCTAGAGATCAGCACTCTCTGTGCCAACTGTGGCGAAACACTCAAACACTCTTGAAGCAAGCAAGTAACTGAAACTGCAATTACCACAGTGTCAGGGGCGAACCTTGCTGGGAGGTGAAGCGGTGTCCTCCCACCCCTGCTCCTGTTTAATAGTTCTCCAGTGAGTCATTGAGCTGACGAGCTCGTGGATGAAGCACCCGCATGCCTGTGAGAGGTACCAGACCTGAGAAAAATGTTGGCAGCCTACTCCCCAAACCCCAGAATTGAAAGTCTGTAATCTTTGCTGATGACGGTTAAAGAACCAGAAACACGTGTCTAGAGATCAGCACTATATGCCCCAAATGTGGCGAAACACTCGAACACTCTTGAAGCAAGCAAGTCACTGAAACTGCATTTATCACAATGCCAGGGGCGAACCTTCTGGGAGGTGAAGCGGCGTCCTCCCACCTCTGATCCTGTTTAATAGTACTCCTGTGAGTCATTGAGCTGACGAGCTTGTGGATGAAGCACCCGCATGCCTGTGAGAGGTACCTGACCTGAGAAAGATGTTGGCAGTCTACCCAGCAAACCCCAAATTTCAAAAACTATAATCTCTACTGATGACGGTTAAAGAACCAGAAACACGTGTCTAGAGATCAGCACTATGTGCGCCAACTGTGGCGAAACATTCGAACACTCGTGAAGCAAGCAAGTAACCCAAACTGCATTTACCACAATGCCAGAAGTGAACCTTCCTGGGAGGTGAAGCGGTGTGCTCCCACCCCTGTTCCTGTTTTATAGTTCTCCAGTTAGTCATTGAGCTGACGAGCTCATGGATGAAGCACCCGCATGCCTGTGAGAGGTACCTGACCTGAGAAAGATGTTGGCAGTCTGCTCAGCAAAGCCCACATTTGAAAGACTTTAATCTCTACCTGTGACAGTTAAAGAACCAGAAACACGTGTCTAGAGATCAGCACTATCTGCGCCAAATGTGGCGAAACACTTGAACACTCTTGAAGCAAGCAAGTCACTGAAACTGCATTTATCACAATGCCAGGGGCGAACCTTCTGGGAGGTGAAGCGGCGTCCTCCCACCTCTGATCCTGTTTAATAGTACTCCCGTGAGTCATTGAGCTGACGAGATTGTGGATGAAGCACCCGCATGCCTGTGAGAGGTACCTGACCTGACAAAGATGTTGGCAGTCTAATCAGCAAACCCCAAATTTCAAAAACTATAATCTCTACTGATGCGGTTAAAGAACCAGAAACACGCGTCTAGAGATCAGCACTATGTGCGCCAACTGTGGAGAAACATTCGAACACTCGTGAAGCAAGCAAGTAACCCAAACTGCATTTACCGCAATGCCAGGGGTGAACCTTCCTGGGAGGTGAAGCGGTGTGCTCCCACCCCTGTTCCTGTTTTATAGTTCTCCAGTTAGTCATTGAGCTGACGAGCTCATGGATGAAGCACCCGCATGCCTGTGAGAGGTACCTGACCTGAGAAAGATGTTGGCAGTCTGCTCAGCAAAGCCCACATTTGAAAGACTTTAATCTCTACCTGTGACAGTTAAAGAACAAGAACAACGTGTCTAGAGATCAGCACAATCGGCGCCAACTGTGCGAAACACTCGAACACTCTTGAAGCAAGCAAGTAACTGAAACTGCATTTACCACAATGCCAGGGGCGAACCTTGCTGGGAGGTGAAGTGGTGAGCTCCCACCCCTGTTCCTGTTTAATAGTACTCCTGTGAGTCATTGAGCTGACGAGCTCATGGATGAAGCACCCGCATGCCTGTGAGAGGTACCTGACCTGAGAAAGATTTTGGCAGTCTACTCAGCAAACCCCAAATTTGAAAGACTGTAATCTCTACTGATGACAGTTAAAGAACCAGAAACACGTGTCTAGAGATCAGCACTATCTGCGCCAACTGTGGCGAAAAACTCAAACACTCTTGAAGCGAGGAAGTAACTGAAACTGCATTTACCACAATGCCAGGTGCGAACCTTGCTGGGAGGTGTAGCGGTGTGCTCCTACCCCTGCTCCTGTTTAAAAGTAGTCCCGTAAGTCATTGAGCTGATGAGCTTGTGGTGGAAGGACCCGCATGCCTGTGAGAGGTACCTGACCTGAGAAAGATGTTGGCAGCCTACTCAGCAAACCCCAAATTTGAAAAACTGTAATCTCTACTGATGACGGTTAAAGAACCAGAAACACGTGTATAGAGATCAGAACTATATGCGCCAACTGTGGCGAAAAACTCAAACACTCTTAAAGAAAGCAAGTAACTGAAACTGCATTTACCACAATGACAGGGTGCAAACCTTGCTGGGAGGTGAAGCGGTGTGCTCCCACCCCTGTTCCTGTTTAATAGTACTCCCGTGAGTCATTGAGCTGACAAGCTCGTGGATGAAGCACCCGCATGCCTGTGAGAGGTACCAGACCTGAGAAAAATATTGACAGCCTACTCCTCAAACCCCAGAATTGAAAGACTGTAATCTTTGCTGATGACGGTTAAAGAACCAGAAACACGTGTCTAGAGATCAGCACTATCTGCGCCAAATGTGGCGAAACACTCGAACACTCTTGAAGCAAGCAAGTCACTGAAACTGCATTTATCACAATGCCAGGGGCGAACCTTCTGGGAGGTGAAGCGGCGTCCTCCCACCTCTGATCCTGTTTACTAGTACTCCCGTGAGTCATTGAGCTGACGAGCTTGTGGATGAAGCACCCGCATGCCTGTGAGAGGTACCTGACCTGAGAAAGATGTTGGCAGTCTAATCAGCAAACCCCAAATTTCAAAAACTATAATCCCTACTGATGACGGTTAAAGTACCAGAAACACGTGTCTAGAGATCAGCACTATCTGCGCCAACTGTGGCGAAACACTCTTGAAGCAAGGAAGTAACTGAAACTGCATTTACCACAATGCCAGGTGCGAACCTTGCTGGGAGGTGTAGCGGTGTGCTTCTACCCCTGCTCCTGTTTAAAAGTAGTCCCGGAAGTCATTGAGCTGATGAGCTCGTGGTGGAAGGACCCGCATGCCTGTGAGAGGTACCTGACCTGAGAAAGATGTCGGCAGCCTACTCAGCAAACCCCACATTTGAAAAACTGTAATCTCTACTGATGACGGTTAAAGAACCAGAAACACGTGTATAGAGATCAGAACTCTATGCGCCAACTGTGGCGAAAAACTCAAACACTCTTAAAGCAAGCAAGTAACTGAAACTGCATTTACCACAATTACAGGGTGCAAACCTTGCTGGGAGGTGAAGCGGTGGGCTCCCACCCCTGTTCCTGTTTAATAGTACTCCCGGGAGTCATTGAGCTGACAAGCTCGTGGAAGAAGCACCCGCATGCCTGTGAGAGGTACCTGATCTGAGAAAGATGTTGGCAGCCTACTCAGCAAACCCCAAATTTAAAAGACTGTAATCTCTACTGATGACAGTTAAAGAACCAGAAACAGGTGTCTAGAGATCAGCACTCTCTGTGCCAACTGTGGCAAAACACTCGAACACTCTTGCAGCAAGCAAGTAACTGAAACTGCAATTACCACAATGTCAGGGGCGAACCTTGCTGGGAGGTGAAGCGGCGTCCTCCCACCCCTGCTCCTGTTTAATAGTTCTCCAGTGAGTCATTGAGCTGACGAGCTCGTGGATGAAGCACCAGCATGCCTGTGAGAGGTACCAGACCTGAGAAAAATGTTGGCAGCCTACTCCCCAAACCCCAGAATTGAAAGACTGTAATCTTTGCTGATGACGGTTAAAGAACCAGAAACACGTGTCTAGAGATCAGCACTATCTGCGCCAAATGTGGCGAAACACTCGAACACTCTTGAAGCAAGCAAGTCACTGAAACTGCATTTATCACAATGCCAGGGGCGAACCTTCTGGGAGGTGAAGCGGCGTCCTCCCACCTCTGATCCTGTTTAATAGTACTCCTGTGAGTCATTGAGCTGACGAGCTTGTGGATGAAGCACCCGCATGCCTGTGAGATGTACCTGACCTGAGAAAGATGTTGGCAGTCTACCCAGCAAACCCCAAATTTCAAAAACTATAATCTCTACTGATGACGGTTAAAGAACCAGAAACACGTGTCTAGAGATCAGCACTATGTGCGCCAACTGTGGCGAAACATTCGAACACTCGTGAAGCAAGCAAGTAACCCAAACTGCATTTACCACAATGCCAGGGGTGAACCTTCCTGGGAGGTGAAGCGGTGTGCTCCCACCCCTGTTCCTGTTTTATAGTTCTCCAGTTAGTCATTGAGCTGACGAGCTCATGGATGAAGCACCTGCATGCCTGTGAGAGGTACCTGACCTGAGAAAGATGTTGGCAGTCTGCTCAGCAAAGCCCACATTTGAAAGACTTTAATCTCTACCTGTGACAGTTAAAGAACAAGAACAACGTGTCTAGAGATCAGCACAATCGGCGCCAACTGTGCGAAACACTCGAACACTCTTGAAGCAAGCAAGTAACTGAAACTGCATTTACCACAATGCCAGGGGCGAACCTTGCTGGGAGGTGAAGCGGTGAGCTCCCACCCCTGTTCCTGTTCAATAGTACTCCCGTGAGTCATTGAGCTGACGAGCTCGTGGATGAAGCACCCGCATGCCTGTGAGAGGTACCTGACCTGAGAAAGATGTTGGCAGTCTAATCAGCAAACCTCAAATTTCAAAGACTGTAATCTCTACTGATGACGGTTAAAGAACCAGAAACACGTGTCTAGAGATCAGCACTATCTGCGCCAACTGTGGCGAAACACTCGAACACTCTTGAAGCAAGCAAGTAACCCAAACTGCATTTACCACAATGCCAGGGGTGAACCTTCCTGGGAGGTGTAGCGGTGTGCTCCTACCCCTGCTCCTGTTTAAAAGTAGTCCCGTAAGTCATTGAGCTGATGAGCTTGTGGTGGAAGGACCCGCATGCCTGTGAGAGGTACCTGACCTGAGAAAGATGTGAGAGGTGAAGCGGTGTGCTCCCACCCCTGTTCCTGTTTAATAGTACTCCTGTGAGTCATTGAGCTGACGAGCTCATGGATGAAGCACCCGCATGCCTGTGAGAGGTACCTGACCTGAGAAAGATTTTGGACGTCTACTCAGCAAACCCCAAATTTGAAAGACTGTAATCTCTACTGATGACAGTTAAAGAACCAGAAACACGTGTCTAGAGATCAGCACTATCTGCCCCAACTGTGGCGAAACACTCAAACACTCTTGAAGCGAGGAAGTAACTGAAACTGCATTTACCACAATGCCAGGTGCGAACCTTGCTTGGAGGTGTAGCGGTGTGCTCCTACCCCTGCTCCTGTTTAAAAGTAGTCCCGTAAGTCATTGAGCTGATGAGCTTGTGGTGGAAGGACCCGCATGCCTGTGAGAGGTACCTGACCTGAGAAAGATGTCGGCAGCCTACTCAGCAAACCCCAAATTTGAAAAACTGTAATCTCTACTGATGACGGTTAAAGAACCAGAAACACGTGTATAGAGATCAGAACTATATGCGCCAACTGTGGCGAAAAACTCAAACACTCTTAAAGCAAGCAAGTAACTGAAACTGCATTTACCACAATGACAGGGTGCAAACCTTGCTGGGAGGTGAAGCGGTGTGCTCCCACCCCTGTTCCTGTTTAATAGTACTCCCGTGAGTCATTGAGCTGACAAGCTCGTGGATGAAGCACCCGCATGCCTGTGAGAGGTACCTGATCTGAGAAAGATGTTGGCAGCCTACTCAGCAAACCCCAAATTTCAAAGACTTTAATCTCTACCTATGACAGATAAAGAACCAGAAACACGTGTCTAGAGATCAGCACTCTCTGTGCCAACTGTGGCGAAACACTCGAACACTCTTGAAGCAAGCAAGTAACTGAAACTGCAATTACCACAATGTCAGGGGCGAACCTTGCTGGGAGGTGAAGCGGCCTCCTCCCACCCCTGCTCCTGTTTAATAGTTCTCCAGTGAGTCATTGTGCTGACGAGCTCGTGGATGAAGCACACGCATGCCTGTGAGAGGTACCAGACCTGAGAAAAATGTTGGCAGCCTACTCCCCAAACCTCAGAATTGAAAGACTGTAATCTTTGCTGATGACGGTTAAAGAACCAGAAACACGTGTCTAGAGATCAGCACTATCTGCGCCAAATGTGGCGAAACACTCGAACACTCTTGAAGCAAGCAAGTCACTGAAACTGCATTTATCACAATGCCAGGGGCGAACCTTCTGGGAGGTGAAGCGGCGTCCTCCCACCTCTGATCTTGTTTAATAGTACTCCCGTGAGTCATTGAGCTGACAAGCTTGTGGATGAAGCACCCGCATGCCTGTGAGAGGTACCTGACCTGAGAAAGACGTTGGCAGTCTAATCAGCAAACCCCAAATTTCAAAAACTATAATCTCTACTGATGACGGTTAAAGAACCAGAAACACGTGTCTAGAGATCAGCACTATGTGCGCCAACTGTGGCGAAACACTCAAACACTCTTGAAGCAAGGAAGTAACTGAAACTGCATTTACCACAATGCCAGGTGCGAACCTTGCTGGGAGGTGTAGCGGTGTGCTCCTACCCCTGCTCCTGTTTAAAAGTAGTCCCGTAAGTCATTGAGCTGATGAGCTTGTGGTGGAAGGACCCGCATGCCTGTGAGAGGTACCTGACCTGAGAAAGATGTCGGCAGCCTACTCAGCAAACCCCACATTTGAAAAACTGTAATCTCTACTGATGACGGTTAAAGAACCAGAAACACGTGTTTAGAGATCAGCACTATCTGCGCCAACTGTGGCGAAACACTCTTGTAGCAAGGAAGTAAATGAAACTGCATTTACCACAATGCCAGGTGCGAACCTTGCTGGGAGGTGTAGCGGTGTGCTCCTACCCCTGCTCCTGTTTAAAAGTAGTCCTGGAAGTCATTGAGCTGATGAGCTTGTGGTGGAAGGACCCGCATGCCTGTGAGAGGTACCTGACCTGAGAAAGATGTCGGCAGCCTACTCAGCAAACCCCACATTTGAAAAACTGTAATCTCTACTGATGACGGTTAAAGAACCAGAAACACGTGTATAGAGATCAGAACTATATGCGCCAACTGTGGCGAAAAACTCAAACACTCTTAAAGCAAGCAAGTAACTGAAACTGCATTTACCACAATGACAGGGTGCAAACCTTGCTAGGAGGTGAAGCGGTGGGCTCCCACCCCTGTTCCAGTTTAATAGTACTCCCGTGAGTCATTGAGCTGACAAGCTCGTGGAAGAAGCACCCGCATGCCTGTGAGAGGTACCTGATCTGAGAAAGATGTTGGCAGCCTACTCAGCAAACCCCAAATTTCAAAGACTGTAATCTCTACTGATGACAGTTAAAGAACCAGAAACACGTGTCTAGAGATCAGCACTCTCTGTGCCAACTGTGGCGAAACGCTCAAACACTCTTGAAGCAAGCAAGTAACTGAAACTGCAATTACCACAATGTCAGGGGCGAACCTTGCTGGGAGGTGAAGCGGCGTCCTCCCACCCCTGCTCCTGTTTAATAGTTCTCCAGTGAGTCATTGAGCTGACGAGCTCGTGGATGAAGCACCCGCATGCCTGTGAGAGGTACCAGACCTGAGAAAAATGTTGGCAGCCTACTCCCCAAACCCCAGAATTGAAAGACTGTCATCTTTGCTGATGACGGTTAAAGAACCAGAAACACGTGTCTAGAGATCAGCACTATCTGCGCCAAATGTGGCGAAACACTCGAACACTCTTGAAGCAAGCAAGTCACTGAAACTGCATTTATCACAATGCCAGGGGCGAACCTTCTGGGAGGTGAAGCGGCGTCCTCCCACCTCTGATCCTGTTTAATAGTACTCCTGTGAGTCATTGAGCTGACGAGCTTGTGGATGAAGCACCCGCATGCCTGTGAGAGGTACCTGACCTGAGAAAGATGTTGGCAGTCTACCCAGCAAACCCCAAATTTCAAAAACTATAATCTCTACTGATGACGGTTAAAGAACCAGAAACACGTGTCTAGAGATCAGCACTATGTGCGCCAACTGTGGCGAAACATTCGAACACTCGTGAAGCAAGCAAGTAACCCAAACTGCATTTACCACAATGCCAGGGGTGAACCTTCCTGGGAGGTGAAGCGGTGTGCTCCCACCCCTGTTCCTGTTTTATAGTTCTACAGTTAGTCATTGAGCTGACGAGCTCATGGATGAAGCACCCGCATGCCTGTGAGAGGTACCTGACCAGAGAAAGATGTTGGCAGTCTGCTCAGCAAAGCCCACATTTGAAAGACTTTAATCTCTACCTGTGACAGTTAAAGAACCAGAAACACGTGTCTAGAGATCAGCACTATCTGCGCCAAATGTGGCGAAACACTCAAACACTCTTGAAGCAAGCAAGTCACTGAAACTGCATTTATCACAATGCCAGGGGCGAACCTTCTGGGAGGTGAAGCGGCGTCCTCCCACCTCTGATCCTGTTTAATAGTACTCCCATGAGTCATTGAGCTGACGAGCTTGTGGATGAAGCACCCGCATGCCTGTGAGAGGTACCTGACCTGACAAAGATGTTGGCAGTCTAATCAGCAAACCCCAAATTTCAAAAACTATAATCTCTACTGATGCGGTTAAAGAACCAGAAACACGTGTCTAGAGATCAGCACTATGTGCGCCAACTGTGGAGAAACATTCGAACACTCGTGAAGCAAGCAAGTAACCCAAACTGCATTTACCGCAATGCCAGGGGTGAACCTTCCTAGGAGGTGAAGCGGTGTGCTCCCACCCCTGTTCCTGTTTTATAGTTCTCCAGTTAGTCATTGAGCTGACGAGCTCATGGATGAAGCACCCGCATGCCTGTGAGAGGTACCTGACCTGAGAAAGATGTTGGCAGTCTGCTCAGCAAAGCCCACATTTGAAAGACTTTAATCTCTACCTGTGACAGTTAAAGAACAAGAACAACGTGTCTAGAGATCAGCACAATCGGCGCCAACTGTGCGAAACACTCGAACACTCTTGAAGCAAGCAAGTAACTGAAACTGCATTTACCACAATGCCAGGGGCGAACCTTGCTGGGAGGTGAAGCGGTGAGCTCCCACCCCTGTTCCTGTTCAATAGTACTCCCGTGAGTCATTGAGCTGACGAGCTCGTGGATGAAGCACCCGCATGCCTGTGAGAGGTACCTGACCTGAGAAAGATGTTGGCAGTCTAATCAGCAAACCTCAAATTTCAAAGACTGTAATCTCTACTGATGACGGTTAAAGAACCAGAAACACGTGTCTAGAGATCAGCACTATCTGCGCCAACTGTGGCGAAACACTTGAACACTCTTGAAGCAAGCAAGTAACTGAAACTGCATTTACCACAATGCCAGGTGCGAACCTTGCTGGGAGGTGTAGCGGTGTGCTCCTACCCCTGCTCCTGTTTAAAAGTAGTCCCGTAAGTCATTGAGCTGATGAGCTTGTGGTGGAAGGACCCGCATGCCTGTGAGAGGTACCTGACCTGAGAAAGATGTCGGCAGCCTACTCAGCAAACCCCAAATTTGAAAAACTGTCATCTCTACTGATGACGGTTAAAGAACCAGAAACACGTGTATAGAGATCAGAACTATATGCGCCAACTGTGGCGAAAAACTCAAACACTCTTAAAGCAAGCAAGTAACTGAAACTGCATTTACCACAATGACAGGGTGCAAACCTTGCTGGGAGGTGAAGCGGTGTGCTCCCACCCCTGTTCCTGTTTAATAGTACTCCCGTGAGTCATTGAGCTGACAAGCTCGTGGATGAAGCACCCGCATGCCTGTGAGAGGTACCTGATCTGAGAAAGATGTTGGCAGCCTACTCAGCAAACCCCAAATTTCAAAGACTGTAATCTCTACTGATGACAGTTAAAGAACCAGAAACACGTGTCTAGAGATCAGCAGTCTCTGTGCCAACTGTGGCGAAACACTTGAACACTCTTGAAGCAAGCAAGTAACTGAAACTGCAATTACCACAATGTCAGGGGTGAACCTTGCTGGGAGGTGAAGCGGCGTCCTCCCACACCTGCTCCTGTTTAATAGTTCTCCAGTGAGTCATTGAGCTGACGAGCTCGTGGATGAAGCACCCGCATGCCTGTGAGAGGTACCAGACCTGAGAAAAATGTTGGCAGTCTAATCAGCAAACCCCAAATTTCAAAAACTATAATCTCTACTGATGACGGTTAAAGAACCAGAAACACGTGTCTAGAGATCAGCACTATCTGCGCCAAATGTGGCGAAACACTCGAACACTCTTGAAGCAAGCACGTCACTGAAACTGCATTTATCACAATGCCAGGGGCGAACCTTCTGGGAGGTGAAGCGGCGTCCTCCCACCTCTGATCCTGTTTAATAGTACTCCCGTGAGTCATTGAGCTGACGAGCTTGTGGATGAAGCACCCGCATGCCTGTGAGAGGTACCTGACCTGAGAAAAATGTTGGCAGTCTAATCAGCAAACCCCAAATTTCAAAAACTATAATCTCTACTGATGACGGTTAAAGAACCAGAAACACGTGTCTAGAGATCAGCACTATCTGCGCCAACTGTGGCGAAACATTCGAACACTCGTGAAGCAAGCAAGTAACCCAAACTGCATTTACCACAATGTCAGGGGTGAACCTTCCTGGGAGGTGAAGCGGTGTGCTCCCACCCCTGTTCCTGTTTTATAGTTCTCCAGTGAGTCATTGAGCTGACGAGCTCATGGATGAAGCACCCGCATGCCTGTGAGAGGTACCTGACCTGAGAAAGATGTTGGCAGCCTACTCAGCAAACCCCAAATTTCAAAGACTGTAACCTCTACTGATGACAGTTAAAGTACCAGAAACACGTGTCTAGAGATCAGCACTATCTGCGCCAACTGTGGCGAAACACTCTTGAAGCAAGGAAGTAACTGAAACTGCATTTACCACAATGCCAGGTGTGAACCTTGCTGGGAGGTGTAGCGGTGTGCTCCTACCCCTGCTCCTGTTTAAAAGTAGTCCCGGAAGTCATTGAGCTGATGAGCTTGTGGTGGAAGGACCCGCATGCCTGTGAGAGGTACCTGACCTGAGAAAGATGTCGGCAGCCTACTCAGCAAACCCCACATTTGAAAAACTGTAATCTCTACTGATGACGGTTAAAGAAACATAAACACATGTCTAGAGATCAGCACTATATGCGCCAACTGTGTTGAAACATTCGAACACTCTTAAAGCACGCAAGTAACTGAAACTGCATTTACCACAATGCCAGGGTGCGAACCTTGCTGGGAGGTGAAGCGGTGTGTTCCCACCCCTGTTCCGGTTTAATAGTACTCCTGTGAGTCATTGAGCTGACAAGCACGTGGATGAAGCACCCGCATGCCTGTGAGAGGTACCTGATCTGAGAAAGATGTTGGCAGCACACTCAGCAAACCCCAAATTTCAAAGACTGTAATCTCTACTGATGACAGTTAAAGAACCAGAAACACGTGTCTAGAGATCAGCACTCTCTGTGCCAACTGTGGCGAAACACTCGAACAATCTTGAAGCAAGCAAGTAACTGAAACTGCAATTACCACAATGTCAGGGGCGAACCTTGCTGGGAGGTGAAGCGGCGTCCTCCCACACCATGTCCTGTTTAATAGTTCTCCAGTGAGTCATTGAGCTGACGAGCTCGTGGATGAAGCACCCGCATGCCTGTGAGAGGTACCAGACCTGTGAAAAATTTTGACAGCCTACTCCCCAAACCCCAGAATTGAAAGACTGTAATCTTTGCTGATGACGGTTAAAGAACCAGAAACACGTGTCTAGAGATCCGCACTATCTGCGCCAAATGTGGCGAAACACTCGAACACTCTTGAAGCAAACAAGTCACTGAAACTGCATTTATCACAATGCCAGGGGCGAACCTTCTGGGAGGTGAAGCGGCGTCCTCCCACCTCTGATCCTCCCGTGAGTCATTGAGCTGACGAGCTTGTGGATGAAGCACCCGCATACCTGTGAGAGGTACCTGACCTGAGAAAGATGTTGGCAGTCTAATCAGCAAACCCCAAATTTCAAAAACTATAATCTCTACTGATGACGGTTAAAGAACCAGAAACACGTGTCTAGAGATCAGCACTATGTGCGCCAACTGTGGCGAAACATTCGAACACTCGTGAAGTAAGCAAGTAACCCAAACTCCATTTACCACAATGCCAGGGGTGAACCTTCCTGGGAGGTGAAGCGGTGTGCTCCCACTCCTGTTCCTGTTTTATAGTTCTCCAGTGAGTCATTGAGCTGACGAGCTCATGGATGAAACACCCGCATGCCTGTGAGAGGTACCTGACCTGAGAAAGATGTTGGCAGCCTACTCAGCAAACCCCAAATTTCAAAGACTGTAATCTCTACTGATGACAGTTAAAGTACAAGAAACACGTGTCTAGAGATCAGCACTATCTGCGCCAACTGTGGTGAAACACTCTTGAAGCAAGGAAGTAACTGAAACTGCATTTACCACAATGCCAGGTGCGAACCTTGCTGGGAGGTGTAGCGGTGTGCTCCTAGCCCTGCTCCTGTTTAAAAGTAGTCCCGGAAGTCATTGAGCTGATGAGCTTGTGGTGGAAGGACCCGCATGCCTGTGAAAGGTACCTGACCTGAGAAAGATGTCGGCAGCCTACTCAGCAAACCCCACATTTGAAAAACTGTAATCTCTACTGATGACGGTTAAAGAACCAGAAACACGTGTATAGAGATCAGAACTATATGCGCCAACTGTGGCGAAAAACTCAAACACTCTTAAAGCAAGCAAGTAACTGAAACTGCATTTACCACAATGACAGGGTGCAAACCTTGCTGGGAGGTGAAGCGGTGGGCTCCCACCCCTGTTCCTGTTTAATAGGACTCCCATGAGTCATTGAGCTGACAAGATCGTGGAAGAAGCACCCGCATGCCTGTGAGAGGTACCTGATCTGAGAAAGATGTTGGCAGCCTACTCAGCAAACCCCAAATTTCAAAGACTGTAATCTCTACTGATGACAGTTAAAGAACCAGAAACACGTGTCTAGAGATCAGCACTCTCTGTGCCAACTGTGGCGAAACACTCGAACACTCTTGAAGCAAGCAAGTAACTGAAACTGCAATTACCACAATGTCAGGGGCGAACCTTGCTGGGAGGTGAAGAGGCGTCCTCCCACCCCTGCTCCTGTTTAATAGTTCTCCAGTGAGTCATTGAGCTGACGAGCTCGTGGATGAAGCACACGCATGCCTGTGAGAGGTACCAGACCTGAGAAAAATGTTGGCAGCCTACTCCCCAAACCCCAGAATTGAAAGACTGTAATCTTTGCTGATGACGGTTAAAGAACCAGAAACACGTGTCTAGAGATCAGCACTATCTGCGCCAAATGTGGCGAAACACTCGAACACTCTTGAAGCAAGCAAGTCACTGAAACTGCATTTATCACAATGCCAGGGGTGAACCTTCTGGGAGGTGAAGCGGCGTCCTCCCACCTCTGATCCTGTTTAATAGTACTCCCGTGAGTCATTGAGCTGACGAGCTTGTGGATGAAGCACCCGCATGCCTGTGAGAGGTACCTGACCTGAGAAAGACGTTGGCAGTCTAATCAGCAAACCCCAAATTTCAAAAACTATAATCTCTACTGATGACGGTTAAAGAACCAGAAACACGTGTCTAGAGATCAGCACTATGTGCGCCAACTGTGACGAAACACTCAAACACTCTTGAAGCAATGAAGTAACTGAAACTGCATTTACCACAATGCCAGGTGCGAACCTTTCTGGGAGGTGTAGCGGTGTGCTCCTACCCCTGCTCCTGTTTAAAAGTAGTCCCGTAAGTCATTGAGCTGATGAGCTTGTGGTGGAAGGACCCGCATGCCTGTGAGAGGTACCTGACCTGAGAAAGATGTCGGCAGCCTACTCAGCAAACCCCACATTTGAAAAACTGAAATCTCTACTGATGACGGTTAAAGAACCAGAAACACGTGTATAGAGATCAGCACTATCTGCGCCAACTGTGGCGAAAAACTCAAACACTCTTAAAGCAAGCAAGTAACTGAAACTGCATTTACCACAATGACAGGGTGCAAACCTTGCTAGGAGGTGAAGCGGTGGGCTCCCACCCCTGTTCCTGTTTAATAGTACTCCCGTGAGTCATTGAGCTGACAAGCTCGTGGAAGAAGCACCCGCATGCCTGTGAGAGGTACCTGATCTGAGAAAGATGTTGGCAGCCTACTCAGCAAACCCCAAATTTCAAAGACTGTAATCTCTACTGATGACAGTTAAAGAACCAGAAACACGTGTCTAGAGATCAGCACTCTCTGTGCCAACTGTGGCGAATCACTCGAACACTCTTGAAGCAAGCAAGTAACTGAAACTGCAATTACCACAATGTCAGGGGCGAACCTTGCTGGGAGGTGAAGCGGCGTCCTCCCACCCCTGCTCCTGTTTAATAGTTCTCCAGTGAGTCATTGAGCTGACGAGCTCGTGGATGAAGCACCCGCATGCCTGTGAGAGGTACCAGACCTGAGAAAAATGTTGGCAGCCTACTCCCCAAACCCCAGAATTGAAAGACTGTAATCTTTGCTGATGACCGTTAAAGAACCAGAAACACGTGTCTAGAGATCAGCACTATCTGCGCCAAATGTGGCGAAACACTCGAACACTCTTTAGGCAAGCAAGTCACTGAAACTGCATTTATCACAATGCCAGGGGCAAACCTTCTGGGAGGTGAAGCGGCGTCCTCCCACCTCTGATCCTGTTTAATAGTACTCCCGTGAGTCATTGAGCTGACGAGCTTGTGGATGAAGCACCCGCATGCCTGTGAGAGGTACCTGACCTGAGAAAGATGTTGGCAGTCTAATCAGCAAACCCCAAATTTCAAAAATTATAATCTCTACTGATGACGGTTAAAGAACCAGAAACACGTGTCTAGAGATCAGCACTATGTGCGCCAACTGTGGCGAAACATTCGAACACTCGTGAAGCAAGCAAGTAACCCAAACTGCATTTACCACAATGCCAGGGGTGAACCTTCCTGGGAGGTGAAGCGGTGTGCTCCCACCCCTGTTCCTGTTTTATAGTTCTCCAGTTAGTCATTGAGCTGATGAGCTCATGGATGAAGCACCCGCATGCCGGTGAGGGGTACCTGACCTGAGAAAGATGTTGGCAGTCTGCTCAGCAAAGCCCACATTTGAAAGACTTGAATCTCTACCTGTGACAGTTAAAGAACCAGAACCACGTGTCTAGTGATCAGCACAATCGGCGCCAACTGTGCGAAACACTCGAACACTCTTGAAGCAAGCAAGTAACTGAAACTGCATTTACAACAATGCCAGGGGCGAACCTTGCTGGGAGGTGAAGCGGTGAGCTCCCACCCCTGTTCCTGTTCAATAGTACTCCTGTGAGTCATTGAGCTGACGAGCTCATGGATGAAGCACCCGCATACCTGTGAGAGGTACCTGACCTGAGAAAGATTTTGGCAGTCTACTCAGCAAACCCCAAATTTCAAAGACTGTAATTTCTACTGATGACAGTTAAAGAACCAGAAACACGTGTCTAGAGATCAGCACTATCTGCGCCAACAGTGGCGAAACACTCAAACACTCTTGAAGCAAGGAAGTAACTGAAACTGCATTTACCACAATGCCAGGTGCGAACCTTGCTGGGAGGTGTAGCGGTGTGCTCCTACCCCTGCTCCTGTTTAAAAGTAGTCCCGTAAGTCATTGAGCTGATGAGCCTGTGGTGGAAGGACCCGCATGCCTGTGAGAGGTTCCTGACCTGAGAAAGATGTCGGCAGCCTACTCAGCAAACCCCACATTTGAAAAACTGTAATCTCTACTGATGACGGTTAAAGAACCAGAAACACGTGTATAGAGATCAGAACTATATGCGCCAACTGTGGCGAAAAACTCAAACACTCTTAAAGCAAGCAAGCAACTGAAACTGCATTTACCACAATGACAGGGTGCAAACCTTGCTGGGAGGTGAAGCGGTGTGCTCCCACCCCTGTTCCTGTTTAATAGTACTCCCGTGAGTCATTGAGCTGACAAGCTCGTGGATGAAGCACCCGCATGCCTGTGAGAGGTACCTGATCTGAGAAAGATGTTGGCAGCCTACTCAGCAAACCCCAAATTTCAAAGACTGTAATCTCTACTGATGACAGTTAAAGAACCAGAAACACGTGTCTAGAGATCAGCACTCTCTGTGCCAACTGTGGCGAAACACTCGAACACTCTTGAAGCAAGCAAGTAACTGAAACTGCAATTACCACAATGTCAGGGGCGAACCTTGCTGGGAGGTGAAGCGGCATCCTCCCACCCCTGCTCCTGTTTAATAGTTCTCCAGTGAGTCATTGAGCTGACGAGCTCGTGGATGAAGCACCCGCATGCCTGTGAGAGGTACCAGACCTGAGAAAATTGTTGACAGCCTACTCCCCAAACCCCAGAATTGAAAGACTGTAATCTTTGCTGATGACGGTTAAAGAACCAGAAACACGTGTCTAGAGATCAGCACTATCTGCGCCAAATGTGGCGAAACACTCGAACACTCTTGAAGCAAGCAAGTCACTGAAACTGCATTTATCACAATGCCAGGGGCGAACCTTCTGGGAGGTGAAGCGGCGTCCTCCCACCTCTGATCCTGTTTAATAGTACTCCTGTGAGTCATTGAGCTGACGAGCTTGTGGATGAAGCACCCGCATGCCTGTGAGAAGTACCTGACCTGAGAAAGATGTTGGCAGTCTACCCAGCAAACCCCAAATTTCAAAAACTATAATCTCTATTGATGACGGTTAAAGAACCAGAAACACGTGTCTAGAGATCAGCACTATCTGCGCCAACTGTGGCGAAACATTCGAACACTCGTGAAGCAAGCAAGTAACCCAAACTGCATTTACCACAATGGCAGGGGTGAACCTTCCTGGGAGGTGAAGCGGTGTGCTCCCACCCCTGTTCCTGTTTTATAGTTCTCCAGTGAGTCATTGAGCTGACGAGCTCATGGATGAAGCAACCGCATGCCTGTAAAAGGTACCTGACCTGAGAAAGATGTTGGCAGCCTACTCAGCAAACCCCAAATTTCAAAGACTGTAATCTCTACTGATGACAGTTAAAGTACCAGAAACACGTGTCTAGAGATCAGCACTATCTGCGCCAACTGTGGCGAAACACTCTTGAAGCAAGGAAGTAACTGAAACTGCATTTACCACAATGCCAGGTGCGAACCTTGCTGGGAGGTGTAGCGGTGTGCTCCTACCCCTGATCCTGTTTAAAAGTAGTCCCGGAAGTCATTGAGCTGATGAGCTTGTGGTGGAAGGACCCGCATGCCTGTGAGAGGTACCTGACCTGAGAAAGATGTCGGCAGCCTACTCAGCAAACCCCACATTTGAAAAACTGTAATCTCTACTGATGACGGTTAAAGAACTAGAAACACGTGTATAGAGATCAGAACTATATGCGCCAACTGTGGCGAAAAACTCAAACACTCTTAAAGCAAGCAAGTAACTGAAATTGCATTTACCACAATGACAGGGTGCAAACCTTGCTGGGAGGTGAAGCGGTGGGCTCCCACCCCTGTTCCTGTTTAATAGTACTCCCGTGAGTCATTGAGCTGACAAGCTCGTGGAAGTAGCACCCGCATGCCTGTGAGAGGTACCTGATCTGAGAAAGATGTTGGCAGCCTACTCAGCAAACCCCAAATTTCAAAGACTGTAATCTCTACTGATGACAGTTAAAGAACCAGAAACACGTGTCTAGAGATCAGCACTCTCTGTGCCAACTGTGGCGAAACACTCGAACACTCTTGAAGCAAGCAAGTAACTGAAACTGCAATTACCACAATGTCAGGGGCGAACCTTGCTGGGAGGTGAAGCGGCGTCCTCCCACCCCTGCTCCTGTTTAATAGTTCTCCAGTGAGTCATTGAGCTGACGAGCTCGTGGATGAAGCACCCGCATGCCTGTGAGAGCTACCAGACCTGAGAAAAATGTTGACAGCCTACTCCCCAAACCACAGAAATGAAAACTGTAATCTTTGCTGATGACGGTTAAAGAACCAGAAACACGTGTCTAGAGATCAGCACTATGTGCGCCAACTGTGGCGAAACATTCGAACACTCGTGAAGCAAGCAAGTAACCCAAACTGCATTGACCACAATGCCAGGGGTGAACCTTCCTGGGAGGTGAAGCGGTGTGCTCCCACCCAGGTTCCTGTTTTATAGTTCTCCAGTTAGTCATTGAGCTGACGAGCTCATGGATGAAGCACCCGCATGCCTGTGAGAGGTACCTGACCTGAGAAAGATGTTGGCAGTCTGCTCAGCAAAGCCCACATTTGAAAGACTTTAATCTCTACCTGTGACAGTTAAAGAACCAGAACCACGTGTCTAGAGATCAGAACAATCGGCGCCAACTGTGCGAAACACTCGAACACTCTTGAAGCAAGCAAGTAACTGAAACTGCATTTACCACAATGCCAGGGGCGAACCTTGCTGGGAGGTGAAGCGGTGAGCTCCCACCCTTGTTCCTGTTCAATAGTACTCCCGTGAGTCATTGAGCTGACGAGCTCGTGGATGAAGCACCCACATGCCTGTGAGAGGTACCTGACCTGAGAAAGATGTTGGCAGTCTAATCAGCAAACCTCAAATTTCAAAGACTGTAATCTCTACTGATGACGGTTAAAGAACCAGAAACACGTGTCTAGAGATCAGCACTATCTGCGCCAACTGTGGCGAAACACTCGAACACTCTTGAAGCAAGCAAGTAACCCAAACTGCATTTACCACAATGCCAGGGGTGAACCTTCCTGGGAGGTGAATCGGTGTGCTCCCACCCCTGTTCCTGTTTTATAGTTCTCCAGTCATTGAGCTGACGAGCTCATGGATGAAGCACCCGCATGCCTGTGAGAGGTACCTGACCTGAGAAAGATGTTGGCAGCCTACTCAGCAAACCCCAAATTTCAAAGACTGTAATCTCTACTGATGACAGTTAAAGAACCAGAAACACGTGTCTAGAGATCAGCACTATCTGCGCCAACTGTGGCGAAACACTCGAACACTCTTGAAGCAAGCACGTAACCCAAACTGCAATTACCACAATGTCAGGGGCTAACCTTGCTGGGAGGTGAAGCGGCGTCCTCCCACCCCTGTTCCTGTTTAATAGTTCTCCTCTGAGCCATTGAGCTGACGATCTTGGGGATGAAGCACCCGCATGCCTGTGAGAGGTACCAGACCTGAGAAAGATGTTGGCAGCCTACTCCCCAAACCCCAGAATGTAAAGACTGTAATCTTTACTGATGACGGTTAAAGAACCAGAAGCACGTGTCTAGAGATCAGCGCTATCTGCGCCAACTGTGGCGAAACACTCAAACACTCCTGAAGCAAGCAAGTCACTAAAACTGCATTTATCACATTTCCAGGGGCGAACCTTGCCGGGAGGTGAAGCGGAGTCCTCCCACCCCTGTTCCTGTTTAGTAGTTCTCCAGTGAGTCATTGAGATGAAGAGCTCGTGGATGAAGCATCCGCATGCCTGTGAGAGGTACCAGACCTGAGAAAGGTGTTGGCAGCCTACTCAGCAAACCCCAGATTTGAAAGACGGTAATCTCTACTGATGACAGTTAAAGAACCAGAAACACATGTCTAGAGATCAGCACTATCTGCACCAACTGTGGTGAAACACTCGAACACTCTTGAAGCAAGCAAGTAACCCAAACTGCATTTACCACAATGCCAGGGGTGAACCTTCCTGGGAGGTGAAGCAGTGTGCTCCCACTCCTGTTCCTGTTTTATAGTTCTCCAGTGAGTCATTGAGCTGACGAGCTCATGGATGAAGCACCCGCATGCCTGTGAGAGGTACCTGACCTGGGAAAGATGTTGGAAGCCTACTCAGCAAACCCCAAATTTCAAAGACTGTAATCTCTACTGATGACAGTTAAAGAACCAGAAACACGTGTCTACAGATCAGCACTATCTGCGCCAACTGTGGTGAAACACTCGAACACTCTTGAAGCAAGCAAGCAACCCAAACTGCATTTACCACAATGCCAGGGGTGAACCTTCCTGGGACGTGAAGCGGTGTGCTCCCACCCCTGTTCCTGTTTTATAGTTCTGCAGTGAGTCATTGAGCTGACGAGCTCATGGATGAAGCACCTGCATGCCTGTGAGAGGTACCTGACCTGAGAAAGATGTTGGCAGCCTACTCAGCAAACCCCAAATTTCAAAGACTGTAATCTCTACTGATGACAGTTAAAGATCCAGAAACACGTGTCTAGAGATCAGCACTCTCTGTGCCAACTGTGGCGAAACACTCGAACACTCTTGAAGCAAGCAAGTAACCCAAACTGCATTTACCACAATGCCAGGGGTGAACCTTCCTGGGAGGTGAAGCAGTGTGCTCCCACCCCTGTTCCTGTTTTATAGTTCTCCAGTGAGTCATTGAGCTGACGAGCTCATGGATGAAGCACCCTCATGCCTGTGAGAGGTACCTGACCTGAGAAAGATGTTGGCAGCCTACTCAGCAAACCCCAAGTTTCAAAGACTGTAATCTCTACTGATGACAGTTAAAGAACCAGAAACGCGTGTCTATAGATCAGCACTATCTGCGCCAACTGTGGTGAAACACTCGAACACTCTTGAAGCAAGCAAGCAACCCAAACTGCATTTACCACAATGCCAGGGATGAACCTTCCTGGGAGGTGAAGCGGTGTGCTCCCACCCCTGTTCCTGTTGTATAGTTCTCCAGTGAGTCATTGAGGTGACGAGCTCATGGATGAAGCACCTGCATGCCTGTGAGATGTACCTGACCTGAGAAAGATGTTGGCAGCCTACTCAGCAAACCCCAAATTTCAAAGACTGTAATCTCTACTGATGACAGTTAAAGAACCAGAAACACGTGTCTAGAGATCAGCACTCTCTGTGCCAACTATGGCGAAACACTCGAACACTCTTGAAGCAAGCAAGTAACTGAAACTGCAATTACCACAATGTCAGGTGCGAACCTTGCTGGGAGGTGAAGCGGCGTCCTCCCACCCCTGTTCCTGTTTAATAGTTCTCCAGTAAGTCATTGAGCTGACGAGCTCATGGATGAAGCACCCTCATGCCTGTGAGAGGTACCTGACCTGAGAAAGATGTTGGCAGCCTACTCAGCAAACCCCAAATTTCAAAGACTGTAATCTCTACTGATGACAGTTAAAGAACCAGAAACGCGTGTCTATAGATCAGCACTATCTGCGCCAACTGTGGTGAAACACTCGAACACTCTTGAAGCAAGCAAGCAACCCAAACTGCATTTACCACAATACCAGGGGTGAACCTTCCTGGGAGGTGAAGCGGTGTGCTCCCACCCCTGTTCCTGTTGTATAGTTCTCCAGTGAGTCATTGAGGTGACGAGCTCGTGGATGAAGCACCCGCATGCCTGTGAGAGGTACCAGACCTGATAAAGATGTTTGCAGCCTACTCCCCACACCCCAGAATGTAAAGACTGTAATCTTTACTGATGACGGTTAAAGAACCAGAAGCACGTGTCTAGAGATCATCACTATCTGCGCCAACTGTGGCGAAACACTCCAACACTCTTGAAGCAAGCAAGTCACTGAAACTGCATTTATCACAATGCCAGGGGCGAACCTTGCTGGGAAGTGAAGCGGTGAGCTCCCACCCCTGTTCCTGTTTAGTAGTACTCCCATGAGTCATTGAGCTGACGAGCTCGTGGATGAAGCACCTGCATGCCTGTGAGAGGTACCTGACCTGAGAAAGATGTTGGCAGCCTACTCAGCAAACCCCACATTTGAAAGACTTTAATCTCTACCTATGACAGTTAAAGAACCAGCAACACGTGTCTAGAGATCAGCACTATCTGCGCCAACTGTGGCGAAACACTCGAACACTCTTGAAGCAAGCAAGTAACTGAAACTGCATTTATCACAATGCCAGGGGAGGACCTTGCTGGGAGGTGAAGAGGTGTGCTCCCACCCCTTGTTCCTGTTTAATAGTACTCCTGTGAGTCATTGAGGTGACGAGCTCATGGATGAAGCACCCGCATGCCTGTGAGAGGTACCTGACCTGAGAAAGATTTTGGCAGTCTACTCAGCAAACCCCAAATTTCAAAGACTGTAATCTCTACTGATGACAGTTAAAGAACCAGAAACACGTGTCTAGAGATCAGCACTATCTGCGCCAACTGTGGCGAAACACTCAAACACTCTTGAAGCAAGGAAGTAACTGAAACTGCATTTACCACAATGCCAGGTGCGAACCTTGCTGGGAGGTGTAGCGGTGTGCTCCTACCCCTGCTCCTGTTTAAAAGTAGTCCCGTAAGTCATTGAGCTGATGAGCTTGTGGTGGAAGGACCCGCATGCCTGTGAGAGGTACCTGACCTGAGAAAGATGTCGGCAGCCTACTCAGCAAACCCCACATTTGAAAAACTGTAATCTCTACTGATGACGGTTAAAGAACCAGAAACACGTGTATAGAGATCCGAACTATATGCGCCAACTGTGGCGAAAAACTCAAACACTCTTAAAGCAAGCAAGTAACTGAAACTGCATTTACCACAATGACAGGGTGCAAACCTTGCTGGGAGGTGAAGCGGAGTGCTCCCACCCCTGTTCCTGTTTAATAGTACTCCAGTGAGTCATTGAGCTGACAAGCTCGTGGATGAAGCCCCTGCATGCCTGTGAGAGGTACCTGATCTGAGAAATATGTCGGCAGCCTACTCAGCAAACCCCAAATTTCAAAGACTGTAATCTCTACTGATGACAGTTAAAGAACCAGAAACACGTGTCTAGAGATCAGCACTCTCTGTGCCAACTGTGGCGAAACACTCGAACACTCTTGAAGCAAGCAAGTAACCCAAACTGCATTTACCACAATGCCAGGGGTGAACCTTCCTGGGAGGTGAAGCAGTGTGCTCCCACCCCTGTTCCTGTTTTATAGTTCTCCAGTGAGTCATTGAGCTGACGAGCTCATGGATGAAGCACCTGCATGCCTGTGAGAGGTACCTGACCTGAGAAAGATGTTGGCAGCTTACTCAGCAAACCCCAAATTTCAAAGACTGTAATCTCTACTGATGACAGTTAAAGATCCAGAAACACGTGTCTAGAGATCAGCACTCTCTGTGCCAACTGTGGCGAAACACTCGAACACTCTTGAAGCAAGCAAGTAACCCAAACTGCATTTACCACAATGCCAGGGGTGAACCTTCCTGGGAGGTGAAGCAGTGTGCTCCCACCCCTGTTCCTGTTTTATAGTTCTCCAGTGAGTCATTGAGCTGACGAGCTCATGGATGAAGCACCCGCATGCCTGTGAGAGGTACCTGACCTGAGAAAGATGTTGGCAGCCTACTCAGCAAACCCCAAATTTCAAAGACTGTAATCTCTACTGATGACAGTTAAAGAACCAGAAACACGTGTCTAGAGATCAGCACTATCTGCGCCAACTGTGGTGAAACACTCGAACACTCTTGAAGCAAGCAAGCAACCCAAACTGCATTTACCACAATGCCAGGGGTGAACCTTCCTGGGAGGTGAAGCGGTGTGCTCCCACCCCTGTTCCTGTTGTATAGTTCTCCAGTGAGTCATTGAGGTGACGAGCTCATGGATGAAGCACCTGCATGCCTGTGAGATGTACCTGACCTGAGAAAGATGTTGGCAGCCTACTCAGAAAACCCCAAATTTCAAAGACTGTAATCTCTACTGATGACAGTTAAAGAACCAGAAACACATGTCTAGAGATCAGCACTCTCTGTGCCAACTATGGCGAAACACTCGAACACTCTTGAAGCAAGCAAGTAACTGAAACTGCAATTACCACAATGTCAGGTGCGAACCTTGCTGGGAGGTGAAGCGGCGTCCTCCCACCCCTGTTCCTGTTTAATAGTTCTCCAGTGAGTCATTGAGCTGACGAGCTCGTGGATGAAGCACCCGCATGCCTGTGAGAGGTACCAGACCTGAGAAAAATGTTGGCAGCCTACTCCCCAAACCCCAGAATTGAAAGACTGTAATCTTTGCTAATGACGGTTAAAGAACCAGAAACACGTGTCTAGAGATCAGCACTATTTGCGCCAACTGTGGCGAAACACTCGAACACTCTTGAAGCAAGCAAGTCACTGAAACTGCATTTATCACAATGCCAGGGGCAAACCTTGCTGGGAGGTGAAGCGTCGTCCTCCCACCTCTGATCCTGTTTAATAGTACTCCCGTGAGTCATTGAGCTGACGAGCTTGTGGATGAAGCACCCGCATGCCTGTGAGAGGTACCTGACCTGAGAAAGATGTTGGCAGTCTAATCAGCAAACCCCAAATTTCAAAGACTATAATCTCTACTGATGACCGTTAAAGAACCAGAAACACGTGTCTAGAGATCAGCACTATCTGCGCCAACTGTGGCGAAACACTCGAACACTCGTGAAGCAAGCAAGTAACCCAAACTGCATTTAATACAATGCCAGGGGTGAACCTTCCTGGGAGGTGAAGCGGTGTGCTCCCACCCCTGTTCCTGTTTTATAGTTCTCCAGTGAGTCATTGAGCTGACGAGCTCATGGATGAAGCACCCCCATGCCTGTGAGAGGTACCTGACCTGAGAAAGATGTTGGCAGCCTACTTAGCAAACCCCAAATTTCAAAGACTGTAATCTCTACTGATGACAGTTAAAGAACCAGAAACACGTGTCTAGAGATCAGCACTATCTGTGCCAACTGTGGCGAAACACTCGAATACTCTTGAAGCAAGCAAGTGACTGAAACTGCAATTACGACAATGTCAGGGGCAAACCTTGCTGGGAGGTGAAGCGGCGTCCTTCCACCCCTGTTCCTGTTTAAAAGTTCTCCAGTGAGTCATTGTGCTGACGAGCTCGTGGATGAAGCACCCGCATGCCTGTGAGAGGTACCAGACCTGATAAAGATGTTTGCAGCCTTCTCCCCAAACCCCAGAATGTAAAGACTGTAATCTTTACTGATGACGGTTAAAGAACCAGAAGCACATGTCTAGAGATCAGCACTATCTGCGCCAACTGTGGCGAAACACTCGAACACTCTTGAAGCAAGCAAGTCACTGAAACTGCATTTATCACAATGCCAGGGGCGAACCTTGCTGGGAAGTGAAGCGGTGAGCTCCCACCCCTGTTCCTGTTTAGTAGTACTCCCATGAGTCATTGAGCTGACGAGCTCGTGGATGAAGCACCTGCATGCCTGTGAGAGGTACCTGACCTGAGAAAGATGTTGTAGCCTACTCAGCAAACCCCACATTTGAAAGACTTTAATCTCTACCTATGACAGTTAAAGAACCAGAACCACGTGTCTAGAGATCAGCACTATCTGCGCCAACTGTGGCGAAACACTCGAATACTCTTGAAGCAAGCAAGTGACTGAAACTGCAATTACGACAATGTCAGGGGCGAACCTTGCTGGGAGGTGAAGCGGCGTCCTCCCACCCCTGTTCCTGTTTAAAAGTTCTCCAGTGAGTCATTGTGCTGACGAGCTCGTGGATGAAGCACCCGCATGCCTGTGAGAGGTACCAGACCTGATAAAGATGTTGGCAGCCTACTCCCCACACCCCAGAATGTAAAGACTGTAATCTTTACTGATGACGGTTAAAGAACCAGAAGCACGTGTCTAGAGATCAGCACTATCTGCGCCAACTGTGGCGAAACACTCGAACACTCTTGAAGCAAGCAAGTCACTGAAACTGCATTTATCACAATGCCAGGGGCGAACCTTGCTGGGAAGTGAAGCGGTGAGCTCCCACCCCTGTTCCTGTTTAGTAGTACTCCCATGAGTCATTGAGCTGACGAGCTCGTGGATGAAGCACCTGCATGCCTGTGAGAGGTACCTGACCTGAGAAAGATGTTGGCAGCCTACTCAGCAAACCCCACATTTGAAAGACTTTAATCTCTACCTATGACAGTTAAAGAACCAGAAACACGTGTCTAGAGATCAGCACTATCTGCGCCAACTGTGGCGAAACACTCGAACACTCTTGAAGCAAGCAAGTAACTGAAACTGCATTTACCACAATGCCAGGTGAGGACCTTGCTGGGAGGTGAAGCGGTGTGCTCCCACCCCTGTTCCTGTTTAATAGTACTCCTGTGAGTCATTGAGCTGACGAGCTCATGGATGAAGCACCCGCATGCCTGTGAGAGGTACCTGACCTGAGAAAGATTTTGGCAGTCTACTCAGCAAACCCCAAATTTCAAAGACTGTAATCTCTACTGATGACAGTTAAAGAACCAGAAACACGTGTCTAGAGATCAGCACTATCTGCGCCAACTGTGGCGAAACACTCAAACACTCTTGAAGCAAGGAAGTAACTGAAACTGCATTTACCACAATGCCAGGTGCGAACCTTGCTGGGAGGTGTAGCGGTGTGCTCCTACCCCTGCTCCTGTTTAAAAGTAGTCCCGTAAGTCATTGAGCTGATGAGCTTGTGGTGGAAGGACCCGCATGCCTGTGAGAGGTACCTGACCTGAGAAAGATGTCGGCAGCCTACTCAGCAAACCCCACATTTGAAAAACTGTAATCTCTACTGATGACGGTTAAAGAACCAGAAACACGTGTATAGAGATCAGAACTATATGCGCCAACTGTGGCGAAAAACTCAAACACTCTTAAAGCAAGCAAGTAACTGAAACTGCATTTACCACAATGACAGGGTGCAAACCTTGCTGGGAGGTGAAGCGGTGTGCTCCCACCCCTGTTCCTGTTTAATAGTACTCCCGTGAGTCATTGAGCTGACAAGCTCGTGGATGAAGCACCCGCATGCCTGTGAGAGGTACCTGATCTGAGAAAGATGTTGGCAGCCTACTCAGCAAACCCCAAATTTCAAAGACTGTAATCTCTACTGATGACAGTTAAAGAACCAGAAACACGTGTCTAGAGATCAGCACTCTCTGTGCCAACTGTGGCGAAACACTCGAACACTCTTGAAGCAAGCAAGTAACCCAAACTGTATTTACCACAATGCCAGGGGTGAACCTTCCTGGGAGGTGAAGCGGTGTGCTCCCACCCCTGTTCCTGTTTTATAGTTCTCCAGTGAGTCATTGAGCTGACGAGCTCATGGATGAAGCACCCGCATGCCTGTGAGAGGTACCTGACCTGCGAAAGATGTTGGCAGCCTACTCAGCAAACCCCAAATTTCAAAGACTGTAATCTCTACTGATGACAGTTAAAGTACCAGAAACACGTGTCTAGAGATAAGCACTATCTGCGCCAACTGTGGCGAAACACTCTTGAAGCAAGGAAGTAACTGAAACTGCATTTACCACAATGCCAGGTGCGAACCTTGCTGGGAGGTGTAGCGGTGTGCTCCTACCCCTGCTCCTGTTTAAAAGTAGTCCCGGAAGTCATTGAGCTGATGAGCTTGTGGGGGAAGGACCCGCATGCCTGTGAGAGGTACCTGACCTGAGAAAGATGTCGGCAGCCTACTCAGCAAACCCCACATTTGAAAAACTGTAATCTCTACTGATGACGGTTAAAGAACCAGAAACACGTGTATAGAGATCAGAACTATATGCGCCAACTGTGGCGAAAAACTCAAACACTCTTAAAGCAAGCAAGTAACTGAAATTGCATTTACCACAATGACAGGGTGCAAACCTTGCTGGGAGGTGAAGCGGTTGGCTCCCACCCCTGTTCCTGTTTAATAGTACTCCAGTGAGTCATTGAGCTGACAAGCTCGTGGATGAAGCACCCGCATGCCTGTGAGAGGTACCTGATCTGAGAAAGATGTTGGCAGCCTACTCAGCAAACCCCAAATTTCAAAGACTGTAATCTCTACTGATGACAGTTAAAGAACCAGAAACACGTGTCTAGAGATCAGCACTCTCTTTGCCAACTGTGGCGAAACACTCGAACACTCTTGAAGCAAGCAAGTAACTGAAACTGCAATTACCACAATGTCAGGGGCGAACCTTGCTGGGAGGTGAAGCGGCGTCCTCCCACCCCTGCTCCTGTTTAATAGTTCTCCAGTGAGTCATTGAGCTGACGAGCTCGTGGATGAAGCACCCGCATGCCTGTGAGAGGTACCAGACCTGAGAAAAATGTTGGCAGCCTACTCCCCAAACCCCAGAATTGAAAGACTGTAATCTTTGCTGATGACGGTTAAAGAACCAGAAACACGTGTCTAGAGATCAGCACTCTCTGCGCCAAATGTGGCGAAACATTCGAACACTCTTGAAGCAAGCAAGTCACTGAAACTGCATTTATCACAATGCCAGGGGCGAACCTTCTGGGAGGTGAAGGGGCGTCCTCCCACCCCTGCTCCTGTTTAATAGTTCTCCAGTGAGTCATTGAGCTGACGAGCTCGTGGATGAAGCACCCGCATGCCTGTGAGAGGTACCAGACCTGAGAAAAATGTTGGCAGCCTACTCCCCAAACCCCAGAATTGAAAGACTGTAATCTTTGCTGATGACGGTTAAAGAACCAGAAACACGTGTCTAGAGATCAGCACTCTCTGCGCCAAATGTGGCGAAACATTCGAACACTCTTGAAGCAAGCAAGTAACCCAAACTGCATTTACCACAATGCCAGGGGTGAACCTTCCTGGGAGGTGAAGCGGTGTGCTCCCACCCCTGTTCCTGTTTTATAGTTCTCCAGTGAGTCATTGAGCTGACGAGCTCATGGATGAAGCACCCGCATGCCTGTGAGAGGTACCTGACCTGAGAAAGATGTTGGCAGCCTACTCAGCAAACCCCAAATTTCAAAGACTGTAAGCTCTACTGATGACAGTTAAAGTACCAGAAACACGTGTCTAGAGATCAGCACTATCCGCGACAACTGTGGCGAAACACTCTTAAAGCAAGCAAGTAACTGAAATTGCATTTACCACAATGACAGGGTGCAAACCTTGCTGGGAGGTGAAGCGGTGGGCTCCCACCCCTGTTCCTGTTTAATAGTACTCCAGTGAGTCATTGAGCTGACAAGCTCGTGAATGAAGCACCCGCATGCCTGTGAGAGGTACCTGATCTGAGAAAGATGTTGGCAGCCTACTCAGCAAACCCCAAATTTCAAAGACTGTAATCTCTACTGATGACAGTTAAAGAACCAGAAACACGTGTCTAGAGATCAGCACTCTCTGTGCCAACTGTGGCGAAACACTCGAACACTCTTGAAGCAAGCAAGATACTGAAACTGCATTTATCACAATGCCAGGGGCGAACCTTCTGGGAGGTGAAGCGGCGTCCTCCCACATCTGATCCTGTTTAATAGTACTCCCGTGAGTCATTGAGCTGACGAGCTTGTGGATGAAGCACCCGCATGCCTGTGAGAGGTACCTGACCTGAGAAAGATGTTGGCAGTCTAATCAGCAAACCCCAAATTTCAAAAACTATAATCTCTACTGATGACGGTTAAAGAACCAGAAACACGTGTCTAGAGATCAGCACTATCTGCGCCAACTGTGGTGAAACACTCGAACACTCTTGAAGCAAGCAAGCAACCCAAACTGCATTTACCACAATGCCAGGGGTGAACCTTCCTGGGAGGTGAAGCGGTGTGCTCCCACCCCTGTTCCTGTTGTATAGTTCTCCAGTGAGTCATTGAGGTGACGAGCTCATGGATGAAGCACCTGCATGCCTGTGAGATGTACCTGACCTGAGAAAGATGTTGGCAGCCTACTCAGCAAACCCCAAATTTCAAAGACTGTAATCTCTACTGATGACAGTTAAAGAACCAGAAACACGTGTCTAGAGATCAGCACTCTCTGTGCCAACTATGGCGAAACACTCGAACACTCTTGAAGCAAGCAAGTAACTGAAACTGCAATTACCACAATGTCAGGTGCGAACCTTGCTGGGAGGTGAAGCGGCGTCCTCCCACCCCTGTTCCTGTTTAATAGTTCTCCAGTGAGTCATTGAGCTGACGAGCTCGTGGATGAAGCACCCGCATGCCTGTGAGAGGTACCAGACCTGATAAAGATATTGGCAGCCCACTCCCCACACCCCAGAATGTAAAGACTGTAATCTTTACTGATGACGGTTAAAGAACCAGAAGCACGTGTCTAGAGATCACCACTATCTGCGCCAACTGTGGCGAAACACTCCAACACTCTTGAAGCAAGCAAGTCACTGAAACTGCATTCATCACAATGCCAGGGGCGAACCTTGCTGGGAAGTGAAGCGGTGAGCTCCCACCCCTGTTCCTGTTTAGTAGTACTCCCATGAGTCATTGAGCTGACGAGCTCGTGGATGAAGCACCTGCATGCCTGTGAGAGGTACCTGACCTGAGAAAGATGTTGGCAGCCTACTCAGCAAACCCCACATTTGAAAGACTTTAATCTCTACCTATGACAGTTAAAGAACCAGCAACACGTGTCTAGAGATCAGCACTATCTGCGCCAACTGTGGCGAAACACTCGAACACTCTTGAAGCAAGCAAGTAACTGAAACTGCATTTACCACAATGCCAGGGGAGGACCTTGCTGGGAGGTGAAGAGGTGTGCTCCCACCCCTTGTTCCTGTTTAATAGTACTCCTGTGAGTCATTGAGGTGACGAGCTCATGGATGAAGCACCCGCATGCCTGTGAGAGGTACCTGACCTGAGAAAGATTTTGGCAGTCTACTCAGCAAACCCCAAATTTCAAAGACTGTAATCTCTACTGATGACAGTTAAAGAACCAGAAACACGTGTCTAGAGATCAGCACTATCTGCGCCAACTGTGGCGAAACACTCAAACACTCTTGAAGCAAGGAAGTAACTGAAACTGCATTTACCACAATGCCAGGTGCGAACCTTGCTGGGAGGTGTAGCGGTGTGCTCCTACCCCTGCTCCTGTTTAAAAGTAGTCCCGTAAGTCATTGAGCTGATGAGCTTGTGGTGGAAGGACCCGCATGCCTGTGAGAGGTACCTGACCTGAGAAAGATGTCGGCAGCCTACTCAGCAAACCCCACATTTGAAAAACTGTAATCTCTACTGATGACGGTTAAAGAACCAGAAACACGTGTATAGAGATCAGAACTATATGCGCCAACTGTGGCGAAAAACTTAAACACTCTTAAAGCAAGCAAGTAACTGAAACTGCATTTACCACGATGACAGGGTGCAAACGTTGCTGGGAGGTGAAGCGGTGTGCTCCCACCCCTGTTCCTGTTTAATAGTACTCCAGTGAGTCATTGAGCTGACAAGCTCGTGGATGAAGCCCCTGCATGCCTGTGAGAGGTACCTGATCTGAGAAAGATGTTGGCAGCCTACTCAGCAAACCCCAAATTTCAAAGACTGTAATCTCTACTGATGACAGTTGAAGAACCAGAAACACGTGTCTAGAGATCAGCACTCTCTGTGCCAACTGTGGCGAAACACTCGAACACTCTTGAAGCAAGCAAGTAACCAAAACTGCATTTACCACAATGCCAGGGGTGAACCTTCCTGGGAGGTGAAGCAGTGTGCTCCCACCCCTGTTCCTGTTTTATAGTTCTCCAGTGATTTATTGAGCTAACGAGCTCATGGATGAAGCACCCGCATGCCTGTGAGAGGTACCTGACCTGAGAAAGATGTTGGAAGCCTACTCAGCAAACCCCAAATTTCAAAGACTGTAATCTCTACTGATGACAGTTAAAGAACCAGAAACACGTGTCTACAGATCAGCACTATCTTCGCCAACTGTGGTGAAACACTCGAACACTCTTGAAGCAAGCAAGCAACCCAAACTGCATTTACCACAATGCCAGGGGTGAACCTTCCTGGGAGGTGAAGCGGTGTGCTCCCACCCCTGTTACTGTTTTATAGTTCTCCAGTGAGTCATTGAGCTGACGAGCTCATGGATGAAGCACCTGCATGCCTGTGAGAGGTACCTGACTTGAGAAAGATGTTGGCAGCTTACTCAGCAAACCCCAAATTTCAAAGACTGTAATCTCTACTGATGACAGTTAAAGATCCAGAAACACGTGTCTAGAGATCAGCACTCTCTGTGCCAACTGTGGCGAAACACTCGAACACTCTTGAAGCAAGCAAGTAACCCAAACTGCATTTACCACAATGCCAGGTGTGAACCTTCCTGGGAGGTGAAGCAGTGTGCTCCCACCCCTGTTCCTGTTTTATAGTTCTCCAGTGAGTCATTGAGCTGACGAGCTCATGGATGAAGCACCCGCATGCCTGTGAGAGGTACCTGACCTGAGAAAGATGTTGGCAGCCTACTCAGCAAACCCCAAATTTCAAAGACTGTAATCTCTACTGATGACAGTTAAAGAACCAGAAACACGTGTCTAGAGATCAGCACTATCTGCGCCAACTGTGGTGAAACACTCGAACACTCTTGAAGCAAGCAAGCAACCCAAACTGCATTTACCACAATGCCAGGGGTGAACCTTCCTGGGAGGTGAAGCGGTGTGCTCCCACCCCTGTTCCTGTTGTATAGTTCTCCAGTGAGTCATTGAGGTGACGAGCTCATGGATGAAGCACCTGCATGCCTGTGAGATGTACCTGACCTGAGAAAGATGTTGGCAGCCTACTCAGCAAACCCCAAATTTCAAAGACTGTAATCTCTACTGATGACAGTTAAAGAACCAGAAACACGTGTCTAGAGATCAGCACTCTCTGTGCCAACTATGGCGAAACACTCGAACACTCTTGAAGCAAGCAAGTAACTGAAACTGCAATTACCACAATGTCAGGTGCGATCCTGGCTGGGAGGTGAAGCGGCGTCCTCCCACCCCTGTTCCTGTTTAATAGTTCTCCAGTGAGTCATTGAGCTGACGAGCTCGTGGATGAAGCACCCGCATGCCTGTGAGAGGTACCAGACCTGAGAAAAATGTTGGCAGCCTACTCCCCAAACCCCAGAATTGAAAGACTGTAATCTTTGCTAATGACGGTTAAAGAACCAGAAACACGTGTCTAGAGATCAGCACTATTTGCGCCAACTGTGGCGAAACACTCGAACACTCTTGAAGCAAGCAAGTTGAGGAAATATGAATTTTATGATCAGTTATGTCCCCTATCTTAGACCCCAACGACTCCATGTACATGCTACAAGTACATGTATGTTCCCTCCAGTTCCAGCTATGAGGACGCAAATACATGTGCGTCCAACGTCAACATGCCCTCTTTCAGATCTGCCATGAATGGGTCTAATATTCCATTCCTAAGTATGATTGGCCACCGACTTTATATGGTTCACTTTTCTAGTTTTACAGTTCAGGCGAGTAGGCCCTGAATTCTGTCATCAAGCCTTTTCCTGCTTCTGCCTCTGAAATGCTCCAGCCTGGACCTGCATCCGTGTCCATGAACTTTGTCTCACTCCCTGCGCGGCTAGCGGTGCCTGACGCGGCCGGTTGCCTGCCAAAAACTGTATTCAGCCTTCAAGTTATCTGCTCCGCTCCTCACCCAATGCATTCCTGTCTAGTAGTTTAGGTAAACATCCTTCCAGCTACCGAGCAAAAGGCTCGGCCTCGCTATCTCTATGCAAGTAATTCATAGCCCCTGTCACCATGGAAGATTCCTGCCCCCTCTCATCTCATGTAGACACATAGACGCTCGTACATACACTAACAGTCAGTATAGAATAGATTTCGTCCGAGAGACCTTTCCTTTTGGATAAACCAGTTCCTTAAACAAAGATATTAGATACAATTTGGGATTAGGTTGACCTGACCCCCAGTCTTCTGTCTCCATATGTAGAGCTAAATGTCAATTCCCCTTCACCCTCTAGTTGCACGTCAATCACACGTCAATCACACGTCATGCGGCTGCGCGCGCATCTCTGCCAAATATTTCTGCTGACACTGCAGGATTCTCTTATGGATCCACCCACTTGTGACATCATTTTAAATGACGTTTCTAGTATACGCCTGTATTTACGCCTATTTTCATTACGTATGTGTATTCTTATCTGTATTATCAGCTGTTACGCCTCCTGCATCTGTCTTAATGCAATGCTTTTTCATATATATATTGTTACTTGTCAATAATGTATTGCCGATCCCTTCCTGAACCTTCGTGGTGATGGAATATGACTGCCTGGTTCGAACCATAATTCCTTTGTAAGGAATAAAGTCCTTTTCAGAACCTCTAATACCACGGATTCTGCCTCTTATTTTGACTGAGTTATTCTTACTAGACTTTACCGCATAAAAAATAGTACAGGTAATTTAAATATTTACCACATAAATTGGCGCCCGAACAGGGACACTTTCTCATCTCACGCGCCGGAGGTGCGTTGCAGGCCCGGTCTCCTGCCACAGCCGGACGGACAACAACGTGTACCCGCAGGATTTCCTGTATCTCCCTCCGGCCAAGCGGGGGTGACTGAGGCTGCGATCAACACCCAGACGAGGCGGTGAGAAGTGCGAAGTATCCCGACCAGAGCCTAGCTGAGAGAGCAAGATCCGAGGTATACAGAGGCCCACCAGGTTCCGAAGTTCCGAGTCGAGTCGAGTCCAGTCCGGTCCAGTTCAGTTCAGTTCCGAGGCCTTCCGTTCCGTGCTACCCGGTGAGCACCGTTGCTGGGGAGGCAGTTAGACGTGCACATTAATTTGTGCCGGTCCTGACGGGTTTGGGTACACAGATCCGGTCTGCACTGTTTTAGCAGTGTATCTGTACTGTTTAGCAGTATATCCAGTATGTTCATGTATATAATTCAATATAATCTAGTATTAGTATTATGTCAGTAACTAGTTTTCTTCTAATTATCATTGTTCGTTAAAAGTTAAATGTTAAATGTTAAATGTTTTACTGTGTTCAAAAATTGTGGTATGAATGAGTGTTCATTATTGTGTTTATTGTATTAATTGTGTTCAAGTTCGGTTCAAGTAAGAATCAAGTAGGAAGGTTTAAAGATGCCGTTCTTTTCAAAATTAAGACAGATCAAAACTAGAAAAGGAGTACTCGAAGAAGCTGTTCCCATTCCACCTAGGGACACTCCAGGGTATTTTATGTATCATAAACATGGCCTAGATGCCGTATTATATCTTGACTTATGGGTGGACTACACCAAGGATCTAGCAGAAAGTCAGAGGTGGCCCGCAGCTGGGACATGGGATGCAGATTGCATCATGAGAGTAGAAGAAGAATTATGGAAAAAGAAAGCCAGACAGTCACAGAAGGATGCCATTGAACTATGGCGTAAAGAATCGCATAGGCGCACAGAGAAAGCGCTCAGACTGGAAGAAAAAAGTAGGGAGAACTCAAATAAAGCCCGAGAAAACGTATTAGTTGAGGAAGGTATTCGAGTAAAATCAGAACAAGTAGACAGACAACGAAACACTTTTATGAATGGTATGTATCCTCTTCTGGCCGAGGGTTTACCCAAAGCCACCCCGGAAATACCGAAAGATTTGCCACCCCCATTACTCCCGACTAAAGCACATCCCAAGACCGCAAAAGATATTTTTCTTTCCTCCTATTTAGACGATGTAGCTCCCGAATATGTTAATGATCCACCACACACGCCACCTGTCGACGGTGCTCAACCTCGAGATCATCCGCCCCCACCTCCGCAACAACAAACTCCTCCGCATAATCCAACAGGTCCATCTGTTTCCGCCGCTTTTCCTGCATCCTCAGTTTCTACCTTACATCCCACAAATCCTTTCGTGCCTAGCACCTCAGAAGGTGCGATAGGAGGTGCGACAGCAGTTTTTGCCACGCCACCATCACGAAGTAAATCGTTTCTTAGATATTTAGCAAACCAACGTACACCCCAAATAGCAACGTCCGACATGTTTAAGGAACATCTTGTAGATTGTAGATATGATCCAGTGCCCGGTAAAAATGATAGAATGCTGCTATCATCACTACGTATACGACGAGCTTCACTATATTTAACGACGCTACCAGGAATGATTAAACATTTAGACAATATATATCGCTTTGTCCAAACAGGGCAAGGCCCTGAAAGTATTGACGAAGCCATGGAATACCAGAAAGCGGATATACAGAGACAACTGTTACGTTTCTTCATAAACTGCTTGATCAGAGACAGAGATAGGTCCGAGGTAGACCAGGATGAAATGCAAGTACTTACCCGATGGGGTCAGAATATATCAGAGGGAAAACATGATAAACAGACATGTATAGTAGCTATGTGCCGAAAGATCCGCAAAGAAGTAGAACGAATACATAAAGCCAGAATGGAGGCAGACAAAACTGAATCAGAGGGAGAGGAGGAGGAAGAATCAGAAATGCCCACAGGACAATTAGAAATGATAGCCTATGTAGGTAGGGGAAGACCTTGTAACAATACCAGATACTTTAATGACCCGATACGTCCGATACGTCCAGAATGTAACAGACATTTTCAAGTCCCTATGTTAAACACGAAGTCCCCTGAACACTTATTCCAGGCTGCTGATAAATTACTCCGAGACCGAAGGGGGTATCATATGCTCGATTCTATGGATGAACAAGAATTAGCCAGGTCAGCAGTACAATGGGCTGACAGTTCTGAAAAATACAGTGATGATGCGTTGGCACACACGTTTTTGAATCTTACCCCAGACGAACAGCGTTTAGCTGGTATATACATGATACAACACCTCCTTATATTATATAGAAGCCAATACTCCGATCCTGGTCCTCTACCTGATATACTGATAGAATTACTCACGAACAAATGGAGAGGGTCAGGTACTGACTTAATTAAAGAAATTCTAGAATATCGACACCAGTACATTGTCTTCGTATGCCCAGAACATGTTTCAGTTCCCCCCAAGGAAAGAAAAACGTATCACATAGACAGACAGAATCCCTTACGCGAAGTACACCCAATCAGAGGTGAAGACAATACTTTTAAACGCGTGTTTGTGTACACGCCCATAACTAAAATTGAATTATTAGAAATGAAGAAAGTAGTACCTAGCCATGACAAAGACCCAGCAGGTTTCCACCGTGAGATAAAAGACATGTTACTCATGGGAGAGTATACTTATCCTGACATTATGAAAATATTGAAAGTTTTATTGCCTGCCGGTATTTACGAGAAACTCAAAGAAAAGGAATGGGAGGTGGGAGACCAAAAGATAGATTGGACAGCATTAGAAAACGAAGAAAAGGCCCGAGCTGCAGGTTCGGGGCTTGGGGAAAGGACTACAGCATTACCAGGATCATTAGTGCAGGTACTACCACGTTTATTAACTACGAATAAGGAAGACTGGGGTGCAATCTAAGCCTGTAAACAAAAACAAGATGAAGACACTAGTGATTACTATTCCCGATTTGAAAAAATTTTTGGTATTAATAGTGGCATAAAAGCAAGTAGTGAGTCATATCCACATCTGTTTGTGACAAAATTAGTTGAAAATTCTCTGCCCCAAGTTAAGAGTAGAGTATTAAAATTCGAGAGTACTTGGCAAGGTAACACACCGTCACAGATGTTACAAATGTTACAATATCATCACAATAGAATTAGAGAAGAACAAGAACATGAACAAAGACGTATGAAAGACACGAAAATGAAAATGCTTGTTGCTCAGTCAGTTCCAGCTGACGGTCATAAAAAGGGTACGACACAGTCAAATGATACAGTAGGTCCTGTTAGAGGGACATGCAACTATTGTAAACAGCCAGGTCATTATATACACGATTGCGCAGTTCTGAAACATAATATCTCTACGGGTATAACGAAAGAGAGACCACGTCCGCCTAGACAAGATCGGATCCAACCACAAGTACCTCAGAATATACAGCCTATGCCAGCTGTACAGCAGACCGCACCACAACCACAACAACAACTACAACAACAGCCACAGCCTATTGCTGCAACACAAAACACGACACAACAGATGTACCAGTATGCACAAAATGACTACCCAGAGTATCAGCGCTACACATGAAATAGCCTAGAGAGGGAAGTTGGCTTACCCCTCATTGAGGTTCCAGTAGATCAAGAGGGTCCTTATGTACAGAGTCAGGTATTAGGGAAAGACAGAAAGTTTCTACTCGATACAGGGGCAAGCAGAACCACTATCCGTCACAGCGAAGTCCCAGGGGTACCCCTCTCAGGCTCACAAAATATTTCCCTTGGTTTTTCAGGAAAACCTACTGTTAACGAAGTATCGCAACCACTTGCATTTACAGTCGGTCCATTAACACGGACTACAGATCTATTACTTACGAAATCATGTCCAGAAAACTTGTTAGGTATAAAAACATTGAAGGCTCTAGGAGCTGTAATATGTTGTTCTCCGGAAGGAGTACGACTATTTTTGCGTGACTTTAAAGGTCACTACGTGTCTAGAGACATGGATCACCGGTTACAGAATCTACCTGCACATTTATGGGCGCAAGGCCCCACTGATGTAGGTTGTATGCACATTACACCATATCGAGTCACAATCAAAACAGGAGTGGTACTACCACGAATACGACAATACAAGTTACCCCCAGATGCTGTTGTGGCTTTAGTGCAAATCATTGACGAGCTCATTGCACAAGGAGTGGTTGTGGAAACCGACTCCAATGTATGTAATTCCCCGATAATTCCGATTCTTAAACGAACTGATCCAAAAGCACCACCAGTATATCGATTAGTTATTGATCTGCGAGAATTAAATAAATGCATTGTACCACAATACCCCGTGGTCCCAGATATCTCTTCATTGCTAACAGCCATAGATTCAGAAGCAACGTTCTTTACTGTAATTGATCTCAAGAACGCTTTCTTTAGCGTCCCAATCGATCCGGAAAGCCAATATTTGTTCGGATTCAGTTTAAATGGACGAAGTTTTAAATTCGCACGCGCACCTCAAGGATTCACAGAAAGCCCCAGCATCTATAGCCAAGCACTGAAAAGAGAACTTGACAGTATCCACATGCCAGCTAACACTGCCCTGCTTCAATACGTCGATGATCTGCTGATCACCGCCCGAAGCGAACCTGAATGTGAAAAAGCATCACTGACGGTTTTACATTTCTTAGCAGACAAGGGGCACAAAGTGTCCCCTTCAAAGCTACAATTCTGTGTCCAGCAAGTTGTGTACCTTGGGCACTTGCTGTCCAAGGGGGGAAGACAGCTTACACCCGACCGTATCCAGTTAATTGTTAACATGCCGCCACCCAAGACACAAAAGGAGGTACGGGCATTCATAGGCCTCACTTCGTACTGTAGGCAGTGGATCCCTCAATATGCATTTCTAGCGAAACCACTCATTCAGTTGACAACACAGGAGGCAGCGACATCGACTGTCCTCCCTTGGACTCAGGAACATACACAAGCTTTTGAAAGCTTAAAGAAAGCTTTATGCCAAGCACCTGTTTTAGCAACGCCATGTTACAGCAAACGTTTTACACTTTTTGTTACAGAACGTGAAGGTACTGCTTTGTCAGTACTCACGCAGGAACAAGCAGGATCACACAAGCCATGTGCTTATTTTTCTAGTACATTAGATCCCGTAGCTCAGGCTCTTCCTGCGTGCCTGAAATCAGTCGCGGCAACAGCTTTAGCAATCAGACAAAGCGATGCCATAGTGCTAGGACATCTATTGACAGTACAAGTACCACATGCAGTAGAGGTTCTCTTGAACCGGACCCAAACACAACACTTGACTATAGCAAGACTGACGGGTTATGAATTGACATTGTTCCAGCCACACATAGAAATCCGACGTTGTAGTACATTAAATCCTGCCACACTTTTGCCATTAAGTGGAACAGACCCACTGGCACATGATTGTATTGAAGTTATTACTATTACGACGAAACCCAGACAAGACTTGACAGATATTCCATTATCAGATCCAGACCTGACATTATATGTAGATGGTTCATGCATGAGAACAAGTACAGGAGAGTTAGTGGCCGCTTATGCAGTCACAACAGACACTGAAATTATTGAAACAAATTGTATCGATACCTTGTCAGCTCAAGCAGCAGAGCTCATCGCTCTGACACAAGCCTGTATTCAAGCCACAAATAAGAAAGTCAACATATACACAGATTCACGTTATGCATTCGGAGTCGTCCATGACTTCGGCGTACTTTGGCGAGAGAGAGGTTATTTAACTTCTCACGGTGCCCACATCCAGCACGGTCCCCTTATTCAAGCTCTGTTAGATGCAATACATCTGCCTACTGCAATATCAATTATGAAGTGTAAAGCCCATACAAAGGTGACTGATATTATTTCTCAGGGTAACGACCTAGCTGACAGAACAGCTAAACACACTGCTCAGAATCAGACTCATCCAACTGACACGACAAAGACAATAGTCCCGACACCAACACACTGCATGACAGTTAAGGATCCCGCCCTTGATGTAATTGACATACAGACACATGCTACACCAGAAGAAATAAAGAGATGGACTGAATTGGGAGGGATCCAAACAGATCAAGGATGGATGACGAAGGGAAAATCTATATGGTTTCTCCCCGACTCAATGGTTCAGGTCATCATTAACACAATACATAGTCCAGCGCACCTAGGAGAGAAAGCTATGCTAGACAGTATTCAACACATTTGGTTCAATAAACACTTACGAGCAGCAGCTAAACAGAAAGTACGTACCTGTATGATTTGTTGTCAGTTCAATCCAGGAAAAGGCGTACCTGTAGAACAGGGTGGATTTCAACTCCCCGATCACCCTTTTGAAGTCCTACAGATGGATTATATCCAGATGGAACGATGTCGAGGATTCAAATATGTCCTCGTAGTTGTATGCGCTCTTTCCCGGTGGACAGAGGCGTATCCCGTCTCAGATTACACTGCCCCGACTACTGCCAAACAGTTAGTTCGAGAATTCTTCCCACGGTATGGTTTGCCCCGTGTCGTGTACTCAGATAATGGCCAACCGTTCTCATCCGAGCTAATGAAACATGTTTCACTTCTGTTAGGCTACCAATGGAAATTCCACTGTGTCCGACATCCCGAGGCAGCAGGTCTCGTGGAGCGACATAATCAAACTCTGAAAATTAGACTGTCCAAAGTATGTAGAGAAAAAGGTGTCGACTGGATAGTAGCTTTACCGGTTGCGCTCTTTTACATGAGAATGGTAGCACACTCTCGAACAGGGCTATCCCCGTATGAGGTGATCTTCGGTAGACCACCAAATATGTGGGGGACGCCTATACCTCGTAAAATAACTGATGTTGATTGTAATATGCTGACAGATTACCTGGCTTCCTTGATGTCTGCACTACAATCTTGTCGTTCACAGGTAGCTGCAGCTTTTCCCGATAACACTGAGGTGAAGCCCCATGACGTGGTTCCGGGAGATATCGTACTTGTAAGGAACTTCGACAGAAGGAACCCGCTGGAGCCTCGCTGGCAGTCGCCTAAACTCGTCTTATTGACCACAAGGATAGCTGTGAAGATTGAGGGACGTAAAGGGTGGTTGCACTCGAGCCATATCAAAAAATTTCATGGACTATCATCCGACTTGAATTATCAGCCCTGCATTCCCTCACAGACTGACTCAAAACTCCCCCTGGTCGACAAGACAGAAAAGGAAAACTATAAACTGAAACTAAGGTCTAGCAAGTCAGACAATTTGATTGTTTAAGTCCTCTCCAAGGTGAATCGGTTGAATTTGTCTCTGACATGTATCCTCTAGACCGAAATAGAGAGAGAAATAGACAGAAACATGCGTACTGTAAATCACTTCGTAGTCACTGCATAGTGACATTGTTAATTATGTTTTTTCTAAGTCTTCTGATTATTATTTCCAGTATATTATTACACATGTATTACCCTATCTCCAAGCGTGCTTTCCATACTACTGCCGAACATTCTTTTAGCGAATTACCCCCGCATGAGTTGTCCTATAGATTTGCGCTGCGCAACAACACATTCATTAGTATGTTACATCATTCTCATCAGACCAGCAATGCTACAAATTGTTGGATATGTGGCCGACTCCCTCCCTATCAGAAATACAAGGGAGTTTTGCCCCTCTTTCCGTATCCATTCACACACAATGGCTCCTGTGGAGCATGGTTTAGTTTGATTAATTCCCTAGATTCAAATACAGTAGTTTATCAAGACAACTGGGCATGGGGAAACCTGAACCTAGTTTTACTTAAAGTCTGCTACCCTAACAAGGAGGGACTTCCCAAAAGAACAGGAACTGATCTAGAAAATGAAAGTATATGGATTAGGTAACTTTACACTTAATCTTATGATCCTGAATATTGAATCCGAAGCTACACCAATCTTGCCCACTATGTCAGTATTTCCAGTTAGAGGCGAATTATGTGTAAGAAAGAATGGTTCAATACACATGGGCCATAGTAAATGTACCACTGTAATAGAATTCAGTGATAAAGGCAAGTCTACATTTAGAGCTTCTCGTCACTCCTACTTCATCTGTGGTCACACCGCATACATACGCCTACCCCTAGATTGGGATGGTACCTGTTACATTGCATTACTTCTACCACCTGTTTTCCTAGCCCCGCCTGATTACCATAGGAATACCCATTTAGTACACAATAGACAGCAGAGAGATCTCCCGATTGTCGACTACACCGAAACAGCATGGGAGCAATACACAGATTTCAATAAAGGTTTCTTTCCCTACATAGGTACAGTCACTAATAGTAAGCTGATACGTAGATTAACTAGAACCCTTGAAGCAGTAGTGAATGAAACTACTTCCGCCTTAGGCAACTTAACAGAGGAGCAGTCTGCGATGCGGATTGTTGTTCTTCAAAATCGTCTTGTCCTTGACGTCATTCTGGCCGATAGGGGCGGAGCTTGTAGGGTCATCGGATCAAGTTGCTGTGTTTTCATACCAGAAAACGCGCCGTCAGTATATAAGGCCATAACTCGACTTCATAAGATCGTAAGCCAGATACACCAGAATCCAGGCACCTGGACTTGGTCCGGTTGGTTCTGGAGCGTGTTGTCAGCCTGGGGATGGAGGATCCTATCCTTCCTAGGTATTGGCTTTCTCATACTATTCAGTTGCTGCTTGTGTCTACAATGTGGGCCAGCGATTTGTGGTCTGTGTGCCACATCGTGTATCCCGCCTTCAAATTTTCATTCAAGATCCCGGAAAAAGAAAGAAGAACAAATGATGCTATATGAACAGATTGATGGATTGATGAAGATGGATATTTCATAAGGGTCCGTAGGGGACAAGGAGGGAATGAGGAAATATGAATTTTATGATCAGTTATGTCCCCTATCTTAGACCCCAACGACTCCATGTACATGCTACAAGTACATGTATGTTCCCTCCAGTTCCAGCTATGAGGACGCAAATACATGTGCGTCCAACGTCAACATGCCCTCTTTCAGATCCGCCATGAATGGGTCTAATATTCCATTCCTAAGTATGATTGGACACCGACTTTATATGGTTCACTTTTCTAGTTTTACAGTTCAGGCGAGTAGGCCCTGAATTCTGTCATCAAGCCTTTTCCTGCTTCTGCCTCTGAAATGCTCCAGCCTGGACCTGCATCCGTGTCCATGAACTTTGTCTCACTCCCTGCGCGGCTAGCGGTGCCTGACGCGGCCGGTTGCCTGCCAAAAACTGTATTCAGCCTTCAAGTTATCTGCTCCGCTCCTCACCCAATGCATTCCTGTCTAGTAGTTTAGGTAAACATCCTTCCAGCTACCGAGCAAAAGGCTCGGCCTCGCTATCTCTATGCAAGTAATTCATAGCCCCTGTCACCATGGAAGATTCCTGCCCCCTCGCATCTCATGTAGACACATAGACGCTCGTACATACACTAACAGTCAGTATAGAATAGATTTCGTCCGAGAGACCTTTCCTTTTGGATAAACCAGTTCCTTAAACAAAGATATTAGATACAATTTGGGATTAGGTTGACCTGACCCCCCAGACTTCTGTCTCCATATGTAGAGCTAAATGTCAATTCCCCTTCACCCTCTAGTTGCACGTCAATCACACGTCAATCACACGTCATGCGGCTGCGCGCGCATCTCTGCCAAATATTTCTGCTGACACTGCAGGATTCTCTTATGGATCCACCCACTTGTGACATCATTTTAAATGACGTTTCTAGTATACGCCTGTATTTACGCCTATTTTCATTACGTATGTGTATTCTTATCTGTATTATCAGCTGTTACGCCTCCTGCATCTGTCTTAATGCAATGCTTTTTCATATATATATTGTTACTTGTCAATAATGTATTGCCGATCCCTTCCTGAACCTTCGTGGTGATGGAATATGACTGCCTGGTTCGAACCATAATTCCTTTGTAAGGAATAAAGTCCTTTTCAGAACCTCTAATACCACGGATTCTGCCTCTTATTTTGACTGAGTTATTCTTACTAGACTTTACCGCATAAAAAATAGTACAGGTAATTTAAATATTTACCACAAAGTCACTGAAACTGCATTTATCACAGTGCCAGGGGCGAACCTTGCTGGGAGGTGAAGCGTCGTCCTCCCACCTCTGATCCTGTTTAATAGTACTCCCGTGAGTCATTGAGCTGACGAGCTTGAGGATGAAGCACCCGCATGCCTGTGAGAGGTACCTGACCTGAGAAAGATGTTGGCAGTCTAATCAGCAAACCCCAAATTTCAAAGACTATAATCTCTACTGATGACCGTTAAAGAACCAGAAACACGTGTCTAGAGATCAGCACTATCTGCGCCAACTGTGGCGAAACACTCAAACACTCGTGAAGCAAGCAAGTAACCCAAACTGCATTTAATACAATGCAAGGGGTGAACCTTCCTGGGAGGTGAAGCGGTGTGCTCCCACCCCTGTTCCTGTTTTATAGTTCTCCAGTGAGTCATTGAGCTGACGAGCTCATGGATGAAGCACCCCCATGCCTGTGAGAGGTACCTGACCTGAGAAAGATGTTGGCAGCCTACTTAGCAAACCCCAAATTTCAAAGACTGTAATCTCTACTGATGACAGTTAAAGAACCAGAAACACGTGTCTATAGATCAGCACTATCTGTGCCAACTGTGGCGAAACACTCGAATACTCTTGAAGCAAGCAAGTGACTGAAACTGCAATTACGACAATGTCAGGGGCACACCTTGCTGGGAGGTGAAGCGGCGTCCTCCCACCCCTGTTCCTGTTTAAAAGTTCTCCAGTGAGTCATTGTGCTGACGAGCTCGTGGATGAAGCACCCGCATGCCTGTGAGAGGTACCAGACCTGATAAAGATGTTGGCAGCCTACTCCCCACACCCCAGAATGTAAAGACTGTAATCTTTACTGATGACGGTTAAAGAACCAGAAGCACATGTCTAGAGATCAGCACTATCTGCACCAACTGTGGCGAAACACTCGAACACTCTTGAAGCAAGCAAGTCACTGAAACTGCATTTATCACAATGCCAGGGGCGAACCTTGCTGGGAAGTGAAGCGGTGAGCTCCCACCCCTGTTCCTGTTTAGTAGTACTCCCATGAGTCATTGAGCTGACGAGCTCGTGGATGAAGCACCTGCATGCCTGTGAGAGGCACCTGACCTGAGAAAGATGTTGGCAGCCTACTCAGCAAACCCCACATTTGAAAGACTTTAATCTCTACCTATGACAGTTAAAGAACCAGAAACACGTGTCTAGAGATCAGCACTATCTGCGCCAACTGTGGCGAAACACTCGAACACTCTTGAAGCAAGCAAGTAACTGAAACTGCATTTACCACAATGCCAGGTGAGGACCTTGCTGGGAGGTGAAGCGGTGTGCTCCCACCCCTGTTCCTGTTTAATAGTACTCCTGTGAGTCATTGAGCTGACGAGCTCATGGATGAAGCAACCGCATGCCTGTGAGAGGTACCTGACCTGAGAAAGATTTTGGCAGTCTACTCAGCAAACCCCAAATTTCAAAGACTGTAATCTCTACTGATGACAGTTAAAGAACCAGAAACACGTGTCTAGAGATAAGCACTATCTGCGCCAACTGTGGCGAAACACTCAAACACTCTTGAAGCAAGGAAGTAACTGAAACTGCATTTACCACAATGCCAGGTGCGAACCTTGCTGGGAGGTGTAGCGGTGTGCTCCTACCCCTGCTCCTGTTTAAAAGTAGTCCCGTAAGTCATTGAGCTGATGAGCTTGTGGTGGAAGGACCCGCATGCCTGTGAGAGGTACCTGACCTGAGAAAGATGTCGGCAGCCTACTCAGCAAACCCCACATTTGAAAAACTGTAATCTCTACTGATGACGGTTAAAGAACCAGAAACACGTGTATAGAGATCAGAACTATATGCGCCAACTGTGGCGAAAAACTCAAACACTCTTAAAGCAAGCAAGTAACTGAAACTGCATTTACCACAATGACAGGGTGCAAACCTTGCTGGGAGGTGAAGCGGTGTGCTCCCACCCCTGTTCCTGTTTAATAGTACTCCCGTGAGTCATTGAGCTGACAAGCTCGTGGATGAAGCACCCGCATGCCTGTGAGAGGTACCTGATCTGAGAAAGATGTTGGCAGCCTACTCAGCAAACCCCAAATTTCAAAGACTGTAATCTCTACTGATGACAGTTAAAGAACCAGAAACACGTGTCTAGAGATCAGCACTCTCTGTGCCAACTGTGGCGAAACACTCGAACACTCTTGAAGCAAGCAAGTAACCCAAACTGTATTTACCACAATGCCAGGGGTGAACCTTCCTGGGAGGTGAAGCGGTGTGCTCCCACCCCTGTTCCTGTTTTATAGTTCTCCAGTGAGTCATTGAGCTGACGAGCTCATGGATGAAGCACCCGCATGCCTGTGAGAGGTACCTGACCTGCGAAAGATGTTGGCAGCCTACTCAGCAAACCCCAAATTTCAAAGACTGTAATGTCTACTGATGACAGTTAAAGTACCAGAAACACGTGTCTAGAGATAAGCACTATCTGCGCCAACTGTGGCGAAACACTCTTGAAGCAAGGAAGTAACTGAAACTGCATTTACCACAATGCCAGGTGCGAACCTTGCTGGGAGGTGTAGCGGTGTGCTCCTACCCCTGCTCCTGTTTAAAAGTAGTCCCGGAAGTCATTGAGCTGATGAGCTTGTGGGGGAAGGACCCGCATGCCTGTGAGAGGTACCTGACCTGAGAAAGATGTCGGCAGCCTACTCAGCAAACCCCACATTTGAAAAACTGTAATCTCTACTGATGACGGTTAAAGAACCAGAAACACGTGTATAGAGATCAGAACTATATGCGCCAACTGTGGCGAAAAACTCAAACACTCTTAAAGCAAGCAAGTAACTGAAATTGCATTTACCACAATGACAGGGTGCAAACCTTGCTGGGAGGTGAAGCGGTTGGCTCCCACCCCTGTTCCTGTTTAATAGTACTCCAGTGAGTCATTGAGCTGACAAGCTCGTTGATGAAGCACCCGCATGCCTGTGAGAGGTACCTGATCTGAGAAAGATGTTGGCAGCCTACTCAGCAAACCCCAAATTTCAAAGACTGTAATCTCTACTGATTACAGTTAAAGAACCAGAAACACGTGTCTAGAGATCAGCACTCTCTGTGCCAACTGTGGCGAAACACTCAAACACTCTTGAAGCAAGCAAGTAACTGAAACTGCAATTACCACAATGTCAGGGGCGAACCTTGCTGGGAGGTGAAGCGGCGTCCTCCCACCCCTGCTCCTGTTTAATAGTTCTCCAGTGAGTCATTGAGCTGACGAGCTCGTGGATGAAGCACCCGCATGCCTGTGAGAGGTACCAGACCTGAGAAAAATGTTGGCAGCCTACTCCCCAAACCCCAGAATTGAAAGACTGTAATCTTTGCTGATGACGGTTAAATAACCTGAAACACGTGTCTAGAGATCAGCACTCTCTGCGCCAAATGTGGCGAAACATTCGAACACTCTTGAAGCAAGCAAGTCACTGAAACTGCATTTATCACAATGCCAGGGGCGAACCTTCTGGGAGGTGATGGGGCGTCCTCCCACCTCTGATCCTGTTTAATAGTACTACCGTGAGTCATTGAGCTGACGAGCTTGTGGGTGAAGCACCCGCATGCCTGTGAGAGGTGCCTGACCTGAGAAAGATGTTGGCAGTCTAATCAGCAAACCCCAAATTTCAAAAACTATAATCTCTACTGCTGACGGTTAAAGAACCAGAAACACGTGTCTAGAGATCAGCACTATCTGCGCCAACTGTGGCGAAACATTCGAACACTCGTGAAGCAAGCAAGTAACCCAAACTGCATTTACCACAATGCCAGGGGTGAACCTTCCTGGGAGGTGAAGCGGTGTGCTCCCACCCCTGTTCCTGTTTTATAGTTCTCCAGTGAGTCATTGAGCTGACGAGCTCATGGATGAAGCACCCGCATGCCTGTGAGAGGTACCTGACCTGAGAAAGATGTTGGCAGCCTACTCAGCAAACCCCAAATTTCAAAGACTGTAATCTCTACTGATGACAGTTAAAGTACCAGAAACACGTGTCTAGAGATCAGCACTCTCTGTGCCAACTGTGGCGAAACACTCGAACACTCTTGAAGCAAGCAAGATACTGAAACTGCATTTATCACAATGCCAGGGGCGAACCTTCTGGGAGGTGAAGCGGCGTCCTCCAACATCTGATCCTGTTTAATAGTACTCCCGTGAGTCATTGAGCTGACGAGCTCATGGATGAAGCACCCGCATGCCTGTGAGAGGTACCTGACCTGAGAAAGATGTTGGCAGCCTACTCAGCAAACCCCAAATTTCAAAGACTGTAATCTCTACTGATGACAGTTAAAGAACCAGAAACACGTGTCTAGAGATCAGCACTATCTGCGCCAACTGTGGTGAAACACTCGAACACTCTTGAAGCAAGCAAGCAACCCAAACTGCATTTACCACAATGCCAGGGGTGAACCTTCCTGGGAGGTGAAGCGGTGTGCTCCCACCCCTGTTCCTGTTTTATAGTTCTCCAGTGAGTCATTGAGCTGACGAGCTCATGGATGAAGCACCTGCATGCCTGTGAGAGGTACCTGACCTGAGAAAGATGTTGGCAGCCTACTCAGCAAACCCCAAATTTCAAAGACTGTAATCTCTACTGATGACAGTTAAAGATCCAGAAACACGTGTCTAGAGATCAGCACTCTCTGTGCCAACTGTGGCGAAACACTCGAACACTCTTGAAGCAAGCAAGTAACTGAAACTGCAATTACCACAATGTCAGGGGCGAACCTTGCTGGGAGGTGAAGCGGCGTCCTCCCACCCCTGTTCCTGTTTAATAGTTCTCCAGTGAGTCATTGAGCTGACGAGCTCGTGGATGAAGCACCCGCATGCCTGTGAGAGGTACCAGACCTGAGAAAAATGTTGGCAGCCTACTCCCCAAACCCCAGAATGGAAAGACTGTAATATTTGCTGATGACGGTTAAAGATCCAGAAACACGTGTCTAGAGATCAGCACTATCTGCGCCAACTGTGGCGAAACACTCGAACACTCTTGAAGCAAGCAAGTCACTGAAACTGCATTTATCACAATGCCAGGGGCGAACCTTGCTGAGAGGTGAAGCGGCGTCCTCCCACCTCTGATCCTGTTTAATAGTACTCCCGTGAGTCATTGAGCTGACGAGCTTGTGGATGAAGCACCCGCATGCCTGTGAGAGGTACCTGACCTGAGAAAGATGTTGGCAGTCTAATCAGCAAACCCCAAATTTCAAAGACTATAATCTCTACTGATGACGGTTAAAGAACCAGAAACACGTGTCTAGAGATCAGCACTATCTGCACCAACTGTGGCGAAACACTCGAACACTCGTGAAGCAAGCAAGTAACCCAAACTGCATTTACCACAATGCCAGGGGTGAACCTTCCTGGGAGGTGAAGCGGTGTGCTCCCACCCCTGTTCCTGTTTTATAGTTCTCCAGTGAGTCATTGAGCTGACGAGCTCATGGATGAAGCACCCGCATGCCTGTGAGAGGTACCTGACCTGAGAAAGATGTTGGCAGCCTACTCAGCAAACTCCAAATTTCAAAGACTGTAATCTCTACTGATGACAGTTAAAGAACCAGAAACCCGTGTCTAGAGATCAGCACGATCTGTGCCAACTGTGGCGAAACACTCAAATACTCTTGAAGCAAGCAAGTGACTGAAACTGCAATTACGACAATGTCAGGTGCGAACCTTGCTGGGAGGTGAAGCAGCGTCCTCCCACCCCTGTTCCTGTTTAAAAGTTCTCCAGTGAGTCATTGTGTTGACGAGCTCGTGGATGAAGCACCCGCATGCCTGTGAGAGGTACCAGACCTGATAAAGATGTTGGCAGCCTACTCCCCAAACCCCAGAATTGAAAGACTGTAATCTTTACTGATGACGGTTAAAGAACCAGAACCACGTGTCTAGAGATCAGCACAATCGGCGCCAACTGTGGCGAAACACTCGAACACTCTTGAAGCAAGCAAGTAACTGAAACTGCATTTACCACAATGCCAGGGGCGAACCTTGATGGGAGGTGAAGCGGTGTGCTCCCACCCCTGTTCCTGTTTAATAGTACTCCCGTGAGTCATTGAGCTGACGAGCTCGTGGATGAAGCACCTGCATGCCTGTGAGAGGTACCTGACCTGAGAAAGATGTTGGCAGTCTAATCAGCAAACCTCAAATTTCAAAGACTGTAATCTCTACTGATGACGGTTAAAGAACCAGAAACACGTGTCTAGAGATCAGCACTATCAGCACCAACTGTGGCGAAACACTCGAACACTCTTGAAGCAAGCAAGTAACCCAAACTGCATTTACCACAATGCCAGGGGTGAACCTTCCTGGGAGGTGAAGCGGTGTGCTCCCACCCCTGTTCCTGTTTTATAGTTCTCCAGTGAGTCATTGAGCTGACAAGCTCATGGATGAAGCACCCGCATGCCTGTGAGAGGTACCTGACCTGAGAAAGATGTTGGCAGCCTACTCAGCAAACCCCAAATTTCAAAGACTGTAATCTCTACTGATGACAGTTAAAGAACCAGAAACACGTGTCTAGAGATCAGCACTATCTGCGCCAACTGTGGCGAAACACTCGAACACTCTTGAAGCAAGCAAGTAACCCAAACTGCATTTACCACAATGCCAAGGGTGAACCTTCCTGGGAGGTGAAGCGCTGTGCTCCCACCCCTGTTCCTGTTTTATAGTTCTCCAGTGAGTCATTGAGCTGACGAGCTCATGGATGAAGCACCCGCATGTCTGTGAGAGGTACCTGACCTGAGAAAGATGTTGGCAGCCTACTCAGCAAACCCCAAATTTCAAAGACTGTAATCTCTACTGATGACAGTTAAAGAACCAGAAACACGTGTCTAGAGATCAGCAATATCTGTGCCAACTGTGGCGAAACACTCGAACACTCTTGAAGCAAGCAAGTCACTGAAACTGCATTTACCACAATGCCAGGGGCGAACCTTGCTGGGAGGTGAAGCGGAGTCCTCCCACCCCTGTTCCTGTTTAATAGTTCTCCAGTGAGTCATTGAGATGAAGAGCTCGTGGATGAAGCATCCGCATGCCTGTGAGAGGTACCACACCTGAGAAAGGTGTTGGCAGCCTACTCAGCAAACCACCGATTTGAAAGACGGTAATCTCTACTGATGACGGTTAAAGAACCAGAAACACGTGTCTAGAGATCAGCACTATCTGCACCAACTGTGGTGAAACACTCGAACACTCTTGAAGCAAGCAAGTAACCCAAACTGCATTTACCACAATGCCAGGGGTGAACCTTCCTGGGAGGTGAAGCAGTGTGCTCCCACCCCTGTTCCTGTTTTATAGTTCTCCAGTGAGTCATTGAGCTGACGAGCTCATGGATGAAGCACCCGCATGCCTGTGAGAGGTACCTGACCTGAGAAAGATGTTGGCAGCCTACTCAGCAAACCCCAAATTTCAAAGACTGTAATCTCTACTGATGACAGTTAAAGAACCAGAAACACGTGTCTAGAGATCAGCACTATCTGCGCCAACTGTGGTGAAACACTCGAACACTCTTGAAGCAAGCAAGCAACCCAAACTGCATTTACCACAATGCCAGGGGTGAACCTTCCTGGGAGGTGAAGCGGTGTGCTCCCACCCCTGTTCCTGTTTTATAGTTCTCCAGTGAGTCATTGAGCTGACGAGCTCATGGATGAAGCACCCGCATGCCTGTGAGAGGTACCTGACCTGAGAAAGATGTTGGAAGCCTACTCAGCAAACCCCAAATTTCAAAGACTGTAATCTCTACTGATGACAGTTAAAGTACCAGAAACACGTGTCTAGAGATCAGCACTCTCTGTGCCAACTGTGGCGAAACACTCGAACACTCTTGAAGCAAGCAAGATACTGAAACTGCATTTATCACAATGCCAGGGGCGAACCTTCTGGGAGGTGAAGCGGCGTCCTCCCACATCTGATCCTGTTTAATAGTACTCCCGTGAGTCATTGAGCTGACGAGCTCATGGATGAAGCACCCGCATGCCTGTGAGAGGTACCTGACCTGAGAAAGATGTTGGCAGCCTACTCAGCAAACCCCAAATTTCAAAGACTGTAATCTCTACTGATGACAGTTAAAGAACCAGAAACACGTGTCTAGAGATCAGCACTATCTGCGCCAACTGTGGTGAAACACTCGAACACTCTTGAAGCAAGCAAGCAACCCAAACTGCATTTACCACAATGCCAGGGGTGAACCTTCCTGGGAGGTGAAGCGGTGTGCTCCCACCCCTGTTCCTGTTTTATAGTTCTCCAGTGAGTCATTGAGCTGACGAGCTCATGGATGAAGCACCTGCATGCCTGTGAGAGGTACCTGACCTGAGAAAGATGTTGGCAGCCTACTCAGCAAACCCCAAATTTCAAAGACTGTAATCTCTACTGATGACAGTTAAAGATCCAGAAACACGTGTCTAGAGATCAGCACTCTCTGTGCCAACTGTGGCGAAACACTCGAACACTCTTGAAGCAAGCAAGTAACTGAAACTGCAATTACCACAATGTCAGGGGCGAACCTTGCTGGGAGGTGAAGCGGCGTCCTCCCACCCCTGTTCCTGTTTAATAGTTCTCCAGTGAGTCATTGAGCTGACGAGCTCGTGGATGAAGCACCCGCATGCCTGTGAGAGGTACCAGACCTGAGAAAAATGTTGGCAGCCTACTCCCCAAACCCCAGAATGGAAAGACTGTAATATTTGCTGATGACGGTTAAAGATCCAGAAACACGTGTCTAGAGATCAGCACTATCTGCGCCAACTGTGGCGAAACACTCGAACACTCTTGAAGCAAGCAAGTCACTGAAACTGCATTTATCACAAAGCCAGGGGCGAACCTTGCTGAGAGGTGAAGCGGCGTCCTCCCACCTCTGATCCTGTTTAATAGTACTCCCGTGACTCATTGAGCTGACGAGCTTGTGGATGAAGCACCCGCATGCCTGTGAGAGGTACCTGACCTGAGAAAGATGTTGGCAGTCTAATCAGCAAACCCCAAATTTCAAAGACTATAATCTCTACTGATGACGGTTAAAGAACCAGAAACACGTGTCTAGAGATCAGCACTATCTGCACCAACTGTGGCGAAACACTCGAACACTCGTGAAGCAAGCAAGTAACCCAAACTGCATTTACCACAATGCCAGGGGTGAACCTTCCTGGGAGGTGAAGCGGTGTGCTCCCACCCCTGTTCCTGTTTTATAGTTCTCCAGTGAGTCATTGAGCTGACGAGCTCATGGATGAAGCACCCGCATGCCTGTGAGAGGTACCTGACCTGAGAAAGATGTTGGCAGCCTACTCAGCAAACTCCAAATTTCAAAGACTGTAATCTCTACTGATGACAGTTAAAGAACCAGAAACCCGTGTCTAGAGATCAGCACGATCTGTGCCAACTGTGGCGAAACACTCAAATACTCTTGAAGCAAGCAAGTGACTGAAACTGCAATTACGACAATGTCAGGTGCGAACCTTGCTGGGAGGTGAAGCAGCGTCCTCCCACCCCTGTTCCTGTTTAAAAGTTCTCCAGTGAGTCATTGTGTTGACGAGCTCGTGGATGAAGCACCCGCATGCCTGTGAGAGGTACCAGACCTGATAAAGATGTTGGCAGCCTACTCCCCAAACCCCAGAATTGAAAGACTGTAATCTTTACTGATGACGGTTAAAGAACCAGAACCACGTGTCTAGAGATCAGCACAATCGGCGCCAACTGTGGCGAAACACTCGAACACTCTTGAAGCAAGCAAGTAACTGAAACTGCATTTACCACAATGCCAGGGGCGAACCTTGATGGGAGGTGAAGCGGTGTGCTCCCACCCCTGTTCCTGTTTAATAGTACTCCCGTGAGTCATTGAGCTGACGAGCTCGTGGATGAAGCACCTGCATGCCTGTGAGAGGTACCTGACCTGAGAAAGATGTTGGCAGTCTAATCAGCAAACCTCAAATTTCAAAGACTGTAATCTCTACTGATGACGGTTAAAGAACCAGAAACACGTGTCTAGAGATCAGCACTATCAGCACCAACTGTGGCGAAACACTTGAACACTCTTGAAGCAAGCAAGTAACCCAAACTGCATTTACCACAATGCCAGGGGTGAACCTTCCTGGGAGGTGAAGCGGTGTGCTCCCACCCCTGTTCCTGTTTTATAGTTCTCCAGTGAGTCATTGAGCTGACAAGCTCATGGATGAAGCACCCGCATGCCTGTGAGAGGTACCTGACCTGAGAAAGATGTTGGCAGCCTACTCAGCAAACCCCAAATTTCAAAGACTGTAATCTCTACTGATGACAGTTAAAGAACCAGAAACACGTGTCTAGAGATCAGCACTATCTGCGCCAACTGTGGCGAAACACTCGAACACTCTTGAAGCAAGCAAGTAACCCAAACTGCATTTACCACAATGCCAAGGGTGAACCTTCCTGGGAGGTGAAGCGCTGTGCTCCCACCCCTGTTCCTGTTTTATAGTTCTCCAGTGAGTCATTGAGCTGACGAGCTCATGGATGAAGCACCCGCATGTCTGTGAGAGGTACCTGACCTGAGAAAGATGTTGGCAGCCTACTCAGCAAACCCCAAATTTCAAAGACTGTAATCTCTACTGATGACAGTTAAAGAACCAGAAACACGTGTCTAGAGATCAGCAATATCTGTGCCAACTGTGGCGAAACACTCGAACACTCTTGAAGCAAGCAAGTCACTGAAACTGCATTTACCACAATGCCAGGGGCGAACCTTGCTGGGAGGTGAAGCGGAGTCCTCCCACCCCTGTTCCTGTTTAATAGTTCTCCAGTGAGTCATTGAGATGAAGAGCTCGTGGATGAAGCATCCGCATGCCTGTGAGAGGTACCAGACCTGAGAAAGGTGTTGGCAGCCTACTCAGCAAACCACCGATTTGAAAGACGGTAATCTCTACTGATGACGGTTAAAGAACCAGAAACACGTGTCTAGAGATCAGCACTATCTGCACCAACTGTGGTGAAACACTCGAACACTCTTGAAGCAAGCAAGTAACCCAAACTGCATTTACCACAATGCCAGGGGTGAACCTTCCTGGGAGGTGAAGCAGTGTGCTCCCACCCCTGTTCCTGTTTTATAGTTCTCCAGTGAGTCATTGAGCTGACGAGATCATGGATGAAGCACCCGCATGCCTGTGAGAGGTACCTGACCTGAGAAAGATGTTGGCAGCCTACTCAGCAAACCCCAAATTTCAAAGACTGTAATCTCTACTGATGACAGTTAAAGAACCAGAAACACGTGTCTAGAGATCAGCACTATCTGCGCCAACTGTGGTGAAACACTCGAACACTCTTGAAGCAAGCAAGCAACCCAAACTGCATTTACCACAATGCCAGGGGTGAACCTTCCTGGGAGGTGAAGCGGTGTGCTCCCACCCCTGTTCCTGTTTTATAGTTCTCCAGTGAGTCATTGAGCTGACGAGCTCATGGATGAAGCACCTGCATGCCTGTGAGAGGTACCTGACCTGAGAAAGATGTTGGCAGCCTACTCAGCAAACCCCAAATTTCAAAGACTGTAATCGCTACTGATGACAGTTAAAGAACCAGAAACACGTGTCTAGAGATCAGCACTCTCTGTGCCAACTGTGGCGAAACACTCGAACACTCTTGAAGCAAGCAAGTAACTGAGACTGCAATTACCACAATGTCAGGGGCGAACCTTGCTGGGAGGTGAAGCGGCGTCCTCCCACCCATGTTCCTGTTTAATAGTTCTCCAGTGAGTCATTGAGCTGACGAGCTCGTGGATGAAGCACCCGCATGCCTGTGAGAGGTACCAGACCTGAGAAAAATGTTGGCAGCCTACTCCCCAAACCCCAGAATGGAAAGACTGTAATATTTGCTGATGACGGTTAAAGAACCAGAAACACGTGTCTAGAGATCAGCACTATCTGCGCCAACTGTGGCGAAACACTCGAACACTCTTGAAGCAAGCAAGTCACTGAAACTGCATTTATCACAATGCCAGGGGCGAACCTTGCTGAGAGGTGAAGCGGCGTCCTCCCACCTCTGATCCTGTTTAATAGTACTCCCGTGAGTCATTGAGCTGACGAGCTTGTGGATGAAGCACCCGCATGCCTGTGAGAGGTACCTGACCTGAGAAAGATGTTGGCAGTTTAATCAGCAAACCCCAAATTTCAAAGACTATAATCTCTACTGATGACGGTTAAAGAACCAGAAACAAGTGTCTAGAGATCAGCACTATCTGCACCAACTGTGGCGAAACACTCGAACACTCGTGAAGCAAGCAAGTAACCCAAACTGCATTTACCACAATGCCAGGGGTGAACCTTCCTGGGAGGTGAAGCGGTGTGCTCCCACCCCTGTTCCTGTTTTATAGTTCTCCAGTGAGTCATTGAGCTGACGAGCTCATGGATGAAGCACCCGCATGCCTGTGAGAGGTACCTGACCTGAGAAAGATGTTGGCAGCCTACTCAGCAAACCCCAAATTTCAAAGACTGTAATCTCTACTGATGATAGTTAAAGAACCAGAAACCCGTGTCTAGAGATCAGCACGATCTGTGCCAACTGTGGCGAAACACTCAAATACTCTTGAAGCAAGCAAGTGACTGAAACTGCAATTACGACAATGTCAGGTGCGAACCTTGCTGGGAGGTGAAGCGGCGTCCTCCCACCCCTGTTCCTGTTTAAAAGTTCTCCAGTGAGTCATTGTGTTGACGAGCTCGTGGATGAAGCACCCGCATGCCTGTGAGAGGTACCAGACCTGATAAAGATGTTGGCAGCCTACTCCCCAAACCCCAGAATTGAAAGACTGTAATCTTTACTGATGACGGTTAAAGAACCAGAAACACGTGTCTAGAGATCAGCACTATCTGCGCCAACTGTGGCGAAACACTCGAACACTCTTGAAGCAAGCAAGTCACTGAAACTGCATTTATCACAATGCCAGGAGCGAACCTTGCTGGGAGGTGAAGCGGTGAGCTCCCACCCCTGTTCCTGTTTAGTAGTACTCCCATGAGTCATTGAGCTGACGAGCTCGTAGATGTTGGCAGCCTACTCAGCAAACCCCACATTTGAAAGACTTTAATCTCTACCTGTGACAGTTAAAGAACCAGAACCACGTGTCTAGAGATCAGCACAATCGGCGCCAACTGTGGCGAAACACTCGAACACTCTTGAAGCAAGGAAGTAACTGAAACTGCATTTACCACAATGCCAGGTGCGAACCTTGCTGGGAGGTGAAGCAGTGTGCTCCCACCCCTGTTCCTGTTTGATAGTACTCCCGTGAGTCATTGAGCTGACAAGCTCGTGGATGAAGCACCCGCATGCCTGTGAGAGGTACCTGATCTGAGAAAGATGTTGGCAGCCTACTCAGCAAACCCCAAATTTCAAAGACTGTAATCTCTACTGATGACAGTTAAAGAACCAGAAACACGTGTCTAGAGATCAGCACTATCTGCGCCAACTGTGGCGAAACACTCGAACACTCTTGAAGCAAGCAAGTAACTGAAACTGCAATTACCACAATGTCAGGGGCGAACCTTGCTGGGAGGTGAAGCAGCGTCCTCCCACCCCTGTTCCTGTTTAATAGTTCTCCAGTGAGTCATTGAGCTGACGAGTTCGTGGATGAAGCACCCGCATGCCTGTGAGAGGTACCAGACCTGAGAAAAATGTTGGCAGCCTACTCCCCAAACCCCAGAATTGAAAGACTGTAATCTTTGCTGATGACGGTTAAAGAACCAGAAACACGTGTCTAGAGATCAGCACTATCTGCGCCAACTGTGGCGAAACACTCGAACACTCTTGAAGCAAGCAAGTCACTGAAACTGCATTTATCACAATGCCAGGGGCGAACCTTCTGGGAGGTGAAGCGGCGTCCTCCCAACTCTGATCCTGTTTAATAGTACTCCCGTGAGTCATTGAGCTGACGAGCTTGTGGATGAAGCACCCGCATGCCTGTGAGAGGTACCTGACCTGAGAAAGATGTTGGCAGTCTAATCAGCAAACCTCAAATTTCAAAAACTATAATCTCTACTGATGACGGTTAAAGAACCAGAAACACGTGTCTAGAGATCAGCACTATCTGCGCCAACTGTGGCGAAACATTCGAAAACTCGTGAAGCAAGCAAGTAACCCAAACTGCATTTACCACAATGCCAGGGGTGAACCTTCCTGGGAGGTGAAGCGGTGTGCTCCCACCCCTGTTCCTGTTTTATAGTTCTCCAGTTAGTCATTGAGCTGACGAGCTCATGGATGAAGCACCCGCATGCCTGTGAGAGGTACCTGACCTGAGAAAGATGTTGGCAGCCTGCTCAGCAAACCCCACATTTGAAAGACTTTAATCTCTACCTGTGACAGTTAAAGAACCAGAACCACGTGTCTAGAGATCAGCACAATTGGCGCCAACTGTGGCGAAACACTCGAACACTCTTGAAGCAAGCAAGTAACTGAAACTGCATTTACCACAATGCCAGGGGCGAACCTTGATGGGAGGTGAAGCGGTGTGCTCCCACCCCTGTTCCTGTTTAATAGTACTCCCGTGAGTCATTGAGCTGACGAGCTCGTGGATGAAGCACCCGCATGCCTGTGAGAGGTACCTGACCTGAGAAAGATGTTGGCAGTCTAATCAGCAAACCTCAAATTTCAAAGACTGTAATCTCTACTGATGACGGTTAAAGAACCAGAAACACGTGTCTAGAGATCAGCACTATCTGCGCCAACTGTGGCGAAACACTCGAACACTCTTGAAGCAAGCAAGTAACCCAAACTGCATTTACCACAATGCCAGGGGTGAACCTTCCTGGGAGGTGAAGCGGTGTGCTCCCACCCCTGTTCCTGTTTTATAGTTCTCCAGTGAGTCATTGAGCTGACAAGCTCATGGATGAAGCACCCGCATGCCTGTGAGAGGTACCTGACCTGAGAAAGATGTTGGCAGCCTACTCAGCAAACCCCAAATTTCAAAGACTGTAATCTCTACTGATGACAGTTAAAGAACCAGAAACACGTGTCTAGAGATCAGCACTATCTGTGCCAACTGTGGCGAAACACTCGAGCACTCTTGAAGCAAGCAAGTAACCCAAACTGCATTTACCACAATGCCAAGGGTGAACCTTCCTGGGAGGTGAAGCGCTGTGCTCCCACCCCTGTTCCTGTTTTATAGTTCTCCAGTGAGTCATTGAGCTGACGAGCTCATGGATGAAGCACCCGCATGTCTGTGAGAGGTACCTGACCTGAGAAAGATGTTGGCAGCCTACTCAGCAAACCCCAAATTTCAAAGACTGTAATCTCTACTGATGACAGTTAAAGAACCAGAAACACGTGTCTAGAGATCAGCAATATCTGTGCCAACTGTGGCGAAACACTCGAACACTCTTGAAGCAAGCAAATAACTGAAACTGCATTTACCACAATGCCAGGGTGCGAACCTTGCTGGGAGGTGAAGCGGTGTGCTCCCACCCCTGTTCCTGTTTAATAGTACTCCTGTGAGTCATTGAGCTGACAAGCTCGTGGATGAAGCACCTGGATGCCTGTGAGAGGTACCTGATCTGAGAAAGATGTTGGCAGCACACTTAGCAAACCCCACATTTGAAAGACTGTAATCTCAACTGATGACGGTTAAAGAACCAGAACCACGTGTCTAGAGATCAGCACTATCTGCGTCAACTGTGGCGAAACACTCAAACACTCTTGAAGCAAGCAAGTAACTGAAACTGCATTTACCACAATGCCAGGGGCCAACCTTGCCGGGAGGTGAAGCGGAGTCCTCCCACCCCTGTTCCTGTTTAATAGTTCTCCAGCGAGTCATTGAGATGACGAGCTCATGGATGAAGCATCCGCATGCCTGTGAGAGGTACCAGACCTGAGAAAGGTGTTGGCAGCCTACTCAGCAAACCCCAGATTTGAAAGACGGTAATCTCTACTGATGACGGTTAAAGAATCAGAAACACGTGTCTAGAGATCAGCACTATCTGCACCAACTGTGGCGAAACACTCGAACACTCTTGAAGCAAGCAAGTAACCCAAACTGCATTTACCACAATGCCAGGGGTGAACCTTCCTGGGAGGTGAAGCGGTGTGCTCCCACCCCTGTTCCTGTTTTATAGTTCTCCAGTGAGTCATTGAGCTGACAAGCTCATGGATGAAGCACCCGCATGCCTGTGAGAGGTACCTGACCTGAGAAAGATGTTGGCAGCCTACTCAGCAAACCCCAAATTTCAAAGACTGTAATCTCTACTGATGACAGTTAAAGAACCAGAAACACGTGTCTAGAGATCAGCACTATCTGCGCCAACTGTGGCGAAACACTCGAACACTCTTGAAGCAAGCAAGTAACCCAAACTGCATTTACCACAATGCCAAGGGTGAACCTTCCTGGGAGGTGAAGCGCTGTGCTCCCACCCCTGTTCCTGTTTTATAGTTCTCCAGTGAGTCATTGAGCTGACGAGCTCATGGATGAAGCACCCGCATGTCTGTGAGAGGTACCTGACCTGAGAAAGATGTTGGCAGCCTACTCAGCAAACCCCAAATTTCAAAGACTGTAATCTCTACTGATGACATTTAAAGAACCAGAAACACGTGTCTAGAGATCAGCAATATCTGTGCCAACTGTGGCGAAACACTCGAACACTCTTGAAGCAAGCAAGTCACTGAAACTGCATTTACCACAATGCCAGGGGCGAACCTTGCTGGGAGGTGAAGCGGAGTCCTCCCACCCCTGTTCCTGTTTAATAGTTCTCCAGTGAGTCATTGAGATGAAGAGCTCGTGGATGAAGCATCCGCGTGCCTGTGAGAGGTACCAGACCTGAGAAAGGTATTGGCAGCCTACTCAGCAAACCACCGATTTGAAAGACGGTAATCTCTACTGATGACGGTTAAAGAACCAGAAACACGTGTCTAGAGATCAGCACTATCTGCACCAACTGTGGTGAAACACTCGAACACTCTTGAAGCAAGCAAGTAACCCAAACTGCATTTACCACAATGCCAGGGGTGAACCTTCCTGGGAGGTGAAGCGGTGTGCTCCCACCCCTGTTCCTGTTTTATAGTTCTCCAGTGAGTCATTGAGCTGACAAGCTCATGGATGAAGCACCCGCATGCCTGTGAGAGGTACCTGACCTGAGAAAGATGTTGGCAGCCTACTCAGCAAACCCCAAATTTCAAAGACTGTAATCTCTACTGATGACAGTTAAAGAACCAGAAACACGTGTCTAGAGATCAGCACTATCTGCGCCAACTGTGGCGAAACACTCGAACACTCTTGAAGCAAGCAAGTAACCCAAACTGCATTTACCACAATGCCAAGGGTGAACCTTCCTGGGAGGTGAAGCGCTGTGCTCCCACCCCTGTTCCTGTTTTATAGTTCTCCAGTGAGTCATTGAGCTGACGAGCTCATGGATGAAGCACCCGCATGTCTGTGAGAGGTACCTGACCTGAGAAAGATGTTGGCAGCCTACTCAGCAAACCCCAAATTTCAAAGACTGTAATCTCTACTGATGACATTTAAAGAACCAGAAACACGTGTCTAGAGATCAGCAATATCTGTGCCAACTGTGGCGAAACACTCGAACACTCTTGAAGCAAGCAAGTCACTGAAACTGCATTTACCACAATGCCAGGGGCGAACCTTGCTGGGAGGTGAAGCGGAGTCCTCCCACCCCTGTTCCTGTTTAATAGTTCTCCAGTGAGTCATTGAGATGAAGAGCTCGTGGATGAAGCATCCGCGTGCCTGTGAGAGGTACCAGACCTGAGAAAGGTATTGGCAGCCTACTCAGCAAACCACCGATTTGAAAGACGGTAATCTCTACTGATGACGGTTAAAGAACCAGAAACACGTGTCTAGAGATCAGCACTATCTGCACCAACTGTGGTGAAACACTCGAACACTCTTGAAGCAAGCAAGTAACCCAAACTGCATTTACCACAATGCCAGGGGTGAACCTTCCTGGGAGGTGAAGCGGTGTGCTCCCACCCCTGTTCCTGTTTTATAGTTCTCCAGTGAGTCATTGAGCTGACGAGCTCATGGATGAAGCACCTGCATGCCTGTGAGAGGTACCTGACCTGAGAAAGATGTTGGCAGCCTACTCAGCAAACCCCAAATTTCAAAGACTGTAATCGCTACTGATGACAGTTAAAGAACCAGAAACACGTGTCTAGAGATCAGCACTCTCTGTGCCAACTGTGGCGAAACACTCGAACACTCTTGAAGCAAGCAAGTAACTGAAACTGCAATTACCACAATGTCAGGGGCGAACCTTGCTGGGAGGTGAAGCGGCGTCCTCCCACCCCTGTTCCTGTTTAATAGTTCTTCAGTGAGTCATTGAGCTGACGAGCTCGTGGATGAAGCACCCGCATGCCTGTGAGAGGTACCAGACCTGAGAAAAATGTTGGCAGCCTACTCCCCAAACCCCAGAATGGAAAGACTGTAATATTTGCTGATGACGGTTAAAGAACCAGAAACACGTGTCTAGAGATCAGCACTATCTGCGCCAACTGTGGCGAAACACTCGAACACTCTTGAAGCAAGCAAGTCACTGAAACTGCATTTATCACAATGCCAGGGGCGAACCTTGCTGAGAGGTGAAGCGGCGTCCTCTCACCTCTGATCCTGTTTAATAGTACTCCCGTGAGTCATTCAGCTGACGAGCTTGTGGATGAAGCACCCGCATGCCTGTGAGAGGTACCTGACCTGAGAAAGATGTTGGCAGTCTAATCAGCAAACCCCAAATTTCAAAGACTATAATCTCTACTGATGACGGTTAAAGAACCAGAAACACGTGTCTAGAGATCAGCACTATCTGCACCAACTGTGGCGTAACACTCGAACACTCGTGAAGCAAGCAAGTAACCCAAACTGCATTTACCACAATGCCAGGGGTGAACCTTCCTGGGAGGTGAAGCGGTGTGCTCCCACCCCTGTTCCTGTTTTATAGTTCTCCAGTGAGTCATTGAGCTGACGAGCTCATGGATGAAGCACCCGCATGCCTGTGAGAGGTACCTGACCTGAGAAAGATGTTGGCAGCCTACTCAGCAAACGCCAAATTTCAAAGACTGTAATCTCTACTGATGACAGTTAAAGAACCAGAAACCCGTGTCTAGAGATCAGCACGATCTGTGCCAACTGTGGCGAAACACTCAAATACTCTTGAAGCAAGCAAGTGACTGAAACTGCAATTACGACAATGTCAGGTGCGAACCTTGCTGGGAGGTGAAGCGGCGTCCTCCCACCCCTGTTCCTGTTTAAAAGTTCTCCAGTGAGTCATTGTGTTGACGAGCTCGTGGATGAAGCACCCGCATGCCTGTGAGAGGTACCAGACCTAATAAAGATGTTGGCAGCCTACTCCCCAAACCCCAGAATTGAAAGACTGTAATCTTTACTGATGACGGTTAAAGAACCAGAAACACGTGTCTAGAGATCAGCACTATCTGCGCCAACTGTGGCGAAACACTCGAACACTCTTGAAGCAAGCAAGTCACTGAAACTGCATTTATCACAATGCCAGGAGCGAACCTTGCTGGGAGGTGAAGCGGTGAGCTCCCACCCCTGTTCCTGTTTAGTAGTACTCCCATGAGTCATTGAGCTGACGAGCTCGTGGATAAAGCACCGCATGCCTGTGAGAGGAACCTGACCTGAGAAAGATGTTGGCAGCCTACTCAGCAAACCCCACATTTGAAAGACTTTAATCTCTACCTGTGACAGTTAAAGAACCAGAACCACGTGTCTAGAGATCAGCACTATCTGCGGCAACTGTGGCGAAACACTCGAACACTCTTGAAGCAAGCAAGTAACTGAAACTGCAATTACCACAATGTCAGGGGCGAACCTTGCTGGGAGGTGAAGCAGCGTCCTCCCACCCCTGTTCCTGTTTAATAGTTCTCCAGTGAGTCATTGAGCTGACGAGTTCGTGGATGAAGCACCCGCATGCCTGTGAGAGGTACCAGACCTGAGAAAAATGTTGGCAGCCTACTCCCCAAACCCCAGAATTGAAAGACTGTAATCTTTGCTGATGACGGTTAAAGAACCAGAAACACGTGTCTAGAGATCAGCACTATCTGCGCCAACTGTGGCGAAACACTCGAACACTCTTGAAGCAAGCAAGTCACTGAAACTGCATTTATCACAATGCCAGGGGCGAACCTTCTGGGAGGTGAAGCGGCATCCTCCCAACTCTGATCCTGTTTAATAGTACTCCCGTGAGTCATTGAGCTGACGAGCTTGTGGATGAAGCACCCGCATGCCTGTGAGAGGTACCTGACCTGAGAAAGATGTTGGCAGTCTGCTCAGCAAACCCCACGTTTGAAAGACTTTAATCTCTACCTGTGACAGTTAAAGAACCAGAACCACGTGTCTAGAGATCAGCACAATCGGCGCCAACTGTGGCGAAACACTCGAACACTCTTGAAGCAAGCAAGTAACTGAAACTGCATTTACCACAATGCCAGGGGCGAACCTTGATGGGAGGTGAAGCGGTGTGCTCCCACCCCTGTTCCTGTTTAATAGTACTCCCGTGAGTCATTGAGCTGACGAGCTCGTGGATGAAGCACCCGCATGCCTGTGAGAGGTACCTGACCTGAGAAAGATGTTGGCAGTCTAATCAGCAAACCTCAAATTTCAAAGACTGTAATCTCTACTGATGACGGTTAAAGAACCATAAACACGTGTCTAGAGATCAGCACTATCTGCGCCAACTGTGGCGAAACACTCGAACACTCTTGAAGCAAGCAAGTAACCCAAACTGCATTTACCACAATGCCAGGGGTGAACCTTCCTGGGAGGTGAAGCGGTGTGCTCCCACCCCTGTTCCTGTTTTATAGTTCTCCAGTGAGTCATTGAGCTGACAAGCTCATGGATGAAGCACCCGCATGCCTGTGAGAGGTACCTGACCTGAGAAAGATGTTGGCAGCCTACTCAGCAAACCCCAAATTTCAAAGACTGTAATCTCTACTGATGACAGTTAAAGAACCAGAAACACGTGTCTAGAGATCAGCACTATCTGCGCCAACTGTGGCGAAACACTCGAACACTCTTGAAGCAAGCAAGTAACCCAAACTGCATTTACCACAATGCCAAGGGTGAACCTTCCTGGGAGGTGAAGCGCTGTGCTCCCACCCCTGTTCCTGTTTTATAGTTCTCCAGTGAGTCATTGAGCTGACGAGCTCATGGATGAAGCACCCAAATGTCTGTGAGAGGTACCTGACCTGAGAAAGATGTTGGCAGCCTACTCAGCAAACCCTAAATTTCAAAGACTGTAATCTCTACTGATGACAGTTAAAGAACCAGAAACACGTGTCTAGAGATCAGCACTATCTGCGCCAACTGTGGCGAAACACTTGAACACTCTTGAAGCAAGCATGTGACTGAAACTGCAATTACCACAATGTCAGGGGCGAACCTTGCTGGGAGGTGAAGCGGCGTCCTCCCACCCCTGTTCCAGTTTAATAGTACTCCAGTGAGTCATTGAGCTGAAGAGCTTGTGGATGAAGCACCCGCATGCCTGTGAGAGGTACCTGACCTGAGAAAGATATTGGCAGTCTAATCAGCAAACCCCAAATTTCAAAGACTGTAATCTCTACTGATGACGGTTAAAGAACCAGAAACATGTGTCTAGAGATCAGCACTATCTGCGCCAACTGTGGCGAAACACTCGAACACTATTGAATCAAGAAAGTAACCCAAACTGCATTTAACACAATGCCAGGGGCGAACCTTGCTGGGAGGTGAAGCGGTGTGCTCCCACCCCTGTTCATGTTTAATAGTACTCCTGCGAGTCATTGAGCTGACGAGCGCGTGGATGAAGCACCCGCATGCCTGTGAGAGGTACCTGACCTGAGAAAGATGTTGGCAGCCTACTCAGCAAACCCCACATTTGAAAAACTGTAATCTCTACTGATGACAGTTAAAGAACCAGAAACACACGTCTAGAGATCAGCAGTATATGCGCCAACTGTGTCGAAACATTCAAACACTCTTAAAGCACGCAAATAACTGAAACTGCATTTACCACAATGCCAGGGTGCGAACCTTGCTGGGAGGTGAAGCGGTGTGCTCCCACCCCTGTTCCTGTTTTATAGTTCTCCAGTGAGTCATTGAGCTGACAAGCTCATGGATGAAGCACCCGCATGCCTGTGAGAGGTACCTGACCTGAGAAAGATGTTGGCAGCCTACTCAGCAAACCCCAAATTTGAAAGACTGTAATCTCTACTGATGACAGTTAAAGAACCAGAAACACGTGTCTAGAGATCAGCACTATCTGCGCCAACTGTGGCGAAACACTCGAACACTCTTGAAGCAAGCAAGTAACCCAAACTGCATTTACCACAATGCCAAGGGTGAACCTTCCTGGGAGGTGAAGCGCTGTGCTCCCACCCCTGTTCCTGTTTTATAGTTCTCCAGTGAGTCATTGAGCTGACGAGCTCATGGATGAAGCACCCGCATGTCTGTGAGAGGTACCTGACCTGAGAAAGATGTTGGCAGCCTACTCAGCAAACCCTAAATTTCAAAGACTGTAATCTCTACTGATGACAGTTAAAGAACCAGAAACACGTGTCTAGAGATCAGCACTATCTGCGCCAACTGTGGCGAAACACTTGAACACTCTTGAAGCAAGCATGTGACTGAAACTGCAATTACCACAATGTCAGGGGCGAACCTTGCTGGGAGGTGAAGCGGCGTCCTCCCACCCCTGTTCCAGTTTAATAGTACTCCAGTGAGTCATTGAGCTGAAGAGCTTGTGGATGAAGCACCCGCATGCCTGTGAGAGGTACCTGACCTGAGAAAGATATTGGCAGTCTAATCAGCAAACCCCAAATTTCAAAGACTGTAATCTCTACTGATGACGGTTAAAGAACCAGAAACATGTGTCTAGAGATCAGCACTATCTGCGCCAACTGTGGCGAAACACTCGAACACTATTGAATCAAGAAAGTAACCCAAACTGCATTTAACACAATGCCAGGGGCGAACCTTGCTGGGAGGTGAAGCGGTGTGCTCCCACCCCTGTTCATGTTTAATAGTACTCCTGTGAGTCATTGAGCTGACGAGCGCGTGGATGAAGCACCCGCATGCCTGTGAGAGGTACCTGACCTGAGAAAGATGTTGGCAGCCTACTCAGCAAACCCCACATTTGAAAAACTGTAATCTCTACTGATGACAGTTAAAGAACCAGAAACACACGTCTAGAGATCAGCAGTATATGCGCCAACTGTGTCGAAACATTCAAACACTCTTAAAGCACGCAAATAACTGAAACTGCATTTACCACAATGCCAGGGTGCGAACCTTGCTGGGAGGTGAAGCGGTGTGCTCCCACCCCTGTTCCTGTTTAATAGTACTCCTGTGAGTCATTGAGCTGACAAGCTCGTGGATGAAGCACCTGGATGCCTGTGAGAGGTACCTGATCTGAGAAAGATGTTGGCAGCACACTCAGCAAACCCCACATTTGAAAGACTGTAATCTCAACTGATGACGGTTAAAGAACCAGAACCACGTGTCTAGAGATCAGCACTATCTGCGTCAACTGTGGCGAAACACTCAAACACTCTTGAAGCAAGCAAGTAACTGAAACTGCATTTACCACAATGCCAGGGGCCAACCTTGCCGGCAGGTGAAGCGGAGTCCTCCCACCCCTGTTCCTGTTTAATAGTTCTCCAGCGAGTCATTGAGATGACGAGCTCATGGATGAAGCATCCGCATGCCTGTGAGAGGTACCAGACCTGAGAAAGGTGTTGGCAGGCTACTCAGCAAACCCCAGATTTGAAAGACGGTAATCTCTACTGATGACGGTTAAAGAATCAGAAACACGTGTCTAGAGATCAGCACTATCTGCACCAACTGTGGCGAAACACTCGAACACTCTTGAAGCAAGCAAGTAACCCAAACTGCATTTACCACAATGCCAGGGGTGAACCTTCCTGGGAGGTGAAGCGGTGTGCTCCCACACCTGTTCCTGTTTTATAGTTCTCCAGTGAGTCATTGAGCTGACAAGCTCATGGATGAAGCACCCGCATGCCTGTGAGAGGTACCTGACCTGAGAAAGATGTTGGCAGCCTACTCAGCAAACCCCAAATTTCAAAGACTGTAATCTCTACTGATGACAGTTAAAGAACCAGAAACACGTGTCTAGAGATCAGCACTATCTGCGCCAACTGTGGCGAAACACTCGAACACTCTTGAAGCAAGCAAGTAACCCAAACTGCATTTACCACAATGCCAAGGGTGAACCTTCCTGGGAGGTGAAGCGCTGTGCTCCCACCCCTGTTCCTGTTTTATAGTTCTCCAGTGAGTCATTGAGCTGACGAGCTCATGGATGAAGCACCCGCATGTCTGTGAGAGGTACCTGACCTGAGAAAGATGTTGGCAGCCTACTCAGCAAACCCCAAATTTCAAAGACTGTAATCTCTACTGATGACATTTAAAGAACCAGAAACACGTGTCTAGAGATCAGCAATATCTGTGCCAACTGTGGCGAAACACTCGAACACTCTTGAAGCAAGCAAGTCACTGAAACTGCATTTACCACAATGCCAGGGGCGAACCTTGCTGGGAGGTGAAGCGGAGTCCTCCCACCCCTGTTCCTGTTTAATAGTTCTCCAGTGAGTCATTGAGATGAAGAGCTCGTGGATGAAGCATCCGCATGCCTGTGAGAGGTACCAGACCTGAGAAAGGTGTTGGCAGCCTACTCAGCAAACCACCGATTTGAAAGACGGTAATCTCTACTGATGACGGTTAAAGAACCAGAAACACGTGTCTAGAGATCAGCACTATCTGCACCAACTGTGGTGAAACACTCGAACACTCTTGAAGCAAGCAAGTAACCCAAACTGCATTTACCACAATGCCAGGGGTGAACCTTCCTGGGAGGTGAAGCGGTGTGCTCCCACCCCTGTTCCTGTTTTATAGTTCTCCAGTGAGTCATTGAGCTGACGAGCTCATTGATGAAGCACCTGCATGCCTGTGAGAGGTACCTGACCTGAGAAAGATGTTGGCAGCCTACTCAGCAAACCCCAAATTTCAAAGACTGTAATCGCTACTGATGACAGTTAAAGAACCAGAAACACGTGTCTAGAGATCAGCACTCTCTGTGCCAACTGTGGCGAAACACTCGAACACTCTTGAAGCAAGCAAGTAACTGAAACTGCAATTACCACAATGTCAGGGGCGAACCTTGCTGGGAGGTGAAGCGGCGTCCTCCCACCCCTGTTCCTGTTTAATAGTTCTTCAGTGAGTCATTGAGCTGACGAGCTCGTGGATGAAGCACCCGCATGCCTGTGAGAGGTACCAGACCTGAGAAAAATGTTGGCAGCCTACTCCCCAAACCCCAGAATGGAAAGACTGTAATATTTGCTGATGACGGTTAAAGAACCAGAAACACGTGTCTAGAGATCAGCACTATCTGCGCCAACTGTGGCGAAACACTCGAACACTCTTGAAGCAAGCAAGTCACTGAAACTGCATTTATCACAATGCCAGGGGCGAACCTTGCTGAGAGGTGAAGCGGCGTCCTCCCACCTCTGATCCTGTTTAATAGTACTCCCGTGAGTCATTGAGCTGACGAGCTTGTGGATGAAGCACCCGCATGCCTGTGAGAGGTACCTGACCTGAGAAAGATGTTGGCAGTCTAATCAGCAAACCCCAAATTTCAAAGACTATAATCTCTACTGATGACGGTTAAAGAACCAGAAACACGTGTCTAGAGATCAGCACTATCTGCACCAACTGTGGCGTAACACTCGAACACTCGTGAAGCAAGCAAGTAACCCAAACTGCATTTACCACAATGCCAGGGGTGAACCTTCCTGGGAGGTGAAGCGGTGTGCTCCCACCCCTGTTCCTGTTTTATAGTTCTCCAGTGAGTCATTGAGCTGACGAGCTCATGGATGAAGCACCCGCATGCCTGTGAGAGGTACCTGACCTGAGAAAGATGTTGGCAGCCTACTCAGCAAACCCCAAATTTCAAAGACTGTAATCTCTACTGATGACAGTTAAAGAACCAGAACCACGTGTCTAGAGATCAGCACTATCTGCGGCAACTGTGGCGAAACACTCGAACACTCTTGAAGCAAGCAAGTAACCCAAACTGCATTTACCACAATGCCAGGGGTGAACCTTCCTGGGAGGTGAAGCAGTGTGCTCCCACCCCTGTTCCTGTTTTATAGTTCTCCAGTGAGTCATTGAGCTGACGAGCTCATGGATGAAGCACCCGCATGCCTGTGAGAGGTACCTGACCTGAGAAAGATGTTGGCAGCCTACTCAGCAAACCCCAAATTTCAAAGACTGTAATCTCTACTGATGACAGTTAAAGAACCAGAAACACGTGTCTAGAGATCAGCACTCTCTGTGCCAACTGTGGCGAAACACTCGAACACTCTTGAAGCAAGCAAGTAACTGAAACTGCAATTACCACAATGTCAGGGGCGAACCTTGCTGGGAGGTGAAGCGGCGTCCTCCCACCCCTGTTCCTGTTTAATAGTTCTCCAGTGAGTCATTGAGCTGACGAGCTTGTGGATGAAGCACCCGCATGCCTGTGAGAGGTACCAGACCTGAGAAAAATGTTGGCAGCCTACTCCCCAAACCCCAGAATGGAAAGACTGTAATATTTGCTGATGACGGTTAAAGAACCAGAAACACGTGTCTAGAGATCAGCACTATCTGCGCCAACTGTGGCGAAACACTCGAACACTCTTGAAGCAAGCAAGTCACTGAAACTGCATTTATCACAATGCCAGGGGCGAACCTTGCTGAGAGGTGAAGCGGCGTCCTCCCACCTCTGATCCTGTTTAATAGTACTCCCGTGAGTCATTGAGCTGACGAGCTTGTGGATGAAGCACCCGCATGCCTGTGAGAGGTACCTGACCTGAGAAAGATGTTGGCAGTCTAATCAGCAAACCCCAAATTTCAAAGACTATAATCTCTACTGATGACGGTTAAAGAACCAGAAACACGTGTCTAGAGATCAGCACTATCTGCACCAACTGTGGCGAAACACTCGAACACTCGTGAAGCAAGCAAGTAACCCAAACTGCATTTACCACAATGCCAGGGGTGAACCTTACTGGGAGGTGAAGCGGTGTGCTCCCACCCCTGTTCCTGTTTTATAGTTCTCCAGTGAGTCATTGAGCTGACGAGCTCATTGATGAAGCACCCGCATGCCTGTGAGAGGTACCTGACCTGAGAAAGATGTTGGCAGCCTACTCAGCAAACCCCAAATTTCAAAGACTGTAATCTCTACTGATGACAGTTAAAGAACCAGAAACCCGTGTCTAGAGATCAGCACGATCTGTGCCAACTGTGGCGAAACACTCAAATACTCTTGAAGCAAGCAAGTGACTGAAACTGCAATTACGACAATGTCAGGTGCGAACCTTGCTGGGAGGTGAAGCGGCGTCCTGCCACCCCTGTTCCTGTTTAAAAGTTCTCCAGTGAGTCATTGTGTTGACGAGCTCGTGGATGAAGCACCCGCATGCCTGTGAGAGGTACCAGACCTAATAAAGATGTTGGCAGCCTACTCCCCAAACCCCAGAATTGAAAGACTGTAATCTTTACTGATGACGGTTAAAGAACCAGAAACACGTGTCTAGAGATCAGCACTATCTGCGCCAACTGTGGCGAAACACTCGAACACTCTTGAAGCAAGCAAGTCACTGAAACTGCATTTATCACAATGCCAGGAGCGAACCTTGCTGGGAGGTGAAGCGGTGAGCTCCCACCCCTGTTCCTGTTTAGTAGTACTCCCATGAGTCATTGAGCTGACGAGCTCGTGGATGAAGCACCGCATGCCTGTGAGAGGAACCTGACCTGAGAAAGATGTTGGCAGCCTACTCAGCAAACCCCACATTTGAAAGACTTTAATCTCTACCTGTGACAGTTAAAGAACCAGAACCACGTGTCTAGAGATCAGCACTATCTGCGGCAACTGTGGCGAAACACTCGAACACTCTTGAAGCAAGCAAGTAACTGAAACTGCAATTACCACAATGTCAGGGGCGAACCTTGCTGGGAGGTGAAGCAGCGTCCTCCCACCCCTGTTCCTGTTTAATAGTTCTCCAGTGAGTCATTGAGCTGACGAGTTCGTGGATGAAGCACCCGCATGCCTGTGAGAGGTACCAGACCTGAGAAAAATGTTGGCAGCCTACTCCCCAAACCCCAGAATTGAAAGACTGTAATCTTTGCTGATGACGGTTAAAGAACCAGAAACACGTGTCTAGAGATCAGCACTATCTGCGCCAACTGTGGCGAAACAGTCGAACACTCTTGAAGCAAGCAAGTCACTGAAACTGCATTTATCACAATGCCAGGGGCGAACCTTCTGGGAGGTGAAGCGGCGTCCTCCCAACTCTGATCCTGTTTAATAGTACTCCCGTGAGTCATTGAGCTGACGAGCTTGTGGATGAAGCACCCGCATGCCTGTGAGAGGTACCTGACCTGAGAAAGATGTTGGCAGTCTGCTCAGCAAACCCCACATTTGAAAGACTTTAATCTCTACCTGTGACAGTTAAAGAACCAGAACCACGTGTCTAGAGATCAGCACAATCGGCGCCAACTGTGGCGAAACACTCGAACACTCTTGAAGCAAGCAAGTAACTGAAACTGCATTTACCACAATGCCAGGGGCGAACCTTGATGGGAGGTGAAGCGGTGTGCTCCCACCCCTGTTCCTGTTTAATAGTACTCCCGTGAGTCATTGAGCTGACGAGCTCGTGGATGAAGCACCCGCATGCCTGTGAGAGGTACCTGACCTGAGAAAGATGTTGGCAGTCTAATCAGCAAACCTCAAATTTCAAAGACTGTAATCTCTACTGATGACGGTTAAAGAACCAGAAACACGTGTCTAGAGATCAGCACTATCTGCGCCAACTGTGGCGAAACACTCGAACACTCTTGAAGCAAGCAAGTAACCCAAACTGCATTTACCACAATGCCAGGGGTGAACCTTCCTGGGAGGTGAAGCGGTGTGCTCCCACCCCTGTTCCTGTTTTATAGTTCTCCAGTGAGTCATTGAGCTGACAAGCTCATGGATGAAGCACCCGCATGCCTGTGAGAGGTACCTGACCTGAGAAAGATGTTGGCAGCCTACTCAGCAAACCCCAAATTTGAAAGACTGTAATCTCTACTGATGACAGTTAAAGAACCAGAAACACGTGTCTAGAGATCAGCACTATCTGCGCCAACTGTGGCGAAACACTCGAACACTCTTGAAGCAAGCAAGTAACCCAAACTGCATTTACCACAATGCCAAGGGTGAACCTTCCTGGGAGGTGAAGCGCTGTGCTCCCACCCCTGTTCCTGTTTTATAGTTCTCCAGTGAGTCATTGAGCTGACGAGCTCATGGATGAAGCACCCGCATGTCTGTGAGAGGTACCTGACCTGAGAAAGATGTTGGCAGCCTACTCAGCAAACCCTAAATTTCAAAGACTGTAATCTCTACTGATGACAGTTAAAGAACCAGAAACACGTGTCTAGAGATCAGCACTATCTGCGCCAACTGTGGCGAAACACTTGAACACTCTTGAAGCAAGCATGTGACTGAAACTGCAATTACCACAATGTCAGGGGCGAACCTTGCTGGGAGGTGAAGCGGCATCCTCCCACCCCTGTTCCAGTTTAATAGTACTCCAGTGAGTCATTGAGCTGAAGAGCTTGTGGATGAAGCACCCGCATGTCTGTGAGAGGTACCTGACCTGAGAAAGATATTGGCAGTCTAATCAGCAAACCCCAAATTTCAAAGACTGTAATCTCTACTGATGACGGTTAAAGAACCAGAAACATGTGTCTAGAGATCAGCACTATCTGCGCCAACTGTGGCGAAACACTCGAACACTATTGAATCAAGCAAGTAACCCAAACTGCATTTACCACAATGCCAGGGGCGAACCTTGCTGGGAGGTGAAGCGGTGTGCTCCCACCCCTGTTCATGTTTAATAGTACTCCTGTGAGTCATTGAGCTGACGAGCGCGTGGATGAAGCACCCGCATGCCTGTGAGAGGTACCTGACCTGAGAAAGATGTTGGCAGCCTACTCAGCAAACCCCACATTTGAAAAACTGTAATCTCTACTGATGACAGTTAAAGAACCAGAAACACACGTCTAGAGATCAGCAGTATATGCGCCAACTGTGTCGAAACATTCAAACACTCTTAAAGCACGCAAATAACTGAAACTGCATTTACCACAATGCCAGGGTGCGAACCTTGCTGGGAGGTGAAGCGGTGTGCTCCCACCCCTGTTCCTGTTTAATAGTACTCCTGTGAGTCATTGAGCTGACAAGCTCGTGGATGAAGCACCTGGATGCCTGTGAGAGGTACCTGATCTGAGAAAGATGTTGGCAGCACACTCAGCAAACCCCACATTTGAAAGACTGTAATCTCAACTGATGACGGTTAAAGAACCAGAACCACGTGTCTAGAGATCAGCACTATCTGCGTCAACTGTGGCGAAACACTCAAACACTCTTGAAGCAAGCAAGTAACTGAAACTGCATTTACCACAATGCCAGGGGCCAACCTTGCCGGGAGGTGAAGCGGAGTCCTCCCACCCCTGTTCCTGTTTAATAGTTCTCCAGCGAGTCATTGAGATGACGAGCTCATGGATGAAGCATCCGCATGCCTGTGAGAGGTACCAGACCTGAGAAAGGTGTTGGCAGCCTACTCAGCAAACCCCAGATTTGAAAGACGGTAATCTCTACTGATGACGGTTAAAGAATCAGAAACACGTGTCTAGAGATCAGCACTATCTGCACCAACTGTGGCGAAACACTCGAACACTCTTGAAGCAAGCAAGTAACCCAAACTGCATTTACCACAATGCCAGGGGTGAACCTTCCTGGGAGGTGAAGCAGTGTGCTCCCACCCCTGTTCCTGTTTTATAGTTCTCCAGTGAGTCATTGAGCTGACGAGCTCATGGATGAAGCACCCGCATGCCTGTGAGAGGTACCTGACCTGAGAAAGATGTTGGCAGCCTACTCATCAAATCCCACATTTGAAAGACTGCAATCTCTACTGATGACCGTTAAAGAACCAGAACCATGTGTCTAGAGATCAGCACTATCTGCGTCAACTGTGGCGAAACACTCGAACACTCTTGAAGCAAGCAAGCAACTGAAACTGCATTTACCACAATGCCAGGGGCGAACCTTGCTGGGAGGTGAAGCGGTGTGCTCCCACCCCTGTTCCTGTTTATTAGAACTCCCGTGAATCATTGAGCTGACAAGCACGTGGATGAAGCACCCGCATGCCTGTGAGAGGTACCTGATCTGAGAAAGATGTTGGCAGCACACTCAGCAAACCCCACATTTGAAAGACTGTAATCTCTACTGATGACAGTTAAAGAACCAGAACCATGTGTCTAGAGATCAGCACTATCTGCGTCAACTGTGGCAAATGACTCGAACAGTCTTGAAGCATGCAGGTAACTGAAACTGCATTTACCACAATGCCAAGGGCGAACCTTGCCGAGAGGTGAAGCGGAGTCCTCTCACCCCGGTTCCTGTTTAATAGTTCTCCAGTGAGTCATTGAGATGACGAGCTCGTGGATGAAGAACCCGCATGCCCGTGAGAGGTACCAGACCTGAGAAAGGTGTTGGCAGCCTACTCAGCAAACCCCAGATTTGAAAGAAGGTAATCTCTACTGATGATGGATAAAGAACCCGAAAAACGTGTCTAGAGATCAGCACTATCTGCGCCAACTGTGGCGAAACACTCAAACACTCTTGAAGCAAGCAAGTAACCGAAACTGCATTTACCACAATGCCACGGGCGATCCTTGCTGGGAGGTGAAGCGGTGTACTCCCACCCCTGTTTCTGTTTAATATTTCTTCCGTGAGTCATTGAGCTGACGAGCTGGTGGATGAAGCACCTGCATGCCTGTGAGAGGTACAAGACCTGAGAAAAATGTTGGAAGCCTACTCAGCAAACCCCACATTTGAAAGACTTTAATCTCTACCTATTACAGTTAAAGAACCAGAACCACGTGTCTTGAGATCAGCACTATCTGCGCCAACTGTGGCGAAACACTCGAACACTCTTGATGCAAGCAAGTAACTGAAACTGCATTTACCACAATGCCAGGGGCAAACCTTGCTGGGAGGTGAAGCGGTGTGCTCCCACCCCTGTTCCTGTTTAACAGTTCTCCCGTGAGTCATTGAGCTGACGAGCTGGTGGATGAAGCACCCACATGCCTGTGAAAGGTACCTGACCTGAGAAAGATGTTGGCAGCCTACTCAGCAAACCCCATATTTGAAAGACTGTAATCTCTACCTCTGATAGTTAAAGAACCAGAACCACGTGTCTAGAGATCAGCACTATCTGCGCCATCTGTGGCGAAACACTCAAACACTCTTGAAGCAAGCAAGTAACTGAAACTGCAACTACCACAATGCCAGGGGCGAACCTTGCTGGGAGGTGAAGCGGTGTGCTCCCACCCCTGTTCCTGTTTAATAGTACTCCCATGAGTCATTTAGCTGACAAGCTGGTGGATGAAGCAGCCGCATGCTGTGAGAGGTACCTGACCTGAGAAAGATGTTGGGAGCCTGCTCAGCAAACCCCACATTTGCAAGACTGTAAGCTCTACTGATGACGATTAAGCAACCAGAACCACGTGTCTAGAGATCAGAACTATCTGTGCCAACTGTGGCAAAATACTCGAACACTCTTGAAGCAAGCAAGTAACTGAAACTGCATTTACCACAATGCCAGGGGCGAACCTTGCTGGGAGGTGAAGCGGTGTGCTCCCACCCCTGTTACTGTTTAATAGTACTCCCATGGATCATTGAGCTGACAAGCTGATGGATGAAGCACCCGCATGCCTGTGAGAGGTACCTGATCTGAGAAAGATGTTGGCAGCACACTCAGCAAACCCCACATTTGAAAGACTGTAATCTCTACTGATGACAGTTAAAGAACCAGAACCATGTGTCTAGAGATCAGCACTATCTGCGTCAACTGTGGCAAACCACTCGAACAGTCTTGAAGCAAGCAGGTAACTGAAACTGCATTTACCACAATGCCAAGGGCGAACCTTGCCGGGAGGTGAAGCGGAGTCCTCCCACCCCTGTTCCTGTTTAATAGTTCTCCAGTGAGTCATTGAGATGACGAGCTCGTGGATGAAGCACCCGCATGCCTGTGAGAGGTACCAGACCTGAGAAAGGTGTTGGCAGCCTACTCAGCAAACCGCAGATTTGAAAGACGGTAATCTCTACTGATGATGGTTAAAGAACCAGGAAAACGTGTGTAGAGATCAGCACTATCTGCGCCAACTGTGGCGAAACACTCGAACACTCTTGAAGCAAGCAAGTAACCGAAACTGCATTTACCACAATGCCAGGGTGCAAACCTTGCTGGGAGGTGAAGCGGTGTGCTCCCACCCCTGTTCCTGTTTAATAGCACTCCTGTGAGTCATTGAGCTGACAAGCTCGTGGATGAAGCACCCGCATGCCTGTGCGAGGTACCTGATCTGAGAAAGATGTTGGCAGCCTACTCAGCAAACCCCAAATTTCAAAGACTGTAATCTCTACTGATGACAGTTAAAGAACCAGAAACACCTGTCTAGAGATCAGCACTCTCTGTGCCAACTGTGGCGAAACACTCGAACACTCTTGAAGCAAGCAAGTAACTGAAACTGCAATTACCACAATGTCAGGGGCGAACCTTGCTGGGAGGTGAGGCGGCGTCCTCCCACCCCTGCTCCTGTTTAATAGTTCTCCAGTGAGTTATTGAGCTGACGAGCTCGTGGATGAAGCACCCGCATGCCTGTGAGAGGTACCAGACCTGAGAAAAATGTTGACAGCCTACTCCCCAAACCCCAGAATTGAAAGACTGTAATCTTTGCTGATGACGGTTAAAGAACCAGAAACACGTGTCTAGAGATCAGCACTATCTGCGCCAAATGTGGCGAAACACTCGAACACTCTTGAAGCAAGCAAGTCACTGAAACTGCATTTATCAGAATGCCAGGGGCGAACCTTCTGGGAGGTGAAGCGGCGTCCTCCCACCTCTGATCCTGTTTAATAGTACTCCCGTGAGTCATTGAGCTGACGAGCTTGTGGATGAAGCACCCGTATGCCTGTGAGAGGTACCTGACCTGAGAAAGATGTTGGCAGTCTAATCAGCAAACCCCAAATTTAAAAAACTATAATCTCTACTGATGACGGTTAAAGAACCAGAAACACGTGTCTGGAGATCAGCACTATCTGCGCCAACTGTGGCGAAACATTCGAACACTCGTGAAGCAAGCAAGTAACCCAAACTGCATTTACCACAATGCCAGGGGTGAACCTTCCTGGGAGGTGAAGCGGTGTGCTCCCACCCCTGTTCCTGTTTTATAGTTCTCCAGTTAGTCATTGAGGTGACGAGCTCATGGATGAAGCACCCGCATGCCTGTGAGAGGTACCTGACCTGAGAAAGATGTTGGCAGCCTACTCAGCAAACCCCAAATTTCAAAGACTGTAATCTCTACCTGTGACAGTTAAAGAACCAGAAACACGTGTCTAGAGATCAGCACAATCGGTGCCAACTTTGGCGAAACACTCGAACACTCTTGAAGCAAGCAAGTAACTGAAACTGCATTTACCACAATGCCAGGGGCGAACGTTGATGGGAGGTGAAGCGGTGTGCTCCCACCCCTGTTCCTGTTTAGTAGTACTCCCATGAGTCATTGAGCTGACGAGCTCGTGGATGAAGCACCTGCATGCCTGTGAGAGGTACCTGACCTGAGAAAAATGTTGGCAGCCTACTCAGCAAACCCCACATTTGAAAGACTTTAATCTCTACCTATGACAGTTAAAGAACCAGAACCACGTGTCTAGAGATCAGCACTATCTGCGCCAAATGTGGCGAAACACTCTAATACTCTTGAAGCAAGCAAGTGACTGAAACTGCAATTACGACAATGTCAGGGGCGAACCTTGCTGGGAGGTGAAGCGGCGTCCTCCCACCCCTGTTCCTGTTTAAAAGTTCTCCAGTGAGTCATTGTGCTGACGAGCTCGTGGATGAAGCACCCGCATGCCTGTGAGAGGTACCAGACCTGATAAAGATGTTGGCAGCCTACTCCCCACACCCCAGAATGTAAAGACTGTAATCTTTACTGATGACGGTTAAAGAACCAGAAACACGTGTCTAGAGATCAGCACTATCTGCGCCAACTGTGGCGAAACACTCAAACACTATTGAAGCAAGGAAGTAACTGAAACTGCATTTACCACAATGCCAGGTGCGAGCCTTGCTGGGAGGTGAAGCGGTGTGCTCCCACCCCTGTTCCTGTTTAATAGTACTCCCGTGAGTCATTGAGCTGACAAGCTCGTGGATGAAGCACCCGCATGCCTGTGAGAGGTACCTGATCTGAGAAAGATGTTGGCAGCCTACTCAGCAAACCCCAAATTTCAAAGTCTGTAATCTCTACTGATGACTGTTAAAGAACCAGAAACACGGGTCTAGAGATCAGCACTATCTGCACCAACTGTGGTGAAACACTCGAACACTTTAGAAGCAAGCAAGTAACCCAAACTGCATTTACCACAATGCCAGGGGTGAACCTTCCTGGGAGGTGAAGCAGTGTGCTCCCACCCCTGTTCCTGTTTTATAGTTCTCCAGTGAGTCATTGAGCTGACGAGCTCATGGATGAAGCACCCGCATGCCTGTGAGAGGTACCTGACCTGAGAAAGATGTTGGCAGTCTGCTCAGCAAAGCCCACATTTGAAAGACTTTAATCTCTACCTGTGACAGTTAAAGAACCAGAACCACGTGTCTAGAGATCAGCACAATCGGCGCCAACTGTGGCGAAACACTCGAACACTCTTGAAGCAAGCAAGTAACTGAAACTGCATTTACCACAATGCCAGGGGCGAACCTTGCTGGGAGGTGTAGCGGTGTGCTCCTACCCCTGCTCCTGTTTAAAAGTAGTCCCGTAAGTCATTGAGCTGATGAGCTTGTGGTGGAAGGAACCGCATGCCTGTGAGAGGTACCTGACCTGAGAAACATGTCGGCAGCCTACTCAGCAAACCCCACATTTGAAAAACTGTAATCTCTACTGATGACGGTTAAAGAACCAGAAACACGTGTATAGAGATCAGAACTATATGCGCCAACTGTGGCGAAAAACTCAAACACTCTTAAAGCAAGCAAGTAACTGAAACTGCATTTACCACAATGACAGGGTGCAAACCTTGCTGGGAGGTGAAGCGGTGTGCTCCCACCCCTGTTCCTGTTTAATAGTACTCCCGTGAGTCATTGAGCTGACAAGCTCGTGGATGAAGCACCCGCATGCCTCTGAGAGGTACCTGATCTGAGAAAGATGTTGGCAGCCTACTCAGCAAACCCCAAATTTCAAAGTCTGTAATCTCTACTGATGACTGTTAAAGAACAAGAAACACGGGTCTAGAGATCAGCACTATCTGCACCAACTGTGGTGAAACACTCGAACACTTTAAAAGCAAGCAAGTAACCCAAACTGCATTTACCACAATGCCAGGGGTGAACCTTCCTGGGAGGTGAAGCAGTGTGCTCCCACCCCTGTTCCTGTTTTATAGTTCTCCAGTGAGTCATTGAGCTGACGAGCTCATGGATGAAGCACCCGCATGCCTGTGAGAGGTACCTGACCTGAGAAAGATGTTGGCAGTCTGCTCAGCAAAGCCCACATTTGAAAGACTTTAATCTCTACCTGTGACAGTTAAAGAACCAGAACCACGTGTCTAGAGATCAGCACAATCGGCGCCAACTGTGGCGAAACACTCGAACACTCTTGAAGCAAGCAAGTAACTGAAACTGCATTTACCACAATGCCAGGGGCGAACCTTGATGGGAGGTGAAGCGGTGTGCTCCCACCCCTGTTCCTGTTTAATAGTACTCCCGTGAGGCATTGGCTGACGAGCTCGTGGATGAAGCACCCGCATGCCTGTGAGAGGTACCTGACCTGAGAAAGATGTTGGCAGTCTCATCAGCAAACCTCAAATTTCAAAGACTGTAATCTCTACTGATGACAGTTAAAGAACCAGAAACACGTGTCTAGAGATCAGCACTATCTGCGCCAACTGTGGCGAAACACTCGAACACTCTTGAAGCAAGCAAGTAACCCAAACTGCATTTACCACAATGCCAGGGGTGAACCTTCCTGGGAGGTGAAGCGGTGTGCTCCCACCCCTGTTCCTGTTTTATAGTTCTCCAGTCAGTCATTGAGCTGACGAGCTCATGGATGAAGCACCCGCATGCCTGTGAGAGGTACCTGACCTGAGAAAGATGTTGGCAGCCTACTCAGCAAACCCCAAATTTCAAAGACTGTAATCTCTACTGATCACAGTTAAAGAACCAGAAACACGTGTCTAGAGATCAGCACTATCTGCGCCAACTGTGGCGAAACACTCGAACACTCTTGAAGCAAGCAAGTAACCCAAACTGCAATTACCACAATGTCAGGGGCTAATCTTGCTGGGAGGTGAAGCGGCGTCCTCCCACCCCTGTTCCTGTTTAATAGTTCTCCTGTGAGCCATTGAGCTGACGATCTCGGGGATGAAGCACCCGCATGCCTGTGAGAGGTACCAGACCTGAGAAAGATGTTGGCAGCCTACTCCCCAAACCCCAGATTTGAAAGACGGTAATCTCTACTGATGACTGTTAAAGAACTAAAAACACGTGTCTAGAGATCAGCACTCTCTGTGTCAACTATGGCGAAACACTCGAACACTCTTGAAGCAAGCAAGTAACTGAAACTGCAATTACCACAATGTCAGGGGCGAATCTTGCTGGGAGGTGAAGCGGCGTCCTCCCTCCCCTGTTCCTGTTTAATAGTTCTCCAGTGAGTCATTGAGCTGACGAGCTCGTGGATGAAGCACCCGCATGCCTGTGAGAGGTACCAGACCTGATAAAGATGTTGGCAGCCTACTCCCCAAACCCCAGAATGTAAAGACTGTAATCTTTACTGATGACGGTTAAAGAACCAGAAGCACGTGTCTAGAGATCAGCACTATCTGCGCCAACTGTGGCGAAACACTCGAATACTCTTGAAGCAAGCAAGTCACTGAAACTGCATTTATCACAATGCCAGGGGCGAACCTTGCTGGGAAGTGAAGCGGTGAGCTCCCACCCCTGTTCCTGTTTAGTAGTACTCCCATGAGTCATTGAGCTGACGAGCTCGTGGATGAAGCACCTGCATGCCTGTGGGAGGTACCTGACCTGAGAAAGATGTTGGCAGCCTACTCAGCAAACCCCACATTTGAAAGACTTTAATCTCTACGTATGACAGTTAAAGAACCAGAACCACGTGTCTAGAGATCAGCACTATCTGCGCCAACTGTGGCGAAACACTCGAACACTCTTGAAGCAAGCAAGTAACTGAAACTGCATTTACCACAATGCCAGGGGAGAACCTTGCTGGGAGGTGAAGCAGTGTGCTCCCACCCCTGTTCCTGTTTAATAGTACTCCTGTGAGTCATTGAGCTGACGAGCTCAAGGATGAAGCACCCGCATGCCTGTGAGAGGTACCTGACCTGAGAAAGATTTTGGCAGTCTAATCAGCAAACCCCAAATTTCAAAGACTGTAATCTCTACTGATGACGGTTAAAGAACCAGAAACATATGTCCAGAGATCAGCACTATCTGCGCCAACTGTGGCGAAACACTCAAACACTATTGAAGCAAGAAAGTAACCCAAACTGCATTTACCACAATGCCAGGGGTGAACCTTCCTGGGAGGTGAAGCGGTGTGCTCCCACCCCTGTTCCTGTTTTATAGTTCTCCAGTGAGTCATTGAGCTGACGAGCTCATGGATGAAGCACCGGCATGCCTGTGAGAGGTACCTGACCTGAGAAAGATGTTGGCAGCCTACTCAGCAAACTCCAAATTTCAAAGACTGTAATCTCTACTGATGACAGTTAAAGAACCAGAAACACGTGTCTAGAGATCAGCACTATCTGCGCCAACTGTGGCGAAACACTCAAGCACTCTTAAAGCAAGCAAGTAACTGAAACTGCATTTACCACAATGACAGGGTGCAAACCTTGCTGGGAGGTGAAGCGGTGTGCTCCCACCCCTGTTCCTGTTTGATAGTACTCCCGTGAGTCATTGAGCTGACAAGCTCGTGGATGAAGCACCCGCATGCCTGTGAGAGGTACCTGATCTGAGAAAGATGTTGGCAGCCTACTCAGCAAACCCTAAATTTCAAAGACTGTAATCTCTACTGATGACAGTTAAAGAACCAGAAACACATGTCTCGAGATCAGCACCCTCTGTGCCAACTGTGGCGAAACACTCGAACACTCTTGAAGCAAGCAAGTAACTGCAACTGCAATTACCACAATGTCAGGGGCGAAGCTTGCTGGGAGGTGAAGCAGCGTCCTCCCACCCCTGTTCCTGTTTAATAGTTCTCCAGTGAGTCATTGAGCTGACGAGTTCGTGGATGAAGCACCCGCATGCCTGTGAGAGGTACCAGACCTGATAAAGATGTTGGCAGCCTACTCCCCAAACCCCAGAATGTAAAGACTGTAATCTTTACTGATGACGGTTAAAGAACCAGAAGCACGTGTCTAGAGATCAGCACTATCTGCGCCAACTGTGGCGAAACACTCGAATACTCTTGAAGCAAGCAAGTGACTGAAACTGCATTTATCACAATGCCAGGGGCGAACCTTGCTGGGAAGTGAAGCGGTGAGCTCCCACCCCTGTTCCTGTTTAGTAGTACTCCCATGAGTCATTGAGCTGACGAGCTCGTGGATGAAGCACCTGCATGCCTGTGGGAGGTACCTGACCTGAGAAAGATGTTGGCAGCCTACTCAGCAAACCCCACATTTGAAAGACTTTAATCTCTACGTATGACAGTTAAAGAACCAGAACCACGTGTCTAGAGATCAGCACTATCTGCGCCAACTGTGGAGAAACACTCGAACACTCTTGAAGCAAGCAAGTAACTGAAACTGAATTTACCACAATGCCAGGGGAGAACCTTGCTGGGAGGTGAAGCAGTGTGCTCCCACCCCTGTTTAATAGTACTCCTGTGAGTCATTGAGCTGACGAGCTCAAGGATGAAGCACCCGCATGCCTGTGAGAGGTACCTGACCTGAGAAAGATTTTGGCAGTCTAATCAGCAAACCCCAAATTTCAAAGACTGTAATCTCTACTGATGACGGTTAAAGAACCAGAAACATATGTCCAGAGATCAGCACTATCTGCGCCAACTGTGGCGAAACACTCAAACACTATTGAAGCAAGAAAGTAACCCAAACTGCATTTACCACAATGCCAGGGGTGAACCTTCCTGGGAGGTGAAGAGGTGTGCTCCCACCCCTGTTCCTGTTTTATAGTTCTCCAGTGAGTCATTGAGCTGACGAGCTCATGGATGAAGCACCGGCATGCCTGTGAGAGGTACCTGACCTGAGAAAGATGTTGGCAGCCTACTCAGCAAACTCCAAATTTCAAAGACTGTAATCTCTACTGATGACAGTTAAAGAACCAGAAACACGTGTCTAGAGATCAGCACTATCTGCGCCAACTGTGGCGAAACACTCAAACACTCTTGAAGCAAGGAAGTAACTGAAACTGCATTTACCACAATGCCAGGTGCGAACCTTGCTGGGAGGTGTAGCGGTGTGCTCCCACCCCAGCTCCTGTTTAAAAGTAGTCCCGTAAGTCATTGAGCTGATGAGCTTGTGGTGGAAGGACCCACATGCCTGTGAGAGGTACCTGACCTGAGAAAGATGTCGGCAGCCTACTCAGCAAACCCCACATTTGAAAAACTGTAATCTCTACTGATGACGGTTAAAGAACCAGAAAAACGTGTATAGAGATCAGCACTATATGCGCCAACTGTGGCGAAAAACTCAAACACTCTTAAAGCAAGCAAGTAACTGAAACTGCATTTACCACAATGACAGGGTGCAAACCTTGCTGGGAGGTGAAGCGGTGTGCTCCCACCCCTGTTCCTGTTTGATAGTACTCCCGTGAGTCATTGAGCTGACAAGCTCGTGGATGAAGCACCCGCATGCCTGTGAGAGGTACCTGATCTGAGAAAGATGTTGGCAGCCTACTCAGCAAACCCTAAATTTCAAAGACTGTAATCTCTACTGATGACAGTTAAAGAACCAGAAACACGTGTCTCGAGATCAGCACCCTCTGTGCCAACTGTGGCGAAACACTCGAACACTCTTGAAGCAAGCAAGTAACTGAAACTGCAATTACCACAATGTCAGGGGCGAAGCTTGCTGGGAGGTGAAGCAGCGTCCTCCCACCCCTGTTCCTGTTTAATAGTTCTCCAGTGAGTCATTGAGCTGACGAGTTCGTGGATGAAGCACCCGCATGCCTGTGAGAGGTACCAGACCTGAGAAAAATGTTGGCAGCCTACTCCCCAAACCCCAGAATTGAAAGACTGTAATCTTTGCTGATGACGGTTAAAGAACCAGAAACACGTGTCTAGAGATCAGCACAATCTGCGCCAACTGTGGCGAAACACTCGAACACTCTTGAAGCAAGCAAGTCACTGAAACTGCATTTATCACAATGCCAGGGGCGAACCTTCTGGGAGGTGAAGCGGCGTCCTCCCACCTCTGATCCTGTTTAATAGTACTCCCGTGAGTCATTGAGCTGACGAGCTTGTGGATGAAGCACCCGCATGCCTGTGAGAGGTACCTGACCTGAGAAAGATGTTGGCAGTCTAATCAGCAAACCTCAAATTTCAAAAACTATAATCTCTACTGATGACGGTTAAAGAACCAGAAACACGTGTCTAGAGATCAGCACTATCTGCGCCAACTGTGGCGAAACATTCGAAAACTCGTGAAGCAAGCAAGTAACCCAAACTGCATTTACCACAATGCCAGGGGTGAACCTTCCTGGGAGGTGAAGCGGTGTGCTCCCACCCCTGTTCCTGTTTTATAGTTCTCCGTTAGTCATTGAGCTGACGAGCTCATGGATGAAGCACCCGCATGCCTGTGAGAGGTACCTGACCTGAGAAAGATGTTGGCAGCCTGCTCAGCAAACCCCACATTTGAAAGACTTTAATCTCTACCTGTGACAGTTAAAGAACCAGAACCACGTGTCTAGAGATCAGCACAATCGGCGCCAACTGTGGCGAAACACTCGAACACTCTTGAAGCAAGCAAGTAACTGAAACTGCATTTACCACAATGCCAGGGGCGAACGTTGATGGGAGGTGAAGCGGTGTGCTCCCACCCCTGTTCCTGTTTAATAGTACTCCCGTGAGTCATTGAGCTGACGAGCTCGTGGATGAAGCACCCTCATGCCTGTGAGAGGTACCTGACCTGAGAAAGATGTTGGCAGTCTAATCAGCAAACCTCAAATTTCAAAGACTGTAATCTCTACTGATGACGGTTAAAGAACCAGAAACACGTGTCTAGAGATCAGCACTATCTGCGCCAACTGTGGCGAAACACTCGAACACTCTTGAAGCAAGCAAGTATCCCAAACTGCATTTACCACAATGCCAGGGTTGAACCTTCCTGGGAGGTGAAGCGGTGTGCTCCCACCCCTGTTCCTGTTTTATAGTTCTCCAGTGAGTCATTGAGCTGACGAGCTCATGGATGAAGCACCCGCATGCCTGTGAGAGGTACCTGACCTGAGAAAGATGTTGGCAGCCTACTCAGCAAACCCCAAATTTCAAAGACTGTAATCTCTACTGATGACGGTTAAAGAACCAGAAACATGTGTCTAGAGATCAGCACTATCTGCGCCAACTGTGGCGAAACACTCGAACACTATTGAAGCAAGAAAGTAACCCAAACTGCATTTAACACAATGCCAGGGGTGAACCTTCCTGGGAGGTGTAGCGGTGTGCTCCCACCCCTGTTCCTGTTTTATAGTTCTCCAGTGAGTAATTGAGCTGACGAGCTCATGGATGAAGCACCCGCATGCCTGTGAGAGGTACCTGACCTGAGAAAGTTGTTGGCAGCCTACTCAGCAAACCCCAAATTTCAAAGACTGTAATCTCTACTGATGACAGTTAAAGAACCAGAAACACGTGTCTAGAGATCAGCACTATCTGCGCCAACTGTGGCGAAACACTCAAACACTCTTGAAGCAAGGAAGTAACTGAAACTGCATTTACCACAATGCCAGGTGCGAACCTTGCTGGGAGGTGAAGCGGTGTGCTCCCACCCCTGCTCCTGTTTAAAAGTAGTCCCGTAAGTAATTGAGCTGACGAGCTTGTGGTTGAAGGACCCTCATGCCTGTGACAGGTACCTGACCTGAGAAATATGTCGGCAGCCTACTCAGCAAACCCCACATTTGAAAAACTGTAATCTCTACTGATGACAGTTAAAGAACCAGAAACACATGTATAGAGATCGGGCACTATATGCGCCAACTGTGGCGAGAAACTCAAACAGTCTTAAAGCAAGCAAGTAACTGAAACTGCATTTACCACAATGACAGGGTGCAAACCTTGCTGGGAGGTGAAGCGGTGTGTTCCCACCCCTGTTCCAGTTTAATAGTACTCCTGTGAGTCATTGAGCTGACAAGCACGTGGATGAAGCACCAGCATGCCTGTGAGAGGTACCTGATCTGAGAAAGATGTTGGCAGCACACTCAGCAAACCCCACATTTGAAAGACTGTAATCTCTACTGATGACGGTTAAAGAACCAGAACCATGTGTCTAGAGATCAGCACTATCTGCGTCAACTGTGGCGAACCACTCGAACAGTCTTGAAGCAAGCAGGTAACTGAAACTGCATTTACCACAATGCCAAGGGCGAACCTTGCCGGGAGGTGAAGCGGAGTCTTCCCACCCCTGTTCCTGTTTAATAGTTCTCTAGTGAGTCATTGAGATGACGAGCTCGTGGATGAAGCACCCGCATGCCTGTGAGAGGTACCAGACCTGAGAAAGGTGTTGGCAGCCTACTCAGCAAACCCCACATTTGAAAGACTTTAATCTCTACCTATTACAGTTAAAGAACCAGAACCATGTGTCTAGAGATCAGCACTATCTGCGCCAACTGTGGCGAAACACTCGAATTCTCTTGAAGCAAGCAAGTAACTGAAACTGCATTTACCACAATTCCAGGTGCGAACCTTCCTGGGAGGTGAAGCGGTGTGCTCCCACCCCTGCTCCTGTTTAAAAGTAGTCCTGTAAGTCATTGAGCTGACGAGTTTGTGGTTGAAGGACCCGCATGCCTGTGAGAGGTACCTGACCTGAGAAAGATGTCGGCAGCCTACTCAGCAAACCCCACATTTGAAAAACTGTAATCTCTACTGATGACGGTTAAAGAACCAGAAACACGTGTATAGAGATCAGCACTATATGCGCCAACTGTGGCGAAAAACTCAAACACTCTTAAAGCAAGCAAGTAACTGAAACTGCATTTACCACAATGACAGGGTGCAAAACTTGCTGGGAGGTGAAGCGGTGTGCTCCCACCCCTGTTCCTGTTTAATAGTACTCCCGTGAGTCATTGAGCTGACAAGCTCGTGGATGAAGCACCCGCATGCCTGTGAGAGGTACCTGATCTGAGAAAGATGTTGGCAGTCTACTCAGCAAACCCCACATTTGAAAAACTGTAATTTCTACTGATGACGGTTAAAGAACCATAAACACATGTCTAGAGATCAGCACTATATGCGCCAAATGTGGCGAACAACTCGAACAGTCTTAAAGCAAGCAGGTAACTGAAACTGCATTTACCACAATGCCAAGGGCGAACCTTGCCGGGAGGTGAAGCGGAGTCCTCCCACCCCTGTTCCTGTTTAATATTTCTCCAGTCAGTCATTGAGATGACGAGCTCTTGGATGAAGCACCCACATGCCTGTGAGAGGTACCAGACCTGAGAAAGATGTTGACAGCCTACTCCCTAAACCCCAGAATTGAAAGACTGTAATCTTTACTGATGACGGTTAAAGAACCTGAAGCACATGTCTAGAGATCAGCACTATCTGCGCCAAATGTGGCGAAACACTTGAACACTCTTGAAGCAAGCAAGTAACTGAAACTGCATTTACCTCAATGCCAGGGGCGAACCTTGCTGGGAGGTGAAGCGGTGTGCTCCCACCCCTGTTCCTGTTTATTAGTACTCCTGTGAGTCATTGAGCTGACGAGCGCGTGGATGAAGCACCCGCATGCCTGTGAGAGGTACCTGACCTGAGAAAGATGTTGGCAGCCTACTCAGCAAACCCCACATTCGAAAAACTGCAATCTCTACTGATGACAGTTAAAGAACCAGAAACACACGTCTAGAGATCAGCAATATATGCGCCAACTGTGTTGAAACATTCGAACACTCTTAAAGCACGCAAGTAACTGAAACTGCATTTACCACAATGCCAGGGTGCGAACCTTGCTGGGAGGTGAAGCGGTGTGCTCCCACCCCTGTTCCTGTTTAATAGTACTCCTGTGAGTCATTGAGCTGACAAGCTCATGGATGAAGCACCCGCATGCCTGTGAGAGGTACCTGATCTGAGAAAGATGTTGGCAGCACACTCAGCAAACCCCATATTTGAAAGACTGTAATCTCTACTGATGACGGTTAAAGAACCAGAACCATGTGTCTAGAGATCAGCACTATCTGCGTCAACTGTGGCGAAACACTCAAACACTCTTGAAGCAAGCAAGTAACTGAAACTGCATTTACCACAATGCCAGGGGCTAACCTTGCCAAGAGGTGAAGCGGAGTCCTCCCAACCCTGTTCCTGTTTAATAGTTCTCCAGCGAGTCATTGAGATGACGAGCTCATGGATGAAGCATCCGCATGCCTGTGAGAGGTACCAGACCTGAGAAAGGTGTTGGCAGCCTACTCAGCAAACCCCAGATTTGAAAGACGGTAATCTCTACTGATGACGGTTAAAGAATCAGAAACACGTGTCTAGAGATCAGCACTATCTGCACCAACTGTGGCGAAACACTCGAACACTCTTGAAGCAAGCAAGTAACCCAAACTGCATTTACCACAATGCCAGGGGTGCACCTTCCTGGGAGGTGAAGCAGTGTGCTCCCACCCCTGTTCCTGTTTTATAGTTCTCCAGTGAGTCATTGAGCTGACGAGCTCATGGATGAAGCACCCGCATGCCTGTGAGAGGTACCTGACCTGAGAAAGATGTTGGCAGCCTACTCAGCAAACCCCAAATTTCAAAGACTGTAATCTCTACTGATGACAGTTAAAGAACCAGAAACACGTGTCTAGAGATCAGCACTCTCTGTGCCAACTGTGGCGAAACACTCGAACACTCTTGAAGCAAGCAAGTAACTGAAACTGCATTTACCACAATGCCAGGGGCGAACCTTGCTGGGAGGTGAAGCGGTGTGCTCCCACCCCTGTTCCTGTTTATTAGAACTCCCGTGAGTCATTGAGCTGACAAGCACGTGGATGAAGAACCCGCATGCCTGTGAGAGGTACCTGATCTGAGAAAGATGTTGGCAGCACACTCAGCAAACCCCACATTTGAAAGACTGTAATCTCTACTGATGACAGTTAAAGAACCAGAACCATGTGTCTAGAGATCAGCACTATCTGCGTCAACTGTGGCAAACGACTCGAACAGTCTTGAAGCAAGCAAGTAACCCAAACTGCATTTACCACAATGCCAAGGGCGAACCTTGCCGGGAGGTGAGGCGGAGTCCTCCCACCCCTGTTCCTGTTTAATAGTTCTCCAGTGAGTCATTGAGATGACGAGCTCGTGGATGAAGCACCCGCATGCCCATGAGAGGTACCAGACCTGAGAAAGGTGTTGGCAGCCTACTCAGCAAACCCCAGATTTGAAAGACGGTAATCTCTACTGATGATGGTTAAAGAACCAGAAAAACGTGTCTAGAGATCAGCACTATCTGCGCCAACTGTGGCGAAACACTCGAACACTCTTGAAGCAAGCAAGTAACCGAAACTGCATTTACCACAATGCCACGGGCGATCCTTGCTGGGAGGTGAAGCGGTGTACTCCCACCCCTGTTTCTGTTTAATAGTTCTCCCGTGAGTCATTGAGCTGACGAGCTGGTGGATGAAGCACCTGCATGCCTGTGAGAGGTGCCAGACCTGAGAAAAATGTTGGAAGCCTACTCAGCAAACCCCACATTTGCAAGACTGTAAGCTCTACTGATGACGATTAAGGAACCAGAACCACGTGTCTAGAGATCAGCACTATCCGCGCCAACTGTGGCAAAATACTCGAACACTCTTGAAGCAAGCAAGTAACTGAAACTGCAATTACCACAATGCCAGGGGCTAACCTTGCTGGGAGGTGAAGCGGTGTGCTCCCACCCCTGTTCCTGTTTAATAGTACTCCCATGAGTCATTGAGCTGACAAGCTGGTGGATGAAGCAGCCGCATGCTGTGAGAGGTACCTGCCCTGAGAAAGATGTTGGCAGCCTACTCAGCAAACCCCACATTTGAAAGACTGTAAGCTCTAATGATGACGGTTAAAGAACCAGAAATACGTGTCTAGAGATCAGCACTATCTGCGCCAAATGTGGCGAAACACTTGAACACTTTTGAAGCAAGCAAGTGACTGAAACTGCAATTACCACAATGTCAGGGGCGAACCCTGCTGGGAGGTAAAGCGGGGTCCTCCCACCCCTGTTCCAGTTTAATAGTTCTCCAGTGAGTCATTGAGCTGACGAGCTCGTGGATGAAACACCCACATGCCTGTGAGAGGTACCAGACCTCCGAAAGATGTTGACAGCCTACTCCCTAAACCCCAGAATTGAAAGACTGTAATCTTTACTGATGACAGTTAAAGAACCTGAAGCACATGTCTAGAGATCAGCACTATCTGCGCCAACAGTGGCGAAACACTTGAACACTCTTGAAGCAAGCAAGTAACTGAAACTGCATTTACCACAATGCTAGGGGCGAACCTTGCTGGGAGGTGAAGCGGTGTGCCCCCACCCCTGTTCCTGTTTAATAGTACTCCTGTGAGTCATTGAGCTGACGAGCGCGTGGATGAAGCACCCGCATGCCTGTGAGAGGTACCTGACCTGTGAAAGATGTTGGCAGCCTACTCAGCAAACCCCACATTTGAAAAACTGTAATCTCTACTGATGACAGTTAAAGAACCAGAAACACATGTCTAGAGATCAGCACTATATGCGCCAACTGTGTCGAAACATTCGAACACTCTTAAAGCACGCAAGTAACTGAAACTGCATTTACCACAATGCCAGGGGCGAACCCTGCCGGGAGGTGAAGCGGAGTCCTCCCACCCCTGTTCCTGTTTAATAGTTCTCCAGTGAGTCATTGAGATGACGAGCTCGTGGATGAAGCATCTGCATGCCTGTGAAATGTACCAGACCTGAGAAAGGTGTTGGCAGCCTACTCAGCAAACCCCAGATTTGAAAGACGGTAATCACTACTGATGACGGTTAAAGAACCAGAAACACGTGTCTAGAGATCAGCACTATCTGCACCAACTGTGGCGAAACACTCGAACCCTCTTGAAGCAAGCAAGTAACCCAATCTGCATTTACCACAATGCCAGTGGTGAACCTTCCTGGGAGGTGAAGCAGTGTGCTCCCACCCCTGTTCCTGTTTTATAGTTCTCCAGGGAGTCATTGAGCTGACGAGCTCATGGATGAAGCACCCGCATGCCTGTGAGAGGTACCTGACCTGAGAAAGATGTTGGCAGCCTACTCAGCAAACCCCAAATTTCAAAGACTGTAATCTCTACTGATGACAGTTAAAGAACCAGAAACATGTGTCTAGAGATCAGCACTCTCTGTGCCAACTGTGGCGAAACACTCGAACATTCTTGAAGCAAGCAAGTATCTGAAACTGCAATTACCACAATGTCAGGGGCGAACCTTGCTGGGAGGTGAAGCGGCGTCCTCCCACCCCTGTTCCTGTTTAATAGTTCTCCAGTGAGTCATTGAGCTGACGAGCTCGTGGATGAAGAACCCACATGCCTGTGAGACGTACCAGACCTGAGAAAAATGTTGGCAGCCTACTCCCCAAACCCCAGAATTGAAAGACTGTAATCTTTGCTGATGACGGTTAAAGAACCAGAAACACGTGTCTAGAGATCAGCACTATCTGCGCCAACTGTGGCGAAACACTCGAACACTCTTGAAGCAAGCAAGTCACTGAAACTGCATTTATCACAATGCCAGGGGCGAACCTTGCTGGGAGGTGAAGCGGTGAGCTCCCACCCCTGTTCCTGTTTAGTAGTACTATCATGAGTCATTGAGCTGACGAGCTTGTGGATGAAGCACCCGCATGCCTGTGAGAGGTACCCGACCTGAGACAGATGTTGGCAGCCTACTCAGCAAATCCCACATTTGAAAGAATTTAATCTTTACCTATGACAATTAAAGAACCAGAACCACGTATCTAGAGATCAGCACTATCTGCGCCAACTGTGGCGAAACACTCGAACACTCTTGAAGCAAGCAAGTAACTGAAACTGCATTTACCACAATGCCAGGGGTGAACCTTGCTGGGAGGTGAAGCGGTGTGCTCCCACCCCTGTTCCTGTTTAATAGTACTCCTGTGAGTCATTGAGCTGACGAGCTGGTGGATGAAGCACCTGCATGCCTGTGAGAGGTACCAGACCTGAGAAAAATGTTGGCAGCCTACTCAGCAAACCCCATATTTGAAAGACTGTAATCTCTACCTCTGATAGTTAAAGAACCAGAACCACGTGTCTAGAGATCAGCACTATCTGCGCCAACTGTGGAGAAACACTCAAACACTCTTGAAGCAAGCAAGTAACTGAAACTGCAATTACCACAATGCCAGGGGCGAACCTTGCTGGGAGGTGAAGCGGTGTGCTCCCACCCCTATTCCTGTTTAATAGTACTCCCATGAGTCATTTAGCTGACAAGCTGGTGGATGAAGCAGCCGCATGCTGTGAGAGGTACCTGACCTGAGAAAGATGTTGGGAGCCTGCTCAGCAAACCCCACATTTGCAAGACTGTAAGCTCTACTGATGACGATTAAGGAACCAGAACCACGTGTCTAGAGATCAGCACTATCTGCGCCAACTGTGGCAAAATACTCGAACACTCTTGAAGCAAGCGAGTAACTGAAACTGCATTTACCACAATGCCTGGGGCGAACCTTGCTGGGAGGTGAAGCGGTGTGCTCCCACCCCTGTTACTGTTTAATAGTACTCCCATGGATCATTGAGCTGACAAGCTGATGGATGAAGCACCCGCATGCCTGTGAGAGGTACCTGATCTGAGAAAGATGTTGGCAGCACACTCAGCAAACCCCACATTTGAAAGACTGTAATCTCTACTGATGACAGTTAAAGAACCAGAACCATGTGTCTAGAGATCAGCACTATCTGCGTCAACTGTGGCAAACCACTCAAACAGTCTTGAAGCAAGCAGGTAACTGAAACTGCATTTACCACAATGCCAAGGGCGAACCTTGCCGGGAGGTGAAGCGGAGTCCTCCCACCCCTGTTCCTGTTTAATAGTTCTCCAGTGAGTCATTGAGATGACGAGCTCGTGGATGAAGCACCCGCATGCCTGTGAGAGGTACCAGACCTGAGAAAGGTGTTGGCAGCCTACTCAGCAAACCCCAGATTTGAAAGACGGTAATCTCTACTGATGATGGTTAAAGAACCAGAAAATTGTGTCTAGAGATCAGCACTATCTTCGCCAACTGTGGCGAAACACTCGAACACTATTGAAGCAAGAAAGTAACCCAAACTGCATTTAACACAATGCCAGGGGTGAACCTTCCTGGGAGGTGAAGCGGTGTGCTCCCACCCCTGTTCCTGTTTTATAGTTCTCCAGTGAGTCATTGAGATGACGAGCTCGTGGATGAAGCACCCGCATGCCTTTGAGAGGTACCTGACCTGAGAAAGTTGTTGGCAGCCTACTCAGCAAACCCCAAATTTCAAAGACTGTAATCTCTACTGATGACAGTTAAAGAACCAGAAACACGTGTATAGAGATCAGCACTATCTGCGCCAACTGTGGCGAAACACTCAAACACTCTTGAAGCAAGGAAGTAACTGAAACTGCATTTACCACAATGCCAGGTGCGAACCTTGCTGGGAGGTGAAGCGGTGTGCTCCCACCCCTGCTCCTGTTTAAAAGTAGTCCCGTAAGTAATTGAGCTGACGAGCTTGTGGTTGAAGGACCCTCATGCCTGTGACAGGTACCTGACCTGAGAAAGATGTCGGCAGCCTACTCAGCAAACCCCACATTTGAAAAACTGTAATCTCTACTGATGACGGTTAACGAACCAGAAACACATGTATAGAGATCGGGCACTATATGCGCCAACTGTGGCGAGAAACTCAAACAGTCTTAAAGCAAGCAAGTAACTGAAACTGCATTTACCACAATGACAGGGTGCAAACCTTGCTGGGAGGTGAAGCGGTGTGTTCCCACCCCTGTTCCAGTTTAATAGTACTCCTGTGAGTCATTGAGCTGACAAGCATGTGGATGAAGCACCAGCCTGCCTGTGAGAGGTACCTGATCTGAGAAAGATGTTGGCAGCACACTCAGCAAACCCCACATTTGAAAGACTGTAATCTCCACTGATGACGGTTAAAGAACCAGAACCATGTGTCTAGAGATCAGCACTATCTGCGTCAACTGTGGCGAACCACTCGAACAGTCTTGAAGCAAGCAGGTAACTGAAACTGCATTTACCACAATGCCAAGGGCGAACCTTGCCGGGAGGTGAAGCGGAGTCCTCCCACCCCTGTTCCTGTTTAATAGTTCTCTAGTGAGTCATTGAGATGACGAGCTCGTGGATGAAGCACCCGCATGCCTGTGAGAGGTACCAGACCTGAGAAAGGTGTTGGCAGCCTACTCAGCAAACCCCACATTTGAAAGACTTTAATCTCTACCTATTACAGTTAAAGAACCAGAACCATGTGTCTAGAGATCAGCACTATATGCGCCAAATGTGGCGAACCACTCGAACAGTCTTAAAGCAAGCAGGTAACTGAAACTGCATTTACCACAATGCCAAGGGCGAGCTCTTGGATGAAGCACCCACATGCCTGTGAGAGGTACCAGACCTGAGAAAGATGTTGACAGCCTACTCCCTAAACCCCAGAATTGAAAGACTGTAATCTTTACTGATGACGGTTAAAGAACCTGAAGCACATGTCTAGAGATCAGCACTATCTGCGCCAAATGTGGCGAAACACTCGAACACTCTTGAAGCAAGCAAGTAACCCAAACTGCATTTACCACAATGCCAGGGGTGAACCTTCCTGGGAGGTGAAGCAGTGTGCTCCCACCCCTGTTCCTGTTTTATAGTTCTCCAGTGAGTCATTGAGCTGACGAGCTCATGGATGAAGCACCCGCATGCCTGTGAGAGGTACCTGACCTGAGAAAGATGTTGGCAGCCTACTCAGCAAACCCCAAATTTCAAAGACTGGAATCTCTACTGATGACAGTTAAAGAACCAGAAACACGTGTCTAGAGATCAGCACTCTCTGTGCCAACTGTGGCGAAACACTCGAACACTCTTGAAGCAAGCAAGTAACTGAAACTGCATTTACCACAATGCCAGGGGCGAACCTTGCTGGGAGGTGAAGCGGTGTGCTCCCACCCCTGTTCCTGTTTATTAGAACTCCCGTGAGTCATTGAGCTGACAAGCACGTGGATGAAGCACCCGCATGCCTGTGAGAGGTACCTGATCTGAGAAAGATGTTGGCAGCACACTCAGCAAACCCCACATTTGAAAGACTGTAATCTCTTCTGATGACAGTTAAAGAACCAGAAACATGTGTCTAGAGATCAGCACTATCTGCGTCAACTGTGGCAAACGACTCGAACAGTCTTCAAGCAAGCAGGTAACTGAAACTGCATTTACCACAATGCCAAGGGCGAACCTTGCCGGGAGGTGAGGCGGAGTCCTCCCACCCCTGTTCCTGTTTAATAGTTCTCCAGTGAGTCATTGAGATGACGAGCTCGTGGATGAAGCACCCGCATGCCCGTGAGAGGTACCAGACCTGAGAAAGGTGTTGGCAGCCTACTCAGCAAACCCCAGATTTGAAAGACGGTAATCTCTACTGATGATGGTTAAAGAACCAGAAAAACGTGTCTAGAGATCAGCACTATCTGCGCCAACTGTGGCGAAACACTCGAACACTCTTGAAGCAAGCAAGTAACCGAAACTGCATTTACCACAATGCCACGGGCGATCCTTGCTGGGAGGTGAAGCGGTGTACTCCCACCCCTGTTTCTGTTTAATAGTTCTCCCGTGAGTCATTGAGCTGACGAGCTGGTGGATGAAGCACCTGCATGCCTGTGAGAGGTACCAGACCTGAGAAAAATGTTGGAAGCCTACTCAGCAAACCCCACATTTGAAAGACTTTAATCTCTACCTATTACAGTTAAAGAACCAGAACCACGTGTCTAGAGATCAGCACTATCTGCGCCAACTGTGGCGAAACACTCGAACACTCTTGATGCAAGCAAGTAACCGAAACTGCATTTACCACAATGCCAGGGGCGAACCTTGCTGGGAGGTGAAGCGGTGTGCTCCCACCCCTGTTCCTGTTTAACAGTTCTCCCGTGAGTCATTGAGCTGACGAGCTGGTGGATGTAGCACCCGCATGCCTGTGAGAGGTACCTGACCTGAGAAAGATGTTGGGAGCCTGCTCAGCAAACTCCACATTTGCAAGACTGTAAGCTCTACTGATGACGGTTAAAGAACCAGAAACACATGTATAGAGATCGGGCACTATATGCGCCAACTGTGGCGAGAAACTCAAACAGTCTTAAAGCAAGCAAGTAACTGAAACTGCATTTACCACAATGACAGGGTGCAAACCTTGCTGGGAGGTGAAGCGGTGTGTTCCCACCCCTGTTCCAGTTTAATAGTACTCCTGTGAGTCATTGAGCTGACAAGCACGTGGATGAAGCACCAGCATGCCTGTGAGAGGTACCTGATCTGAGAAAGATGTTGGCAGCACACTCAGCAAACCCCACATTTGAAAGACTGTAATCTCTACTGATGACGGTTAAAGAACCAGAACCATGTGTCTAGAGATCAGCACTATCTGCGTCAACTGTGGCGAACCACTCGAACAGTCTTGAAGCAAGCAGGTAACTGAAACTGCATTTACCACAATGCCAAGGGCGAACCTTGCCGGGAGGTGAAGCGGAGTCCTCCCACCCCTGTTCCTGTTTAATAGTTCTCTAGTGAGTCATTGAGATGACGAGCTCGTGGATGAAGCACCCGCATGCCTGTGAGAGGTACCAGACCTGAGAAAGGTGTTGGCAGCCTACTCAGCAAACCCCACATTTGAAAGACTTTAATCTCTACCTATTACAGTTAAAGAACCAGAACCATGTGTCTAGAGATCAGCACTATATGCGCCAAATGTGGCGAACCACTCGAACAGTCTTAAAGCAAGCAGGTAACTGAAACTGCATTTACCACAATGCCAAGGGCGAACCTTGCCGGGAGGTGAAGCGGAGTCCTCCCACCCCTGTTCCTGTTTAATATTTCTCCAGTCAGTCATTGAGATGACGAGCTCTTGGATGAAGCACCCACATGCCTGTGAGAGGTACCAGACCTGAGAAAGATGTTGACAGCCTACTCCCTAAACCCCAGAATTGAAAGACTGTAATCTTTACTGATGACGGTTAAAGAACCTGAAGCACATGTCTAGAGATCAGCACTATCTGCGCCAAATGTGGCGAAACACTTGAACACTCTTGAAGCAAGCAAGTAACTGAAACTGCATTTACCACAATGCCAGGGGCGAACCTTGCTGGGAGGTGAAGCGGTGTGCTCCCACCCCTGTTCCTGTTTAATAGTACTCCTGTGAGTCATTGAGCTGACGAGCGCGTGGATGAAGCACCCGCATGCCTGTGAGAGGTACCTGACCTGAGAAAGATGTTGGCAGCCTACTCAGCAAACCCCACATTCGAAAAACTGCAATCTCTACTGATGACAGTTAAAGAACCAGAAACACACGTCTAGAGATCAGCAGTATATGCGCCAACTGTGTTGAAACATTCGAACACTCTTAAAGCACGCAAGTAACTGAAACTGCATTTACCACAATGCCAGGGTGCGAACCTTGCTGGGAGGTGAAGCGGTGTGCTCCCACCCCTGTTCCTGTTTAATAGTACTCCTGTGAGTCATTGAGCTGACAAGCTCAGGGATGAAGCACCCGCATGCCTGTGAGAGGTACCTGATCTGAGAAAGATGTTGGCAGCACACTCAGCAAACCCCATATTTGAAAGACTGTAATCTCTACTGATGACAGTTAAAGAACCAGAACCATGTGTCTAGAGATCAGCACTATCTGCGTCAACTGTGGCGAAACACTCAAACACTCTTGAAGCAAGCAAGTAACTGAAACTGCATTTACCACAATGCCAGGGGCCAACCTTGCCAGGAGGTGAAGCGGAGTCCTCCCAACCCTGTTCCTGTTTAATAGTTCTCCAGCGAGTCATTGAGATGAAGAGCTCATGGATGAAGCATCCGCATGCCTGTGAGAGGTACCAGACCTGAGAAAGGTGTTGGCAGCCTACTCAGCAAACCCCAGATTTGAAAGACGGTAATCTCTACTGATGACGGTTAAAGAATCAGAAACACGTGTCTAGAGATCAGCACTATCTGCACCAACTGTGGCGAAACACTCGAACACTCTTGAAGCAAGCAAGTAACCCAAACTGCATTTACCACAATGCCAGGGGTGAACTTTCCTGGGAGGTGAAGCAGTGTGCTCCCACCCCTGTTCCTGTTTTATAGTTCTCCAGTGAGTCATTGAGCTGACGAGCTCATGGATGAAGCACCCGCATGCCTGTGAGAGGTACCTGACCTGAGAAAGATGTTGGCAGCCTACTCTGCAAACCCCAAATTTCAAAGACTGGAATCTCTACTGATGACAGTTAAAGAACCAGAAACACGTGTCTAGAGATCAGCACTCTCTGTGCCAACTGTGGCGAAACACTCGAACACTCTTGAAGCAAGCAAGTAACTGAAACTGCATTTACCACAATGCCAGGGGCGAACCTTGCTGGGAGGTGAAGCGGTGTGCTCCCACCCCTGTTCCTGTTTATTAGAACTCCCGTGAGTCATTGAGCTGACAAGCACGTGGATGAAGCACCCGCATGCCTGTGAGAGGTACCTGATCTGAGAAAGATGTTGGCAGCACACTCAGCAAACCCCACATTTGAAAGACTGTAATCTCTACTGATGACAGTTAAAGAACCAGAAACATGTGTCTAGAGATCAGCACTATCTGCGTCAACTGTGGCAAACGACTCGAACGGTCTTGAAGCAAGCAGGTAACTGAAACTGCATTTACCACAATGCCAAGGGCGAACCTTGCCGGGAGGTGAGGCGGAGTCCTCCCACCCCTGTTCCTGTTTAATAGTTCTCCAGTGAGTCATTGAGATGACGAGCTCGTGGATGAAGCACCCGCATGCCCGTGAGAGGTACCAGACCTGAGAAAGGTGTTGGCAGCCTACTCAGCAAACCCCAGATTTGAAAGACTGTAATCTCTACTGATGATGGTTAAAGAACCAGAAAAACGTGTCTAGAGATCAGCACTATCTGCGCCAACTGTGGCGAAACACTCGAACACTCTTGAAGCAAGCAAGTAACCGAAACTGCATTTACCACAATGCCACGGGCGATCCTTGCTGGGAGGTGAAGCGGTGTACTCCCACCCCTGTTTCTGTTTAATAGTTCTCCCGTGAGTCATTGAGCTGACGAGCTGGTGGATGAAGCACCTGCATGCCTGTGAGAGGTACCAGACCTGAGAAAAATGTTGGAAGCCTACTCAGCAAACCCCACATTTGAAAGACTTTAATCTCTACCTATTACAGTTAAAGAACCAGAACCACGTGTCTAGAGATCAGCACTATCTGCGCCAACTGTGGCGAAACACTCGAACACTCTTGATGCAAGCAAGTAACCGAAACTGCATTTACCACAATGCCAGGGGCGAACCTTGCTGGGAGGTGAAGCGGTGTGCTCCCACCCCTGTTCCTGTTTAACAGTTCTCCCGTGAGTCATTGAGCTGACGAGCTGGTGGATGAAGCACCCGCATGCCTGTGAGAGGTACCTGACCTGAGAAAGATGTTGGGAGCCTGCTCAGCAAACCCCACATTTGCAAGACTGTAAGCTCTACTGATGACGATTAAGGAACCAGAACCACGTGTCTAGAGATCAGCACTATCTGCGCCAACTGTGGCAAAATACTCGAACACTCTTGAAGCAAGCAAGTAACTGAAACTGCAATTACCACAATGCCAGGGGCTAACCTTGCTGGGAGGTGAAGCGGTGTGCTCCCACCCCTGTTCCTGTTTAATAGTACTCCCATGAGTCATTGAGCTGACAAGCTGGTGGATGAAGCAGCCGCATGCTGTGAGAGGTACCTGACCTGAGAAAGATGTTGGCAGCCTACTCAGCAAACCCCACATTTGAAAGACTGTAAGCTCTAATGATGACGGTTAAAGAACCAGAAACACGTGTCTAGAGATCAGCACTATCTGCGCCAAATGTGGCGAAACACTTGAACACTTTTGAAGCAAGCAAGTGACTAAAACTGCAATTACCACAATGTCAGGGGCGAACCCTGCTGGGAGGTAAAGCGGGGTCCTCCCACCCCTGTTCCAGTTTAATAGTTCTCCAGTGAGTCATTGAGCTGACGAGCTCGTGGATGAAGCACTCACATGCCTGTGAGAGGTACCAGACCTCAGAAAGATGTTGACAGCCTACTCCCTAAACCCCAGAATTGAAAGACTGTAATCTTTACTGATGACAGTTAAAGAACCTGAAGCACATGTCTAGAGATCAGCACTATCTGCGCCAACTGTGGCGAAACACTTGAACACTCTTGAAGCAAGCAAGTAACTGAAACTGCATTTACCACAATGCCAGGGGCGAACCTTGCTGGGAGGTGAAGCGGTGTGCCCCCACCCCTGTTCCTGTTTAATAGTACTCCTGTGAGTCATTGAGCTGACGAGCGCGTGGATGAAGCACCCGCATGCCTGTGAGAGGTACCTGACCTGAGAAAGATGTTGGCAGCCTACTCAGCAAACCCCACATTTGAAAAACTGTAATCTCTACTGATGACAGTTAAAGAACCAGAAACACATGTCTAGAGATCAGCACTATATGCGCCAACTGTGTCGAAACATTCGAACACTCTTAAAGCACGCAAGTAACTGAAACTGCATTTACCACAATGCTAGGGTGCGAACCTTGCTGGGAGGTGAAGCGGTGTGTTCCCACCACTGTTCCTGTTTAATAGTACTCCTGTGAGTCATTGAGCTGACAAGCTCGTGGATGAAGCACCCGCATGCCTGTGAGAGGTACCTGATCTGAGAAAGATGTTGGCAGCACACTCAGCAAACCCCACATTTGAAAGACTGTAATCTCTACTGATGACGGTTAAAGAACCAGAACCACGTGTCTAGAGATCAGCACTATCTGCGTCAACTGTGGCGAAACACTCAAACACTCTTGAAGCAAGCAAGTAACTGAAACTGCATTTACCACAATGCCAGGGGCGAACCCTGCCGGGAGGTGAAGCGGAGTCCTCCCACCCCTGTTCCTGTTTAATAGTTCTCCAGTGAGTCATTGAGATGACGAGCTCGTGGATGAAGCATCCGCATGCCTGTGAAATGTACCAGACCTGAGAAAGGTGTTGGCAGCCTACTCAGCAAACCCCAGATTTGAAAGACGGTAATCACTACTGATGACGGTTAAAGAACCAGAAACACGTGTCTAGAGATCAGCACTATCTGCACCAACTGTGGCGAAACACTCGAACCCTCTTGAAGCAAGCAAGTAACACAATCTGCATTTACCACAATGCCAGTGGTGAACCTTCCTGGGAGGTGAAGCAGTGTGCTCCCACCCCTGTTCCTGTTTTATAGTTCTCCAGGGAGTCATTGAGCTGACGAGCTCATGGATGAAGCACCCGCATGCCTGTGAGAGGTACCTGACCTGAGAAAGATGTTGGCAGCCTACTCAGCAAACCCCAAATTTCAAAGACTGTAATCTCTAGAGATGACAGTTCAAGAACCAGAAACACGTGTCTAGAGATCAGCACTATCTGCATCAACTGTGGTGAAGCACTCGAACACTCTTGAAGCAAGCAAGCAACCCAAACTGCATTTACCACAATGCTAGTGGTGAACCTTCCTGGGAGGTGAAGCAGTGTGCTCCCACCCCTGTTCCTGTTTTATAGTTCTCCAGTGAGTCATTGAGCTGACGAGCTCGTGGATGAAGCACCCACATGCCTGTGAGACGTACCAGACCTGAGAAAAATGTTGGCAGCCTACTCCCCAAACCCCAGAATTGAAAGACTGTAATCTTTGCTGATGACGGTTAAAGAACCAGAAACACGTGTCTAGAGATCAGCACTATCTGCGCCAACTGTGGCGAAACACTCGAACACTCTTGAAGCAAGCAAGTCACTGAAACTGCATTTATCACAATGCCAGGGGCGAACCTTGCTGGGAGGTGAAGCGGTGAGCTCCCACCCCTGTTCCTGTTTAGTAGTACTATCATGAGTCATTGAGCTGACGAGCTCGTGGATGAAGCACCCGCATGCCTGTGAGAGGTACCCGACCTGAGACAGATGTTGGCAGCCTACTCAGCAAACCCCATATTTGAAAGAATTTAATCTTTACCTATGACAATTAAAGAACCAGAACCACGTGTCTAGAGATCAGCACTATCTGCGCCAACTGTGGCGAAACACTCGAACACTCTTGAAGCAAGCAAGTAACTGAAACTGCATTTACCACAATGCCAGGGGTGAACCTTGCTGGGAGGTGAAGCGGTGTGCTCCCACCCCTGTTCCTGTTTAATAGTACTCCTGTGAGTCATTGAGCTGACGAGCTGGTGGATGAAGCACCTGCATGCCTGTGAGAGGTACCAGACCTGAGAAAAATGTTGGCAGCCTACTCAGCAAACCCCATATTTGAAAGACTGTAATCTCTACCTCTGATAGTTAAAGAACCAGAACCACGTGTCTAGAGATCAGCACTATCTGCGCCAACTGTGGAGAAACACTCAAACACTCTTGAAGCAAGCAAGTAACTGAAACTGCAATTACCACAATGCCAGGGGCGAACCTTGCTGGGAGGTGAAGCGGTGTGCTCCCACCCCTATTCCTGTTTAATAGTACTCCCATGAGTCATTTAGCTGACAAGCTGGTGGATGAAGCAGCCGCATGCTGTGAGAGGTACCTGACCTGAGAAAGATGTTGGGAGCCTGCTCAGCAAACCCCACATTTGCAAGACTGTAAGCTCTACTGATGACGATTAAGGAACCAGAACCACGTGTCTAGAGATCAGCACTATCTGCGCCAACTGTGGCAAAATACTCGAACACTCTTGAAGCAAGCGAGTAACTGAAACTGCATTTACCACAATGCCTGGGGCGAACCTTGCTGGGAGGTGAAGCGGTGTGCTCCCACCCCTGTTACTGTTTAATAGTACTCCCATGGATCATTGAGCTGACAAGCTGATGGATGAAGCACCCGCATGCCTGTGAGAGGTACCTGATCTGAGAAAGATGTTGGCAGCACACTCAGCAAACCCCACATTTGAAAGACTGTAATCTCTACTGATGACAGTTAAAGAACCAGAACCATGTGTCTAGAGATCAGCACTATCTGCGTCAACTGTGGCAAACCACTCAAACAGTCTTGAAGCAAGCAGGTAACTGAAACTGCATTTACCACAATGCCAAGGGCGAACCTTGCCGGGAGGTGAAGCGGAGTCCTCCCACCCCTGTTCCTGTTTAATAGTTCTCCAGTGAGTCATTGAGATGACGAGCTCGTGGATGAAGCACCCGCATGCCTGTGAGAGGTACCAGACCTGAGAAAGGTGTTGGCAGCCTACTCAGCAAACCCCAGATTTGAAAGACGGTAATCTCTACTGATGATGGTTAAAGAACCAGAAAAACGTGTCTAGAGATCAGCACTATCTTCGCCAACTGTGGCGAAACACTCGAACACTATTGAAGCAAGAAAGTAACCCAAACTGCATTTAACACAATGCCAGGGGTGAACCTTCCTGGGAGGTGAAGCGGTGTGCTCCCACCCCTGTTCCTGTTTTATAGTTCTCCAGTGAGTCATTGAGATGACGAGCTCGTGGATGAAGCACCCGCATGCCTTTGAGAGGTACCTGACCTGAGAAAGTTGTTGGCAGCCTACTCAGCAAACCCCAAATTTCAAAGACTGTAATCTCTACTGATGACAGTTAAAGAACCAGAAACACGTGTCTAGAGATCAGCACTATCTGCGCCAACTGTGGCGAAACACTCAAACACTCTTGAAGCAAGGAAGTAACTGAAACTGCATTTACCACAATGCCAGGTGCGAACCTTGCTGGGAGGTGAAGCGGTGTGCTCCCACCCCTGCTCCTGTTTAAAAGTAGTCCCGTAAGTAATTGAGCTGACGAGCTTGTGGTTGAAGGACCCTCATGCCTGTGAGAAAGATGTCGGCAGCCTACTCAGCAAACCCCACATTTGAAAAACTGTAATCTCTACTGATGACGGTTAAAGAACCAGAAACACATGTATAGAGATCGGGCACTATATGCGCCAACTGTGGCGAGAAACTCAAACAGTCTTAAAGCAAGCAAGTAACTGAAACTGCATTTACCACAATGACAGGGTGCAAACCTTGCTGGGAGGTGAAGCGGTGTGTTCCCACCCCTGTTCCAGTTTAATAGTACTCCTGTGAGTCATTGAGCTGACAAGCACGTGGATGAAGCAACAGCATGCCTGTGAGAGGTACCTGATCTGAGAAAGATGTTGGCAGCACACTCAGCAAACCCCACATTTGAAAGACTGTAATCTCTACTGATGACGGTTAAAGAACCAGAACCATGTGTCTAGAGATCAGCACTATCTGCGTCAACTGTGGCGAACCACTCGAACAGTCTTGAAGCAAGCAGGTAACTGAAACTGCATTTACCACAATGCCAAGGGCGAACCTTGCCGGGAGGTGAAGCGGAGTCCTCCCACCCCTGTTCCTGTTTAATAGTTCTCTAGTGAGTCATTGAGATGACGAGCTCGTGGATGAAGCACCCGCATGCCTGTGAGAGGTACCAGACCTGAGAAAGGTGTTGGCAGCCTACTCAGCAAACCCCACATTTGAAAGACTTTAATCTCTACCTATTACAGTTAAAGAACCAGAACCATGTGTCTAGAGATCAGCACTATATGCGCCAAATGTGGCGAACCACTCGAACAGTCTTAAAGCAAGCAGGTAACTGAAACTGCATTTACCACAATGCCAAGGGCGAACCTTGCCGGGAGGTGAAGCGGAGTCCTCCCACCCCTGTTCCTGTTTAATATTTCTCCAGTCAGTCATTGAGATGACGAGCTCTTGGATGAAGCACCCACATGCCTGTGAGAGGTACCAGACCTGAGAAAGATGTTGACAGCCTACTCCCTAAACCCCAGAATTGAAAGACTGTAATCTTTACTGATGACGGTTAAAGAACCTGAAGCACATGTCTAGAGATCAGCACTATCTGCGCCAAATGTGGCGAAACACTTGAACACTCTTGAAGCAAGCAAGTAACTGAAACTGCATTTACCACAATGCCAGGGGCGAACCTTGCTGGGAGGTGAAGCGGTGTGCTCCCACCCCTGTTCCTGTTTAATAGTACTCCTGTGAGTCATTGAGCTGACGAGCGCGTGGATGAAGCACCCGCATGCCTGTGAGAGGTACCTGACCTGAGAAAGATGTTGGCAGCCTACTCAGCAAACCCCACATTCGAAAAACTGCAATCTCTACTGATGACAGTTAAAGAACCAGAAACACACGTCTAGAGATCAGCAGTATATGCGCCAACTGTGTTGAAACATTCGAACACTCTTAAAGCACGCAAGTAACTGAAACTGCATTTACCACAATGCCAGGGTGCGAACCTTGCTGGGAGGTGAAGCGGTGTGCTCCCACCCCTGTTCCTGTTTAATAGTACTCCTGTGAGTCATTGAGTTGACAAGCTCAGGGATGAAGCACCCGCATGCCTGTGAGAGGTACCTGATCTGAGAAAGATGTTGGCAGCACACTCAGCAAACCCCATATTTGAAAGACTGTAATCTCTACTGATGACAGTTAAAGAACCAGAACCATGTGTCTAGAGATCAGCACTATCTGCGTCAACTGTGGCGAAACACCCAAACACTCTTGAAGCAAGCAAGTAACTGAAACTGCATTTACCACAATGCCAGGGGCCAACCTTGCCAGGAGGTGAAGCGGAGTCCTCCCAACCCTGTTCCTGTTTAATAGTTCTCCAGCGAGTCATTGAGATGAAGAGCTCATGGATGAAGCATCCGCATGCCTGTGAGAGGTACCAGACCTGAGAAAGGTGTTGGCAGCCTACTCAGCAAACCCCAGATTTGAAAGACGGTAATCTCTACTGATGACGGTTAAAGAATCAGAAACACGTGTCTAGAGATCAGCACTATCTGCACCAACTGTGGCGAAACACTCGAACACTCTTGAAGCAAGCAAGTAACCCAAACTGCATTTACCACAATGCCAGGGGTGAACCTTCCTGGGAGGTGAAGCAGTGTGCTCCCACCCCTGTTCCTGTTTTATAGTTCTCCAGTGAGTCATTGAGCTGACGAGCTCATGGATGAAGCACCCGCATGCCTGTGAGAGGTACCTGACCTGAGAAAGATGTTGGCAGCCTACTCTGCAAACCCCAAATTTCAAAGACTGGAATCTCTACTGATGACAGTTAAAGAACCAGAAACACGTGTCTAGAGATCAGCACTCTCTGTGCCAACTGTGGCGAAACACTCGAACACTCTTGAAGCAAGCAAGTAACTGAAACTGCATTTACCACAATGCCAGGGGCGAACCTTGCTGGGAGGTGAAGCGGTGTGCTCCCACCCCTGTTCCTGTTTATTAGAACTCCCGTGAGTCATTGAGCTGACAAGCACGTGGATGAAGCACCCGCATGCCTGTGAGAGGTACCTGATCTGAGAAAGATGTTGGCAGCACACTCAGCAAACCCCACATTTGAAAGACTGTAATCTCTACTGATGACAGTTAAAGAACCAGAAACATGTGTCTAGAGATCAGCACTATCTGCGTCAACTGTGGCAAACGACTCGAACGGTCTTGAAGCAAGCAGGTAACTGAAACTGCATTTACCACAATGCCAAGGGCGATCCTTGCCGGGAGGTGAGGCGGAGTCCTCCCACCCCTGTTCCTGTTTAATAGTTCTCCAGTGAGTCATTGAGATGACGAGCTCGTGGATGAAGCACCCGCATGCCCGTGAGAGGTACCAGACCTGAGAAAGGTGTTGGCAGCCTACTCAGCAAACCCCAGATTTGAAAGACGGTAATCTCTACTGATGATGGTTAAAGAACCAGAAAAACGTGTCTAGAGATCAGCACTATCTGCGCCAACTGTGGCGAAACACTCGAACACTCTTGAAGCAAGCAAGTAACCGAAACTGCATTTACCACAATGCCACGGGCGATCCTTGCTGGGAGGTGAAGCGGTGTACTCCCACCCCTGTTTCTGTTTAATAGTTCTCCCGTGAGTCATTGAGCTGACGAGCTGGTGGATGAAGCACCTGCATGCCTGTGAGAGGTACCAGACCTGAGAAAAATGTTGGAAGCCTACTCAGCAAACCCCACATTTGAAAGACTTTAATCTCTACCTATTACAGTTAAAGAACCAGAACCACGTGTCTAGAGATCAGCACTATCTGCGCCAACTGTGGCGAAACACTCGAACACTCTTGATGCAAGCAAGTAACCGAAACTGCATTTACCACAATGCCAGGGGCGAACCTTGCTGGGAGGTGAAGCGGTGTGCTCCCACCCCTGTTCCTGTTTAACAGTTCTCCCGTGAGTCATTGAGCTGACGAGCTGGTGGATGAAGCACCCGCATGCCTGTGAGAGGTACCTGACCTGAGAAAGATGTTGGGAGCCTGCTCAGCAAACCCCACATTTGCAAGACTGTAAGCTCTACTGAAGACGATTAAGGAACCAGAACCACGTGTCTAGAGATCAGCACTATCTGCGCCAACTGTGGCAAAATACTCGAACACTCTTGAAGCAAGCAAGTAACTGAAACTGCAATTACCACAATGCCAGGGGCTAACCTTGCTGGGAGGTGAAGCGGTGTGCTCCCACCCCTGTTCCTGTTTAATAGTACTCCCATGAGTCATTGAGCTGACAAGCTGGTGGATGAAGCAACCGCATGCTGTGAGAGGTACCTGACCTGAGAAAGATGTTGGCAGCCTACTCAGCAAACCCCACATTTGAAAGACTGTAAGCTCTAATGATGACGGTTAAAGAACCAGAAACACGTGTCTAGAGATCAGCACTATCTGCGCCAAATGTGGCGAAACACTTGAACACTTTTGAAGCAAGCAAGTGACTAAAACTGCAATTACCACAATGTCAGGGGCGAACCCTGCTGGGAGGTAAAGCGGGGTCCTCCCACCCCTGTTCCAGTTTAATAGTTCTCCAGTGAGTCATTGAGCTGACGAGCTCGTGGATGAAGCACTCACATGCCTGTGAGAGGTACCAGACCTCAGAAAGATGTTGACAGCCTACTCCCTAAACCCCAGAATTGAAAGACTGTAATCTTTACTGATGACAGTTAAAGAACCTGAAGCACATGTCTAGAGATCAGCACTATCTGCGCCAACTGTGGCGAAACACTTGAACACTCTTGAAGCAAGCAAGTAACTGAAACTGCATTTACCACAATGCCAGGGGCGAACCTTGCTGGGAGGTGAAGCGGTGTGCCCCCACCCCTGTTCCTGTTTAATAGTACTCCTGTGAGTCATTGAGCTGACGAGCGCGTGGATGAAGCACCCGCATGCCTGTGAGAGGTACCTGACCTGAGAAAGATGTTGGCAGCCTACTCAGCAAACCCCACATTTGAAAAACTGTAATCTCTACTGATGACAGTTAAAGAACCAGAAACACATGTCTAGAGATCAGCACTATATGCGCCAACTGTGTCGAAACATTCGAACACTCTTAAAGCACGCAAGTAACTGAAACTGCATTTACCACAATGCTAGGGTGCGAACCTTGCTGGGAGGTGAAGCGGTGTGTTCCCACCACTGTTCCTGTTTAATAGTACTCCTGTGAGTCATTGAGCTGACAAGCTCGTGGATGAAGCACCCGCATGCCTGTGAGAGGTACCTGATCTGAGAAAGATGTTGGCAGCACACTCAGCAAACCCCACATTTGAAAGACTGTAATCTCTACTGATGACGGTTAAAGAACCAGAACCACGTGTCTAGAGATCAGCACTATCTGCGTCAACTGTGGCGAAACACTCAAACACTCTTGAAGCAAGCAAGTAACTGAAACTGCATTTACCACAATGCCAGGGGCGAACCCTGCCGGGAGGTGAAGCGGAGTCCTCCCACCCCTGTTCCTGTTTAATAGTTCTCCAGTGAGTCATTGAGATGACGAGCTCGTGGATGAAGCATCCGCATGCCTGTGAAATGTACCAGACCTGAGAAAGGTGTTGGCAGCCTACTCAGCAAACCCCAGATTTGAAAGACGGTAATCACTACTGATGACGGTTAAAGAACCAGAAACACGTGTCTAGAGATCAGCACTATCTGCACCAACTGTGGCGAAACACTCGAACCCTCTTGAAGCAAGCAAGTAACCCAATCTGCATTTACCACAATGCCAGTGGTGAACCTTCCTGGGAGGTGAAGCAGTGTGCTCCCACCCCTGTTCCTGTTTTATAGTTCTCCAGGGAGTCATTGAGCTGACGAGCTCATGGATGAAGCACCCGCATGCCTGTGAGAGGTACCTGACCTGAGAAAGATGTTGGCAGCCTACTCAGCAAACCCCAAATTTCAAAGACTGTAATCTCTAGAGATGATAGTTCAAGAACCAGAAACACGTGTCTAGAGATCAGCACTCTCTGTGCCAACTGTGGCGAAAAACTCGAACACTCTTGAAGCAAGCAAGTAACTGAAACTGCAATTACCACAATGTCAGGGGCGAACCTTGCTGGGAGGTGAAGCGGCGTCCTCCCACCCCTGTTCCTGTTTAATAGTTCTCCAGTGAGTCATTGAGCTGACGAGCTCGTGGATGAAGCACCCACATGCCTGTGAGACGTACCAGACCTGAGAAAAATGTTGGCAGCCTACTCCCCAAACCCCAGAATTGAAAGACTGTAATCTTTGCTGATGACGGTTAAAGAACCAGAAACACGTGTCTAGAGATCAGCACTATCTGCGCCAACTGTGGCGAAACACTCGAACACTCTTGAAGCAAGAAAGTCACTGAAACTGCATTTATCACAATGCCAGGGGCGAACCTTGCTGGGAGGTGAAGCGGTGAGCTCCCACCCCTGTTCCTGTTTAGTAGTACTATCATGAGTCATTGAGCTGACGAGCTCGTGGATGAAGCACCCGCATGCCTGTGAGAGGTACCTGACCTGAGACAGATGTTGGCAGCCTACTCAGCAAATCCCACATTTGAAAGAATTTAATCTTTACCTATGACAATTAAAGAACCAGAACCACGTGTCTAGAGATCAGCACTATCTGCGCCAACTGTGGCGAAACACTCGAACACTCTTGAAGCAAGCAAGTAACTGAAACTGCATTTACCACAATGCCAGGGGTGAACCTTGCTGGGAGGTGAAGCGGTGTGCTCCCACCCCTGTTCCTGTTTAATAGTACTCCTGTGAGTCATTGAGCTGACGAGCTGGTGGATGAAGCACCTGCATGCCTGTGAGAGGTACCAGACCTGAGAAAAATGTTGGAAGCCTACTCAGCAAACCCCACATTTGAAAGACTTTAATCTCTACCTATTACAGTTAAAGAACCAGAACCACGTGTCTAGAGATCAGCACTATCTGCGCCAACTGTGGCGAAACACTCGAACACTCTTGATGCAAGCAAGTAACCGAAACTGCATTTACCACAATGCCAGGGGCGAACCTTGCTGGGAGGTGAAGTGGTGTGCTCCCACCCCTGTTCCTGTTTAACAGTTCTCCCGTGAGTCATTGAGCTGACGAGCTGGTGGATGAAGCACCCGCATGCCTGTGAGAGGTACCTGACCTGAGAAAGATGTTGGCAGCCTACTCAGCAAACCCCATATTTGAAAGACTGTAATCTCTACCTCTGATAGTTAAAGAACCAGAACCACGTGTCTAGAGATCAGCACTATCTGCGCCAACTGTGGTGAAACACTCAAACACTCTTGAAGCAAGCAAGTAACTGAAACTGCAATTACCACAATGCCAGGGGCGAACCTTGCTGGGAGGTGAAGCGGTGTGCTCCCACCCCTGTTCCTGTTTAATAGTACTCCCATGAGTCATTTAGCTGACAAGCTGGTGGATGAAGCAGCCGCATGCTGTGAGAGGTACCTGACCTGAGAAAGATGTTGGGAGCCTGCTCAGCAAACCCCACATTTGCAAGACTGTAAGCTCTACTGATGACGATTAAGGAACCAGAACCACGTGTCTAGAGATCAGCACTATCTGCGCCAACTGTGGCAAAATACTCGAACACTCTTGAAGCAAGCAAGTAACTGAAACTGCATTTACCACAATGCCTGGGGCGAACCTTGCTGGGAGGTGAAGCGGTGTGCTCCCACCCCTGTTACTGTTTAATAGTACTCCCATGGATCATTGAGCTGACAAGCTGATGGATGAAGCACCCGCATGCCTGTGAGAGGTACCTGATCTGAGAAAGATGTTGGCAGCACACTCAGCAAACCCCACATTTGAAAGACTGTAATCTCTACTGATGACAGTTAAAGAACCAGAACCATGTGTCTAGAGATCAGCACTATCTGCGTCAACTGTGGCAAACCACTCAAACAGTCTTGAAGCAAGCAGGTAACTGAAACTGCATTTACCACAATGCCAAGGGCGAACCTTGCCGGGAGGTGAAGCGGAGTCCTCCCACCCCTGTTCCTGTTTAATAGTTCTCTAGTGAGTCATTGCGATGACGAGCTCGTGGATGAAGCACCCGCATGCCTGTGAGAGGTACCAGACCTGAGAAAGGTGTTGGCAGCCTACTCAGCAAACCCCAGATTTGAAAGACGGTAATCTCTACTGATGATGGTTAAAGAACCAGAAAAACGTGTCTAGAGATCAGCACTATCTTTGCCAACTGTGGCGAAACACTCGAACACTCTTGAAGCAAGCAAGTAACCGAAACTGCATTTACCACAATGCCAGGGGCGAACCTTGCTGGGAGGTGAAGCGGTGTGCTCCCATCCCTGTTCCTGTTTAACGGTTCTCCCGTGAGTCATTGAGCTGACGAGCTGGTGGATGAAGCACCCGCATGCCTGTGAGAGGTACCTGACCTGAGAAAGATGTTGGCAGCCTACTCAGCAAACCCCAAATTTGAAAGACTGTAAACTCTACCTCTGATAGTTAAAGAACCAGAACCACGTGTCTAGAGATCAGCACTATCTGCGCCAACTGTGGCGAAACACTTGAACACTCTTGAAGCAAGCAAGTAACTGAAACTGCATTTACCACAATGCCAGGTGCGAACCTTGCTGGGAGGTGAAGCGGTGTGCTCCCACCCCTGCTCCTGTTTAAAAGTAGTCCCGTAAGTAATTGAGCTGACGAGCTTGTGGTTGAAGGACCCTCATGCCTGTGACAGGTACCTGACCTGAGAAAGATGTCAGCAGCCTACTCAGCAAACCCCACATTTGAAAAACTGTAATCTCTACTGATGACGGTTAAAGAACCAGAAACACATGTATAGAGATCGGGCACTATATGCGCCAACTGTGGCGAGAAACTCAAACAGTCTTAAAGCAAGCAAGTAACTGAAACTGCATTTACCACAATGACAGGGTGCAAACCTTGCTGGGAGGTGAAGCGGTGTGTTCCCACCCCTGTTCCAGTTTAATAGTACTCCTGTGAGTCATTGAGCTGACAAGCACGTGGATGAAGCACCAGCATGCCTGTGAGAGGTACCTGATCTGAGAAAGATGTTGGCAGCACACTCAGCAAACCCCACATTTGAAAGACTGTAATCTCTACTGATGACGGTTTAAGAACCAGAACCATGTGTCTAGAGATCAGCACTATCTGCGTCAACTGTGGCGAACCACTCGAACAGTCTTAAAGCAAGCAGGTAACTGAAACTGCATTTACCACAATGCCAAGGGCGAACCTTGCCGGGAGGTGAAGCGGAGTCCTCCCACCCCTGTTCCTGTTTAATAGTTCTCTAGTGAGTCATTGCGATGACGAGCTCGTGGATGAAGCACCCGCATGCCTGTGAGAGGTACCAGACCTGAGAAAGGTGTTGGCAGCCTACTCAGCAAACCCCACATTTGAAAGACTTTAATCTCTACCTATTACAGTTAAAGAACCAGAACCATGTGTCTAGAGATCAGCACTATATGCGCCAAATGTGGCGAACCACTCGAACAGTCTTAAAGCAAGCAGGTAACTGAAACTGCATTTACCACAATGCCAAGGGCGAACCTTGCCAGGAGGTGAAGCGGAGTCCTCCCACCCCTGTTCCTGTTTAATATTTCTCCAGTCAGTCATTGAGATGACGAGCTCTTGGATGAAGCACCCACATGCCTGTGAGAGGTACCAGACCTGAGAAAGATGTTGACAGCCTACTCCCTAAACCCCAGAATTGAAAGACTGTAATCTTTACTGATGACGGTTAAAGAACCTGAAGCACATGTCTAGAGATCAGCACTATCTGCGCCAAATGTGGCGAAACACTTGAACACTCTTGAAGCAAGCAAGTAACTGAAACTGCATTTACCACAATGCCAGGGGCGAACCTTGCTGGGAGGTGAAGCGGTGTGCTCCCACCCCTGTTCCTGTTTAATAGTACTCCTGTGAGTCATTGAGCTGACGAGCGCGTGGATGAAGCACCCGCATGCCTGTGAGAGGTACCTGACCTGAGAAAGATGTTGGCAGCCTACTCAGCAAACCCCACATTCGAAAAACTGCAATCTCTACTGATGACAGTTAAAGAACCAGAAACACACGTCTAGAGATCAGCAGTATATGCGCCAACTGTGTTGAAACATTCGAACACTCTTAAAGCACGCAAGTAACTGAAACTGCATTTACCACAATGCCAGGGTGCGAACCTTGCTGGGAGGTGAAGCGGTGTGCTCCCACCCCTGTTCCTGTTTAATAGTACTCCTGTGAGTCATTGAGCTGACAAGCTCATGGATGAAGCACCCGCATGCCTGTGAGAGGTACCTGATCTGAGAAAGATGTTGGCAGCACACTCAGCAAACCCCATATTTGAAAGACTGTAATCTCTACTGATGACAGTTAAAGAACCAGAACCATGTGTCTAGAGATCAGCACTATCTGCGTCAACTGTGGCGAAACACTCAAACACTCTTGAAGCAAGCAAGTAACTGAAACTGCATTTACCACAATGCCAGGGGCCAACCTTGCCAGGATGTGAAGCGGAGTCCTCCCAACCCTGTTCCTGTTTAATAGTTCTCCAGCGAGTCATTGAGATGACGAGCTCATGGATGAAGCATCCGCATGCCTGTGAGAGGTACCAGACCTGAGAAAGGTGTTGGCAGCCTACTCAGCAAACCCCAGATTTGAAAGACGGTAATCTCTACTGATGACGGTTAAAGAATCAGAAACACGTGTCTAGAGATCAGCACTATCTGCACCAACTGTGGCGAAACACTCGAACACTCTTGAAGCAAGCAAGTAACCCAAACTGCATTTACCACAATGCCAGGGGTGAACCTTCCTGGGAGGTGAAGCAGTGTGCTCCCACCCCTGTTCCTGTTTTATAGTTCTCCAGTGAGTCATTGAGCTGACGAGCTCATGGATGAAGCACCCGCATGCCTGTGAGAGGTACCTGACCTGAGAAAGATGTTGGCAGCCTACTCAGCAAACCCCAAATTTCAAAGACTGGAATCTCTACTGATGACAGTTAAAGAACCAGAAACACGTGTCTAGAGATCAGCACTCTCTGTGCCAACTGTGGCGAAACACTCGAACACTCTTGAAGCAAGCAAGTAACTAAAACTGCATTTACCACAATGCCAGGGGCGAACCTTGCTGGGAGGTGAAGCGGTGTGCTCCCACCCCTGTTCCTGTTTATTAGAACTCCCGTGAGTCATTGAGCTGACAAGCACGTGGATGAAGCACCCGCATGCCTGTGAGAGGTACCTGATCTGAGAAAGATGTTGGCAGCACACTCAGCAAACCCCACATTTGAAAGACTGTAATCTCTACTGATGACAGTTAAAGAACCAGAACCATGTGTCTAGAGATCAGCACTATCTGCGTCAACTGTGGCAAACGACTCGAACAGTCTTGAAGCAAGCAGGTAACTGAAACTGCATTTACCACAATGCCAAGGGCGAACCTTGCCGGGAGGTGAGGCGGAGTCCTCCCATCCCTGTTCCTGTTTAATAGTTCTCTAGTGAGTCATTGAGATGACGAGCTCGTGGATGAAGCACCCGCATGCCCGTGAGAGGTACCAGACCTGAGAAAGGTGTTGGCAGCCTACTCAGCAAACCCCAGATTTGAAAGACGGTAATCTCTACTGATGATGGTTAAAGAACCAGAAAAACGTGTCTAGAGATCAGCACTATCTGCGCCGACTGTGGCGAAACACTCGAACACTCTTGAAGCAAGCAAGTAACCGAAACTGCATTTACCACAATGCCACGGGCGATCCTTGCTGGGAGGTGAAGCGGTGTACTCCCACCCCTGTTTCTGTTTAATAGTTCTCCCGTGAGTCATTGAGCTGACGAGCTGGTGGATGAAGCACCTGCATGCCTGTGAGAGGTACCAGACCTGAGAAAAATGTTGGAAGCCTAGTCAGCAAACCCCACATTTGAAAGACTTTAATCTCTACCTATTACAGTTAAAGAACCAGAACCACGTGTCTAGAGATCAGCACTATCTGCGCCAACTGTGGCGAAACACTCGAACACTCTTGATGCAAGCAAGTAACCGAAACTGCATTTACCACAATGCCAGGGGCGAACCTTGCTGGGAGGTGAAGCGGTGTGCTCCCACCCCTGTTCCTGTTTAACAGTTCTCCCGTGAGTCATTGAGCTGACGAGCTGGTGGATGAAGCACCCGCATGCCTGTGAGAGGTACCTGACCTGAGAAAGATGTTGGGAGCCTGCTCAGCAAACCCCACATTTGCAAGACTGTAAGCTCTACTGATGACGATTAAGGAACCAGAACCACGTGTCTAGAGATCAGCACTATCTGCGCCAACTGTGGCAAAATACTCGAACACTCTTGAAGCAAGCAAGTAACTGAAACTGCAATTACCACAATGCCAGGGGCTAACCTTGCTGGGAGGTGAAGCGGTGTGCTCCCACCCCTGTTCCTGTTTAATAGTACTCCCATGAGTCATTGAGCTGACAAGCTGGTGGATGAAGCAGCCGCATGCTGTGAGAGGTACCTGACCTGAGAAAGATGTTGGCAGCCTACTCAGCAAACCCCACATTTGAAAGACTGTAAGCTCTAATGATGACGGTTAAAGAACCAGAAACACGTGTCTAGAGATCAGCACTATCTGCGCCAAATGTGGCGAAACACTTGAACACTTTTGAAGCAAGCAAGTGACTGAAACTGCAATTACCACAATGTCAGGGGCGAACCCTGCTTGGAGGTAAAGCGGGGTCCTCCCACCCCTGTTCCAGTTTAATAGTTCTCCAGTGAGTCATTGAGCTGACGAGCTCGTGGATGAAGCACCCACATGCCTGTGAGAGGTACCAGACCTCAGAAAGATGTTGACAGCCTACTCCCTAAACCCCAGAATTGAAAGACTGTAATCTTTACTGATGACAGTTAAAGAACCTGAAGCACATGTCTAGAGATCAGCACTATCTGCGCCAACTGTGGCGAAACACTTGAACACTCTTGAAGCAAGCAAGTAACTGAAACTGCATTTACCGCAATGCCAGGGGCGAACCTTGCTGGGAGGTGAAGCGGTGTGCCCCCACCCCTGTTCCTGTTTAATAGTACTCCTGTGAGTCATTGAGCTGACGAGCGCGTGGATGAAGCACCCGCATGCCTGTGAGAGGTACCTGAACTGAGAAAGATGTTGGCAGCCTACTCAGCAAACCCCACATTTGAAAAACTGTAATCTCTACTGATGACAGTTAAAGAACCAGAAACACATGTCTAGAGATCAGCACTATATGCGCCAACTGTGTCGAAGCATTCGAACACTCTTAAAGCACACAAGTAACTGAAACTGCATTTACCACAATGCTAGGGTGCGAACCTTGCTGGGAGGTGAAGCGGTGTGTTCCCACCACTGTTCCTGTTTAATAGTACTCCTGTGAGTCATTGAGCTGACAAGCTCGTGGATGAAGCACCCGCATGCCTGTGAGAGGTACCTGATCTGAGAAAGATGTTGGCAGCACACTCAGCAAACCCCACATTTGAAAGACTGTAATCTCTACTGATGACGGTTAAAGAACCAGAACCACGTGTCTAGAGATCAGCACTATCTGCGTCAACTGTGGCGAAACACTCAAACACTCTTGAAGCAAGTAAGTAACTGAAACTGCATTTACCACAATGCCAGGGGCGAACCCTGCCGGGAGGTGAAGCGGAGTACTCCCACCCCTGTTCCTGTTTAATAGTTCTCCAGTGAGTCATTGAGATGACGAGCTCGTGGATGAAGCATCCGCATGCCTGTGAAATGTACCAGACCTGAGAAAGGTGTTGGCAGCCTACTCAGCAAACCCCAGATTTGAAAGACGGTAATCACTACTGATGACGGTTAAAGAACCAGAAACACGTGTCTAGAGATCAGCACTATCTGCACCAACTGTGGCGAAACACTCGAACCCTCTTGAAGCAAGCAAGTAACCCAATCTGCATTTACCACAATGCCACTGGTGAACCTTCCTGGGAGGTGAAGCAGTGTGCTCCCACCCCTGTTCCTGTTTTATAGTTCTCCAGGGAGTCATTGAGCTGACGAGCTCATGGATGAAGCACCCGCATGCCTGTGAGAGGTACCTGACCTGAGAAAGATGTTGGCAGCCTACTCAGCAAACCCCAAATTTCAAAGACTGTAATCTCTAGTGATGACAGTTCAAGAACCAGAAACACGTGTCTAGAGATCAGCACTATCTGCATCAACTGTGGTGAAGCACTCGAACACTCTTGAAGCAAGCAAGCAACCCAAACTGCATTTACCACAATGCCAGGGGTGAACCTTCCTGGGAGGTGAAGCGGTGTGCTCCCACCCCTGTTCCTGTTTTATAGTTCTCCAGTGAGTCATTGAGCTGACGAGCTCATGGATGAAGCACCCGCATGCCTGTGAGAGGTACCTGACCTGAGAAAGATGTTGGCAGCCTACTCAGCAAACCCCAAATTTCAAAGACTGTAATCTCTACTGATGACAGTTAAAGAACCAGAAACACGTGTCTAGAGATCAGCACTCTCTGTGCCAACTGTGGCGAAACACTCGAACACTCTTGAAGCAAGCAAGTAACTGAAACTGCAATTACCACAATGTCAGGGGCGAACCTTGCTGGGAGGTGAAGCGGCGTCCTCCCACCCCTGTTCCTGTTTAATAGTTCTCCAGTGAGTCATTGAGCTGATGAGCTCGTGGATGAAGCACCCACATGCCTGTGAGACGTACCAGACCTGAGAAAAATGTTGGCAGCCTACTCCCCAAACCCCAGAATTGAAAGACTGTAATCTTTGCTGATGACGGTTAAAGAACCAGAAACACGTGTCTAGAGATCAGCACTATCTGCGCCAACTGTGGCGAAACACTCGAACACTCTTGAAGCAAGCAAGTCACTGAAACTGCATTTATCACAATGCCAGGGGCGAACCTTGCTGGGAGGTGAAGCGGTGAGCTCCCACCCCTGTTCCTGTTTAGTAGTACTATCATGAGTCATTGAGCTGACGAGCTCGTGGATGAAGCACCCGCATGCCTGTGAGAGGTACCTGACCTGAGACAGATGTTGGCAGCCTACTCAGCAAATCCCACATTTGAAAGAATTTAATCTTTACCTATGACAATTAAAGAACCAGAACCACGTGTCTAGAGATCAGCACTATCTGCGCCAACTGTGGCGAAACACTCGAACACTCTTGAAGCAAGCAAGTAACTGAAACTGCATTTACCACAATGCCAGGGGTGAACCTTGCTGGGAGGTGAAGCGGTGTGCTCCCACCCCTGTTCCTGTTTAATAGTACTCCTGTGAGTCATTGAGCTGACGAGCTGGTGGATGAAGCACCTGCATGCCTGTGAGAGGTACCAGACCTGAGAAAAATGTTGGAAGCCTACTCAGCAAACCCCACATTTGAAAGACTTTAATCTCTACCTATTACAGTTAAAGAACCAGAACCACGTGTCTAGAGATCAGCACTATCTGCGCCAACTGTGGCGAAACACTCGAACACTCTTGATGCAAGCAAGTAACCGAAACTGCATTTACCACAATGCCAGGGGCGAACCTTGCTGGGAGGTGAAGTGGTGTGCTCCCACCCCTGTTCCTGTTTAACAGTTCTCCCGTGAGTCATTGAGCTGACGAGCTGGTGGATGAAGCACCCGCATGCCTGTGAGAGGTACCTGACCTGAGAAAGATGTTGGCAGCCTACTCAGCAAACCCCATATTTGAAAGACTGTAATCTCTACCTCTGATAGTTAAAGAACCAGAACCACGTGTCTAGAGATCAGCACTATCTGCGCCAACTGTGGTGAAACACTCAAACACTCTTGAAGCAAGCAAGTAACTGAAACTGCAATTACCACAATGCCAGGGGCGAACCTTGCTGGGAGGTGAAGCGGTGTGCTCCCACCCCTGTTCCTGTTTAATAGTACTCCCATGAGTCATTTAGCTGACAAGCTGGTGGATGAAGCAGCCGCATGCTGTGAGAGGTACCTGACCTGAGAAAGATGTTGGGAGCCTGCTCAGCAAACCCCACATTTGCAAGACTGTAAGACGATTAAGGAACCAGAACCACGTGTCTAGAGATCAGCACTATCTGCGCCAACTGTGGCAAAATACTCGAACACTCTTGAAGCAAGCAAGTAACTGAAACTGCATTTACCACAATGCCTGGGGCGAACCTTGCTGGGAGGTGAAGCGGTGTGCTCCCACCCCTGTTACTGTTTAATAGTACTCCCATGGATCATTGAGCTGACAAGCTGATGGATGAAGCACCCGCATGCCTGTGAGAGGTACCTGATCTGAGAAAGATGTTGGCAGCACACTCAGCAAACACCACATTTGAAAGACTGTAATCTCTACTGATGACAGTTAAAGAACCAGAACCATGTGTCTAGAGATCAGCACTATCTGCGTCAACTGTGGCAAACCACTCGAACAGTCTTGAAGCAAGCAGGTAACTGAAACTGCATTTACCACAATGCCAAGGGCGAACCTTGCCGGGAGGTGAAGCGGAGTCCTCCCACCCCTGTTCCTGTTTAATAGTTCTCCAGTGAGTCATTGAGATGATGAGCTCGTGGATGAAGCACCCGCATGCCTGTGAGAGGTACCAGACCTGAGAAAGGTGTTGGCAGCCTACTCAGCAAACCCCAGATTTGAAAGACGGTAATCTCTACTGATGATGGTTAAAGAACCAGAAAAACGTGTCTAGAGATCAGCACTATCTTCGCCAACTGTGGCGAAACACTCGGACACTCTTGAAGCAAGCAAGTAACCGAAACTGCATTTACCACAATGCCAGGGGCGAACCTTGCTGGGAGGTGAAGCGGTGTGCTCCCATCCCTGTTCCTGTTTAACAGTTCTCCCGTGAGTCATTGAGCTGACGAGCTGGTGGATGAAGCACCCGCATGCCTGTGAGAGGTACCTGACCTGAGAAAGATGTTGGCAGCCTACTCAGCAAACCCCATATTTGAAAGACTGTAAACTCTACCTCTGATAGTTAAAGAACCAGAACCACGTGTCTAGAGATCAGCACTATCTGCGCCAACTGTGGCGAAACACTTGAACACTCTTGAAGCAAGCAAGTAACTGAAACTGCATTTACCACAATGCCAGGGGCGAACCTTGCTGGGAGGTGAAGCGGTGTGTTCCCACCACTGTTCCTGTTTAATAGTACTCCTGTGAGTCATTGAGCTGACAAGCTCGTGGATGAAGCACCCGCATGCCTGTGAGAGGTACCTGATCTGAGAAAGATGTTGGCAGCACACTCAGCAAACCCCACATTTGAAAGACTGTAATCTCTACTGATGACGGTTAAAGAACCAGAACCACGTGTCTAGAGATCAGCACTATCTGCGTCAACTGTGGTGAAGCACTCGAACACTCTTGAAGCAAGCAAGCAACCCAAACTGCATTTACCACAATGCCAGGGGTGAACCTTCCTGGGAGGTGAAGCGGTGTGCTCCCACCCCTGTTCCTGTTTAATAGTTCTCCAGTGAGTCATTGAGATGACGAGCTCGTGGATGAAGCATCCGGATGCCTGTGAAATGTACCAGACCTGAGAAAGGTGTTGGCAGCCTACTCAGCAAACCCCAGATTTGAAAGACGGTAATCTCTACTGATGACGGTTAAAGAACCAGAAACACGTGTCTAGAGATCAGCACTATCTGCGTCAACTGTGGTGAGGCACTCGAACACTCTTGAAGCAAGCAAGCAACCCAAACTGCATTTACCACAATGCCAGGGGTGAACCTTCCTGGGAGGTGAAGCGGTGTGCTCCCACCCCTGTTCCTGTTTTATAGTTCTCCAGTGAGTCATTGAGCTGACGAGCTCATGGATGAAGCACCCGCATGCCTGTGAGAGGTACCTGACCTGAGAAAGAGGTTGGCAGCCTACTCAGCAAACCCCAAATTTCAAAGACTGTAATCTCTACTGATGACAGTTAAAGAACCAGACCCACGTGTCTAGAGATCAGCACTCTCTGTGCCAACTGTGGCGAAACACTCGAACACTCTTGAAGCAAGCAAGTAACTGAAACTGCAATTACCACAATGTCAGGGGCGAACCTTGCTGGGAGGTGAAGCGGCGTCCTCCCACCCCTGTTCCTGTTTAATAGTTCTCCAGTGAGTCATTGAGCTGACGAGCTCGTGGATGAAGCACCCACATGCCTGTGAGACGTACCAGACCTGAGAAAAATGTTGGCAGCCTACTCCCCAAACCCCAGAATTGAAAGACTGTAATCTTTGCTGATGACGGTTAAAGAACCAGAAACACGTGTCTAGAGATCAGCACTATCTGCGCCAACTGTGGCGAAACACTTGAACACTCTTGAAGCAAGCAAGTCACTGAAACTGCATTTATCACAATGCCAGGGGCGAACCTTGCTGGGAGGTGAAGCGGTGAGCTCCCACCCCTGTTCCTGTTTAGTAGTACTATCATGAGTCATTGAGCTGACGAGCTCATGGATGAAGCACCCGCATGCCTGTGAGAGGTACCTGACCTGAGAAAGATGTTGGCAGCCTACTCAGCAAACCCCAAATTTCAAAGACTGTAATCTCTACTGATGACAGTTAAAGAACCAGAAACACGTGTCTAGAGATCAGCACTCTCTGTGCCAACTGTGGCGAAACACTCGAACACTCTTGAAGCAAGCAAGTAACTGAAACTGCAATTACCACAATGTCAGGGGCGAACCTTGCTGGGAGGTGAAGCGGCGTCCTCCCACCCCTGTTCCTGTTTAATAGTTCTCCAGTGAGTCATTGAGCTGATGAGCTCGTGGATGAAGCACCCACATGCCTGTGAGACGTACCAGACCTGAGAAAAATGTTGGCAGCTGTAGGAAGGTGGATATCTGACTATGGTTACCCCCAAATTTTTGCCTAGTGTCTAGCTGGTTTTTCGACTTAGTTGGCCTGAGATCCTGCCATTCAGGCTCTCAGGCTATCTGCTCTCTCTTTAAAATGGACTCCATGTACCCTAGGTACATACCCAATTGGTTGGATCACCCTGTCAGCCCCTGTACCAGTGTACACTAGGTACCCAGGGCATTGGTGTACCCCAGGCCTGCCAAGGGCTGCAGCATGTATTATGCCACCCCAGGCTTGGCCTAACAATCTGACACAACTGGCTGATCACTCAGCTGGGGTAAGTTGGTGTAATCACCTCTTACTTAGGTGTAGTATACCTATACCTAAACTTAAATGGGACACCTGGTAACCTATAAGTCACTCCTATGGCAGGCCTTAACAATCCTGAAGGCAGAGTGCTTGGTTCCATGTGAGATGGTGCTCTGGCATGAGCTGAGCCTGTCTGCAGTGGTCGGAACAACTTCCTTCTACTGTTTCCAGATATCGTCATACCATATACTCTTAAGTGCATTATGAACCTCGCGGTTAAATGCTATCTTTGGTTTGGCTTTATCAAAACATGTCGAGTAAGGTGTCATACGAATTGGAATACTAACCCCTCGCCAATTCTGGCGACGGGGTTAGCATTCCACCCTTCTAGAGGGACACGACATGTACAGTACCTGAAACCCGGGTAAAATCAGACATAGCCTCAGCTCCACAAAATGGATGCTGCCACCACAGACACAAGTCTGCCCTCCTGCTGCTGGGAGTCCTTCCAGCTTGGGAGGTGTGGACAAAGGGTTTCCTGCCAGGGGAGGTGCGTGCACCACCCCAGACAGGATTTTGTGTATTGGTCAGGTAGGGCTTGAAAGAAACCAGACATGCCTGTGGCTCACAAGGAGCCTCGGTGCATATGCCAGTTCAAACCGGTCCTGGGGCACACCAGTCCCGGGCCTGGGGCGAGCTGGACAAAGGATTGGGGGTGTAACCACCCCCCTTCCTGGTCCCACCCATAGGGAGGGACCTAGCAGGTAGTCCGGCCCCTAGAATCCGAATAAAGGTAGGAGCTGTGTCCTAAGACTTCAGACATCCTGGAATCAACTTGAAACTAAGAAGAAGACGGGAACTTCGACATTCTGCTGCACAGAAGACTGAAGAAAATCTCCCCTGTGGTCAGGGAGTGACCACCTTGCTAACGCAAGCACCATCCAGCGAATCACCGTCTGCTTTGCCGCCGCCTCCCGCCGGAGCCCGAGCCCAGAGACTGACAAGACCTGGACCTCCAGACCTCTCACCGCCCGATCCACAGTCCCTGCAAAGAAGAGACCCGTGGAGGCACCGAGACCCGTGGAGCCAGCCATCTTGGAACGACTACGACAAGCTGACAAGTGCAACAACCGAGGCTCCCTCCAAGTTGTGCTTTGGGTCCTGAGAAGCCCAACCCTCGAGCAGCATCTGCACCAAAGGTGAGCCCTCCAGCATCTCCACGATCTGCGTGGGGCCCTTCTGCATTTTGCCACTCGATGCGCCTAACCGGTTGCTGGCCCGCTGGCTAGTGGCCATCTTGGCGACGAAATCTACGACAAACACCGCTGGTCTGGTTGCTCCAGACTGACCCTTGCTCCCCTCCAAAGGAGCAATCCCTCTGACCTTGCTGGTCAGAACCAACAGCTGATTTCCGAATCCTTCTACAATTGCTTTTGCCAAGGCTTGTTTGCTTCGATCAAGTCGCCGACACCGCCGACAGCGAGAGCCTGCGTGGGACAGCTCGTGAGCCGACTCCTGGACGTCGTCGACCTTCAGGGACCACGTGGTTGCGGAGACAAGCTACCCCTCATCACCTGTTTGCACCCGACATCGCCTGGTACCCACCTGGTGCCACGCTGGTCACTGGCTAGTGACTGTGAACACTGTCCCCTCTGCTTACAGGTCTTCAACATCTCCGATCCACTCTTGGATCCACTGCATCTCTTCCCGACCGACCGCCTGCAGCATCTTTGTCCCAGGCTCAACGGAACAGATAGAAGAAACCCGACGCACTTTGAGGCCTATGCACCCGCTTCCTGTGGGTGAGGTAAAGCTGGTACTCCGGTGCCCATGTGTAGTAATACATCTCTAGTGCCTGTGTTCCAAATCTTAAGTTCCTAGGTCATCCGGAAGATTCCTTTTGCAGTAACTTTGTACTTTTTACGCACCCATTGAAACCTATGGGAGCCCGCGTGTGACTATTTGCTCTGCACACGCCACCCGTGGACCTCCTGGTCACTAACTGACGTTAGCTCCTTGTAGGCCCAGCGATTCTAGAGGCCCTAGGCCTTTTCCCTTTTCTGTTCGTGGTACTTATACCACTATTTTAGTATATGGTTCGAGTGGCCACCAGGGCCTATCCATATAAAGTGCAAACTTCTGTGTATTCTGTGATAATCTTGTTTGACGATTTGTGCTCCTGTGCTCATAAAGAGACTAGGGGTTACTTTGAGAAATAAATACATATATATTTTGAATATATATCTGTGTGGTGTCCTTTCATTGGTATAAAAGGGGGTTACTATTGGTAAAACAGCTTGCTTAACACGCTTCACGAGTTTAGCCTCAAAGACTGCTTAGCCTACGCTACCACTAGGGCAGCTAGTCCAAAAAGGTTGACTTACAACCACACCATAAGGGTTGCTTGGCATGGTACAAGGTGGTCACTAGAACTAGTGAACAGCATATACCAGGCCAACTTCTCACATTGGTGAGCAGCGGTTGGATTTGAGCTTGCTGTGTTTTACCATTGTAATCTCTTGGTTACCAATTGAAAGATCACATAGGTACCTGTAGGTACATATAAAACAAGATTAGATATACATAAGTTCTACTGAACTTAGTTGTTGTAGAGCAAAGGGAGTAGCACACCCTGACTACAACTACTAGATAGGTTTAGTAGGTAAACCCAAGTGTAGGTAGATTGCAACACATCCACCCACACTTAAGAGCAATGGCCGGGGCAGAGGGGTCCACTGTACCCATCTCTGTTGAGAGTGACCCCCAGAGGGCACCATCCAGCTTTGCTACCCTTAATCAGAATGAGCTCAGGCATTTGGCAACTCTTAGAGGCCTTAAACAGCCCAAGAACCCAAACTCTGCTGAGCTCAGAGAGCTCTTACAGAATGATGAGAATCAGAGAGCACTCAAGAAAGCTTCCCAGTTAGCCCCCTTAGGGTCAGGAACAGGAGGCCCCCCTTCTGAAGATACTACAGAGGTACCCAGTTCCAATAGCCATCCCTTAGATGAGAACCATACTACAGGGGAGGAAAGTGGTGAGGATACAGAAAGTAGTGATGATGAAGGGAGAACTAGCCCAGTGCCAAGTATTATACTTGGCCCAGCTAAACTAAGGCTATTGGGGACTGACAATGGGTTCCCCCCATTGGATCTCCCCAGTGGACTTAACACAGGGCTTGGGAGGCAAAGGAATCGCTCAGGTGACTCCAATGCTTCTCATGGCTCTAGAGGCTCTCAAGGTCACTCCAGGAAAAGGATGACCACCCCTCAGAGGAGGGAACATGAGGCCAGAATGCAGGAAGCCCAGCTGAGGATCAGGAAGCAGGAGCTAGAAGTAGCCCTGATGGAAGAAAAACTGAGCAAGGCTAGGCAGCATAGAGAGAGTGGGTCTATACCCACTGGTGGCAGCAATGTCCCTAGGGACAAAGATAGGGTCTTTGACAATAGGAACCTGTCCAAGATTGTGCCCCCCTACAAAAGTGGGGATGACATCCACAAATGGATGACTGCTCTTGAGAGAGCCTGCAAAGTGCAGCAGGTTCCTGAAGACCAGTGGGCAGCAATCTTATGGCTCTCCTTTGAGGGGAGAGGCAGAGATAGACTCCTCACTGTTAGAGAAGAGGATGTCAGAAATTACAGAGTCCTGAAGAGTGTCCTAGTTGATGGGTTAGGCTTAACCACTGAACAGTACAGGTTAATGTTCAGAGACACCCAGAAGACACAGACTCAGGACTGGTCTGAATATGTGGAATGTGCCACTAAGGCTTTGGAGGGTTGGTTGCTGGGAAGTAAGGTGTCTGATTATACAGGATTGTACAATTTGATGATGAGAGAGCAGATTTTAAGTAATTGTCAAAACCAGCTTCTCCATCAACACCTGGTAGACTCAGATTTGACCTCTCCCCAAGAATTGGGAAAGAGGGCAGATAAATGGGTCAGGACCAGGATCAGGCCTAAAAACCAGGGTGGTGACCAAAAGAAAGATACCACCAAGCCTCAAGAGAAGGGTGGGGATAAAGAAAAAGAGAAACCTTCCTCAGGGCCCCAAAACTCCACACAGGGTGGTGGGTCCCAAGCTCCCTCCTCTACCACAGCTAAAAAGCCCTACTGCCATGAGTGTAAAACTCCTGGGCATTGGAAAACTGACAGCGGTTGCCCAAGGGCTAAAAACAAAACTGTTCCTCCAATTACTCCTGTCACACCACCTATTACTGTCAGCAGTAATCCCCCAGGTGGTGGGAGTGCCCCCAGAAATCTGGGTGGGTTTACTTGGGGAACACAGGGGGACCCTGGCTTAGCCAATTCCCCTACAGCAACCACTCTTGTCTGTGATGGTGGCATGGGGTTTGCCAACTTCGCTGCCTGTCCCAACACTTTGGGTAGGTACAGACAGGAGCCCTACATCAATGGTACAAAAGCTGAGGCCTACAGAGACACTGGGGCTAGCATCACAATGGTGGCCCATTGGCTAGTTCCCTCTGAGCAGCTTTTGCCCGGTTTCTCCTACCAGGTGACTAACATTGATGGCAAACAGAACAGTCATCCCATGGCAGAGGTATGTCTCAGCTGGGGAGGGGTCACTGGCCCTAAAAGGGTAGCAGTGTCCCCAACCTTGCCTGTAGACTGCTTACTGGGGAATGACTTAGAACTCTCAGCTTGGGCTGGAGTTGAACAAGACACCCATTCTAAAATGGTAGGCCTTTCACAAAAGGGTAGGGGGGTTGTGCCATTCACAACCCCTGTCCAAATAGATTTCCTCCCTGAAAAGGTTGGAAGGGCAGTGGTAGCCACAGCCCAGGCACAGACAGACTTCCCTGTAGGGACTGGCAGAGCTGTGACAGTCACAGCTCAAACACAAACTGAGTGCCCCCCTGAAAAGGTTGGCAAGGCTGTAATGGTCTCAGCCTATACTCAGACTGACATAGGTGTAGTGAAGCCTGAAACAATGGATCACTCCACACAAACTGAGAGTAGTGGGGAGGAAGAAAAGTCTCCCTCTCCCCAGACATTAGGAAAAGGTCAGCCTCCTCAGGGATCTGACCTCACCCCTTGTGAAGGAACTGCCCCAGAGGTAGCCAGGCCTGGCCTGGCAGAGCCTCTGATGTCAGTGGCCCCTTCCAAGGTGGGATCCAGTCTGGTGCAGGTAGCCTGCCTCTCTCTACCCTGCCTCAGTCAGCCCAGGGCTGCAGAGGTCAGGGAGGCCAGTGGACCCCCAGAGGGCCCCTGTCCACAAGAACCCCCCCATCAAAAGAATGAGGATTGCCTGGCTAGTAGCCCTAGTCAGGTGATGGGTAAAAACATTCCTGAGGGATCTCCTTTACAGGTAGTTAGGGACCTCCCCCAGGGGGATTCTGTTGGGCACAGGCAAACATGGGACCTTAGGGCCCCAAACCTGACCCGTCCCTCCAGTAAGCCCACAAAAGGGACCCAGCCTCCAGCTTTAGGTAGCCAGAGGCTGACCCTGAGAGCACAGTGCAACTCAGTTAAAGAAAGAAAGGCATCCATGGTGGAGGATGATTGTAGGAAGCTGAGGCCTCACTTTGAGGACACTCACTTCAGTACTCCATCTCAACACCAGCCTTTTACTTTGCCAAGACACACCACAGGTAGAGATTCCCTATGGTGGAGACCCTCTGATACCCTTAGGGTGAGGGATTGCTTAGTGGACCATGAGACAGGGGGTAACCATGCCAGTGCTGGTTCCTCCTTATATGGCCACTTGGGCAATATAGGCTTACCTGGTCAAGGTCAGCCTTATCTCCCTTCGTTTGGGGGGGGGTTGTGTAGGAAGGTGGATATCTGACTATGGTTACCCCCAAATTTTTGCCTAGTGTCTAGCTGGTTTTTCGACTTAGTTGGCCTGAGATCCTGCCATTCAGGCTCTCAGGCTATCTGCTCTCTCTTTAAAATGGACTCCATGTACCCTAGGTACATACCCAATTGGTTGGATCACCCTGTCAGCCCCTGTACCAGTGTACACTAGGTACCCAGGGCATTGGTGTACCCCAGGCCTGCCAAGGGCTGCAGCATGTATTATGCCACCCCAGGCTTGGCCTAACAATCTGACACAACTGGCTGATCACTCAGCTGGGGTAAGTTGGTGTAATCACCTCTTACTTAGGTGTAGTATACCTATACCTAAACTTAAATGGGACACCTGGTAACCTATAAGTCACTCCTATGGCAGGCCTTAACAATCCTGAAGGCAGAGTGCTTGGTTCCATGTGAGATGGTGCTCTGGCATGAGCTGAGCCTGTCTGCAGTGGTCGGAACAACTTCCTTCTACTGTTTCCAGATATCGTCATACCATATACTCTTAAGTGCATTATGAACCTCGCGGTTAAATGCTATCTTTGGTTTGGCTTTATCAAAACATGTCGAGTAAGGTGTCATACGAATTGGAATACTAACCCCTCGCCAATTCTGGCGACGGGGTTAGCATTCCACCCTTCTAGAGGGACACGACATGTACAGTACCTGAAACCCGGGTAAAATCAGACATAGCCTCAGCTCCACAAAATGGATGCTGCCACCACAGACACAAGTCTGCCCTCCTGCTGCTGGGAGTCCTTCCAGCTTGGGAGGTGTGGACAAAGGGTTTCCTGCCAGGGGAGGTGCGTGCACCACCCCAGACAGGATTTTGTGTATTGGTCAGGTAGGGCTTGAAAGAAACCAGACATGCCTGTGGCTCACAAGGAGCCTCGGTGCATATGCCAGTTCAAACCGGTCCTGGGGCACACCAGTCCCGGGCCTGGGGCGAGCTGGACAAAGGATTGGGGGTGTAACCACCCCCCTTCCTGGTCCCACCCATAGGGAGGGACCTAGCAGGTAGTCCGGCCCCTAGAATCCGAATAAAGGTAGGAGCTGTGTCCTAAGACTTCAGACATCCTGGAATCAACTTGAAACTAAGAAGAAGACGGGAACTTCGACATTCTGCTGCACAGAAGACTGAAGAAAATCTCCCCTGTGGTCAGGGAGTGACCACCTTGCTAACGCAAGCACCATCCAGCGAATCACCGTCTGCTTTGCCGCCGCCTCCCGCCGGAGCCCGAGCCCAGAGACTGACAAGACCTGGACCTCCAGACCTCTCACCGCCCGATCCACAGTCCCTGCAAAGAAGAGACCCGTGGAGGCACCGAGACCCGTGGAGCCAGCCATCTTGGAACGACTACGACAAGCTGACAAGTGCAACAACCGAGGCTCCCTCCAAGTTGTGCTTTGGGTCCTGAGAAGCCCAACCCTCGAGCAGCATCTGCACCAAAGGTGAGCCCTCCAGCATCTCCACGATCTGCGTGGGGCCCTTCTGCATTTTGCCACTCGACGCGCCTAACCGGTTGCTGGCCCGCTGGCTAGTGGCCATCTTGGCGACGAAATCTACGACAAACACCGCTGGTCTGGTTGCTCCAGACTGGCCCTTGCTCCCCTCCAAAGGAGCAATCCCTCTGACCTTGCTGGTCAGAACCAACAGCTGATTTCCGAATCCTTCTACAATTGCTTTTGCCAAGGCTTGTTTGCTTCGATCAAGTCGCCGACACCGCCGACAGCGAGAGCCTGCGTGGGACAGCTCGTGAGCCGACTCCTGGACGTCGTCGACCTTCAGGGACCACGTGGCTGCGGAGACAAGCTACCCCTCATCACCTGTTTGCACCCGACATCGCCTGGTACCCACCTGGTGCCACGCTGGTCACTGGCTAGTGACTGTGAACACTGTCCCCTCTGCTTACAGGTCTTCAACATCTCCGATCCACTCTTGGATCCACTGCATCTCTTCCCGACCGACCGCCTGCAGCATCTTTGTCCCAGGCTCAACGGAACAGATAGAAGAAACCCGACGCACTTTGAGGCCTATGCACCCGCTTCCTGTGGGTGAGGTAAAGCTGGTACTCCGGTGCCCATGTGTAGTAATACATCTCTAGTGCCTGTGTTCCAAATCTTAAGTTCCTAGGTCATCCGGAAGATTCCTTTTGCAGTAACTTTGTACTTTTTACGCACCCATTGAAACCTATGGGAGCCCGCGTGTGACTATTTGCTCTGCACACGCCACCCGTGGACCTCCTGGTCACTAACTGACGTTAGCTCCTTGTAGGCCCAGCGATTCTAGAGGCCCTAGGCCTTTTCCCTTTTCTGTTCGTGGTACTTATACCACTATTTTAGTATATGGTTCGAGTGGCCACCAGGGCCTATCCATATAAAGTGCAAACTTCTGTGTATTCTGTGATAATCTTGTTTGACGATTTGTGCTCCTGTGCTCATAAAGAGACTAGGGGTTACTTTGAGAAATAAATACATATATATTTTGAATATATATCTGTGTGGTGTCCTTTCATTGGTATAAAAGGGGGTTACTATTGGTAAAACAGCTTGCTTAACACGCTTCACGAGTTTAGCCTCAAAGACTGCTTAGCCTACGCTACCACTAGGGCAGCTAGTCCAAAAAGGTTGACTTACAACCACACCATAAGGGTTGCTTGGCATGGTACAAGGTGGTCACTAGAACTAGTGAACAGCATATACCAGGCCAACTTCTCACAGCAGCCTACTCCCCAAACCCCAGAATTGAAAGACTGTAATCTTTGCTGATGACGGTTAAAGAACCAGAAACACGTGTCTAGAGATCAGCACTATCTGCGCCAACTGTGGCGAAACACTCGAACACTCTTGAAGCAAGCAAGTCACTGAAACTGCATTTATCACAATGCCAGGGGCGAACCTTGCTGGGAGGTGAAGCGGTGAGCTCCCACCCCTGTTCCTGTTTAGTAGTACTATCATGAGTCATTGAGCTGACGAGCTCGTGGATGAAGCACCCGCATGCCTGTGAGAGGTACCTGACCTGAGACAGATGTTGGCAGCCTACTCAGCAAATCCCACATTTGAAAGAATTTAATCTTTACCTATGACAATTAAAGAACCAGAACCACGTGTCTAGAGATCAGCACTATCTGCGCCAACTGTGGCGAAACACTCGAACACTCTTGAAGCAAGCAAGTAACTGAAACTGCATTTACCACAATGCCAGGGGTGAACCTTGCTGGGAGGTGAAGCGGTGTGCTCCCACCCCTGTTCCTGTTTAATAATACTCCTGTGAGTCATTGAGCTGATGAGCTCATGGATGAAGCACCCACATGCATGTGAGAGGTACCTGACCTGAGAAAAATGTTGGCAGCCTACTCAGCAAACCCCACATTTGAAAGACTTTAATCTCTACCTATGACAGTTAAAGAACCAGAACCACGTGTCTAGAGATCAGCACTATCTGCGCCAAATGTGGCGAAACACTCGAATACTCTTGAAGCAAGCAAGTGACTGAAACTGCATTTACCACAATGCCAGGGGCGAACCTTGCTGGGAGGTGAAGTGGTGTGCTCCCACCCCTGCTCCTGTTTAAAAGTAGTCCCGTAAGTCATTGAGCTGACGAGCTCGTGGATGAAGGACCCGCATGCCTGTGAGAGGTACCTGACCTGAGAAAGATGTTGGCAGCCTACTCAGCAAACCCCACATTTGAAAAACTGTAATCTCTACTGATGACGGTTAAAGAACCAGAAACACATGTATAGAGATCAGCACTATATGCGCCAACTGTGGCGAAAAACTCGAACACTCTTAAAGCAAGCAAGTAACTGAAACTGCATTTACCACAATGCCAGGGTGTTAACCTTGCTGGGAGGTGAAGCGGTATGCTCCCACCCCTGTTCCTGTTTAATAGTACTCCCGTGAGTCATTGAGATGACAAGCTCGTGGATGAAGCACCCGCATGCCTTTGAGAGGTACCTGATCTGAGAAAGATGTTGGCAGCACACTCAGCAAACCCCAGATTTGAAAGACGGTAATCTCTACTGATGACGGTTAAAGAACCAGAAACACGTGTCTAGAGATCAGCACTATCTGCGCCAACTGTGGGTAAACACTCGAACACTCTTGAAGCAAGCAAGTAACCGAAACTGCATTTACCACAATGCCAGGGGCGAACCTTGCTGGGAGGTGAAGCGGTGTGCTCCCACCCCTGTTTCTGTTTAATAGTTCTCCCGTGAGTCATTGAGCTGACGAGCTGTTGGATGAAGCACCCGCATGCCTGTGAGAGGTACCAGACCTGAGAAAAATGTTAGAAGCCTACTCAGCAAACCCCACATTTGAAAGACTGTAATCTCTACCTATTACAGTTAAAGAACCAGAACCACGTGTCTAGAGATCAGCACTATCTGCGCCAACTGTGGCGAAACACTCGAACACTCTTGAAGCAAGCAAGTAACCGAAACTGCATTTACCACAATGCCATGGGCGAACCGTGCTGGGAGGTGAAGCGGTGCGCTCCCACCCCTGTTCCTCTTTAATAGTTCTCCCGTGAGTCATTGAGCTGACGAGCTGGTGGATGAAGCACCCGCATGCCTGTGAGAGGTACCAGACCTGAGAAAAATGTTGGAAGCCTACTCAGCAAACCCCACATTTGAAAGACTGTAATCTCTACCTATGACAGTTAAAGAACTAGAACCACATGTCTAGAGATCAGCACTATCTGTGCCAACTGTGGCAAAACACTCGAACACTCTTGAAGCAAGCAAGTAACTGAAACTGCATTTACCGGGGCGAACCTTGCTGGGATTTGAAGCTGTGTGCTCCCACCCCTGTTCCTGTTTAATAGTACTCCCGTGAACATGGAGAGACCTCAGTGCTGCATCTTTGAGCCCAGTACTGATCCTGAAAAGTAATACTAACCGTACTGACCAGTAACTTGAATTCCCTTCCATAGGCTAACATTGACTGGTTTTACTTGGAAATTTTTCTAAGTGTGCAGTTTTGGAACTTTAAAATATTCATCTAAAATCAGCCGCACTACAAATTCCGATTTACTCACCTGTTATTAGGAGAGACCTCAGTGCTGCATCTTTCAGCCCAGTACTGATTCTGAAAAGTAATTCTAACACTTATAAATTCACCCATGCACTCTCCTTGCAGTACTCTAATCATTCAGTCAGTATCCAAGTACTCATGCAGCGAGCCAGTCATTAGCACATGGACTGCCTCAAACCCCTATCCACTATGCATGCAGTATCCTAACTAACCAACACACTTATACATTCAACAAAAAAAACAATATTTCAGTTTCAATATTTTAAAAAACATTTTTATTTCCATTTATATTAAAAATATATAATGTAATTTAAAAAATAAAACTATGATTACATTTAAAAATTATCATTTAAAAAACCTTCGAAATTCACTGTGTTGAGGAAATTAAAATATCATAAGGCCTATGTGTCCCCGTGTGTTCCCCGTCACTCATGTGCACATGCATGTATCCTATGCATTTCCCCTCCATGGCCTGTCTATCATGATGCTTATGCTATAACGTGGCCTGTCATCATCAAGTCTCCCATGAGAGAAACGACAAATCTGCACTGAGGCCTACACGTTTTGCATCATGTTTTCCCGCATTTTCATGAAAGCCCATTTTTGTGGCTCAGCCAGAGCCGAAAAGAGGTTTCAGGCCTCAGAACGCTGAAAGCTGCAGCTGCGTATCCTTGGCCTTGCACACTTGGGCCTCAGCCAAAGGGGACCTGTCCGAGGTGCCGAGACAGTATTGAGCACGGTTATCTGCTTACTCCTACTGAAACCACATTCCTGCCTGGAGAAGAAGGAATAAACACGACCCGTCTGCAAAGGAGAAAAGCCTAGCCTTTCTGTCTCTTTTCATGTGATTACAAAGCTCACGTCAGTGAAAAGCCCATAGCCCCCATGTAAGGCCCACGCAGTAAATGAAGAAATAGATGCCACATTGGCTCTTGGTGATGGGCAACCTATGTCACAAATCAGTCCCTGCCCCAGACTTTAGATATCAGATAATACAAGATGTGCTGGTCGTCCTGACACTGAAGGCCTCACTTCCAGACTCCCCGGTTGCACAGCAACCCTTCCCCACGTCAGTTACACGTCATGCTCGAGTTGAGCACAAGTAAGGCAAAGTTCCAGTAAAGTTCCAGCTGATCACGCAACCCCCTCCAGGCATCCACCCACCTATGACACTCACCTATTATCATCAAGTGGACGCCCACCTTCACGCCTACTTACACACCCACATGCTCTTATCTCATTCTCTCTTGCTCCGCCTGAAGCACTCCTGCTTACGTATATTATTACAATGTATATATACTGTACTCTGTGAATAAAGTTTGAGAATATTCTGAGAAGACCCTTCCTGATCCCTCGTGGTGATGGAACTATTCTCCCTATAACTCGAGTTATTGGAATAAAGCCCTTTTGAACCTGATACCACAGACTCAGCCTCTTGCTTTATGCATGATCATATTGATATTATAGAAATTCTGAGCGCGTAATTCTTTATTTACGACATTAATGGCGCCCGAATAGGGACAAATCTCCTTCCCCATGCGCCGGAGATGAAGGTCCAGTTTTGCCCCCTTCCACAGTCGTGACGGACTTCAAGTGTACACGCCGCGGGTTTTCCCGCCAACTCCCTCAGGCCAACGAAGGAGACGGACTGCGACCAGGCATCCATACGAGGCGGTGAGGATTGCGGATTGTCCCGACCCAGAGCCCACCCTGCGAGAGAGCTGTGTCCGAGGTTTCTAGAGATCCACCTAAGATACACCATTCCCTGCGCAGCGTCAAGTGTCCGAGGCCTTCAAGTTCAAGTTCAAGTTCTGCTTCCCGGTGAGTTTTTCATGGGGGTTGCAATAAAGACGGGTTCATTTAATGAACACGGTAAAGACGTGTCTCACTTGTGAGACCGGTATGTTCAAGAGCATGCATCAAGAATTAAAGAATTCAAGAATTAAAGTCCAAGTTTTCAGGTGCACCGATATAACTGTATGAATGTTATTGTCTTAGCCAGGTTCAGTTAGGTTTGAATGTGTCAGTTTTTTATGTAAGTTTGTTTCATTGTGATTTTTGGTTTTTTTGTTCATTGTGATTTTTGTTTTCGGTTACATTCCAACATGCCGTTATTTTCAAAACTGCGTAAGATATGTACCAGAAAAGGTGTACTAGAGGAACCAGTTAACATTCCGCCTAGAGACACACCTGGCCATTTCATGTACTGTAAGCATGGTTTAGATGCCGTGATGTTTTTAGAGCTATGGGTAGATTACACGAAGGATTTAGAGACAAAGTATAAATGGCCCATCACGGGAACGTGGGATGCGGAATGCATTATGAAGGTAGAGGAAGAGATATGGAAGAGAAAATCTAGACCTGCTCAGAAGGATGCCATTGAGTTATGGCGCAAGGAGTCACATAGAAGAACAGAGAAAGAGTTCCACAAAGCAGAGAGAAGTAGACAGGAGTCCGAAAAAGCCAAAGAAGAGAAATTACAGGAGGAAGGGGAACGGGTAAAAAGAGAACAGACTGAAAAAAAAAGAAATACTGTCGTTGCTGGTATTTACCCCGTCCTTTCAGAGGAACTAGCAAAAGTGGCCCCAGTAGAGAGACCCATTAGAGTGCCACCGCAAGTACCCCGAAAAATAAAACAAACAGCATCCGAAACGTTCATTAACACCTACCTAGAGGAATCCCCACCAGCATACATGGACGGATTTTTCCCTGCACCCCCAACGCAAGAACAGCTCCAGGAGCTCGAGGACGGCGGGGAGGGAGGATCCGGGGCAACATCAGGAGGGGGGCCGACAGTAAAAGTAGACATCTCCGAATGTATATATGACCCAGATCCAGGAAAGGGCAGAATGCTCGTGTTTTCACTACGGCTTAGACGAGCAGTCGCAGATTTGGAAAAATTACCAGATATGGATAAACATCTAAAGAAAATGTACACATTCATAAGAACAGGGGAAGGTTCTGAGTGCATAGCAGAAGCTGTACAAAATAGAAAGGTAATTATTAAGAACTATATCCTTCGCTTCCTAATTAATTGTCTGATCAGGGAAAAAGACGAAGGTGACGGGGACGTAGACCGTTGTTATATTGGTTGGAGTGATCGCATAGATGCCGGTCAGCATGATAAATCAGGCCAGACAGACAACATGTTGACCAAAATCCGAAAGGCAATAATAGCGTCACACGAAGGAGGCCCGAACGAAAAGGCTGAGTTATCATCTGATGACGAAGCAGGGGACAAAGACAGAATACATTATGTGGGCCATGCCCGGCGATTCGAAAGGCCCAAGGGCCTCAATCACCGTAAACAGGGAACGGCTATAAAAGAAAGATATTCCCTTGAAAGTTTGTTCCAAATCACCGAAAAAGCGGTGAATAAATGGTTAGGTAACGATCAGCCCCTCACCCCGACCGAAAATGAATTAGCACGGTCAGCCACCCTGTGGGTATCCCAATATGATATATATAATAATGATATCGTAGCACAAACGTTCTTGAGCCTCCCACCAAACGAACAGCGCATAGCTGGTGTTTACATGGTCCAACATTTGATCACGTTATATGAGAGTCAATATTCTGGTCCTGGTCTATTGTATAAGTTGCTGGACGACATAATACTAGACAGGTGGATGAACATGGGTACTGAATTGATTAATGTCATCCTGGATCAGCGACACAAGTATATAGTATACGTGACTAGGTCCATGCTTCCCGCTCCACCACAGGTTAAGGGACAGTCATACGACAAGCTGAACCCCCTACGAGAGGTTCATCCTGTAAAGGATGCAAACAATGAACTGCAACGGGTGTATGTCTACACCCCCTTGTCAAAATTAGAGATACTGGAAATGAAAAAAATGTTACCATCCCATGATAAAGACCCGGGGGGTTTTCACCGAGAACTAAAAGACATTCTTCGCTTAGGAGAATATACATATGCTGACATTCTAAAGTTATTAAAAGTACTATTGCCTGCTGGTATTTACGAGAAGCTGAAAGGACAGGACTGGGAGGTGGGAGAGAAAAAGCTCAGCTGGGATCTGTTGGAAAGAGAGGAAGAGGGAAGAGGCCCGGGGGTTGGTCTGGGTCCCCGAGCTAAAGACCTACCTGAACTCCTTGTACAAGTTTTGCCCAGATTATTAATTACAAAGAAAGAAGACTGGGATGCTATTTCAGCCTGTAAACAGAAACCAGACGAGGACACTAGCGATTTTTACTCTAGGTTTGAGAAGTGTTTCACTATCAATAGTGGTCTTAAGCCCGGTAGCGATTCATATCCCCATCTTTTCGTGAGCAAACTAGTAGAAAATTCCCTACCAGAGGTGAAGTATAGGGTACTGAAGGTTGAGAGTACTTGGCAAGCAAACAGCCCTTCCCAAATGTTACAGATGTTACATTACCACCAGAACAGAATTAGAGAAGAACACGACCAGGAAAAGAGACGCATGAAAGACACAAAGATGAAGATGCTGGTGGCCCAATCGACACCGGCAAACACAAACACGAACAAGAATAGCACGAAACAAAGTAATGGGACCTGTAATTATTGCAAGAAGCCAGGCCACTTCGTAAATGAATGTGCAGTCCTGAAACACAATATAGCTATAGGTAAAACAAAGCCACGTCCTTATCCTCCCAAAGAAAATAACACATATCAGACATCAGATACGTTTCCACCGCCGCCGCCGCCTGTCCATGCACCTGCACCAGCCCACGCCACAACACAAATGTATGAGCACGCTCAGACTAACTATCCAGAATACCAAGCATATTCATGAAACAGCCCAGAGAGGGAATTCGACTTGCCCCTTATTCCAGTTCCTGTGGACCAAGCGGGTCCCTATGTGCATGCACGTTTACTAGGACAAAATAAAAAGTTTTTGATTGACACTGGGGCGAGTAGAACTACCATCAGTCATTCCGAGGTTCCAGGGGCACCCCTCTCGGGCTCAAAGAGTATATCCCTGGGCTTTTCAGGAAAGCCTATTATCAATGAGGTTTCAGAACCAGTCTCTTTAGGAGTTGGTCCACTAATACATACAACAGACTTACTGCTTACTAAATCATGTCCAGAAAACGTACTTGGCATTAAAACGTTAAAGGAACTGGGGGCAATTATCTGTTGCTCGCCAGAAGGAGTGCGACTGTATTTACGTGATTTCAAGGGCCATTTTGTAATGAAAGATATTGACATCAGGCTTCAAAATGTACCACAGCACCTATGGGCACAAGGCCCGACTGACGTAGGTTTCATGAACATTACACCATACCAGGTCACCCTCAAGGAAGGAGTGGTGCTGCCACGGATTAGACAATACAAAATTCCACCTGAGGCTGAAGTAGGGTTGCTGAAAATAATCGATGAACTCATCACACAAGGGGTGGTGATAGAGACAGATTCAAACATATGCAATTCACCTGTTCTTCCTATTCTTAAAAGAACTGATCCCAATACATCACCTGTCTATAGATTAATTGTGGACCTGCGAGAATTAAACAAATGTGTGGTGCCACAGTACCCTGTGGTCCCGGACATTTCTTCATTATTGACTGCCATTGATGCGAAGGCTACGTTCTTTACAGTTATCGATCTGAAGAACGCATTTTTCAGTATCCCAATACATCCGGACAGCCAATATCTTTTCGGTTTCAGTTTAAAAGGCCGCAGCTTCAGATTCACAAGAGCACCACAGGGCTTCACGGAAAGTCCTAGCATCTACAGTCAGGCACTCAAAAGACAACTAGACAGTATTCATATGCCTACCACTACAGCACTGATACAGTATGTAGATGACATTCTCATCACTGCACGATCGGAAACTGACTGTGAAAATGCATCACTCACTGTTTTACACTTCCTAGCTGACAAGGGGCACAAAGTGTCCCCTTCGAAGTTACAATTCTGTGAACAGCAAGTGGCGTACCTTGGGCACTTGCTATCCAAGGAGGGTAGGCGACTGACACCAGAACGTGTTCAATTGATTTCTGGCCTTTCACGGCCCAAGACACAAAAGGAGGTACGTGCATTCATTGGCCTCACTTCATATTGCAGGCAGTGGATTCCCCAGTATGCTTACATAGCCAAGCCCCTAATACAGTTGACGACACAGGAGGTAGCTTCTACTAAAGTCCTCCCTTGGACACAAGAACACACTGTGGCATTTGAAGAATTAAAAAGAGCTTTATGTCAAGCACCAGTTTTAGCAATCCCTGACTACAACAAATCTTTTATGCTTTTTGTGACAGAGCGGGATGGAACAGCACTATCTGTCCTCACACAAGAACATGCAGGAAAACACAAGCCCTGTGCTTATTTTTCTAGTACATTGGACCCGGTAGCACAGGCTTTGCCTGCGTGCCTAAAATCTGTTGCAGCAACAGCCTTAGCCATAAGACAAAGTGACTCAATAGTGCTGGGCCACCCCCTGACAGTACAAGTACCACACGCAGTAGAGGTTCTCTTGAACCGAACACAAACCCAACACCTGACTGTAGCGAGACTGACAGGTTATGAGCTGACGTTATTTCAACCACACACATAGAAATCAGACGATGCAACATACTAAATCCTGCTACTCTTTTGCCCTCCAGTACAGAAAACGTTTCCCCACATGACTGTGTTGAAGTGATACATACCGTGACTAAACCAAGACAAGACTTGACAGATGTTGCACTCCCAGACCCTGACCTAACACTCTATGTTGACGGCTCATGTATGAGGACGGGGGCGGGAGAATTAGTGGCAGCGTATGCAGTGACCACTGCTACTGAAATCATAGAGACTAAAAGAATAGACATACTGTCAGCACAAGCAGCAGAGCTCATCGCTCTGACACAAGCGTGCATAAGAGCTAAGCACCTTGAGAGTAAACATTTACACCGACTCACAATACGCATATGAGGTAGTTCATGATTCGGAGTACTGTGGAAAGAAAGAGGTTTCCTGACCTCTCACGGGGCCAAGATACAGCATGGCCCCCTTATACAAGCCCTTCTGGAAGCGATACATTTACCGACAGCCATAGCTATCCTGAAATGAAAAGCACATACTAAAGCCACAGATACCATTTCTCAAGGCAATGATCTGGCAGACTGAACAGCTAAACAGACAGCTCAGACCCCACTACACATGACAAAATCACAGATACCATCAATGACCAAAGCCATGACAGTCAGGGATCCTTCCAAGGATGTACAAGACATACAGACACATGCTACTCTAGACGAATTAAAGAAATGGTCGGAACAAGGAGGGGTACTGACTGATCAGGGTTGGATGACTAAGGGCAAAGAAACATGGTTTCTTCCTGATTCGATGGTACAAGTGATCATAAATACCGCACATAGTCCTGCACACCTAGGAGAGAAAGCAATGCTAGACAGCTTGCAGAATATATGGTTCAACAAGCACCTGCGTGCAGCAGCGAAACAAAAGGTCAGAACATGTATGATCTGTTGCCAATTCAATCCAGGTAAAGGCATTCCAATGGAACAAGGTGGATTCCATCCACCTGACCACCCTTTTGAAGTCCTCCAGATGGATTATATCCAAATGGACAGATGTAGAGGTTACAAATATGTCCTGGTAGTAGTATGTTCACTATCAAGATGGACAGAGGCCTATCCAGTTCCTGATTATACTGCTGTAACTACCGCCAGACAATTGGTGCGAGAGTTCTTCCCACGTTATGGATTACCGCGTGTCGTATATTCCGACAACGGTCAGCCTTTCTCCTCTGAACTCATGAAACAAGTGTCCCTTCTGTTAGGGTATACCTGGAAGTTCCATTGTGTACGACATCCTGAGGCAGCAGGCCTTGTAGAAAGACACAATCAGACCTTAAAGATAAAACTAGCAAAGATTTGCGCAGACAAAGGTGTAGATTGGATGGTAGCCCTGCCGGTTGCCCTCTTTTACATGCGAATGGTAGCCCATTCTAGAACAGGCTTATCTCCCTATGAAGTGGTCTTTGGTAGACCACCGAGTATGTGGGGCACTCCAATGCCTAAAAAGATCACTGATGTTGATAGTAACATGCTGACAGATTACCTGGCTTCCTTGATGTCTGCACTACTCTCTTGTCGTTCGCAGGTTGCTGCCGCCTTCCCTGACAACACCCAGGTCAAGGAACATTCCCTCGCTCTTGGGGATTATGTTTTAATAAGGAACTTTGATAGAACGAGCCCTCTTGAGCCGAGGTGGAAGACGCCCAAGTTGGTATTATTAACCACGAGGACCGCTGTTAAAGTCGAAGGACGGAAAGGATGGGTTCATCTTCATCATTGTAAACGCTACTTCGGGAATAACGATTCTTTTAAAAAGGACACAAACTTTTCAGACTTTGAGCGCCCTTTACTAGAGGAGACACCCCAGCAGGAGTACAAAGCTAAACTTAGATCTAAAAAGTCAGAACCCGTTTGATCAATTAAGTCCACTAGGTGGTGAAGCGGTTGAACATGTATTCTGGCTTGCATAAGATCTCGAACAATCATAATGAGAAAAAGAGCAAGATGAAAAGCAAATACTGTAAAATATTACGTGGTAGAAGTATAGTGACTTTGATTTTTCTATCTCTTCTGTGTATCACGATAATATGTATCAGCTTAATACTACATGCTATTTTTCCTCCTATTGCTTCACTCTTACACTCTTCCACTAATGATACTATAATGCACACATTTAGTGATCTGCCATCCCATGAGCTATCGTATCGACTTGCCTTACGCAACAATACCTTTATTCAGATGCTGCACCATTCACATCAGACTAGCAATGCTACAGACTGCTGGGTCTGTGGCCGACTTCCCCCGTATCAGAAGGTGAAGGGAGTGTTGCCTCTTTTCCCTTTTCCATTCTCCCATAATGGTTCTTGCAGAGCATGGTTTGCCTTAATGACATCCATCAACGGTGATGCCAAAGAATGTCAAGACAAGGAGTGTAGAGGCGACTGGGTATGGGGTAACTTGAATAAAGTCATGAATAAAGCATGTTTCCCAGATGAAGAAGGTCTTCCCCAAAGGAAAGGTACAGATCTAGAAAATGAAGAGTATCTGCAAGGAAATGCGACCCTCGACTTTATAGTGTTGAATGTCAAGCCCATACACAATTTAGGTCCATCCTCAATTACAGTCCTGCCAGTAAAAGGGAACTTGTGTGTCAGAAAAGAAGGTTCAGTACATTTGGGGCACAGCGAGTGTAATACTATAATAGTGTTTAAAGACAAAGGAAAGTCCTATTTCAGAGCATCACGACACACCTATTTTATTTGTGGCCAGACAGCCTATGTGCAACTGCCCTTAGACTGGGGTGGGACGTGCTACATATCATTTCTTTTACCACCCGTTTTCTTGGCCCCATCGAACTATCATCAAAATTTCCAACTAGCACTTATCAGACACAGACGAAGGCTCGATGCCTCTGGCATTGACCAGACTGAAACAGCTTGGGAGCAATATACAGATTTCAACAAAGGATTCTTTTTCTTCATAGGTCCCGTCCAGAATAGTAAACTTATCCGCAGGCTAACAAGGATTCTAGAAACAGTTGCTAATGAGACTGCATCAGCCCTGGGGAACCTGACCCAGGAACAGTCTGCTATGAGAATGGTCGTTCTTCAGAATCGTCTTGTTCTTGACGTCATCCTGGCGGATAGGGGCGGGGCCTGTAGGGTCATCGGTTCCAGCTGTTGCGTTTTCATTCCTAATAACGCACCGTCTGTATACAAAGCAATAACAAGACTCCACAAGATTGCCCAAAGCATACACCAAGACCCAGGCACGTGGACTTGGTCCAGTTGGCTCTGGGGAATAGTATCGGCATGGGGATGGAAAGTGTTGGCCGTCTGTGGGTTAATACTACTGATGATATTCAGTTGTTGCCTATGTCTGCAGTGTGGCCCGGCCATTTGCGGCCTGTGTGCTACTGCATGTGTTCCACATCCCCATTTACAAAGCATTGAAAATGGTAAAATAATGCTGCAAGAACAGATTGACTGTATCATGAGAATAGATGTGACATGAAGGGTCCACTAGGGGACAAGGAGGGAATGAGGAAATTAAAATATCATAAGGCCTATGTGTCCCCGTGTGTTCCCCGTCACTCATGTGCACATGCATGTATCCTATGCATTTGCCCTCCATGGCCTGTCTATCATGATGCTTATGCTATAACGTGGCCTGTCATCATCCAGTCTCCCATGAGAGAAACGGCAAATCTGCACTGAGGCCTACACGTTTTGCATCATGTTTTCCCGCATTTTCATGAAAGCCCATTTTTGTGGCTCAGCCAGAGCCGAAAAGAGGTTTCAGGCCTCAGAACGCTGAAAGCTGCAGCTGCGTATCCTTGGCCTTGCACACTTGGGCCTCAGCCAAAGGGGCCCTGTCCGAGGTGCCGAGACAGTATTGAGCACGGATATCTGCTTACTCCTACTGAAACCACATTCCTGCCTGGAGAAGGAGGAATAAACACGACCCGTCTGCAAAGGAGAAAAGCCTAGCCTTTCTGTCTCTTTTCATGTGATTACAAAGCTCACGTCAGTGAAAAGCCCATAGCCCCCATGTAAGGCCCACACAGTAAATGAAGAAATAGATGCCACATTGGCTCTTGGTGATGGGCAACCTATGTCACAAATCAGTCCCTGCCCCAGACTTTAGATATCAGATAATACAAGATGTGCTGGTCGTCCTGACACTGAAGGCCTCACTTCCAGACTCCCCGGTTGCACAGCAACCCTTCCCCACGTCAGTTACACGTCATGCTCGAGTTGAGCACAAGTAAGGCAAAGTTCCAGTAAAGTTCCAGCTGATCACGCAACCCCCTCCAGGCATCCACCCACCTATGACACTCACCTATTATCATCAAGTGGACGCCCACCTTCACGCCTACTTACACACCCACATGCTCTTATCTCATTGTCTCTTGCTCCGCCTGAAGCACTCCTGCTTACGTATATTATTACAATGTATATATACTGTACTCTGTGAATAAAGTTTGAGAATATTCTGAGAAGACCCTTCCTGATCCCTCGTGGTGATGGAACTATTCTCCCTATAACTCGAGTTATTGGAATAAAGCCCTTTTGAACCTGATACCACAGACTCAGCCTCTTGCTTTATGCATGATCATATTGAGATTATAGAAATTCTGAGCGCGTAATTCTTTATTTACGACAGTGTGTATGATGAGGTGTATGATTGTCACGTGGATGATGTCATCAGTGATGTCATCAGTGATGTCATTTGAGATGTCATCAGTGATGTCATCAGTGATGGCACTGACCATGTCATGAATGACGTAATATGTGACATCATCAGCAGTGGATTGCGGGCGCGCAAGTTATAGTGTGTACAACTAACTATTTCGGAGGAATTTCAATGGTTTTGTTCGAGTGAAATGTCCAGCTAACTATAACACCCCTAAAACCTATTGTTTTTTCAGTGAATTTCTAAGCTTTTTAAATGCTAATTCCTAACTATATCAGGCCTGAAACCTATGGTTTTTTCAGTGAATATATATATATATATATATATATTGAAAGAAGGATAGCCGAGCCCGGTTTCAAAGCAATTCACGCCCTTTAATTCCACTCTGCCACTCGAGTCCTTACCCGTTTCAGCTTAATATAGCCTTGATCACAGGTAGGAATCATTACAATGAATTATGCTAGTGCTCAATTAACATGTCATGTGACTTTCATACTGGCACTCCAAGTCCCAAAATGCATCCGTGTTGGTTATGCAAATGTAGGCAGTTTGATATTCTGCTGTATAGCGTTCTTTGGCCTGTGTTGCACTCTTTGAAAGTTGCATCCAGGAATAAAGTGTTGAGTGCACATTTAAATGAATCCCAAAGTGGCAAAAAAATAACTCCGTAAGGGCGAGTTTTTTTTAAGCTGTCCAAGTGAGGTGTGCCCTCACTTTTCTCCCTTTCTCACCTTTGCTGCCAGAAATACCACGGCAGTCCAACTGGTCTGGCGCAGGGTGAGCGGGTCATGCCCGCAAAGGTGTGAGCAACACCGAACAAACTGACTCCATGCTGTTTACTGTATATTACTACAAGGATGCTCAGATTTGAGGCCGCACAACACTGGCAGGTTGTTCACAAAACATTTATTGAAACATTGCAACTTTCTATCCCGACATCAAGTCCCATGGCCTTACGCGGTTCGAAGCATTTGTGCTTCTCATCAGAGGACCGCACAGGAAACCAAAGTTCGTCGCTGCTGCATCTTCCTCGCTTGCTTTCAGTAAGTTGACTGGCCTCAGGTATGCCTTCTTTAAGTAGAGTTCATATTCCTCAATGCATGCTGGATCATGTAGTATTTTCGGCTTAATTTTCTACCCTCCAGTGGGTTTCGATTCCTGCACATTATTTTGGGACACATTTAACGCCTTCTATTAGGCTCCCAGATGAAACTTTGCACTGTTGAATCTGTAGCCTGTTCGTGCCACATCAAAGAGGTTTGTTACCTCTTTGATGTGACAGATTTCCATCCCGACATCAAGTCCCATGGCCTCACACGTTTCGAAGTAGAGAGGTAATGAACCTCTTTGATGTGGCATGAACAGAAAAAAACTTCCCACAAAAAATAATAGATTTCGAGCAAGCAATGATCCAGGCAATTTTAAAAATAAATCCACATTCAGCAATACAAGGATGCTATTATAATGTTTACCAAAATATATGGAATTATCTCCAAAAACCAACACTAAGCATCGAATATGCAACCAACAACAACTTTGCTTACCAAATTAAAAACCTAATAGCCCTGGCCTATGTACCAGCAAGTACAAACCACTATAATTTACTGATCGAAAGTCCATTTTACCAAACCAAGGAAAATGAAAAAAATACTATTCCAACTCCAAACTAACTAAACTCAGGGAAAGTGCCGGAAAATTCTATACATCATTAATAGCATTTTTTTAAAATTGTAATTCATTTTGGAGAGTTTTTAAAAATTTCAAAAATAAATTACATATTTTCATTCAAAAGTAAATTTGTTTCTAAATGTAAAAAAAGATGTAATACCCGAAAATTTAATATTTTCTAATTTTTCTAATTTCTTAATTTAAAAAATATCCTTTTTTAAACAAATAAAAGTAATCATATTTTATACATGCAAATGAAAAAAATCTGAATTTTTAAAAAACAAAATATCAACATCTCAAAACAAAAGGCAATACAAATAAATGTAATGAAAAAAAAGAGGTTTGTTTATTTATAAAATGTATTAAAAATGTAAATGAATAAATTAAACCTTTTTAATATATTACTTCTAAGAAATATATTTTAAATTACTCACCACCCTTATCCCCTATTAAGATCCTGCTCCTAAGAATATAAATCGAAATGTAAAAAAAAGATTACTTTTAACAAATATATATATATATATATATATTTTTTTTTAAGTTTCTTTTTATTAAGCATCAAGCAGAACAGCAATACGGACATTAGTTCATTCCAGGGGCGCCCAGGCTCCGAGGTTGCAAAACAGTCAGCTAGGGTGAGTTCAGCTTCGTACAGCCCCAGTTCATACCACACCCCCGAACAAAGTGATCGATGCTGATTGTAAGAGAACATAACCCTGAGGAGGTTCTTCAATCTAGAACCCGTCCTCCAAACCTCCTCATTCCCTCCCCCCAAAATAACGCCCCCTCCTGTTCCGGTGGTGGTAAGCTTATATAACAAGAAACCTAAAGGATAGCATCATTGTCTCAGCGTGATGTGAGTAGCACAGGACCCCCACATTTGTGTACTAAGGGGCGCGTTATCACAACCAGACCCGAGGACCACCTATATTTGGAAAAGGTGCATAGCCCGCACCGAAGGAGTACAGACTGCAGAGGTTAGTCCCCGGGACAGAAAAGCGACCAACGGCCCCCAGCTGAGTTCGAACCCTTTATAATTATCCCTAAAGATGTCTGCCAAGCGTTCCAAGGAAAGGCAGGCAGGCTGGGTTCCGGCCACAGCATAGTACAGAACTAGTTATGGCCACGGTCACCGATGAACTGAGATTAAGAGCCGACAAGAAACAACCATGCGCTCTGATTCTATTAGACCTGTCGGCAGCATTTGATACGGTCAGCCATACCATCCTGCTGGACCGTATCGCCAAGCTGGGGATAACAGGGCAGGCGCTCAAGTGGCTTGAATCCTTCCTGTCAGGGCGTACTCAGAGGGTTCAGATGGGGGACCAGTTGTCTAGGATTAATGAAGTGACATGGGGTGTACCCCAGGGGTCCGCTCTCTCCCCCCTACTCTTCAACATTTACCTGCATTCGCTGATGGAGGAGCTCTCGCGTAGGAGTTGTGAAATCTTTAACTACGCAGACGATACTCAGTTACTGGTGCAGCTAGACAAAACTAAGGAGGTCCAGGAATCTGTGAGGAACGTGCTCAGATTCACGGTCAATTGGATGACGGACAACCTTTTGAAAGTGAATGCTGAGAAAACGGAGGTGCTGGTGCTCACCAACCAGGCTAATCCCTGGGGTGATCTATACTGGCCCCCGGAATTAGGAAGAACCCCCTCTCCCGGTTTAGTGGTAAAAAGTCTAGGCCTTAAAATGGATGCAGACCTCACCATGGCCCCTCAAGTCTTGGCGGTGGTGGGCTCCTGCACGGCTGTGATGAGGCAACTACGCAAGCTGACTTCCATTCTTTCAGCCTCCACCCTACAAACCATCGTCTCTGCCACAGTCATCTCAACGCTAGACTACGGCAACGCTCTGTATCTGGGTTTACCACAGAAGTTGCTGAGGAAGTTGCAGGTCTTACAGAACGATGCAGCCAGGTTGATTTTTTCTCTACAGAGAAACGCCCATGCAACCCCACTCCTCTGGAAGCTGCATTGGCTGCCTGTGAAGTTCAAAATTCAATTTAAATGTCTTTGTGTGGCTGTAGGAGAGTAGGGTCTGCTATCCTATGGTCACCCCACATTTTTGCTTTTTGCTTCACTGGTTTTTGACATATTGAGGCTGTGGGCCTGCCAATCAGACCCCCAGCCTGCTGTTCTCTCTACTAAATTAAAACTATGCACCCTAGGTGCATAACCAATTGGAAGTGGATCACCCTGTCAGCCCCTGTACCAGTGTACACTAGGTACCCAGGGCATTGGTGTACCCAAGGCCTGCCAGGGGCTGAAGCATGTATTATGCCACCCCAGGCTTGGCCTAACAATTTGACACAACTGGCTGATCACTCAGCTGGGGTAAGTTGGTGTAATCACCTCTTACTTAGGTGTAGTATACCTATACCTAACCTTAAATGGGACACCTGGTAACCTATAAGTCACTCCTATGGCAGGCCTTAACAATCCTGAAGGCAGAGTGCGTGGTTCCATGTGAGATGGTGCTCTGGCATGAGCTGAGCCTGTCTGCAGTGGTCGGAACAACTTCCTTCTACTGTTTCCAGATATCGTCATACCATATACTCTTAAGTGCATTATGAACCTCGCGGTTAAATGTTATCTTTGGTTTGGCTTTATCAAAACATGTCGAGTAAGGTGTCATACGAATTGGAATACTAACCCCTCGCCAGTTCTGGCGACGGGGTTAGCATTCCACCCTTCTAGAGGGACACGACATGTACAGTACCTGAAACCCGGGTAAAATCAGACATAGCCTCAGCTCCACAAAATGGATGCTGCCACCACAGACACAAGTCTGCCCTCCTGCTGCTGGGAGTCCTTCCAGCTTGGGAGGTGTGGACAAAGGGTTTCCTGCCAGGGGAGGTGCGTGCACCACCCCAGACAGGATTTTGTGTATTGGTCAGGTAGGGCTTGAAAGAAACCAGACATGCCTGTGGCTCACAAGGAGCCTCGGTGCATATGCCAGTTCAAACCGGTCCTGGGGCACACCAGTCCCGGGCCTGGGGCGAGCTGGACAAAGGATTGGGGGTGTAACCACCCCCCTTCCTGGTCCCACCCATAGGGAGGGACCTAGCAGGTAGTCCGGCCCCTAGAATCCGCTTAAAGGTAGGAGCTGTGTCCTAAGACTTCAGACATCCTGGAATCAACTTAACACTAAGAAGAAGACGGGAACTTCGACGCTCTGTAGCACAGAGGACTGAAGCCAATCTCCCCTGTGGTCAGGGAGTGACCACCTTGCTAACGCAAGCACCATCCAGCGAATCAACGTCTGCTTTGCCGCCGCCTCCCGCCGGAGCCCGAGCCCAGAGACTGACAAGACCTGGACCTCCAGACCTCTCACCGCCCGATCCACAGTCCCTGAAAAGAGGAGACCCGTGGAGGCACCGAGACACGTGGAGCCAGCCATCTTGGAACAACTACGACAAGCTGACAAGTGCAACAACCGAGGCTCCCTCCAAGTTGTGCTTTGGGATCTGAGAAGCCCAACACCCGAGCAGCATCTGCACCAAAGGTGAGCCCTCCAGCATCTCCACGATCTGCGTGGGGCCCTTCTGCATTTTGCCACTCGACGCGCCTAACCGGTTGCTGGCCCGCTGGCTAGTAGCCATCTTGGCGAAGAACTTCAAGAAATACACCGCTGGTCTGGTTGCTCCAGACTGGCCCTTACTCCCCTCCAAAGGAGCAGTCCTTCTGACCTAGCTGGTCAGAACCATCAGCTTATTTCACCTCCTACAACAATTGCTTTTGCCAAGGCTTGTTTGCATCGATCAAGTCGCCGACACCGCCGACAGCGAGAGCCTGCGTGGGACAGCTCGTGAACCGACTCCTGGACGTCGTCGACCTCCAGGGACCACGTGGCTGCAGAGACAAGCTACACCTTTCTTCCTGTTTGCACCCGACATTGCCTGGTACCCACCTGGTGCCACGCCGGTCACTGGCTAGTGACTGTGAACACTGTCCCCTCTGCTTACAGGTCTTCAACATCTCCGATCCACTCTTGGATCCACTGCATCTCTCCCGGACCGACCGCCTGCAGCATCTTTGTCTTCAGGCTCCACGGAACAGATAGAAGAAACCCGACGCACTTCGAGGCCTATGCACCCGCTTCCTGTGGGTGAGGTAAAGCTGGCACACCTGTGCCCAAGTGTAGTATTACATCTCTAGTGCCTGTGTTCCAAATCTTGAGTTCCTAGTCCATCCGGAAGATCCTCTTTGCAGTAACTTTGTACTTTTTACGCACCCATTGAAACCTATGGGAGCACGCGTGTGACTATTTGCTCTGCACACGCCACCCGTGGACCTCCTGGTCACTAACTGAAGTTAGCTCCTTGTAGGCCCAGCGATTCTAGAGGCCCTAGGCCTTTTCCCTTTTCTGTTCGTGGTACTTATACCACTATTTTAGTATATGGTTCGAGTGGCCACCAGGGCCTATCCATATAAAGTGCAACTTCTGTGTATTCTACTGTAATCTTGTTTGACGATTTGTGCTCCTGTGCTCATAAAGAGACTAGGGGTTACTTTGAGAAATAAATACATATATATTTTGAATATATATCTGTGTGGTGTCCTTTCATTGGTATAAAAGGGGGTTACATTTGGTAAAACAGCTGGCTTAACACGCTTCACGAGTTTAGCCTCAAAGACTGCTTAGCCTACGCTACCACTAGGGCAGCTAGTCCGAAAAGGTTGACTTACAACCACACCATAAGGGTTGCTTGGCATGGTACAAGGTGATCACTTTAACTAGTGAGCATCATATACCAGGCCAACTTCTCACATTGGTGAGCAGCGGTTGGATTTGAGCTTGCTGTGTTTTACCATTGTAATCTCTTGGTTACCAATTGAAAGATCACATAGGTACCTGTAGGTACATATAAAACAAGATTAGATATACATAAGTTCTACTGAACTTAGTTGTTGTAGAGCAAAGGGAGTAGCACACCCTGACTACAACTACTAGATAGGTTTAGTAGGTAAACACAAGTGTAGGTAGATTGAAACACATCCACCCACACTTAAGAGCAATGGCCGGGGCAGAGGGGTCCACTGTACCCATCTCTGTTGAGAGTGACCCCCAGAGGGCACCATCCAGCTTTGCTACCTTTAACCAGAATGAGCTCAGGCATTTGGCAACTCTTAGAGGCCTTAAACAGCCCAAGAACCCCACCTCTGCTGAGCTCAGAGAACTCTTGCAAAATGATGAGAATCAGAGAGAACTCAGGAAAGCTTCCCAGTTAGCACCTTTAGGGTCAGGAACAGGAGGCCCCCCTTCTGAAGATGCTACAGAGGTACCCAGTTCCAATAGCCATCCCTTAGATGAGAATCATACTACAGGGGAGGAAAGTGGTGAGGATACAGAAAGTAGTGATGATGAAGGGAGAACTAGCCCAGTGCCAAGTGTTATACTTGGCCCAGCTAAACTAAGGCTATTGGGGATTGACAGTGGGTTTACCCCATTGGATCTCCCCAGTGGACTTAACACAGGGCTTGGGAGGCAAAGGAATCGCTCAGGTGACTCCAATGCTTCCCATGGCTCTAGAGGCTCTCAAGGTCACTCCAGGAAAAGGATGACCACCCCTCAGAGGAGGGAACATGAGGCCAGAATGCAGGAAGCCCAGCTGAGGATCAGGAAGCAGGAGCTAGAAGTAGCCCTGATGGAAGAAAAACTGAACAAGGCTAGGCAACCTAGAGAGAGTGGGTCTATACCCACTGGTGGCAGCATTGTCCCTAAGGACAAAGATAGGGTCTTTGATAATAGGAACCTGTCTAAGGTTGTGCCCCCCTACAAAAGCGGGGATGACATCCACAAATGGATAACTGCTCTTGAGAGAGCCTGCAAAGTACAGCAGGTTCCTGAAGACCAGTGGGCAGCAATCCTCTGGCTCTCCTTTGAAGGAAGAGGCAGAGACAGACTCCTCACTGTTAGAGAAGAGGATGTCAGAAATTACAGAGTCCTGAAGAGTGTTCTGGTAGATGGGTTAGGCTTAACCACTGAACAGTACAGGTTAATGTTCAGAGACACCCAAAAGACACAGACTCAGGACTGGTCTGAATATGTTGAATGTGCCACTAAGGCTTTGGAGGGTTGGTTGCTGGGAAGTAAGGTATCTGATTTTACAGGATTGTATAATTTGATGATGAGAGAACAGATTTTAAATAACTGTCAAAACCAGCAACTGCATCAACACTTGGTTGACTCTGATCTGACCTCTCCCCAAGAATTGGGAAAGAAGGCAGACAAATGGGTCAGAACCAGGGTTAAGCAAAAGAACCAGAACCAGGGCCAAGGGGGTGATCAGAAGAAAACAGACCAAAAGGGTGGAGATCAGAAATCTAAAGACCAGAAGTCTTCAACAGGGCCCCAAACTACTGCTAAGGAGGGTGGGTCCCAACAACAGTCCAAAAAGAAGAAAGAAGGTCAAAAGAAACCCTGGTGCAATCATTGCAAAAATACAACTCACTGGACTAGTGATTGCAAAAAGGGTGGAGCCCCCAACACTGTTGCCCCTAAGGCACCTGCTCCCAGTACTACTGTTAGCAGTGTTGGTCCCCAGACAAAGGGTGTAGTGGGAATCACTATGGGAACTGAAGGAGATTCTGACTTAGACAGAACCCTGACACAGGCAGTCTTGATCTGTGAGGGGGACATTGATTTGTCCCTGACTGTGAGCCCCAGTAACCTGGGCAAGTACAGACAGACTCCTTTAATTAATGACAAAGTGGCTCAAGCCTACAGGGACACATGTGCCAGTGTCACTATGGTGACACCAGGCTTTGTGGACCCTGGACAGTACATACCAGGTGAGAACTACCTGGTGACCAATGCCAGCAATGCCACTACTTCACATAGTGTGGCAGTTGTTAACTTCTCATGGGGAGGGGTAACTGGCCTCAAAAGGGTTGTGGTTAGTGCAGACCTCCCAGTAGAATGTTTGTTGGGCAATGACCTAGAGAGTTCTCTATGGTCAGAAGTGGAGTACAGGACTCATGCAGAGATGTTAGGTATATCATCACATGTCCTTGCTGTGACCAGGTCACAGGCCAAAAAGTGCCTCACTGAACCTCAGGTCTTGGATCCTGGAACAATGGACCAAGCACCTACCAAGAAGAAGAACAGGAGGGTCAAGGCTGTGCCTTCCCCCCTGCCTCAGAGTGATGATCAGTCTTCCCAGGAAGCTGATCTAGAGGACCCTGAAGGAACTGTCCCTGAAGAGCTTGAACCTGATCAGGTTGAGTTTCTGGGGACAGGGGGACCTTCAAGGGCTGACTTGAGGCAGGCTCAGTTATCCTGTCCCTCTCTTGAACCCCTCAGACAGCTGGCTGCTGCTGAGGCTGCTGGGAATGCTCAAGGTACCCATAAAGTGTATTGGGATGAAGGGCTCCTTTATTCAGAGGCTAGAGACCCCAAGCCTGGTGCTACCAGGAGGTTGGTTATACCTCTGCAATTTAGGGGCTTCCTTCTTACCTTGGCCCATGACATTCCTTTAGCAGGACACTTAGGCCAGAACAAGACTTGGGACAGGCTTGTCCCTCACTTTCACTGGCCTCATATGAATGAAGATACAAAGGAGTTTTGTCACTCCTGTGTGACCTGCCAAGCCAGTGGCAAATCAGGTGGCACAACAAAGGCCCCCCTAATACCACTACCTGTGGTGGGGGTCCCCTTTGAAAGAGTGGGAATAGACATAGTGGGTCCCATGGATCCTCCCACTGCATCTGGGCACAGATTTATACTGGTGGTAGTGGATCATGCCACCAGGTATCCAGAGGCAATTCCCCTTAGGACCACTACAGCACCTGTTGTGGCCAGGGCCCTGCTAAGAGTATTCTCCAGAGTGGGGTTTCCTAAGGAGGTAGTATCTGACAGAGGTACCAACTTTATGTCAGGATACTTGACAGCTATGTGGAAGGAATGTGGTGTCAACTACAAGTTCACCACCCCTTATCACCCACAATGCAATGGGCTTGTTGAGAGATTCAACAAGACCCTAAAGGGTATGATCAAAGGATTACCTGAAAAGCTCAGGCGTAGATGGGACATCCTTCTACCCTGCCTTCTGTTTGCTTACAGAGAGGTCCCACAAAAAGGAGTTGGCTACAGCCCCTTTGAATTGTTGTTTGGGCACCCTGTGAGAGGCCCACTGTGTTTGGTGAAGGAAGGATGGGAGTTACCTCTCAAAAAGCCTAAGCTAGACATAGTGGACTATGTACTTGGTCTCCGCTCCAGGATGGCTGAGTATATGGAGAAGGCATCCAAAAACCTTGAGGCAAGCCAGGCCTTACAGAAAGCTTGGCATGACCAAAAGGCTGTCTTGGTTGAGTTTCAGCCAGGACAGAAGGTATGGGTGTTGGAGCCAGTGGCCCCAGCAGCACTCCAAGACAAATGGTCTGGACCCCATACAATCCTGGAAAAGAAGGGAGAGGTCACCTACCTGGTCGACCTAGGAACTCCCAGGAGTCCCCACAGGGTACTCCATGTTAAAAGGCTTAAAGCATATGTTGACAGGGCAGACATGGGCTTGCTCATGGCTACAGATGAGGGACAGGAGGAAGAGAGTGACCCTCTCCCAGACCTGTTGTCTCAGAACCCTGAAGATGGCTCAGTTGAAGGAGTGACCCTTGGAGGCAACCTCACTGCCCATCAGCAGACTGAATGTAGACAGGTTCTACAATCATTTTCACATATGTTTTCCTTGATACCTAGTCAAACTGACTGGTGTACCCATGTGGTGGACACTGGTGACAGTCTGCCTGTAAAGAACAAACTTTACAGACAACCTGACCACGTCAGGGACTGTATAAAGGCTGAGGTACATAAAATGCTGGAATTAGGTGTCATTGAACCCTCAGAGAGCCCCTGGGCTAGCCCAGTGGTTCTGGTCCCCAAACCTCACACCAAAGATGGCAAGAGAGAGATGAGGTTCTGTGTGGATTACAGAGGACTCAATGCTGTCACCAGGACAGATGCACACCCTATTCCAAGGGCAGATGAGCTCATAGACAAACTAGCTTCTGCAAAGTTTTTGAGCACATTTGACTTAACAGCTGGCTATTGGCAAATCAGATTAGCTGAGGAGTCTAAGGCCAAAACAGCATTCTCAACCCCAGGTGGGCACTACCAGTTTGTGGTGATGCCCTTTGGTCTGAAGAATGCACCTGCCACCTTCCAAAGGCTGGTGAACCAAGTCCTTACTGGGTTGGATGACTTTTGCGCAGCATATCTTGATGACATTGCTGTCTTTAGCTCCACCTGGGAGGATCACCTGATCCACCTGAAGAAGGCTCTTGAGGCTCTGCAAAGGGCAGGCCTCACTATCAAGGCTACTAAGTGCCAGATAGGGCAGAGTAAGGTTGTATATTTGGGCCACCTTGTGGGTGGAGGCCAAGTTCAACCACTGGAGAGTAAGATACAATCCATCAAGGACTGGTCCCCTCCAACCACCCAGACTCAAGTTCGAGCTTTCTTGGGCTTGACTGGGTACTACAGGAAGTTTGTTAAGAACTATGGGTCCATTGTGACTCCTCTTAATGATCTGACATCCAAGAAGATGCCCAAAAAGGTTCAGTGGACAGTAAGCTGTCAAAAGGCATTTGATGACCTGAAGGAGGCCATGTGCTCTGCACCTATCCTGAAAAGTCCTGACTACTCCAAAGAGTTTATTGTCCAAACAGATGCTTCTGAGTTGGGTGTGGGAGCTGTGCTGTCACAACTTAATGTAGATGGTCAAGACCAACCCATTGCTTTTATTAGCAGAAGGTTGACCCCCAGAGAGAAGAATTGGTCAGCTATTGAGAGGGAGGCCTTTGCTGTGGTGTGGGCCCTGAAGAAGCTGAGGCCATACTTGTTTGGCACTCACTTCAAGATTCAGACCGACCATAAGCCCCTCTTGTGGCTAAATCAGATGAAGGGTGAAAACCCCAAACTGCTTAGGTGGTCCATTTCCCTACAGGGGATGGACTTTACAGTGGAGCACCGGCCAGGTACTGACCATGGGAATGCAGATGGTCTCTCCAGGTACTTCCACTTAGAACATGAAGACGAGACTGGTCAAGGCTAGTTTAATGTCCCAGCGTTTGGGGGGGGGGTTGTGTAGGAGAGTAGGGTCTGCTATCCTATGGTCACCCCAAATTTTTGCTTTTTGCTTCACTGGTTTTTGACATATTGAGGCTGTGGGCCTGCCAATCAGACCCCCAGCCTGCTGTTCTCTCTACTAAATTAAAACTATGCACCCTAGGTGCATAACCAATTGGAAGTGGATCACCCTGTCAGCCCCTGTACCAGTGTACACTAGGTACCCAGGACATTGGTGTACCCAAGGCCTGCCAGGGGCTGAAGCATGTATTATGCCACCCCAGGCTTGGCCTAACAATTTGACACAACTGGCTGATCACTCAGCTGGGGTAAGTTGGTGTAATCACCTCTTACTTAGGTGTAGTATACCTATACCTAACCTTAAATGGGACACCTGGTAACCTATAAGTCACTCCTATGGCAGGCCTTAACAATCCTGAAGGCAGAGTGCGTGGTTCCATGTGAGATGGTGCTCTGGCATGAGCTGAGCCTGTCTGCAGTGGTCGGAACAACTTCCTTCTACTGTTTCCAGATATCGTCATACCATATACTCTTAAGTGCATTATGAACCTCGCGGTTAAATGCTATCTTTGGTTTGGCTTTATCAAAACATGTCGAGTAAGGTGTCATACGAATTGGAATACTAACCCCTCGCCAGTTCTGGCGACGGGGTTAGCATTCCACCCTTCTAGAGGGACACGACATGTACAGTACCTGAAACCCGGGTAAAATCAGACATAGCCTCAGCTCCACAAAATGGATGCTGCCACCACAGACACAAGTCTGCCCTCCTGCTGCTGGGAGTCCTTCCAGCTTGGGAGGTGTGGACAAAGGGTTTCCTGCCAGGGGAGGTGCGTGCACCACCCCAGACAGGATTTTGTGTATTGGTCAGGTAGGGCTTGAAAGAAACCAGACATGCCTGTGGCTCACAAGGAGCCTCGGTGCATATGCCAGTTCAAACCGGTCCTGGGGCACACCAGTCCCGGGCCTGGGGCGAGCTGGACAAAGGATTGGGGGTGTAACCACCCCCCTTCCTGGTCCCACCCATAGGGAGGGACCTAGCAGGTAGTCCGGCCCCTAGAATCCGCTTAAAGGTAGGAGCTGTGTCCTAAGACTTCAGACATCCTGGAATCAACTTAACACTAAGAAGAAGACGGGAACTTCGACGCTCTGTAGCACAGAGGACTGAAGCCAATCTCCCCTGTGGTCAGGGAGTGACCACCTTGCTAACGCAAGCACCATCCAGCGAATCAACGTCTGCTTTGCCGCCGCCTCCCGCCGGAGCCCGAGCCCAGAGACTGACAAGACCTGGACCTCCAGACCTCTCACCGCCCGATCCACAGTCCCTGAAAAGAGGAGATCCGTGGAGGCACCGAGACATGTGGAGCCAGCCATCTTGGAACGACTACGACAGGCTAACAAGTGCAACAACCGAGGCTCCGTCCAAGTTGTGCTTTGGGATCTGAGAAGCCCAACACCCGAGCAGCATCTGCACCAAAGGTGAGCCCTCCAGCATCTCCACGATCTGCGTGGGGCCCTTCTGCATTTTGCCACTCGATGCGCCTAACCGGTTGCTGGCCCGCTGGCTAGTAGCCATCTTGGCGACGTACTTCAAGAAATACACCGCTGGTCTGGTTGCTCCAGACTGGCCCTTGCTCCCCTCCAAAGGAGCAGTCCTTCTGACCTTGCTGGTCAGAACCATCAGCTTATTTCACCTCCTACAACAATTGCTTTTGCCAAGGCTTGTTTGCATCGATCAAGTCGCCGACACCGCCGACAGCGAGAACCTGCGTGGGACAGCTCGTGAACTGACTCCTGGACGTCGTCGACCTCCAGGGACCACGTGGCTGCAGAGACAAGCTACACCTTTCTTCCTGTTTGCACCCGACATTGCCTGGTACCCACCTGGTGCCACGCCGGTCACTGGCTAGTGACTGTGAACACTGTCCCCTCTGCTTACAGGTCTTCAACATCTCCGATCCACTCTTGGATCCACTGCATCTCTCCCGGACCGACCGCCTGCAGCATCTTTGTCTTCAGGCTCCACGGAACAGATAGAAGAAACCCGACGAACTTCGAGGCCTATGCACCCGCTTCCTGTGGGTGAGGTAAAGCTGGCACACCTGTGCCCAAGTGTAGTATTACATCTCTAGTGCCTGTGTTCCAAATCTTGAGTTCCTAGTCCATCCGGAAGATCCTCTTTGTAGTAACTTTGTACTTTTTACGCACCCATTGAAACCTATGGGAGCACGCGTGTGACTATTTGCTCTGCACACGCCACCCGTGGACCTCCTGGTCACTAACTGAAGTTAGCTCCTTGTAGGCCCAGCGATTCTAGAGGCCCTAGGCCTTTTCCCTTTTCTGTTCGTGGTACTTATACCACTATTTTAGTATATGGTTCGAGTGGCCACCAGGGCCTATCCATATAAAGTGCAACTTCTGTGTATTCTACTGTAATCTTGTTTGACGATTTGTGCTCCTGTGCTCATAAAGAGACTAGGGGTTACTTTGAGAAATAAATACATATATATTTTGAATATATATCTGTGTGGTGTCCTTTCATTGGTATAAAAGGGGGTTACATTTGGTAAAACAGCTGGCTTAACACGCTTCACGAGTTTAGCCTCAAAGACTGCTTAGCCTACGCTACCACTAGGGCAGCTAGTCCGAAAAGGTTGACTTACAACCACACCATAAGGGTTGCTTGGCATGGTACAAGGTGATCACTTTAACTAGTGAGCATCATATACCAGGCCAACTTCTCACAGTGGCCCATAAGGCACTCTGGGGCAAAGCCCCAGAGTACATTAAGCAGCGCCTGAGGAGGTATGTTCCTGGCAGAACTCCGCGCTCAGGTCAAGCCTCCAACCTGATTCAACCCAGATTTAAATTAAAAACTAAAGGAGGTAAGGCCTTTTCGGTGATTCTTCCGCAACTTTGGAATGCGCTACCTGCCAGTCTGAAGGAAGATACACAGCTACTTTCCTTCAGGAAAAAACTCAAGACGCACCTTTTTAAAAAAGCTATATCCTCGGCCTAATTGGAGACAGTAGAGGGCTTCGGGGTGACAGTATGTTGTGTTCTTTCTGTTTAAGCGCTTAGAGACCGATGGTGATAGGCGGTATACAAAAATTTTATAACATAACATAACAGAATCCTCAACCCTTATCCCTTATAAACCCAACATCCTGCTCCTAAATAAAATAAATGTAAATTAAAAAATATATCTTAATTTAAACAAATATATTTTAAATTACTCCCCACCCTCATCCCCTAAAAACCCAACATCCCGCTCCTAAATAAAAGAACAAATAAGTCAAAAATTTATTTTAACATATAAAATAACTAGTATTAACATAAAAAAATATTTTAAACATTATACAAAAAAATAAAAAATAAATAGTTGATATAATTAACAACTATATTTTTTACATCTCTATTTTCAAATTTGATATTTCTTACACAAATTTCGATATTTTTTACAATGATATAACTTACCTCGATATTCTGCTTCTTCAATATTCCTCAATCGGTATCCATTACACTCAATATTTCTACTTCGATATTCTGTCTTTTCACCATCTGGCAATCCCAGTCCCGTTACGCCAGGTTAGGGAAGGCCTTTGAAATATTTGCTGCCCTCTTTGCCTCCGGTAGCCCTAAAATCCTCAAGTTATTTCAGCACTGGCAATTTTCAAGTACTTTAGCTTTGATTGAGTCGACAAGATCAAAGTCTCATGCTCTGTGACAGTACATACTACAGATGCTGTAGCCTCCTCTGCTTCAGTAGCTCTTTGCTGAAGATCCTGCATCAGAGAAGTAAAAGCAGTTGATTTCCCTTCCATCTCCTTTTGGGTCTGCTTCTGTCAAGAATTATCCTCTCCGACCGGATTAAAGTGTTTAGTAGCCACAGAGTGATGAATTTGAATCATCTAAAAAATAGATGAGAGAGATGGTTCAGAGGCTCCTATTCTGGTGTCTGACAGACTGGTACTAATCCTCCCCATATCCTGTATCAGCTGATCTGAACTCGGTGGGACAAATATGCCCTGTGCAGTCATCTCAGCCACAGTCTCCTTGTCCTAGGCTGAATGACCAGGAAGATGTTTCCTTTATCAGCCCGTTGCACTGGATGAGGCAGATGTGTTAGTTACTGCCATTGTATCACTAGTGCCCTTAGTCATAGCTCCCATTATCTTAGATGTAGCCTGATCTCTCCCTGATAATATCCACTTTTTTCTTTTTTGTGGTTTGAATCTGCCACAGTTTACCTGTTTCCTACGTCCCCTTGTGATTTCGCTCCATTGTAGCTACCAGGTGTTGCAGGGATCAGGGATCTTGGTGTCAGAGTCAGAGCTCCTTCAGCTTACACAGCTAGTCCGACTTGCCCCATTTGGTCCCGTTCCATTGTACTTTGGGGGCTCCCACTTGAAGCATCGAGGTTTTGGCCTCAGGTGTTATAATCCTTAATTTACCAATAAAAGGAGTGCCTGAAATCTCCTCTCTAGCTGTTGCCATATAAGTTTGATAATTATCTATGTTGTTTAAGTATGTAATGTCCCAGCATTTCCATAAATCACATTCGCTATCCACACCTCTGAGTTAGAACAAATGTCTTAAGCAGCCCCGTTCCAATGCTGCAACATTTTTACATTGTGTGTTCAAGAGTTGTGCTATTTGTGGGATGTCTGCAACTGGCAATTCTCTGGGATCCGTAGAGCAGATCTGAGTTGAGTGAGGCACCGAGGGAGCGGATGTCCCACAACTGCATCCATTACCTGTATAGCAACTCCTGAAAGTGCAGCAGGCACCTTCCTCACAGAGGACATTGCTGATTGCAAGATTGCAACACTAAATAGCACCGGAGCCTCTACCAATGTGGTTTCTTGGCTGGAGAAAACTTCAACAGAGGGCAGCGGAACTGGGAAAGAGACCTGCTGCTGCTATTCAATCCAGAGGAAGTGCAGCCACTACCTTGTCTGGGAGCTGGAAGTGCACACGTTCTGTGGTCGCCACGCCACAGCATGGGGAGGAGCAATCAGGGCCCACAGGTAGCCCAGGTTCATGCAACCTGCAGAGGAAGAGCTTTGGTAGAGTACAGTGTCTTAGAGTTAGACAGCTGCATATGTTTTTGAGCATTGGGGATGAATTCCCAGGTTAGCCCAAAATATACAAGGAGTACGGGCAGTAGAGATTGGGGGAGGTAGAAGTGCACTTTACAGCACAATAAGCTTGCCACCATCTTTTTCTCCCCCAGTCTCTTAAATCTGTGAATTCAGAACATGGCTAGAAACATCTCACACTTTCGGTAAGTGTGGCAATTGCTAAGCTTGCAGAACTAGCACAAATCAACTGACTTAACCATTGCCCACAGGTAAACTCAAAAAGATTTCTATGTTTATTACATGTACCTCATAATCTTGTGTCTATGATTTGGCATGCCCAGGGAGTTTTAGATAATTGGATAGTGCTGCTTTTTCATTAAGGAAAATAATTCTTGAGCATTTGTGTGTCATAAAAAATGTGATGTAGCTTATCAGGTAACAAGACACTTCTCAGATTGAGAGGATGACCTGTGGAGTGAACAGAGAGAGATCACTCTATATTATGGAATCCTGCCTCATTTTAGAACTGGATACCAAAGTTCCCAAAGGACTGCACCATGACGCAGAATTGGTGGTGCATATTGGCTAAAAAACTGAAGGACCTTCCCTTTGATTTACCTTTGACTCAATTTTAAGATGATTCTAAGCATCTGACTTTCTGTCCCCCTTTCTCTACTCTCCTTAATTTTGATTCCTGTTGTTGTTTTTATGTTTAGATGTATACTGCATTGGTCACTTTGTTATTAGATATGTTTCATCACTTTCATCATTGGCCAACTGTCCCCAACTCCTCATAAGCTTGGACATTAACACCCAGTCATACTGTGGGAACATCGCACATGCTACACTCATTCCAGGACCAAGCATGTTTTTTCCACTGGTATGATTACGCAGCATGTTTGGTGACATATCATCTATCCCCTATCAACTTCTAGACTGCAATAAGGATGCCTCCAATGCACAAAACACTGTGACGGATGTCTTTTTGAACATATAGTCACACATTCAATTTCCAGGGCCTTGTGTCTAGTTAAGACGGCCTTACCTTTTGATCACCCATTAAGGTGTTATATGGACAGTGAAACAGTGTACTTTACTAGATACATTCTGCTGAGCATGTCTAGATTAACTGTATTAATTATAAGTATATGGTTTTGCCAACTGGGGTGAATGAAGGATGGTGTTCTAACTCTTAATAGATGCACTCTAGGAATTGTAGTTCCATTAAGACATTTCAATTGCATATCATTAGGAGAAACATCCTTTTAAACTTATACACCTAGATTAATCTACTGGGGTAGATTGGATTACTGAAGTACATCCCAGGTACCATCATGAATAGATTCAACCATTTAATTCCTAATGAAGAACATTTTGTGTGGCTTTATACTTTGCTTATTTATCCAAACTCCCATGTGATATGTGACCAATATAAGGAACTATTTTCACATTTGATCACAGCTTCCTTTTTGGCCTGATGCATTCTGTGCTGGTGCATTCTAGATATCACAATCATGTTGAATGATGACAAAAAAGATAGCTGCCAATTATTCCTGATGTTGCATACAGCCAAAACCAACATTGGATCAAATTGCTGTAGTTTAATTATGTGGAATTACAGCAAAATGATGCAAGGAGCATAATCCTGCAGTTAGCAATATTTTATTACCACAACATGCACCCAATTATCCATAATAGACTTGATGATGCATTCTGCTCTAAAAACTATAGCGCTAAGTGCCACAGAACATAAACATTAGAAGACAGCAGTCACACTCTTTCGCTGTGACTTTGTGGAAGAAATGTTTCCCCCAAGTAACTCTAAAGTACCAAAACTGCATACTTGTGTAATTTCTGGTATTTTCACATCACAAGATTAATGCAAATTACTGAAATTATAATGAATACTCACATCTGCCATTTTGGTACTTGGGTCCAGAGCGATCTGATTGTCTGGCCACAACTACGAACAAGATATTGCTCTTCCCATTAGAGGATTTGAGGAGTCAGTTCATGTGTCCTGGAAAAGTTATTTTAAAGGGTATAAAGGGGCAGGATAAAGAGACCCGGACCCTAGGTACTAATGAAGACATATATATATATATATATATATATATATATATATATATATATATATATATATATATATATATATATATATATATATATATATATATATATATATATATATATATATATATATATTTACTGTTGTGGGCTGCAGTACTCCTGTGGAACCCAACATATTTCTCGTATGATGTACTGAGATACTCCCGAATAAGCCCCTGTACAATTTTCCTCCCCATGGATCTGCATTACAGTGAGAGCTACACTAAGGAAGCTTGCATAGTACCTCAGCAGCACAGGTCCAGAACGTGTCATGTACTGGGAGAGCGCTGCAGTACCCCCCCCAAAAAAGAGAAGAAATTGTTAGTTGGGCACCAGAGGGTGGTTGGCCACCCATATAGGGTTAAGCCCCAGGGCCCCCACCATACACCTCTTTCATCACTTATGACATGCTTAAACTAAAAAGATAAAGGTACGAGGATGTGGGTCAGGCATTTGCTGAGGAATGGATGCAGAGCCTGGCTGAAGGCCAATATATGATGGTGGCGTAAGTTATAATTAACTCATTAAACTATAACTTGGGCATTTCAGTGTTTTTTTTGCTTCTTAAACATGGCATTTCATCTTATTTCCACACCTAACTATAACATCATTTTAACCTTTGTATTTTTTCAGTGAATTTCTGAGATATATTTAAATTTAAGCTGATTGTATTCTCATACCAAATTATAATTTCATCCTCTTGTAATTTTCCAGCATGCAGTTAAAGAAAAGCATTGCGAACAACAGCCTCTTCACTCTTCCATTCGTGGTAAAATTCTTACCATGAATGGCGCCTGATTACACACATATATATATTCACTGTAAAAATCACAGTTTTCAGAGACGTTATAGTTCGGCTGACATTCCACTCATATAAAAAACTGAGAAATTCAGCCGTTATAGTTAGCCGAGCTACCTATAACTCGTGCCCCTGCAATGCACTGCTGATGATGTCACATATTACATCACTCATGACATGGTCAGCGACATCACTGATGAAATCTCAAATGGCATCACTGATGACATCACTGATGACATCATCCAGTGACTGAGTGTTTCTAAAAAGTTTGGGAATATGTTATATATATATAAATACGCCAAGGTGTATTAAAGAATGAGTGGGTGTATGAGTGTCTGTATGGATGATTTAGTGGGTGTGTGACTGACTGTATGAGTGAGTGATTAAACATGTCTTAGTGAATGTATGGGTGAGTGACTAATCTGTGTGAATGGCTGTATCAGTCTGTCAGTTGGTGCATAAGTGGCTGCATGGGTTGGTGAGTAGCTACATGGGTGTCTATATGGGTTATTGATTAGTTATCTAAGTACTTGTATGGCTGCCTGAGTGTTTGTGTGGGTGGGTGAGGGTGTGTGTGACTCCCTGCATGGATATATGAGTGGGTGAATCCCTGGGTTTATGGGCTCATGAGGGCATCTGTGAGGGACTGTATAGGCCAGTGAGTGTATGTATGGCTGTGTCGTGAGTGAATTGATGTCTTAGTGGTATATGGGTGAGTAACTACATTTGTGAAAGGCAGTATATGTGAGTGTTTGAGTATATAAGTGACTATATGTGTGAGGGAGTGATTGTGAGAGTGGTGTATGGGTGAGTGTGTGGTTGTGTCAGTGACTGTATGGAGAGTAAGGGTTCTATTATAATGTCAGGCCACATGACAGAGGCGATCCTCCCAACATTATCTCCCGCCCGCCTCCCATTTCCCCTGCCACATTATGATGGCGGGGGTACTGCGGCGGATGGGAAGACCCCCCTGCAACATGGCAAGCACCGCGCGGCACGGTGCGGTGCCTGCCATGTTGTGCATGCAAATGCAAAAGCGGCAGCCACAGCATTGTAGCGGGCGGTGCTGTGTGCACTGCCCGCGACCAAATGTTGTGGATGGGGGATGCCACCGCCACTGTGGCGGTGGCATCCTAATTGCTAGTGCACGAGCGCCGCTTCACTAGCGCCTGGTCCCAGCACCACTAGGGTGGCGGGTGGACGAAAGTCTGCCCGGCATTCTAATAGGCCCCTATGTATTTGTTAGTATCTATATGAGTAGTGAGTGTGTGTGTGTTTCTGTATGAGTGAGTAAGTGGCTGTGCGATTGAGTGTTTGGGTGAGTGAGTGAGTGTGTGAGTAGCTCTATGGGTGACTGACGGTACATGAGTGGCTGTATGGGTGCATGAGTGCATATCTCAGTGGCTATGTTAGTGAGTGACTGGGTGAGTGAGTGGATATGTACATACTGCTATTGGTGTATCAATGGTTTCAAGAATGGTAGTCTGAAATTTTGAGTGTGTGTATGATAGGTTGTATTAGGATGTGAGTAGGTGCATCAGAGGTTATGTGGATGCAATCACCAGTGATGTCAAGAGTGATGTAATTTGAGATGTCATGAGTAATGTCATCAGTGTTGACACTGACCATGTCATGAGTGATGTAATATGTGACGTCATCAGCAGCACATTGCAGGGGCTGAATTTCTCTGGTTTTGGACGAGTGATATGTCAGCCTAACTATCACGTCCCTGAAACCTCTGTTTTTTTCTGTGATTTTCCAAGGTGTTTTAAATGCTAATTTCTAAATATAAATGCCCTGACACCTGTTGTTTTTCAGTGAATTTCTAAGGCTTTTTAAATGCAAATTTCTAACTATGCCTACATAGGTAAGACATGTGCACAAAGAGGAAGAAAGGAGCAGAAAGAAGCAAGAAATGTGCAGAAAGAGGCAAGAGAGGTGCAGAAAGAAGAAGAAAGGTGCAGAAAGAAGCAAGAGAAGTTCACAAAGAAGCAAGAGAGGCACAGAAAGAAGCAAGGGAGGTGCAAAAAGAAGCAACAGAAGTGTAGAAAGAGGGAAAAGGGGTACAGAAAGAGGCAAGAGAAGTGCAGAAAGAGGCAACAAAGGTGCAGAAAGAGGCAAAAGAACTGTAGAAAGAGGCAAGAGAGGTGCAGAAAGAGGCAGAACAGATACAGAAAGAGGGAAGAGGGTTGAAGAAAGAGACAAGAGGGGTGCAGAGAGAAGCAAAAGAGGTACAGAAAGAAGCAAGAGAAGTGCACAGAGAACCAACAGAGGTGCATAAAGAGGAAAGAGGGGTGCAGAAAGAGGCAGGAGGAGTGCAGAAAGATTCAATAGAGGTACAGAAAGAGGCAGGAGAACTGCAGAAAGAGGCAAGATAGGTGCAGAAAGAGGCAGGACAGGTGCAAGAAGGGGGAACAGGGATGCAGAAAGAGACAAGAGGGGTACAGCAAGAAGCAAGAGAGGTGCAGAAAGAAGCAAGAGATGTGCAGAAGGAAGTAACAGAGGTGCAGAAAGAGGGAAAAGGGGTACTGAAAGAGGCAAGAGAAGTATAGAAAGAAGCAACAGAGGTGCAGAAAGAAGCAAGAGAACTGCAGAATGAGGCAAGAGAGGTGCAGAAAGAGGCAAAACGGGTACAGAAAGAGGGAAGAGAGTTGCATAAAAAGGCAGTAAAAGAATAGAAAGAAGCAACAGAGGTGCAGAAAGAGACACAAGAACTGCAGAGAGAGGCAAGAGAGGTGCTGAAAGAGGCAGGACGGGTGCAGGAAGAGGGTAGAAGGGTACAGAAAAAGGCAAGAGGGGTGCAGAAAGAGGCAAGAGAAGTGCAGAAAGAAGCAACAGAGGTGCATAAAGAGGCAAGAGAACTGCAGAAAGAGGGAAGAGAGGTGCATAAAGAGACAGGACAGGTGTATAAATAGGAAAAAAGTGTGCTGAAAGAGGTAGGAGCATGCAGAGAGAAGCAAGAGAGGTGCAGAACGAAGAAAAACAAGTGCAAAGAGAACCAACAGAGGTGCAGAAAGAGGCAAGAAAGGAGCAGAAAGAGTCCAAAAAAGTGCAGAAAGAAGCAATAGAAGTGCAGAAAGAGGCAAGAGAACTGCAGAATGATGCACGAGAGGTACAGACAGAGGCAAGACAGGTGCAGAAAGAGGGAAGAGAAATGCAGAAATAAGCAACAGAGGTGCAGAAAGAGGCAAGAGAACTGCAGAATGAGGCAAGAGAAGTGCAAAACGAGGCAACACATGTGCAGAAAGAGGCAAGTGGGGTGCAGAAAGAGGCAAGACAGGTGCATATAAAGGCAAGAGGGGTGTAGAAAGAAACAAGAGAGGTGCAGAAAGAAGCAATAGAAGTACAGAAAGAAGCAACAGAGGTACAGAAAGAAGGAACACATGTGCGGGAAGAGGGGTACAGATAGAGGCAAGAGAAGTGCAGAAAGAAGCAACAGAGGTGCAGAAAGAGGCAAGAGAGGTTCAAAAAGAGACAAGAGTGTTGCGGGGATTCTGTACATACACAGAACTATGCACAGAAAAACAGGACCTCAGTGTATAGGGGCTGAGTCTTTCTAACGCCTCAGTACCCAAAATCCCAAAACCGACTAGCTATGGTGTCTCATTCGCTCTCCTACATAATCACAAAGCTGCAAATGATTAGACAGCCCAGAACTACCAGCAGCAAAACGCATAAACCTAAAACAGTTAGTATTGTTGCAAGTCCATAGATTATAAAGGGGGATTTCATTGTATACAGACAGTGGATAAAGGACTATAAGGCCTACCCACCTTCCCCTGTAGTGTAGTCCTAATAGTACCCTGTCATGCAGGACCTATGCTGTTTACGGATAACATATACTGTGGGTCCGGTGCCAAACTGACTCCATACAACCCCACCGCATATGTCAGCCTATGGTTTGCATGAGTTAGTTCGCACTGCTTACTAGAATCTGCTGTTATCACAGAGACTGGTTTTTGGCAACCTCAAAACACAATAACCTCGGACTCGTGGAAACAATATATTACTTTTCACCCAGACACTCGTGCTTGTCTGTTTTGCTCTCAGAGAGACACACAGAAGAAACAGTCGGGGCATTTACAATAAGAATTTATTGTACCGTTGTTCTTCTCATGTAAAATATATGTGCTGCTATAACTGTTACACAATAGCAGAAATATAATATCAGCAGTACAGTGAATAAAAAGGAATAGTACAGCTCTACCATTTTTCAATAGTCATGAACATGTACAGGAATATAAAATCTATTTATAAAATACAGTGCCTACTCCAACGATGCCTGACTAGATGTACCTAAGTGTACCTAGCATGTGTGTAGGTGCGAAAGAGCTAATAAGCCCAAGAGCCTAATAGTCTAAAGCCTAGAAACTAAGAGCCAAGAATCCCACTAGGGTTTAGTCGAACCCCCATACCTGAATAGTGAAAGTGTGGGACTTCGTCCTGGACTTGAGCTGGATACCCTGCAAGGGATAATCAGACCACTGTCAGCTGGAGCGATGGCATGCCGGAGCCGCAGCATCTCTGGTCAGTGTGTTGGCCGCGAAGTCTCAGGTCCCTCCTGACTACTGATAGCAAAAGGTGCTGTATTTATACAGTCTATGTACGTGTGTTACCCATTGTTCAGTATGAGGATGACGTTGGGGATTAAGCCTTTGTATGTAGATAGGAGAGTTGAGGTATGCCCCCTGGAGAGTGTTCTCATAAATTATTCATATGTGCTATGGATGACGTCTTAGCAATATCGATCAGGCAGAGCTCTCCCTCGTTAAGAAACTAGGTGAAAGGTTTAGACCTTAAAAAGGCCTCAGTCCTTATAAGGCGTTCAGTCTCTATAAGACATTCTGTCCTTATTTGGAGTTATGTCCTTATAAGGCTCGTCCATATGAAATGAAGGGGACATGATGTAGGGAAAGAGTACGATGTTCTCTAAACCTATGTCAGGGTACCGATATGAAATATAACACCCACTCCACCTTATACTTAACAATAATAATACACATTATGAGATACACATTTATAACGGTTTCAGTGCATAAACATTGGCAAGAAGTTATTTAAAATGTTTCTAAAAACGTTTAAAAATAATTTAATAACAGTTTTAAAAACAAGGAAATAAATGTTCTTTGGTAAGGTTTGTTTTTTGTTTTAAAGTTCCGCAAATCACAGTTTTAAATGAGTCCAATTACACAAGTTGAACTACTGTAAGCATACTTTGAAGACCATGCTTATTGAAAGTGTCAATTTGCAAAATTATTTTGAAAAAAGGAAAAGGAAAAAGTTCCATATTCGTTCCCAGCACACGGTGTGGCAGATTCAGATTAGAAGTCTGGCTGGGAGACATAACATTATCGCTGCCTGCTACAGCAGGGGACAAACACTGCAATACCTCGCATAGCACTTCAAGTGTGCACAGATGAAACTCCTCGCTACCAACAGCTGTTGTGGTGGCAGCCGGTGCAGGTGCTGAATTCAATACCTCGGTGCCAATGCTGGAGCAGAAATTCAATTCAATCGTGAAAGGCACCTGCGGTTCCTCAAGGAAGGCATGCGTCAAGATGGGAATACGCTGGGGACAGAGTCGTGCATGGGACCACAAGGGCTCCAGCCTGGAGACTAAGACCACTGGCGTCTCCATGTCAAGTGTCAGACAGATGTCTTACTCACGTTCTCCTCCGCAAAACAGGCATCCGAATACAGCTCCGATGCAGTCAGTAAAGACTGGTCTGAAGGATAAGAACCAAGAGGCACTCAGTTCTCGTAGGCGAGGTGCACCCAGATGTTGTACCATGCGCTCACGGCACTATCTCTCCTGGAGAGCTTTTGCAATCTCGCTGGCGGATGGTCCGTCCATTGCGCAGCAGGTAGATGATAATCAGGATTCCAGCTACAGTGAGCAGGATCAGAGGTAGACCCCCGAAAATGCTTCCAAACACGGAATGTATGAAGTTAGGAATAACTCCGAGGATTGTCTGGAAAGTGCTAAGGAATCCGGACCCTATGGTCTTAAATAGGTGTATAATGCCACTCGTATCAGACATGTTAAAGATACGACCCACCATTTCTACGAAATGTGGGGGGCAGTTGGTCCGGATTAGTGCCTGTATCTCTGTCGAGGTCCTTGCAGTTTGGAGCTCAAAGGTTTCTTGAGCGGAGGTTAACAGCACGGTTTTTTGTAAAAGCATGGCTTTCATTCTGTTCAAAGCATCAAACTGTATCAACAAAACATTCCGTGAAGGCCAAATTGGTGCCTCCCTGACTGTATTTGTTGGAGGAAACAATACTTGCATACAGCAAGTAACCCTGGTGTTCACGGTGACCAGATATTCGATGCCCGGGAGTATCCCACAGCAACCTTGATCACTCAGCATTAAGTAACTCCCATTCGAAAGTAACTCGAACACTGGCGTTATCACGACAGATGGAGTTCCTTTCATGTGGCAAGACAGATTCACAATTGAACCATTACAAGCTCCATGCAAAATAATATCTTGGCACATGAGAGAACCGCTTAAAGCATTCTTGCAGTTAGTACCACTAAGAAACACTTCTCCATCCCCACGCCGGCATCGGAATTTATATGGTAAATCCCAGGATGTCTTAATATATTCTTTACCCAGTTGTTCATATCTGCATGCCTGCCTTTGCTCAAGGCAATAGTGAAACTGAAAGGTTGTGACCGGGAGAGTGATTTGGCCATGTAGTAGCCATTCTGTTAATGGTAGTTCAGCTACTTTGAATGGTAACCTGTACAGCATTTCAATTTACAGCATTGTATATTTAGCTCCCCTTTGTGCCATTTCTATCTGTGTGTCAGTTAGATTGTATTCTGAAAACAGAGACATACTGTTTATGTAACGCCAAGGCACAATTCCTGCACCCAAAGATTGCAGCGTCCAGCTTAATAACATAATAGAACGTAACTGAGATTGGCCGTGTTGTAATATAGCTAAATCTTGTTCCAGTATGTCAATAGCAGAAGATACAATGTTGCCCAATGAATATATTCTGGAGGTCAAAGTTGTTAACCCATTATCCACCACAGCAAAAGCTTTTTCTAAGTTTATACGTTTTAATTCCTGTATTCACTCTGCGGCTTCTTGTTGGGAAATCTTCCAGATTTCATTATAGGCAGCATAAACGCCTGCATATATGAAATGTTTTTGATGTTGTTTCCTAGGTCCTAGTAAAAAGGCCCTAAGATCCATGTCTTGTTTGAGTAAAGATAAGTGTTGTTTCGCTTCTGCAAGTGTCGAGGTTTCTAGCCAATCTAGGCACAACTTCCCAACATTACAGAATGTCACTACCCCTGGATGTTCTCTCTGGGTCTGGCCTATGCATGTTAAGTCCCTTGGTGATGTGTAGGAACCGTTTATGACGTGTTTGTGTCTAAGGGCCAAACCACCCAGTTTGGGTCTGATCTATTGTACCGTAGTGTGTCATCAACTGTTGCCCCTTCCTTTGTAGAAACATTCTGCCACCCGTGTGATGGTGTTGGTAACCTTGGAGTGTTCAGGTCCTTTATCTTGGCTATTCCAAGACAGGATGTGTGTTGCACATTCTCATTTAAAAAGATTATCTGTTGTGGAATGAGGCATGCTCTAAACAGTGCCTCTGCATCCTGGACTTGCCAGTCTCTTGAACCCCAGACTGATTTTGTGTCAATCTCGTCTTTCCATAGGTTGAAACCCTATACAGTCAATTGGGCCAAAAAGGAAACAGAGTAAATCTGTTTGGTGTTTGTCAACATAATTTTCAGTGCTGATCTTGGTACAACCTTATAGTAAAATGAGGCTGGATCTTTTGTGTTAAATCCTGAAAAGTATGTAAATTTCTGTGCAAACGCTTGTGAACTACTTTTCGGTGGTGTTGGGCAATGTTCCCACTGATGGTACTCAAATACATTCCTAGGTGAAATGGATTTGTGCAGAAAATGATGACCAAAGTGTTGATAACAGTACAATTTGTCATAGTCTGAAGAACCTTCTTACATTTCATTATTAGAAAATGCAGCTGTTTTCTCTAAATCAGACAACATGTTATTAACTGTTTCAGTGTCCCAATCATCAGATAATGTACTTGAGGTAATGATATCACTCAATGATATTTTAAATACATGATTAATTTTTAAAAGTTCGGTCAGTCCGAATATGTTGAAATCAACCTTGTCCCATACTATACCATTGGGTATAGGAACTGCTGTGATGTTCACTGATGACAAGTCTCTTTGTTCTCGATGCAATGATGGATGTGACTTCAGTAGAATGTTAACCTTTTGGGCTGTGGAACCTTGTTGAAGAAAGTGTCCATTTATAAGCATACTAAAAGTCAGTACTAAGCATAACCAGAAAAGAAAAAAAATTATCCCAGAAATTGCCCACAGTTCAATCCATGGTGATACCAGGTATGTCTTTTGAAGAAAGAGAAGAAAGTTCTTTGCTTGTTGCTTGAACGGTGTTTTGGCTGGCATAGTTTCCAGCTCACTTGGATCCAGTGAAAACGTATCAAAGTTAATGAAATAGCCAGAAACTGTTCGATCAGTTGTTGGAATTGCATCAGGATTGGTTGCAATGTTCTTTTCCTCTTGTTGAGGGACGTTGATGTAAACGTCTGTATTAGGTCGAATTGCAACTTCTGAATTAATTTGATTTTCATTTCGAATTTGAATGTTTGGTTCAAGTGGAACAAGTTCCATAACATTGTTGCATAGTCCTTCATTCCTCACAGGTGGCTCTTCAAACGTGATGAGTCTTTCTGTTTGTTACAGCGAAAGCATTTATTCGGGCAGGTTAAAAACATTTTAGACAGTTTCAGGGGTGTAAAATATAGTAACCATTGTTAGACCTGGCACCTTGGCGTGAGTCCCCTTCCACTTTTTTGTCGCTGTGCCTCATGTGTTTTGCTGGTGTTAGCTGCTCAGAGCACTGTGCCACTGCCAACCAGTGCCACAGTGCAAGTGCTCCCTATTTAAAATGTATATGTTGGTTGGATTCCATGATTGGCTTATTTGGTTTACTCTCAGACCCCAGTAAAGTGAACCAGGAGTACCAGGGCTTGTAAATACAAATGCTGCTGGTGGGCTTTCAGCACTGCTTGTGCCACCCACAGAAGCAGCCTGGTAAAATGTATCTAAGTCTGCCATTGCAGAACCTGCGTGCAGTCTGGTACTGTCATGCTGACTGGGCAAGTGCACACACTTGCCAGTCCCTAAACCTTCCCTTAACTTCATATTAGTCACCCTATGGTAGACCCAAGGGTAGGGTGCATTGTACGCATAAGGTAGGACAAGCCCTGTTGTGTGTGGCATGTCCTAATATTGAATTACAGCCATTTTCGTTTTTCACTATTGTAAGGCTACCTGTTCTCCATAGGCCAGAATGGGCTGTTAGAATTGTTACATCCTATGATCCTAACAGACCCAGGGAACATGGTAGAAATTCCAGTTTAGTATGCCTGAACTCAGAATAATAAAATACATCTTTTAGTAAAGTTTATTTTAATATTCTGTGTTTGCAAATACCACTTTTAGAAAGTTGGTATTTGCTTGCCTGACCATTTCAGCCCGCCTCTGCTATGATGTGTATTTGCCTGTCTGGTTGTGTGATTGACAGGGCAGGGGAAACCCAGAGGGGCAGGGCTAGGTAGCCTGGTGGTGAATAGGAAGATTGGCAGTCAGATGGGTGGGAGGAGTACACCTGGGCTCTGAATAGGGTTGTGCTCTGCTACCACAATGCTGGCTCCACCTCCTGCGGAGCAGCTGATGTCTCTGCCCTGCACCCTGAATAGAAAGGCAGAGTCATGTCAACAGAGTGCTCAATGTAATGTAAGTAATGTAAGTGTTTTTTGTAAAGCGCACTGCTGCCGAGGCGTCGTGGCGCTGTAGACCGCTGGGGAACCCGTCCTGGCTATCCCTGTGAGATGGTCCCTTCCTGGGTATCTCCAAGGTGAAACCAGGCATCCCCAGCGAATGTGGGGGGCCATTGTGGAGATGTGGCAAGCTAATGCCCAGAGTTGCCGAGTGTGATCCCTGGTTAGAGTAGGCACCGAAGTGAGAATTATCAGTCCGCTGGCCCTGGTCCACAACCCTGCCGCGTCGGGAATTGAACCCTGGTCCCGGGCCGTCCTCTGCTTCCGGGTCTGCCGCCTCTAACCAGTGAGCCACACTACTCCTCAAGAACTGGTTTGGACTGGGCAAAGGCCCCTCTACCCCAGAGGAACAAAGGAATTAGGGGTATAAGTATTGGGACCCTGCTCCCAAGAAATTAGATCCTGCTGAAACAAGAAGAACCTCTGCCAGAGGAGAAGGAACTGGGAAAGCTGTAGGAGGAGTACTGTCCCTGACCTGGGGGATTGGCCTGCACTGGTTGCCTTGCTGCTGAAGGAGAGGAGAAAGACTACTAAAGACTTTGCTTCAACTTGTGCTTTAAAAAGATCTCCAAGGGCTTGAACTGAGCTTGCCCCCTGAACGAAGTCCCACGACCAGTGGACTTCACCCCCAGCTCCCCAGAGTCTTTTGGAAGTGCCTGCTGCTGTTGTTGGGCCTTCTGAGGGACTGCGTGTCGCAAGGAGCCGGAAGCGCGACGCAAGGAAGAGAAGCGTGCCGCCGTCGGAACTGTTGCTGTCGCATCTCGCAGAGAGTATCGCCGCTGCAGCATCGCATCGAGCGGAAGCGTCTCGCATCATTCCGGAAGTGTCTCGCAACGCCGAAGAAGCATGTCGCCATCGCAGCCATCGTAGCTGTCGCATTGCACCACATCGAGAGAAGAGTCTCGCATTGAGGAGGAAGCGCGTCGCCATCGCAGCCATCGTAGTTGTCGCATTGCACCGCATCCAGAAAAGCACCTCGCATCCACGGAGAAGCGTGCCGCCATCGGAGCCACTGTCGTCGCATCTCGCAGAAGGGGTGTCGCCGCGGCAGCATCGCATCGAGCGGAAGCGTCTCGCAACGTCGGAGAAGAGTGCCGCTGCCAAGGCCGCTGTCGTCGCATCTCGTCAAGGGTGACGCCGCTGTAGCTGACGCATCGAGTCGAGCCTTCTCGCAACATCGGAGAAGCGTAACGCATCTGGAAGATCCCGTCTTTATTTCTTTTGCACCAAGAACTTCAACGCATCTGCATCGCTGCAACACTTTTGTTGCCCTGCGTGTCGCATCTAAGGTACATTGACTTAAAGTGTTGCATTTAAGAACTTAAGAGAAACTAAGCAATCTTCTACCAACTAAGCAACCGTATTGTATATTTTTAATCGTTTAATGGTCTTGTCATAATCCTATATAAAGAATCCTTATTTTTAATATAAATACCTGTGTGGTGTCCATTTGTAGTGTTGTCACTTGGTTACTGTATGTGTTCACAAATGCTTAACCTATAACGCTCTGAGATAAGCCTTGTCTGCTCGCGCCAAGCTACCTAGAGGGTGAGCAGGGGTTGTTTTAGTAGTGTAACCCCTTACCCTGACTAGAGGAAAGGTTCCCTGCTTGTCACAAGTACCTACCTGTGCCAACCAGAGAACCCGGATTCTAACAACCATCTAGATAAAAAATTCATTATTTTAAAAATTGCCGCCTCTAAGAGCTTTATTCGCTAGATCACTAAGCTATTTCCACTCTCTGGTATTGAACTTGCACCCTGTCTCTGAATTAATTTTTTGGAGCTCTTTTGTCAGGATCTCTTCCGAGTTGGCTTTTTGATGAAGTAGCTGATACCAACAGCCAACCCCTACCATTTTATTTACTATCTGCTTGACAATTGCCCTTAGCATTGCGTAGTTAATTTTAAGGAAGTTGGATATTTGTACAAAGCTCAGGGCCAGCGCAGTATTCGGTGTAGTAGCCTGGAGACAAACCGTTTCCCAGTTAATTAAGGATTCAAGGTTATAGAAATTCCCGAGCTGAAGATAACCCAGTTCTTGCCAGTCCTGAAAAAGCCCTCTAGAGAGTTTAAGCCCTCCTATTGCCCCATCCTGTATAGGGTTGTAAGCGTGAAATAAAGGGACATTTCATGATTTAAAAAATAACTGCATTCTGTCAGCCAGTGTGAAGATGACCTTATATCGCGTTTTTTTGGGAAGTTTTGCCAAACGTAGGAACACGGTGAGTCCAATGGTGCTTTCATTCAACATATGTATCAGAAAAAAATGATCAAAAACAGAATTCTCCTTACCCAATTGAGAAAACAGATTAAGTAAAGAAGCCTGATGATATGTTAAAAAATGTGGGAGTGCCAGTCCTCCTGAAGTTACATCAAGTTGCATTATAGGGGACTTAACCCTAGGTTGTTTATTATTCCAAACGAACTTCCTTATTAAACGATCCAACTCCTTAAAATAATAATTCGGGATTTTCAGGGGCAGATTAATAAATAAAAAGAAAAACAGTGGAAGGACTGTCATTTTAACCATTGAGACCCTCCCAACTAAGGACAGTTGAAGCAAAGACCAGCTATCGAATAACTTTTTGACTTTCGTGAGCAATCTAGTATAATTCAAAAAAAATAATTGCCCAAAATCATTAGTGACATGTAACCCCAGATATCTAATTGGGTGCGGAGGTTTTAGATGGATGGCAGGTGGGAAATCCGAAGGAGTCGTATTAAATGCTAAAATTTCGTTTTTTGCATGGTTAACTTTGTATCCTCCGATTTGCGTAAAGTTTTGAATTTCATCCAACATATTCTGTAGGTTATCTGCCCCTGCCTTCAGATATAAAATGATATCGTCTGCATAAAGCTTAATTTTTGCCATACCATCAATGGGAGGGACGATACATATACTCTTCCGGATCTTCTCAGCTAGGGGTTCCATAAACAATGAAAATAAGAGAGGAGACAACGGGCACCCCTGGCGGGTGCCTCGTTTGATAGTAACCTTACCATTTACTAAACCATTAATCATGATTGTAGCTTCTGCCCCTCTATAAATTTTTTGTTAACATCTGTATAAGTTGTTGTGGAAAACCAAGCCTCCGTAAAATAAAAAATAACTCACTCCAGTCTACCAAATCAAAAGCTTTTTCAGCATTCATCATTATAATCACCGCATCAGTCTGATTAATAGAAAAGTAATCGATGGCTTGCATTAAAAAATAAGTATTCGATGCCATTAAACGTCCAGGAATAAAACCATTTTGATCATTATGAACCACCTGTTGTGCAAAGGGAGCTATCCTTTTTGCCCAGATTTTCATAAGAAATTTATAATCTGTATTTAACAGACTGATAGGGCGATAACAGCTTGTATCGGCAGGATCCTTATCCTTTTTAAGGAAAACTATTACTACCGATTCCTTAAAGCTTTTGGGAGTATCTATACCATCCTTGATTTCATTAAACAATCTTATCAAAGAGGGAAGCAGTTCGACCTGAAATATCTTATAAATTTCTACAGGGATCCCGTCTGCTCCACTAGGTTTAGCATTAGCCATACTCTTTAATACTACTTGTGCTTCAGGGATTCCTATTTGAGAGCTCAATTCCTCTGAACACTGCTGCGATAGCAAAGGTAGCTCCAATGACCGAAAATATCTCTCAAGATCTGCCTCATCCACCCCTTGCATTTCTCCATAGATATGATTAAAATGTGAACTAAACACCTCACCGATACCCTGCTTATCATCTACTAGGACACCTGTTGCTGGATTTTTTATTTGAACGATTAATTGTGCAGCTTTGTTTGATTTCGTGGACCAGGCCAGGAATCTGCCAATCTGCTGACTCTCATCATAAAGTTTTTGTTGGTAAGCCTTACTTCCTGCAATTTCCACTGTTAAGAAAAAATCTTTCAGCTTCTCCATTGCCCTAGCTAGCTCTTGCTGCTGTGCCTTTATTATGGGCGCTGGGGAATCTGGAAGAGATATCTTTCATCTAGCCGCCTCCACCGTAGTTTGAAGTGTGGCAATCTTATTTCTCCGTAGGTTATTAATTCTTGCCTTATAAGAAATAACCTGGCCTCTAAATGTAGCTTTAAAGGCCTCCCATACCGTAAATAAAGGGGCCGAATTTACATTGTGTAGAAAAAACTCCTTAATAAACCGTCTGGTTTCTGTTAACCAGATCGTATCTTGTAGAAGTGATTTATCAAATTGCCATCTGGATCTATTTTTCATGCTCATATTTAATAATAGTGTAAAAGAAACTAGCGAGTGGTCTGAAAACGAGTTGGTGACAATTTCTGCCGGACCCCTAGCAACTAATTTATCCACTAAAAAATAATCCAAACGTGAGGCCGATCTAAATCTACCAGAGTAGCAGGTATATTGGGAGAGAGCAGGATAAGCTAATCTCCAGAGATCTGCGAGTGAGAAATATTTTGTTAGGCTATTAATTAATTTAGCGGTTTTAGGTTTTAGTTGACGCTTCGTTTTATTTGATGAATCCAGGGCTAGATTCTGAATAAAATTAAATCACCTCCCAGAACTATAACACCTGCCATACTTATTACTAATTGGTAAATTTGACCGAGTGCTGCAGTATCGTCCTCGATAGTGCCATAGTAATTTACCAAATTCAGCATTGTTTCCTGAAGCTTGACTTTAACCCACAACCGTCTGCCTTTCCCATCTCGCTGGACATCCTTAACCTGCCAGTCAAGTGTGTTTGTAAGTAGAATCCCTACCCCTCGAACGGCTAAATTAGCGGAAGAAAAAAAAGCCTGTGAATACCTTTTGGGAAGTCCTATCTAAGGGTTATCAGATCTAAAATGAGTTTCCTGTAAAAACACAATCTCAGGGGAAAGAGAAGTAACCCAATTTAAAAAAGCAGCTCTTTTCCGCGGGTTAAGTAATCCATTAACATTACAGGATACAATTTTCACATTCTGCATTTAAACATATTCATCTGTAAATCTAAATATTCCCAAGTAACATGGCCTGCATTGAGTAAAGTAAATCTGTAAAATCGATTACATCTTTCCTGTTCATTTTTTTCTGCATCTATGCACCCCCCACAAAAAAAGAAAAACCCAGCAACCCTGAACCAACCCACCTCCCCCAGAAATGTGGTCAACCCTTCCGGTCCCGCATCCCACATCTCTCCCTCCCTTAGCCAATGGGGTGCCCTGTAACTGCACCCTAGGTGATCTGCCCCCCACACATACAACAAAGGAGACCTGAATACCCTGGTGGACATGAACTCAGAGCAAATTGACATAGTTGAACACAAACAACACAAATTCATCTTGCCGTGGCAATCTCACTCAGAAGCTCCTGAGCTTCTTCTACCCGTGAAAGCATATGGATCTTTCCTTTAGCCAGCACCCTTAATTTAGACTGTTGTGCAATGGATGCCTGTGCTCCTTGGGCCTTAAATAAATACAAAAGTTTAACAAATTCTTTACGCCCACGTGCTGCTCCTGCAGACATGTCTGGAAAAAGTTGGCAATTAATACCCTCGCTGATAACAAACTGTCTCTGCTGAATAGCTTTAGTCAGGACGTTTTCTTTAATTCTATAGTCAGCGAAGTTAATTAGGATTGTGCGGGGATATTTAGAGCCTGGGATGGGGTAGGTTGGAACCCGATGAGCCCTGTTTAATATCAAATCCCCAGTAAAATCCGGTAGCACTTTTTGTTTAAGGAGAGCTTGAACCCAGAGGAGGGTATTGGTCCCCTCGCTCCCCTCCGGCACTCCCACGATTCTTAGGTTAGAATGGCGTGAGTGATTTTCCAAGTCCTCCAGCTTATTCTCCAGAGCAATCTTCTCCGTCGCCAGGGTATTTATTTTCTGAATTGTAGAGCTCATCTGATCCTCTAAATGAGCTATCCTCGTTTCTGCCTCATCAAGTCTGACGGGAATGCCAGAGATCGTTTCCTCGATTTTTTTCAGCCTGAGATGAAATGCAGCAGTCTCGAGCGCCTGGGACTTTTTCATATCTCTGATCTCCTCCAAAATGAGATTAAGCAAAGTCTTAATTTCTACCTGTTGCGTGTTACCCCCAGTTGTCGAGAGTTGCAATTCTTCTTGTGGATTTTGAATCCCTGCATTAACAACTTGACCCAACGATTCCGGGCCCTCTCTGGATGATGCCTCATGGAGCTGTAGTGTTTCTGCAAAATGTATAATTCCAGTGGGGCTGTAACTCCTGTTACTGGCCCCGTTGGATTCCGGGCCCCTCTCCATTATTGCACAAGAAATGTCCGGTATTTGCTGCAGACTCTCTTGAAGCTGCACCGAGATGGTATCTGCAATGGAGACCAGCTGAGGGGCTGAGTGTTGAGCAAATTAGGCTGATGGACTTGCCTGGAGGGTCAGCAATTTTTCCCCCTCAGGATAGGAGGATATTACAGGTATCAGAGACATTAATCAGACCTGAGAAGGCTGACAAATATTCAACCTCTCAGAAGGACTTCCTGCTGGATCTTCCCCTGAGGTTACTGAGGTTACTGGCAAGTCTGTACTTAGATGTACTAAGTCTTGGATGGCTAACGACTGGGCGCTCTTCTTAGCAAATAAGGGAAAATCTTTGAAATGTTTTAATTGTGCCTTAATGGTTCCAGACGTGGTCTCACTCAGCTCGCTGGACTGGCCGTTTTCCCCTTCATTAGGACCATTACCCGTTCCCCCTTGCTGCGACTGTAGCTCATGCGGTGGCTCAAACAAATCTTCTGTAGAGCTCTCAGAGCTCGAATTCAGTCCTGAGCAATTAATCAGACCTGGTTCTTTGATCAAAGTCCGTGCACCTTTTGCTTGTACCAGGCGTTTTTTGGCTTTCAACCCGGTCGCAACATCCACTTTTGCTACGGCATTGGTTTGTTTCAAATGTCTGCCCATCTTTTATATATATATATATATATATATTACCTACTGGCGGTCGCCAGTAGGTAGTTATAGTTAGGACCCCTTTTCCATAGGAAAACCTCAACATTCTATTTTGAATAACTTTGGCGCCGGTCGATGAATCCTCGCGAATTTCTCAAAATAGGTGGGGCGCTACGCTCCGCTCCTACCCTGAAAGTCTCGGGGGGATCCGTCAAGCGGGGGCTGAGATAAAAGGGGGGTCCCAAAACGCGTTTTCCCCATGCATTTTTCCATAGGACCTTTAGAACGAGCTACAGCCCGAACGGCTGAACAGAATTACTCGAAATTTGGCAGAGAGGTAGTCCCTAGGTCAAGGAAGTGCCTTTTGTAGGTTTGGTGTAAATCTGTTCAGTAGATTCTGAGAAAATAGCCTTTAAATCAATATATATATCTGAGCCCGCTTACGGTACGCTTACCGTACGCTTACCGTAAGCGTACGGTGGCGTGCGCGAGCGCGATTCTGATTGGCTCTTAGATCTTAGTAAACATTCGAATCGGCCGAAACCAGGAAGCGGCGGCCGCCATTTTGTGTATTTCACTCAGAAAAAAAAGAGTGAAAACAAGAAAAGGGGGCAATGAGGAGAGTTACAGACCCCCTTACATTTGTGAGGGGGTCAAAGAAGGACTGTAAAGTACAAAGAAAACATTTATTGATTTTAAAAAAAATCACGGGGTACGCGTACGGTAAGCTTACGGTAAGCGTACGGTAGAAAAAGAAAAAAAAAAAAATGAAAATCAGATTTAAGTGTTTAGATATTAGGGGGCTCTAAAAAGAGCCGTTGTGTTTATGAAAAGATTTTTTAGTGGTACCTACAAGTAAGTACCGATGCAGAGTCTAAGGTTCAAGAGGAAGACTCTGTTCCCTTCATCATTGAAGTGCACACCATCTCCTCTATAAATGTCTTGCATGTCATAACGCAAGTTGTTGTGGTAAATGGCACCCATACCATAGTCACGGAGGAAAGCAGAAACAGATTTGTTGACGTGCTTTCTTGCTTTGTCATCGCACCGCGTGCCCACCGTGCGTGCACGGCACTAACTGCGTAAAGTGGGCGCGCGGTGCGCGAAGCGCACCGCGTGCTCACTGTGCGCGCACGGTGCGCGAAGCGCACCGTGCGCGCACGGAACGAACTGCGTTAAGTGGGCGCGCACGCCACGAATGGCGTAAAGTAACTTAGCATTTAAAAAACCGTACAAATTCACTGAAAAAACCATAGGTTTCACACACGTTATAGTTAGGAATTAGCATTTAAAAAACCTTGCAAATTCACTGAAAAAACCATAGGTTTCACACATGTTATAGTTAGCGGAAATTTTACTGATAAAAAACCAATGAAATTCCCCCGTTATAGTTAGTGCAGGCAACTATAACTCACGCGACCGCAATCTTCTGCTGATGACATATGTGTCTTTATGAAAAAAAAATATTTGTAATATATGTATAGCTAAAAATGTATGGAAGAAGACATGGGCAAATAAGTGTCTAAATACAGTATTAGCATCAGCAGAGGATTGCGGTCGCGTGAGTTATAGTTGCCTGCACTAACTATAACGGGGGAATTTCATTGGTTTTTTATCAGTAAAATTTCCGCTAACTATAACATGTGTGAAACCTATGGTTTTTTCAGTGAATATACATATATATATGCAAAAAAGAAGCGGAGAACTCTGGGTAGTTCTCAAGTTTAGGTGGAAAGCAGCTCCTGTATGGAGCACTCTCAACACCAGCGACACTCTAGATCTGCTCACCTCAAATGTCTGTTTTTCTATCAAAATCTTTAAGCATAGGATTAGCACAGTGCCATCCACGCCGAGATAGAAAAGGACAAAGTCTTTTGCCATTTGTACAGCAAAGTCTTTAAGCATAGGACTAGTACAGTGCTGTCATTGCCGAGCTGTAAAATGACAAAAGCCAATTACCACTCCAGGCACAGTATTACAGCTTTGAGTTGGTAAAATACCAATCAAGCCAACCTGAAATGAGTAAAAGCAATCCCTGACACAGTGTTTCGCTCTAATTAGAGCTCTTCAGAGAGGTATAGCTTTGTCCAGACACAAGGGAGCACCCAGTATAAGTCAAAGAAATACCCTTTCAGGCATAGAGTGACGAATAAATTATGCAAAAAAGAAGCAGAGAACTCTGGGTAGTTCTCAAGTTTAGGTGGAAAGCAGCTCCTGTATGGAGCACTCTCAACACCAGCGACACTCTAGAACTGCTCACCTCAAATGTCTGTTTTTCTATCAAAATCTTTAAGCATAGGATTAGCACAGTGCCATCCACGCCGAGATAGAAAAGGACAAAGTCTTTTGCCATTTGTACAGCAAAGTCTTTAAGCATAGGACTAGTACAGTGCTGTCATTGCCGAGCTGTAAAATGACAAAAGCCAATTACCACTCCAGGCACAGTATTACAGCTTTGAGTTGGTAAAATACCAATCAAGCCAACCTGAAATGAGTAAAAGCAATCCCTGACACAGTGTTTCGCTCTAATTAGAGCTCTTCAGAGAGGTATAGCTTTGTCCAGACACAAGGGAGCACCCAGTATAAGTCAAAGAAATACCCTTTCAGGCATAGAGTGCCGAATAAATTATGCAAAAAAGAAGCAGAGAACTCTGGGTAGTTCTCAAGTTTAGGTGGAAAGCAGCTCCTGTATGGAGCACTCTCAACACCAGCGACACTCTAGATCTGCTCACCTGAAATGTCTGTTTTTCTATCAAAATCTTTAAGCATAGGATTAGCACAGTGCCATCCACGCCGAGATAGAAAAGGACAAAGTCTTTTGCCATTTGTACAGCAAAGTCTTTAAGCATAGGACTAGTACAGTGCTGTCCTTGCCGAGCTGTAAAATGACAAAAGCCAATTACCACTCCAGGCACAGTATTACAGCTTTGAGTTGGTAAAATACCAATCAAGCCAACCTGAAATGAGTAAAAGCAACCCCTGACACAGTGTTTCGCTCTAATTAGAGCTCTTCAGAGAGGTATAGCTTTGTCCAGACACAAGGGAGCACCCAGTATAAGTCAAAGAAATACCCTTTCAGGCATAGAGAGACGAATAAATTATGCAAAAAAGAAGCAGAGAACTCTGGGTAGTTCTCAAGTTTAGGTGGAAAGCAGCTCCTGTATGGAGCACTCTCAACACCAGCGACACTCTAGATCTGCTCACCTCAAATGTCTGTTTTTCTATCAAAGTCTTTAAGCATAGGATTAGCACAGTGCCATCCACGCCGAGATAGAAAAGGACAAAGTCTTTTGCCATTTGTACAGCAAAGTCTTTAAGCATAGGACTAGTACAGTGCTGTCCTTGCCGAGCTGTAAAATGACAAAAGCCAATTACCACTCCAGGCACAGTATTACAGCTTTGAGTTGGTAAAATACCAATCAAGCCAACCTGAAATGAGCTCCTGTTGTGTGAACTTCTCAAATAAACTGAGCGGTATTACAAAAAGGATTCTGTGGTCCGTGCTCTTTGTTTCCAGTATCCAGACGGAAGGAAATGTGGAAAAGGAGTTATTAAGGTGATATATATATATATATATATATATATTCACTGAAAAAACCATAGGTTTCACACACGTTATAGTTAGGAATTAGCATTTAAAAAACCTTAGAAATTCAGTGAAAAAACCATAGGTTTCACACACGTTATAGTTAGGAATTAGCATTTAAAAAACCTTAGAAATTCAGTGAAAAAACCATAGGTTTCACACATGTTATAGTTAGCTGGACATTTTACTCGTAAAAAACCAATGAAATTGCCCCGTTATAGTTAGTTCCGCTAACTATAACTCGCGCGCCCGCAATGCACTGCTGATGACGTCACATATTACATCACTCATGACATGGTCAGTGACATCACTCATGACATCACTGATGACATCTCAAATGACATCACTGATGACATCACTGATGACATCATCCAGTGAATGTGTGTTATTCTGAAAATTACATATGTTTTATATATGTATATCTCAAGGTCGATGGAAGAATAAATGGGTATATAAGTGTCTAAATGGATGATTTGTTTTTGAAAAATTGATTGTGTAACTGACTGATTAAGTGTATCTCTCACTTTGTGTATAAGTGGCTGCATGGGTTGGTGAGTAGCTACATGGGTGTCTATATAGGTTATTAGTTGTTTTTTTGAGTATCAGTCTGAGTGTCTGTATGGTACGGTGGGGGGTATTACGTAGTGCATAGATGCATGAATGAGTGACTCACTGTTTGTATGTGTTGAAGACAGCATGTGTGCAGGACTGTATGGGTGGATGAGTGTGTGTATGGGTGTGTTAGTGAGTGAATGACTGTCTCAATAGTGTCTTCAGGAGTAACTACATATGTTTTAAACTAGTATATGTGAGTATTGGTGTATATATGTGAGTATATATGAGAGGGAGAGATTGAAAGAGTTCCTGTATGAATAAGTATGTGTTTCTATAAGTGATTGTTTAAAAGACTAAGTATGTGTAAGTTTCCGTAGAAGTAAGTATGGTGGTGTGTGTATTACTGTATATGCAAGTAAATGTATGTTTTATTCTTTATTAGCATGAGTGACTATGTGTGTGAGTAACTCTATGGATGAGTGGCATTGTGTAACAGGATGTATAGATGTATGAGTACATATGATGAGTGAGTACATGTATGAGTGACTGTATAGGACTGTTGGTGAATGAGTGGATGAGTATGTGGATCTTAGAATTACTGAAGAGGTTGTTGTAACTGGTATTGGTATGTCCATTGTTTTGAAATTTTTAGTCTCTATTTTTGAATGTGTGTATCAAAGCTTATATTAAGGTGAGAGGAGGTCTGCCACTCTATCACAAGGATGATGTCATCAGTGATGTCATCAGTGATGTCATTTGAGATGTCATCAGTGATGTCATGAGTGATGTCACTGACCATGTCATGAGTGATGTAATATGTGACGTCATCAGCAGTGCATTGCGGGCGCGCGAGTTATAGTTAGCTGAACTAACTATAACGGGGCAATTTCATTGGTTTTTTACGAGTAAAATGTCCAGCTAACTATAACATGTGTGAAACCTATGGTTTTTTCACTGAATTTCTAAGGTTTTTTAAATGCTAATTCCTAACTATAACGTGTGTGAAACCTATGGTTTTTTCACTGAATTTCTAAGGTTTTTTAAATGCTAATTCCTAACTATAACGTGTGTGAAACCTATGGTTTTTTCAGTGAATTTCAAAGGTTTTTTAAATGCTAATTCCTAACTATAACGTGTGTGAAACCCATGGTTTTTTCAGTGAATTTGCAAGGTTTTTTAAATGCTATTTTTTTTTTTTTTCTTCATTTTTTTCAAACATATTTTTAATTTAATTTTTTACCTTTTATAAAGACTATGCTTAATTTTTTAAAATCATTAAATATTTATTTTAAATAAATTTTTTAAAATAAACAAGTAAAATTTATTTCCAGATTTTTTTTTTTTTTTTTTTTTTTTTTTTTTATAGTACGCGTACCGTAAGCTCACGGTAAGCGTACGGTTTACGCAACGTCCGTAAACTATCTACGCTGCTTGCGTATAGTTACGTACTTTGCGTAGCCGCGCGTACTGCGGGTGGGACGCGTGCGCGCTTACGCAACACGCGCACGTTACGCGGAAGTGCCGGGAAATGACTGTTATGCGCATGCGCGCAAGCGCGTGTCTTTTTTACGCGCACGCGTACTTTTTGCCGTAAGCGCACCGTAAGCGTACCGTAAGCGTACGGTTGGTCATGTGATCATGAAACACAACTTTTGATTGGTTGAAACTACTTTCAGTTCTAGAACTCTCCTACACCACACCCATTCCCCTCATTTCTGCTTGTGATCCCTTGGGAGAAGGAGCTGGTTTGTCTTTGGGATACGATGGCAGAACAGCAGAGCTCTTCTGAGAGTGAGGCTAGCACCAGCAGCACTGTCTTGAGGCAGAGAGCGAGGAAAGTAAAACCTTCTTATGTTTGGGATTATTTTACTTTTCCAGAAGGCCAGCAAAAGGTGAATGCACCTTTAGTTACTTGCAAGCTGTGTAAGCCTGTACTTTCTAGAGGTAAACCTGACAAGAAGTATTCCTTTGGGAATCACACCATGATGAGGCACCTCAAGGATGTACACAAAAGGACACATGCACATCTTTTTGGAGGTAACTCTTCAGAAAGACGAGCCAGTACATCCACAGCAGCTCAGCCTGGACCATCACCTGCAGAGCTTACTCCTTCTTCTGCAGCTCAGGTGAGCCCTTCATCTGTGGGGGGAGAATCTCCTTTTGCTGGCCCTCTGGAAATGAACCCTCGATTTCGGAAGGTTGATATTCATTGCACATTTTGTAAAGCTCTAATTTGTTATAGGGAGACCAGTGTTTCCCTAGTGAATAACAAAATAGATCAGCACATTTGTAGCTTTGAATGATTTTCCCATGGTTCCTTTCCTCTGTCCCTGCATGAACACAACGGTTCTTTTAAGAGCCAACCTTATCTTTCATCTTTTTTTTACATTTTTTTTTAAAAACTTTTTTTTTTTTTTTTACCGTACGCGTACGGTAAGCGTACCTTTTTTTTTATTTTTTAAAAAAAACACTAAAAATCATTTATCACATTACAAGGTCCTTGAGAGACTACAATTATTACTATTGACTTACCTTACTTACTCAAAAAAATATTTATTCATTTGTTTTTTTAAAAAATAGTTTTTAAAATGGTTGTAGTTTACGAAAATTTTCTATATCGATCTGAAAAAAAAGAAAAAAGTATTAATATTTTTAAACCATTTTATAATACAGTACACATATTTACATTTTAAATTTCTGCCTATAATTCTTCTATGCACACAGAGTCATGTTTTCACATTAGTGCCAAAACGAAATTTCTTTGCCAATTTGAAAGCACACTTACTGCTCTTTTTTTTTCGGGCCAAGTGAAAATCTCTTTTTACACTTTGAAATCACTTTTACAGACTGACACATTCTGAAACCTTTTTTTTAAATTTATTTAAATGCACATGTCCAAGCTGTTTTTTTTTCAGACCACCACCGTGTGTATTCTCTGTGACTGCCTACACTCCAGCAGGGGCAACCAGCCTTAGTGATGCTGAATGTATTTGCATTACAGACTTAAACCTGAAAACCCCACTCGCTTCTAATTACTGTGCATGACTATACATGGCAAGCACATGGGTGTGTGCTAAGCCTCTGCTTCTTCCCCCAAAAATTCGCTCCTCTTTTCCATCTACTGCAACTGTGAAATCACCAGAGCAAGACGCAATAAATTTCTGCCTATAATTCTTCTATGCACACAGAGTCATGTTTTCACTTTATTGCCAAAACGAAATTTCTTTGCCAATTTGAAAGCACACTTACTGCTCTTTTTTTTTTGGGCCAAGTGAAAATCTCTTTTTACACTTTGAAATCACTTTTACAGACTGACACATTCTGAAACCTTTTTTTTAAATTTATTTAAATGCACATGTACAAGCTGTTTTTTTTTCAGACCACCACCGTGTGTATTCTCTGTGACTGCCTACACTCCAGCAGGGGCAACCAGCCTTAGTGATGCTGAATGTATTTGCATTACAGACTTAAACCTGAAAACCCCACTCGCTTCTAATTACTGTGCATGACTATACATGGCAAGCACATGGGTGTGTGCTAAGCCTCTGCTTCTTCCCCCAAAAAATCGCTCCTCTTTTCCATCTACTGCAACTGTGAAATCACCAGAGCAAGACGCAATAAATTTCTGCCTATAATTCTTCTATGCACACAGAGTCATGTTTTCACATTAGTGCCAAAACGAAATTTCTTTGCCAATTTGAAAGCACACTTACTGCTCTTTTTTTTTTGGGCCAAGTGAAAATCTCTTTTTACACTTTGAAATCACTTTTACAGACTGACACATTCTGAAACCTTTTTTTAAAATTTATTTAAATGCACATGTCCAAGCTGTTTTTTTTTCAGACCACCACCGTGTGTATTCTCTGTGACTGCCTACACTCCAGCAGGGGCAACCAGCCTTAGTGATGCTGAATGTATTTGCATTACAGACTTAAACCTGAAAACCCCACTCGCTTCTAATTACTGTGCATGACTATACATGGCAAGCACATGGGTGTGTGCTAAGCCTCTGCTTCTTCCCCCAAAAATTCGCTCCTCTTTTCCATCTACTGCAACTGTGAAATCACCAGAGCAAGACGCAATAAATTTCTGCCTATAATTCTTCTATGCACACAGAGTCATGTTTTCACATAAGTGCCAAAACGAAATTTCTTTGCCAATTTGAAAGCACACTTACTGCTCTTTTTTTTTTGGGCCAAGTGAAAATCTCTTTTTACACTTTGAAATCACTTTTACAGACTGACACATTCTGAAACCTTTTTTTTAAATTTATTTAAATGCACATGTCCAAGCTGTTTTTTTTTCAGACCACCACCGTGTGTATTCTCTGTGACTGCCTACACTCCAGCAGGGGCAACCAGCCTTAGTGATGCTGAATGTATTTGCATTACAGACTTAAACCTGAAAACCCCACTCGCTTCTAATTACTGTGCATGACTATACATGGCAAGCACATGGGTGTGTGCTAAGCCTCTGCTTCTTCCCCCAAAAATTCGCTCCTCTTTTCCATCTACTGCAACTGTGAAATCACCAGAGCAAGACGCAATAAATTTCTGCCTATAATTCTTCTATGCACACAGAGTCATGTTTTCACATAAGTGCCAAAACGAAATTTCTTTGCCAATTTGAAAGCACACTTACTGCTCTTTTTTTTTTGGGCCAAGTGAAAATCTCTTTTTACACTTTGAAATCACTTTTACAGACTGACACATTCTGAAACCTTTTTTTTAAATTTATTTAAATGCACATGTCCAAGCTGTTTTTTTTTCAGACCACCACCGTGTGTATTCTCTGTGACTGCCTACACTCCAGCAGGAGCAACCAGCCTTAGTGATGCTGAATGTATTTGCATTACAGACTTAAACCTGAAAACCCCACTCGCTTCTAATTACTGTGCATGACTATACATGGCAAGCACATGGGTGTGTGCTAAGCCTCTGCTTCTTCCCCCAAAAATTCGCTCCTCTTTTCCATCTACTGCAACTGTGAAATCACCAGAGCAAGACGCAATAAATTTCTGCCTATAATTCTTCTATGGACACAGAGTCATGTTTTCACATTAGTGCCAAAACGAAATTTCTTTGCCAATTTGAAAGCACACTTACTGCTCTTTTTTTTTTGGGCCAAGTAAAAATCTCTTTTTACACTTTGAAATCACTTTTACAGACTGACACATTCTGAAACCTTTTTTTTAAATTTATTTAAATGCACATGTCCAAGCTGTTTTTTTTTCAGACCACCACCGTGTGTATTCTCTGTGACTGCCTACACTCCAGCAGGGGCAACCAGCCTTAGTGATGCTGAATGTATTTGCATTACAGACTTAAACCTGAAAACCCCACTCGCTTCTAATTACTGTGCATGACTATACATGGCAAGCACATGGGTGTGTGCTAAGCCTCTGCTTCTTCCCCCAAAAAATCGCTCCTCTTTTCCATCTACTGCAACTGTGAAATCACCAGAGCAAGACGCAATAAATTTCTGCCTATAATTCTTCTATGCACACAGAGTCATGTTTTCACATTAGTGCCAAAACGAAATTTCTTTGCCAATTTGAAAGCACACTTACTGCTCTTTTTTTTTTGGGCCAAGTAAAAATCTCTTTTTACACTTTGAAATCACTTTTACAGACTGACACATTCTGAAACCTTTTTTTTAAATTTATTTAAATGCACATGTCCAAGCTGTTTTTTTTTCAGACCACCACCGTGTGTATTCTCTGTGACTGCCTACACTCCAGCAGGGGCAACCAGCCTTAGTGATGCTGAATGTATTTGCATTACAGACTTAAACCTGAAAACCCCACTCGCTTCTAATTACTGTGCATGACTATACATGGCAAGCACATGGGTGTGTGCTAACCCTCTGCTTCTTCCCCCAAAAATTCGCTCCTCTTTTCCATCTACTGCAACTGTGAAATCACCAGAGCAAGACGCAATAAATTTCTGCCTATAATTCTTCTATGGACACAGAGTCATGTTTTCACATTAGTCCCAAAACGAAATTTCTTTGCCAATTTGAAAGCACACTTACTGCTCTTTTTTTTTCGGGCCAAGTGAAAATCTCTTTTACAGACTGACACATTATGAATCCACCATGTGTAACTACAACAAAAACAATTCCCATTTCTATTATTCATTTCTTAAGTTACCACATACATCCCCTCTCAAACTGTAAACTCACCTTTAAATTTAGTTAGTTGTGAAAGAAATGTGTCACTCAAACAGCAGATTATCAGAGCCAGGATCTCTGTTCTGTACACCTCTCTCCTCTCAGCAGAACCAGATAATGGCAAACTTTCCCTCTATTTTTCCACACATATACATGTAAGTTTCAAATCTCAGTGCTTCCCCCTTTTTTTCAAATGTAATGACACATTTCTATTGGTTGAAAACCAACCCTTTTCCAAAAGTACCCTGCCCCCAACTTGACTTCTGCCTAGTACCCTTCCCCCAACTTGACTTCTGCCTGCTACCATAGCAACAGCTCATGGAACACTGCTGTGTGCAGTTAGGTCAGAAGTTCGACACACAATGTTTCAATTCCACAGAGCAAGAGTGCTTGACTTTTCAATCCTAACTGCAAATCCATAGTACTGTTCTTTGGTTACACATTTTTTTGTACCAATACAAAACATGCTTCTATTAATTTTCACATACAGCCTAGTTTTTTTTCTAGAATGGTATGAAACAGCCAATCAGTTCTTTTTGTTTTGTAAAAAATATGTATGCCTCCATTTCCAAACTGTCTTTATTTTCATATTGCCATTCTACTGAAAGACACCTCCTGAGTGCATCCAGTTCTCCTTTGAAGATGTTCACAGTGTGGATTGTAGGGCACAGCTATGTCTTCTGGAGTGAAAAGTTTGCAGAGAAAACAGATATGGTGAGAGACCTTGCTTTGCCAAATGTAGACATTAAATGGATTGGTCAGAGAGGGTTAAAGTGGCACCAATTGATGCCATTGGTGAAATCCTTCATGCAAATCCAACACCCTGACCTCATAATAGTGCACTGTGGTGGCAATGACCTAGGCACTTTGACTGGGGTAGGTCTGGAAATGCTTATGAAGGACACCTTTGCACAACTGTTTACACTTTTCCCTAAAACTGCCTTTGTGTTTTCCAACATATGCCAAAGGCAAAAATGGAACTGGTCCAATCATTTCTGTCCGCAGATTGACAAAGCAAGAAAGCACGTCAACAAATCTGTTTCTGCTTTCCTCCGTGACTATGGTATGGGTGCCATTTACCACAACAACTTGCGTTACGACATGCAAGACATTTATAGAGGAGATGGTGTGCACTTCAATGATGAAGGGAACAGAGTCTTCCTCTTGAACCTTAGACTCTGCATCGGTACTTACTTGTAAGTACCACTAAAAAAATGACTCCATAAACACAACAGCTCTTTTTAGAGCTCCCTAATTTCTAAACTCTTAAATCTGATTTTCATTTATTTATTTTTATTTTTTTTACCGTACGCTTACCGTGAGCTTACCGTACGCGTACCCCGTGATTTTTTTTAAAATCAATAAATGTTTTTTTTGTACTTTTCTGTCCTTCTTTGACCCCCTTACAATTGTTAGGGGGTCTGTAACTCTCCTCATTGCCCCCTTTCTTTGTTTTCACTCTTTTTTTTCAGAGTGAAATACACAAAATGGCGGCCGCCGCTTCCTGGTTTCGGCCGATTCGAATGTTTACTAAGATCTAAGAGCCAATCAGAATCGCGCTCGCGCACGCCACCGTACGCTTACCGTAAGCGTACGGTAAGCGTACCGTAAGCTGGCTCAGATATATATATTGATTTAAAGGCTATTTTCTCAGAATCTACTGAACAGATTTACACCAAACCTACAAAAGGCACTTCCTTGACCTAGGGACTACCTCTCTGCCAAATTTCTAGTAATTCTGTTCAGCCGTTCGGGCTGTAGGTCGTTCTAAAGGTCCTATGGAAAAATGCATGGGAAAAACGCGTTTTGGGACCCCCCTTTTATCTCAGCCCCCGCTTGACGGATCCCCCCGAGACTTTCAGGGTAGGAGCGGAGCGTAGCGCCCCACCTATTTTGAGAAATTCGCGAGGATTCGTCGACCGGCGCCAAAGTTATTCAAAATAGAATGTTGAGGTTTTCCTATGGAAACGTGGTCCTAACTATAACTACCTACTGGCGACCGCCAGTAGGTAATATATATATATATATATATATATATATGTGTGTGTGTATATATATATATATATATATATATATATTATATATATATATTTATTTATTTCCCCCTTTTCTCGGGAGCCTCAAGCCAGCAAGTACCGGCGTCAGGGCTAAACAAAAGCCACTTTCTTGCCTCTCTGGGGGCTTACCAGCAGACCTAATAAGCTTAACTCGTAATAAAAAATAAAAAAAAAAAACAGCCAAGCTGTGGAATCTTTTGTGCTCAAAATACCTCAGGCAGGAATATAAATTGGGCTCTGTGTTTTTATGCTCTCACCAAGCACAGACACAGCTCCCGCCAGCGCCAGCAGCCTCCAGCCTCCAGCAGTTTAGCAGCTCACGTACCTCCTTAACACTCTCGAGGATTCAGTCTCCGTGTCCTCTGGCTGCCCTTTCATCAGATTCTGGAGATCACAATTGAGATAGGAATTATGCTTCGTTTTAGCTCCGGAGCTCCTAACATTCACATTTAGCTTATTTCTGCTGCTCTGGGACTGAAAAAAAGTCCTGTCAGCATCTCGGCGTTCCCTGCGTCCATTACAGCCTTCACTGCTGTCTCCTCTGCGGTGGGCGGGGCAACAATCACCTGTGCTACGGAGCTGCGGAACTCATTATTAGAAAATGCAGTTGTTTTCTCTAAATCAGACAACATGTTATTAACTGTTTCAGTGTCCCAATCATCAGATAATGTACTTGAGGTAATGAGATCACTCAATGATATTTTAAATACATGATTAATTTTTAAAAGTTCGGTCAGTCCGAATATGTTGAAATCAACCTTGTCCCATACTATACCATTGGGTATAGGAACTGCTGTGATGTTCACTGATGACAAGTCTCTTTGTTCTCGATGCAATGATGGATGTGACTTCAGTAGAATGTTAACCTTTTGGGCTGTGGAACCTTGTTGAAGAAAGTGTCCATTTATAAGCATACTAAAAGTCAGTACTAAGCATAACCAGAAAAGAAAAAACATTATCCCAGAAATTGCCCACAGTTCAATCCATGGTGATACCAGGTATGTCTTTTGAAGAAAGAGAAGAAAGTTCTTTGCTTGTTGCTTGAACGGTGTTTTGGCTGGCATAGTTTCCAGCTCACTTGGATCCAGTGAAAACGTATCAAAGTTAATGAAATAGCCAGCAGCTGTTCGATCAATTGTTGGAATTGCATCAGGATTGGTTGAAATGTTCTTTTCCTCTTGTTGAGGGACGTTGATGTAAACGTCTGTAGTAGGTCGAATTGCAACTTGTGAATTAATTTGATTTTCATTTCGAATTTGAATGTTTGGTTCAAGTGGAACAAGTTCCATAACATTGTTGCATAGTCCTTCATTCCTTACAGGTGGCTCTTCAAACGTGATGAGTCTTTCTGTTTGAACCTCTTGGATTGTAACTCGAGGAGGGCGTCTGCTACAGTGGAGTCCACTAGGCCTACTGTTTAGTATCGGCCACATAGTGTTGTTTGATTAAGTCAATTGAGACAAATCTTTTTTCCTTTTTTCGGGCAAGAGGCGGGAGCAGCACAGTTCTTGTTCCTTGTACTGCAAGGACTGGTACAGGTTTTCTGTAAGAGGGTCCAAATTCCTTTTTGTCCGCAATTTTCTCTCTGACTAGATCCCCGATTTTTGGGATACAGACAGGTCTTGCCATGACTACCTTGACTTCTTCAGTGGCGGTCTGCTTTCGATGGACATTACTTTGTTTTGTCCTGGATTCTTTCAGATCCTGTAAAACAGCCGAACGATAATGGATATCAAATGGATTTTCATCCGCCACTGCGCCTTCACAATCAAGATCAGGTACCCGCATTTGTGTCCCAAAGAGGACCTCATATGGAGTGACACCCCCTAGAGAGTTTCTTGGCTGGTTGTTTAATGCACGCTGGACCCCAAAAAGGTATGTGACCCAACTACCGCCCTTGCCTAATACCTAGCTGTTATAGATTGCTTTAAGTCCTGTTTTTTTCTCTCCACAACCAAATTTCCCTCAGGATGGTACTGAGATGAGATCCGCAATGCTACGCCCATTCTTTCCATGGCCTCTTTGTAAGCCCGAGAGCTAAGAGCAGGGCCGCGGTCAGAGTGTAACGTGCTAACTGCGTAGGTACAGATAAAGACTTGCAAATCTTTTACAACAGTTCCAGCGTCAGCAGAACGCTGAGGTCAAACCCATAGGAATCTTGAGCAGGAATTATATATCTGTAACCATGATCTATCTGTGAGCCCCGTACCTTTGTAAGGGTCTGCAGTGGTCAAAGTTCACACATGTGAGAAGTTTGTCTGACTTTAGTAATGGTGTCTGTGCCGGGTGTGTAACAGTGGAGCCCTTCATCTGCTGGCAGATGTCACATTTCAAGACATAGTCTTTAGTATGCATAGATAACCTTGGCCACCAATAGCGTTGTTTCAGTAAAGAAATAGTCACTGTTACACCTGCGTGTGTAGAGCCCAAGCCCGCATGTGCAGCTATCATTAGACCTTGCCTACGATCCATATTTGGTATTACTCTATCCCCCACTCCTGGAATCTGAGCATATGGAGTGTTTTGTGCATCTAACTTGAAGGAGTATTTGAGTGGAAATGTTTTAGGTACTGCTGTGCTGCCTTTGCGTGAAGCGATGACAGCTACCATTATATCTCTGGCTATCCTTGTTTTTGAATTAGTCAGCGCAGCTACGGAAGCCATGCGAACAGGCCCCTTTGTGGCTTTATCAGCCAATGAATTCCCTACAGCGTGAACGCCATCACGTTGATGACTCAGTGTATGGATCACGTGAGTCCTCGGTAGCTTGGTTTTTAACTCTGCTACCTGTTCTCATAGCATTTTATGTTTGATTGTGCCACCTTTTGCATCTTTAAACCTATTCTATTCCCAATGTTGTAAGTACTCATTGTACGACTGTACACAGTGAAAGAAATGACACACGATTAGTGTGGGGAATACGTGATCCGTATTTACAAGTGCAAGTAGTAGTGCTTCTAATTCTGCCAACTGAGCTGTGCAGTGTCCTAGAGATTGCGTCTTTGTGGAACTAGGATGGAATTTACCATCAAGCATGTGACCTTTAACGATAGCCCACGCCGCAAAATATTGCTGCTTACTTCCTATAGCTAGTTTGCAGATCTGTCAGTGTAAATAATGTATTCATACTGATCTAGAGGCAAGATTTAATTTGGTAGAGGATATTCTTGTTCATATTGCATATTGCAGGAATGCTTGAGTTTTTAAATTTGGATCAAATCTGTATTCAACATCTGTTGCAGTAGGAGAATTAGCCCATTGTATCCATCTCGGATGTAACACAATCGCATTTGGGATACTGGCCTTTGTAACAGCTTCTAAAGCCGGTACCAGAGTTACGACAATAATGCGTTTCCCCTGAGCCAGTGCTCTTTCTCTTGTTACCGCAGTCTGAACGGCTGTCGGTAATTTTTCTGTTGAAGTGAAACGCATTTCTGCATTTGTGTACAGGTATGATTTGTATGCGATTGGTACTGTTTCTCCCTCATTAAAGGTCAAATAAGTGTACCCGCATTGACCTGCAATTATTCGTATCACCAAGTGGCGTACATTTACGCGTTTCTGTAAGTGTTTTGAAGTAATCATGTCTTCCTGGAGTAAACAATTTCTGGCTGAAAAGTCAGGTTTTATTAAGTCAAAGAAAGGTTTTACCCTCTGTGCATAATCTAAAATGTATGTCTTGCCGAAATTTAGGAATCCAAGTATTGATTGTAAATTTCTTAATGTTTTTGGAGGCTGGAGCAGCGCACACATTTCTAAAAAGTTAGCTGCCAGACTTTTGCCTTCACTTGACAGCTCATATCCCAAGAATAGGACGTTGAGGTGGCCTATTATCGACTTTTTAAAGTTGAATTTGTAGCCTTCTGTGGCAAATCCCACAATAATGGTGCTTACCCTGGTCAAGTGCCTCTCCAAGTCGTCGTCTGTCAGATATATATCATCCACATAGGACAACGCTTCTTCATCAAATTTTTGAAGTAACTCTGTTACTCTTGCTGAAAATACACCCAGGCTGTTTTTATACCCTTGGGCGAGTCGGCAGAATTGTCGCTGTGACCCTAAGGCACTGAATGCGGTTAAATACCTGCTTTCAGGCGCAATATTTTGACAGAAAAATCCATTTGAGCTATCAAGTGTAGTTTTGTATTTTTTGCGCACAATGTTATTCAGTAATGCGGCACTATGTGCATTTTGGACAGCAAATGTCTTTGTGCATGAGTTTAAATGTCTGCAATCTAAAACTAGACGATAGGTATTGTCAGGTTTAGAGATGGGAAACAAAGAATTGTTAATTGGAAAGGTACATTGTTCAATTACCCCTTGGTATTCAAATCGATCTAAGATCTCCCTGACCTGTTTTTTAGCTTCTTGCTTTATTGGATATTGTCTCTGAGCAATAGGTGAAGTTTTTAACGAGATCACGTGGTAGGTTGAGTTCTCATCCCACCCAGCATGATTTTTGTACAATGCCGAAGCTTGGGCTACTGCCCACTCCTGCGCATATTTATGTTTAAGGTGAACGGGAACGTAGTTGGAAAATGCAGGAAAAATTATGCTTTCTCCCCTGGGGCACTCAATAACGAATGCAGGCGGCCAATCTTGTTCTGGTAACAGGCTGTCATAACCGGATGATAAGTTCTTCCAAAAAATACTTTTTACATTCCTGGGCTTGTCCTCCTCCATCCGGAGTGTTATTTAATATAATTTATGTGGGACGCTCACCCTGGTGTCTGGCGTTTCCACGGTGATGTAATCATTCAACTCTGCTGTCTCCAGAAATTTCTTCAGGTTCAGGTGACCTATTGTTACTTCTGCCGCACTGTCTAGCATCGTCAGAGCCCATTCCCTGTTCAGAAGTTGTGTCCTCAGAATGCTGGGCATGTCTGATTTTCAGACCAGCAACTTTTTTTCCTTAAATTGAGGTTTTGGATTTTTCTTATCTTCTTTTTTAGAAGTAAAGTCTTGAGCGTGCTGCTTGTCTCTGGACTGTGTGCGCTCCTCTCTTTTTTCTGACCGTCCTTCTCTTTTGTAGCCTTTCTTCGAGCCCTGAAAGGAACAAGAGGAACGTGTATCAGTATCTGATACCTGTCAGGTTTCTTAATATTATCCCTATTCCTAAGGTTATACCTCTTTTCAGAGTGCTCCTGTTGAGGAGATCTACCTCGGGACTGAGATCTCTTTTCTTTAGAGTTTTATTTTTTATTATCCCTCTTCTTTTTAGAAGAAGTAGATGTCTGTTTAGAAGTGTCCTTCTCAGGACTGCCCTGTAGTTGAGTTTTTAAAGCTTTTCCCCCAAACTATCCCTGCCTAATTCTGCATACGCAGTTTCAATTATTTTGGGTAGTTCATTCTCCTGTTCTAATGGAGAGAACTCCCTTAGGCGTTGGTGGATTGTCAATTATGCTGCTTTCCCTTTAATGTTAGCTATTTTATGGCTGATACCTGGTCATAGTTATTTAATAACTCCATCCCTAAGTTTAGGGCAGGTTCTGCTCCATAGTCGTTTTGTATTTATCTTAATATATCTGGTACTACTGCTAATGAAGGAATACCATGAGTTCTGGTATATATGGCAGCAAAGACTGTACCCCAACTGCTTCTAACTGGGTTATTTTCTGAGCTACCCAGAAAGGAATTTGTTCACGTTTTGTGGGCACTTTGCCCATTACCGTGTGTAATGTTTGTGGAGTAATTTTAGTACTTGTGCTCTGTGGAGTAGATGCAGTAGGTGCAATTAATGCAGGTTGGACTGCTAGTGTCCTTAAGACGAAGTTCGTCATGTTTCTGTAGAGTTTTATCAACTCCTTGTGTTGAACAAGTAATTCATCATGTGGCATTGTGTCAATGTCTAGATGTGGTGCATAGGTCGCTAATATCGGCCATGTTGCTCCTGGTCTTCCTAAAGGACCAAGCATTGCTCTTGTTCTTGTGTGGGGTAGGGCACCATTAAACCAGAAAATGTGTTCCTGGTAAGTGAGCGGGATTTCAGTCTCCTCAAACGGAGTGTAGACCGCTGGAACTTCTTCATGTAAGTAATAATGAAAAGGTTTTGTTACAGCATCTGCTGCTGGGAATGTAACCCATGAGTAGAATACCTCTGTTCTGAAATCTTTGTGTGCCTCTATCACGAATATTCCCACACCTCCTCTGGGTGGTAACCCATGTTGGACAAGTTTAACTGTCAGAGTTTGTCTTACTTTTGATGCAATATGTATTGCATTTCCATCTTCCTCACCAGACTGATTAAGTCCTTGGGGCAGATGGTCTATTGGGTTTAAAAGTCCCTCTTCGTCATCGTGTTTTGAACACAGTCTAACTGTCTAACGAAATTATAAAAAGGTTTTATGCAAAGGTTTTATGCACAATTTTGGCAATATGTCCTTCAAGCTTGAATAACCAACAGCCAATACATAGGATTATTCCCCTACTCAGCTGTGGTGGAGTTTTTCCCACTCACTCCAGACGTCTCTGGGTTTTGTAAGTAGGGTCTCTGAGAATAAGCACAACTGAGCTACTCAGATTCTACTGTTGAGAAAGTGCGCCTTTTATATACCACATTGGGCACCATGTAGTGTAGTCCTAATAGTACCCTGCCATGTAAGACCTATGCCGTTTACAGATAACATATACTGTGGGTCTGGTGGCAAACTGACTCCGTACACCCCCACCACATATGTCAGCCTATGGTTTGCATTAGCTCGCTCGCAGTGCCTTCTAGAATCTCCTGTTATCAGAGAGATTAGTTTTTGGCAACCTCAGAACACAATAACCTCAGACTCGTGAAAACAATATATTACTTTTCACCCAGTCACTCGTGCTTGTCTGTTTTGCTCTCAGAGAGACACACAGAAGAAACAGTTGGGGGTTTACAATAAGAATTTATTGTACCGTTGTTCTTCTCATGTAAAATATATGTGCTGCTATAACTGTAACACAATAGCAGAAATATAATATCAGCAGTACAGTGAATAAAAAGGAATAGTACAGCTCTACCATTTTTCAATAGTCATGAACATGTACAGGAATATAAAATCTATTTATAAAAAACAGTGCGTACTCCAACGATGCCTGACTAGATGTACCTAAGTGTACCTAGTGTGTGTAGGTGCGAAAGAGGTAATAAGCCTAAGAGCCTAAAAGTCTAAAGCCTAGAATCTAAGAGCCAAGAATCTCACTAGGGTTTAGTCGAACCCCCATACCTGAATAGTGAAAGTGTGGGACTTCTTCCTGGACTTGAGCTGGATACCCCGCAAGGAATAGTCAGACCACTGTCAGCTGGAGCGATGGCATGCCGGAGCCGCAGTGTCTCTCTGGTCAGTGTGCCGGCCTCGAAGTCTCGGGTCCCTCCTGACTACTGATAGCAAAAGGTGCTGTATTTATACAGTCTATGTATGTGTGTCACCCATTGTTCAGTATGAGGATGATGTTGGGGACTAAGCCTGTGTACGTAGATAGGAGAGTTGAGGTATGCCCCCTGGAGAGTGTTCTCATAAATTATTCATATGTGCTAAGGATGATGTTTTAGCAATATCGATCGAGCAGAGCTCACCCTCGTCATGAAACTAGGTAAAAGGTTTAGTCCTTAAAAGGGCCTCAGTCCTTATAAAGCATTCAGTCCTTATTTGGAGTTATGTCCTTATAAGGCTCGTTCACATGAAATGAAGGGGAGATGATGTAGGGAAAGAGTACGATGTTCTCTAAACCTATGTCAGGGTACCGATATGAAATATAACACCCCTTGGTAAGAAGAAGTTTTATTATATAAAAGAAGATCTCTAGGCTTTGTCAGCAGACCCCATACCTTAGTGCCTAGATGGTATTTCTACATGGAAAGGTCCCTCTCCAAGTGTCTTTTAGAACAACATGCATCCCCATAATGTCAAAGCATGAGTTTCCAGCAATAGCAGCTGTATTAGCATATTTTTTATAGGTGCTAGGGACTAAATTCCAGGAACAAGCAGAGAACACAGAAAGCAGACAGTTCTCATGTGAAAGGCACAAACAGAGTCTTGCAAAAATAAAGTCATGAAGTAATGTGCACAAAAGAAGCATCATGACAGCAGCGCTCATGTTCACTTAGCAATGTCGGCAATGACCCTAACGGCCATATGATAAGAGAAGTGTAGAAAGAAGCAACACAGGTGCAGAAAGAGGCAAGAGAACTGCAGAAAGATGCAAGAGAGGTGCAGAAAGAGGCAGGAGAGAAGCAGAGAGAGAGAGAAAAGGGCTACAGAAAGAGAGGAGAGAGGTGCAGAATGAAGCAACAAAAGTACAGGAAGAAGCAACAGAGGTGCAGAAAGAAGGAAGAGGGGTACAAAAAGAGGCAAGAGAAGTGCAGAAAGAAGCAACTGAGGTGCAGAAAGGGGCAATAGAACTGCAAAAAGACCGAAGAGAGGTGCAGAAAGAGACTGGACATGTGCAGAAAGAAGGAAGAAGGGAGCAGAAAGAAGCAAGAGGGTGCAGAGAGAAGCAAGAGAGGTACAGAAAGAAGAAGGAGATGTGCAGAGAGAACCAATAGATGTGCAGAAAGAGACAAGAGGGGCACAGAAAGAGGCAGAAACAGTGCATAAAGAAGCAATAGAAGTGCAGAAAGAGGCAAGAGAACTGAAGAATTAGGCAATAGATGTGCAGAAAGAGCCAAGACAGGTGCAGGAAGAGAGAAGAGGGGTGCAGAAAGAGGCAAGAGTACTGCTGAAAGTTGCAAGAGAGGTACAGGAAGTTTCAGGACAGGTGCAGAAAGAGGGAAGAGGGGTACAGAAAGAGACAAGAACAGTGCATAAAGAAGCAATAGAAGTGCAGAAAGAGGCAGGAGAAGTGCAGAAAGAAGGAACAGAGGTGTAGGAAGAGGCAAGAGAACTGCATAAAGAGGCAAGAGAGGTGCAGAAAGAGGCAGGACAGGCACAGAAAGAGGGAAGAGGGGTGCAGAAAGAGGCAAGAGGGATGCAGAGAGAAGCAAGAGAGGTACAGAAGGAAGTAACAGAAGTACAGAGAAAACCAACAGAGATGCAGAAAGAAGCAAGAGGGGTGCAGAAAAAAGCAAGAGAACTGCAGAATTAGGCAAGAGATGTGCAGAAAGAGGCAAGAGAAGTGAAGAAAGAAGCAACAGAGGTGCAGAAAGAGGCAAGAGAAGTGTAGAAAGAAGCAGGAGAAGTGCAGAAAGAGGCAAGATAGGTGCAGAAAAAATCAAGTGGGTTGCAGAAAGAAGCAAGAGAGGTGAATAAAGAAGCAAGAGAAGTGCAGAAAGAAGCAAAAGAGGTACAGAAAGAGGGAAGAGTGATACAGATAGAGGAAAGAGAAGTGTAGAAAGAAGCAACAGAGGTGCAGAAAGACGCAACAGAGGTGCACAAAGAGGGAAGCGAGGCATAGCCAGAGGCAAGGGAAGTGCAGAAAGAAGCAACAGGGGTGCAGAAAGAGGGAAGAGAACTGCAGAAAGAGGCAGGACAGTTACAGAGAGAGGAGGGATAAGGGGCAGAAAGAGGCAAGACAGATGCAGAAAGAGGGAAGAGGGGTCGGAAAGAGGCAAGAGTACAGCTGAAAGTTGCAAGAGAGGTGCAGGAAGTTTCAGGACAGGTGCAGAAAGAGGGAAGAGGGGTACAGAAAGAGACAAGAACAGTGCATAAAGAAGCAATAGAAGTACATAAAGAGGCAGGAGAAGTGCAGAAAGAAGGAACAGAGGTGTAGGAAGAGGCAAGAAAACTGCATAAAGAGGCAAGAGAGGTGCAGAAAGAGGCAGGACAGGCACAGAAAGAGGGAAGAGGGGTGCAAAAAGAGGCAAGAGGGATGCAGAGAGAAGCAAGAGAGGTACGGAAGGAAGTAATAGAAGTACAGAGAAAAGCAACAGAGAAGCAGAAAGAAGCAAGAGGGGTGCAGAAAAAAGCAAGAGAACTGCAGAATTAGGCAAGAGAGGTACAGAGAGAGGCAAGAGAGGTGCAGAAAGAGGCAAGAGAAGTAAAGAAAGAAGCAACAGAGGTGCAGAAAGAGGCAAGAGAAGTGTAGAAAGAAGCAGGAGAAGTGCAGAAAGAGGCAAGATCGGTGCAGAAAAAATCAAGTGGGGTGCAGAAAGAAGCAGGAGAGGTGAATAAAGAAGCAAGAGAAGTGCAGAAAGAAGCAAAAGAGGTACAGTAAGAGGGAAGAGTGGTACAGATAGAGGAAAGAGAAGCGCGGAAAGAAGCAACAGAGGTGCACAAAGAGGGAAGAGGGGTATAGCCAGAGGCAAGGGAAATTCAGAAAGAAGCAACAGGGGTGCAGAAAGAAGGAAGAGAACTGCAGAAAGAGGCAGGACAGTTACAGAGAGAGGAGGGAAAAGGGGCAGAAAGAGGGAAGAGGAGTGCAGAATGAAGCAAGAGAGGTGCAGAAAGAAGCAACAAAAGTACAGAAAGAAGCAGCAGAGGTTCAGAAAGAAGGAAGAGGGGTACAAAAAGAGGCAAGAGAAGTGCAGAATGAAGCAACCAAGGTGAAGAAAGAGGCAAGAGAACTTCAAAAAGACAGAATGGATGTGTAGAACAAAGCAACAAAAATGCAGAAAGAAGCAACAGAGATGCAGAAAGAAGGAAGAGGGGTGCAAAAAGAGGCAAGAGAAGTGCAGAAAGAAGCAACTGAGGTGCAGAACGAGGCAAGAGTATAGCAAAAAGACAGAAGTGAGGTTCAGAAAGAGACCGGACATGTGCAGAAATATGGAAGAGGGGTGCAGAAAGAAGCAAGAGGGTGCAGAGAGTAGCAAGAGACGTGCAGAAAAAAGCAAGAGAATTGCAGAGAGAACCAATAGATATGCAGAAAGATGCAAGAGGGGTGCATAAAGAGACAAGGAATGTGCAGAAAGAAGCAAAGGAAGTGCAGAAAGAGGCAACATAACTGCAGAATGAGGCAAGAGAGGTACAGAAAGAGGCAAGAAAGGTGCAGATAGAGGGAAAAGGGGTGCAGAAACAGGCAAGAGAAGTGCAGAAAGAAGCAATAGAAGTGCAGAAAGAGGCAAGACAAATGCAGGAAGAAAACTGCAGAATGGGGCAAGAAATTTGCATAAAGAGGCAACACATGCAGAAAGAGGGAAGAGGGGTGCAGAAAAAGGCAAGAGAATTGCAGAGAAAAGCAACAAAGGTGCCGAAAGAGGCAAGAGTACTGCAGAAAGATGCACGAGAGGTGCAGGAAGTTTCAGGACAGGTGCAGAAAGAGGGAAGAGGGGTACAGAAAGAGACAAGAACAGTGCATAAAGAAGCAATAGAAGTGCAGAAAGAGGCAGGAGAAGTGCAGAAAGAAACAACAGAGGTGTAGAAAGAGGCAAGAGAACTGCAGAAAGAGGCAAGAGAGGTGCAGAAAGAGGTAGGACAGGTACAGAAAGAGGGAAGAGGGGTGCAAAAACAGGCAAGAGGGGTGCAGAGAGAAGCAAGAGAGGTACAGAAAGAAGCAAGAGAAGTGCAGAGAAAATCAGCAGAGGTGAAGAAAGAGGCAAGAGGGGTGTAGAAAGAGGCAAGAGACGTGCAGAAATAGGCAACAGAGGTGCAAAAAGAGGCAAGAGAAGTGCAGACAGAAGCAAGAGAGGTGCCGAAAGAGGCAAGGGAGGTGCATAAAGAGGCAAGAGGGGTGACAGAAAGAAGCAAGAGAGGTGCAGAAAGAAGCAAGGGATGTGTAGGAAGATGCAGGTGAGGTACAGAAAGAGGCAAGAGAAGTGCAGAAAAAGAGAAGATTGTGCAGAAAGAGGCAAGAGAAGTGAAGAAAGAAGCAACAGAGTTGCAGAAGGAGACAAGAGAGGTGCATAAGAAAGAAGCAAGGGAGGTGCATAAAGAGGCAAGAGAAGTGCCGAAAAAGGCAAGAGCAGTACATAAAAAAGGCAAGAGGTGCAGAAAAAGGGAAGATTGTGCAGAAAGAGGCAAGAGAAATGAAGAAAGAAGTAACAGAGTTGCAGAAGGAGACAAGAGAGGTGCAGAAGAAAGAAGCAAGGGAGGTGAATAAAGAAGCAAGAGAGGTGCAGAAGGAAGGGAGGTGCAAAAAGCAGAAGACATGTGCAGAAAGAGGAAAGAGACTAAGCAATAACAATGTCCACAAGGAACTTATTTGAAATAACGTATTTGCAATAGGGAGTACACATTTATATACTCATAACTGAGTCAATCAGAAAAAAATACATAATGATTTAAATTAAATTTGAAAAAGTAACCTGGACAATAATTAACTTCAGCCGAAGTAAACATTGGTTTATTTTACAATTAACAATTTATTCACAAAAAACAGTTAAGGTCACAGATTTTTTCTAATACTATAGGCACATTTATAGAAAGTGATAAAGTGAACCCAGTGCAGTGATCATAGCCTTCAAGGTGAAAGTTAAGTGAATAGAAATCAAGGGAAGGTCTTAAAAAGTTATTGGTCATTTTAAATGTGGCAGCTGTGTTGCATGTAAATTCACGACTGAAACCAAATTCTTTTCCCATGAAAATACCACTCATACTCTACAGGATTTCTCTAACTGTTCAACATCTAATGTGATCAGATGATATCAGGTGGCAGGTGATTGAAAAAGCTAAGTTACCTACCAGAGGAGGTGATATTTCTTTACTACTACAAACCCTAGAGTGTAAATGGATTGACAAATGTCAATCGACGATTAGAGGTTTGAATAGTTTAGAAGAATGGCGAAGATTCATTAGCCTCCACTGAAAGAGCTTATACATATAACTTCTGAGTATGGGTCTACTCCGTCCAAATTGTTGCCCTAATTGGCAGATACTGTAATCAGTAATGAATTCCTTGTTATACCATCTATACTGTAAATCTATGAGTGTACATATCTGTTAATTGGTCTAAGATGGCCGCCAAATATCCTTCGAGTCTTGTCTGGTTTTTAACTGTAGGCACAGATGTGCAAGTTACATCGTGCACTATGGCTTTGAGACTGGTTGACTGTCACCTTCCCTATGGTGAATGCGCCTCCTTGTCCAGTCTGGAACTCTAATGCCACACGGCTACGCGCCTGTTTTTATTGAAAATTAATAGGACTCTAGGACCTCCAAGATGGCCGCAGAGAACGATCAGTTCTTGAGAAGGGCGCATGCGCCCAAATTCGGTCCTCGTCTATTTCTATCAGTGCTACGGTGCATTCGGCACTGCACCCTGTTGAATTGAGACGCTTAAATCGTCGCGGAAACGGATCGGATATTCAGTAAGTTTATACTAGTTCTAGTCCCTAACTAGCCGATCCTCACTGCTATGCAACAGTGTTTTGATAATAATCCCGGTGTTCTTTCAGCCCAATTCCTCTGCTACCAACATATCCAGGATGAGTGATGATCACTTTTACAGATATACATGTGAGTGTTGCCTTACTGTCTTCATGACCTTCGTATTTGGCACCATTGCACTGTAGTAAATATTATCTAAAACGAGATAGACCATATGATTATGGAATAAGATCTAACTGAGAGAGGTCTTGAATAAATTGTCTGTTGATAAAAATTATATTGTCTCGTGATGTTGAATAAATTATAGTTCGAGATTAGAATTAATGATACCAATATTTTAATTAGGCAGGACTGAACTGATAAAAGTCCCCTCAAACCCTGCTTCAATCAGTGGTATACCATACAACATTGTGGGAATACGAAACTACCATTAGGTGAGTGAAATGGCAACCTGCATTCGTTAATATCTTGTACGGATGGCTTTAATATACTACAGGCACTTACATCATTTTAATTTCAGTCCCCAGATAACTGTCCTGAAGAGACCCCTTATTCATTGCGGGTTGAAACGCCGTCGACACAAACTGAGAGAGAGCAAGATAGATTCATGCTATTGTTGAATGCCTCTCACTGTTTTTAAGGCCTTACCTTGATTTCTATTCACTTAACTTTCACCTTGAAGGCTATGATCACTGCACTGGGTTCACTTTCTCACTTTCTATAAATGTGCCTATAGTATTAGAAAACATCTGTGACCTTAACTGTTTTTTGTGAATAAATTGTTAATTGTAAAATAAACCAATTTTTACTTCGGCTGAAGTAAATTATTGTCCATGTTACTGTTTCAAATTTAATTTAAATCATTATGTATTTTTTTCTGATTGACTCAGTTATGAGTATATAAATTTGTACTCCCTATTGCAAATACGTTATTTCAAATAAGTTCCTTGTGGACATTGTTATTGCTTAGTGCAAAATACCCAGTTCACAGGGACATATGGGTTGCTCTTGTGTTTGTTTCGTTCGAAAGAGGAAAGAGAAGCACAGAAAGATTAAGAAAGGTGCAACAAGATCCAAGAGAAATGCAGAAAGATGCAAGAGAGGCACAGAAAGAAGCAAGAGTGAGGAGAGAACATGGCGTCATGGGTTGAGCGGCTGCGGCGCTTTCCCCGTGCAGAGTGCCCTTTTTTCACGGAATCAGCGATGGATAAGTAGAATGCGGACCTTTTTATATTCTTCTTGCCGATCTTTTGGAATCTTGGTTTCCGAGGGGGCCAGAACAATGGGTGTAACTTTAAAAGACAGAAAGGATCAATAAGTTTACCTTCAGTGTGTCCGGGTGTGCTTTTCTGTATTACGGCTTGTTACAGGCCTGGGCTGGGGCTCTCCTCTCCTCCCTTCCTTCGTCGGCGGGCAGCTTGCAGTTCTCTTCCTCCCGATGTGCGGGTCCGGCTCCAGGTTTTCCTTGCATTCCTTGCATACCGCTGCTGCTCCCGGCGTTTCTCGCTGGGTCCTCACGTCTTCTGAGCTCCGCTATACACGGAGTGCTTGCCTCGGTCTCCTTCGAGGTAGGGGATTACACTGCGCCATCGTGGAGTCTACAGGGCACACCGCTCGGGGGGTGAGGGTGAACGTGAAGGGGAGGGGCGGGGGTCTTGGAAGCTTCGGCAGTGTCAACGATATAGGGGCTGACTCCGCTCCTGTGCATTTATCTACTACAAACCTTGAACCCGACCCCGAGGTCGTAATAACCCCCCCTAAACTTAGGCCCAGACCCCAGACGGCCCGAACTCTGGTCCGTTCAGAAATTAAAAACCCCAAAAGGAAGGGGAAGAGAGGTGGCGCCAGATTGCTTATCAACTCAGCTCCAAAGCCAAATCTAAACTGCAAGGAGCGTATTAACTCGAAAGTGTTAGATGAGGTACTTGATTTCACTACTGTTCCAAGTGCCGGTGTTGACTCAAGCTGGACCTAGTGAGCATGACTCCCCTTGTCTCTCTGAGTGCAGCCTAACAGGAATACATGAAAGCCAGCAGGCACTCGGGGATTACTCGGATCATACTGTGGGGGAAATGCTCAGAGCCCTATCCCGTGACATAAAAATGGGCTTCCAAGCCTCGTCAACAAATCAGGCGGAGATCAGATCTCTTTGCGAGACCCTCGGTTCTAAGGTAGACCTACTAGATACAAGAACATCTCAATTAGAAGACAATGTTACCAATCTGAAGGCCAACCTGGAATCTGCTGAAACTAAAATAAAGTCTCTGCAATTGAGTGAGGTAGTTCTATCTGACCGCCTAGAGACTTTGGAGAATAATGCAAGGAGAAATAATCTTCGGGTCTTGAATGTTCCTGAGGACAAGGAGGGAAGCGATCTTAAAGGTTTCGTCGTTGCCTTGCTAAAAGAAGCCCTACATCTAGAACTCTCAGAAGAACTTATGCTTAAGGACATTAAGCGCATACATAGAGATCCTTTTCGGAGAAACTTACAGAGGCCGAAACCCAGAAAGATTTTAATTAATTTCCATACATATGCTCTTAAAGAGCAAATTCTTTCATCGGCACTTAAGCAAAAGTCTCTATCGGCAAGTGGCTGTACTTTCCAAATAAGATCTGATCTCTCTAGAACTACTCTCGAAAGGCAATGGGAGCTAGGGAAAAGGCTAGAAGACTTCCGAAGGGCGCAACTGCCCAGCTGAAATTTCCTGCATCTTTGAGAATTATGTTCAACAATAAAATGCACAATGTGAGCTCAGTTTCGGAAGCGGATATACTTTTGAAAGATCTAGCTAAGAAATGATCGGTCTGATTTATAATAGCCTGGTTAGATTTATTCGGCAAATGAATATACAAAGAAAAAAAAAACGAACAAATAATTCTACTATCTACTATACTTAAAGTTATTAAGGGCCATGCACGGCTAGGTGCCGAATTCTGGATATACTCCAGACACTTGGGGGGGGGGGGTTCTCAGGGGTGGTAAAGGAGGCAGGGGGACTGCCGGCCTTCTCAGGGTTTGGGGTTGGGCTTGGGGTTTTTACTAGGGGTGGGTACACGAGGGTGTTACAATGGGGTAAAATAAAAAAATGTCCTTATTTCCAGCTACAACCTGTTTTTTCCTTTATTGGGTAACTCTAATGAAAGTAACAGAGGAAAATGTATACCTGTATATTCTTGCTTATTCAGTAGTTCCCTTAGACTATCTGGGCGGGGGTTTCTTGTTCTTGCCTCTAATAGATTGTTTATGACTCTGATTCAGGTTTTCTCCTGGAACGTCAATGGTCTACGTACCAATCCTAGAAAGCATAGGATTTTTCAATATTTGCGCGATAATAGCGCACAGATCATTGTCTTGCAGGAGACACATTTGATTCAACAAGAATTACTAGCTTTAGTAAAAAATTAAGCTGGGTCGACTTTGTGGTTAGCACCACACAATCAGTCAATACGCGAGGGGTCGCGATCCTTGTTAAAAAGTCTGCAAAGGCAGCTCTCAGATCCTCAACAGTGGACCCAGGTGGCAGGTGGGCCATTGCAGAACTTCAGCTGCCAGGTCTGAGAGTAACGATTGCCGGATATTATGGTCCCAACCTGGACGACCCCTCCCCCCTCAAAAACTTAGTTTCGGCTTTGCTGGATTTTCCTGAACCAGTCATATTAGCTGGTGACTTTAATATAGTTTTAGATCCCTCGATTGATAAATCTAAAAAAAAGGCGTGTACCGCCCTCTCCCAGAACCAGAGCCTGTCTTATGGGAGTTATGAAACACCTGGGTCTTGTGGATATATGGAGGCTTAGGTTTCCCCTTCAACGTGAATACTCCTTTTCTAATCACAAATACAAACATAAATCTAGGATTGACCTCATACTTGCCAGTTACGCTTTGTATAAATTAATTAAAACTATTTACAGATTACAACGTGGCTCCTGCTTTCGGCGTTCGCAGGTGAGCAATTCCGGTGATATCCTCACATAACGTCTCTACTTACCCTCCTTCACCAACTCCTTCAGGAAACAAGGATCCCGCTTTCTTTCCTCCCGCATTTTGTTTTATTTTCGGTAACAATTGAAGCGGACTTTGTTGCTTCTGTATTGCGCAATACAATCGTTGCAGAGAAACAAACCTCATTCATTGGATATGGTGCTGGTGAACCATACGAACTCCAACTAATGGGCAGTGCAAACTTTGTTTTGTTTGTTTTTGTTTTTTGGTTGAGACAGGCTCCAAAACTTTATTGACAAACACTGGTTACGAAATCCAATGGCTGTGTTAAAACATGGGTCGCAGTTGCCCTACTGAGTCTTATTGAATTTTTGGGAACACTCGCTTGCAACATCAGTAACTAGCGTCATTTGGAACATTTAGAACATTTGTTTGCAGCATCATTTATTCTCTTATTTTGGATCAGACAAAAGCCGGCGGCAGAGAAGAGTGGATCCAGGAGGGCAGGCTTCGACATTGTGAAATGTCCATTTGGGTTGCATCAGAGGCAAAGTAACAACGCTGCAGGAGGACAACGAACATTTTTAAACTTTCATTTAATCTCCGGGACTGCGAGGACCAGGGCGCCGTGCGAAGAGCTTACCTGACGCACCTGGGTCCTCTGCCTGACTCCTCCCCTGCCGGTATTTAGCGCCTCGCGGCCCCCGCTTCGCGGTAGCCGCTCGTAGGCTTCGACATTGTGAAATCTCAATTTGGGTTGCATCAGAGCCAAAGTAACAACGCTGCAGGAGGACAACGAACATTTTTTAACTTTCATTTAATCTTAGGGACTGCGAGGACCAGGGCGCCGTGCGAAGAGCTTACCTGACGCACCTGGGTCCTCTTCCTGACTCCTCCCCTGCCACTATTTAGCGCCTCGCGGCCCCCGCTTCCCGGGTGCCGCTCGTATGCTTCGACTTTGTGAAATCTCCATTTGGGTTGCATTAGAGGCAAAGTAACAACGCTGCAGGAGGACAACGAACATTTTTTAACTTTCATTTAATTTCCGGGACTGTGAGGACCAGGGCGCCGTCCGAAGAGCTTACCTGACGCACCTGGGTCCTCCCCCTGACTCCTCCTCCCTCTTACTTACTTAAGCTATATTCAGTCTCGCGTCAGCAGGACGCGTGCGGGGCGAAGCCCGGGCCAAGGGCGGGCCCGTTCTAGCCCGATTAAGACCGGACCGGGCCATTCCTCTCTTATCTGCTCTAGGGCCTTGTTGTTTGTATTATTGTCTCTTTAAACAACCCTGTACCCACCAGGACTGTGATACACTGTTAGAATGGCAGTGAGGGAAACCCGCAGTAAATGTTCCTCGACTAGCGCATCTATTTCAGGCACGCTAGATTCCTTCCTATTTAGAGCTAACTCTGTACTCACTAACGAGATAACTGTCCTGGAGAAACGCCTTTCAGTAGGCATTGAAAATGTTAAAAGATCCTCCTTGGGACATATCACTAATGTGAGAACGCCTGATAAAGAACCTATGTCCCTTATGCATGTTTCTCCCACAATTATTCCTGAACCTGTTTCTCCCCTGGTTACTGATTGTTTCTCTGGTATCAATAGCGCTCCACCACCCCTCTCCAAAGGGTCTAGCTCCACCCCTGCTTCACTACAAATTCTTGATGTTGGCTGCAAGCGCTCCAGAGTTGTGAGGGAGGGGGCAGTCCCAAAGAGGAAAATGGGCCCACCATCTAAGAGAAATAAGACTAGTAAGATACCCACCTCCTCCTGCCTAGATCTCAACTGTGGGAGCAATGCAAACCCGATTTTGACTTCTGTCACAGCACACAAGCCTATAACTACGCCGACTATTGATCCTGCCCAGATTTCTCCTGCCCTACATCTCCCTACCGTAGTTACTAATGTCAACAAGGCCACAATGACTGAACCCCAAACCCAAGATCTGGAGGTCCTTTTAAAATCTTTATTCAACCCTCTTTGTATTAAAATGGACCAAATAGAGGCTAGACTTGCAAACTTGGAAAGGGCACTCGAGTTGCATCCCGACCCCCGTCCTATTCTTCCATCTGTAGCCAGAGGGCGGGCTAATATAGCTGCTAAGGAGAGTCAAAGTGCCACCCCCCTTCAACATCCCCTACAAGCTGTGGAAATTCCCCTTTCGCACTGTGAGATTGTTACTGCCCCCACTAATAGTTCTATCTCTTCCTTTTCTCCCCGAGAAACTCAAAATCCCGCACCTAGGACAGCGGAAAACTTGTATCAGGATATTACTATTAAATCTAAATCTCCCCCCGGAGGCAGCGCCACTCATTGTTGTCCTAGCGGGTGTCCCCAAGCTCACTGAGGGAACTATTGAATCCTTCGCTTCACTCAAGAATAAAGTGGTAAACTGGCTTTCAAAACACAGACCACTTCCGCTAAAATTTTCAGGTGAAATCCTAATGGTCCGAAGGGTCCAATGGGTGGGCCCCACTAAGAAGGAGCATAACGGGGATTGCGTGATCATCAATATGAGGGACAAGGGTGCAGTTTCTTTCATCCTAAGTTCTCCCCATCTGGGGGTAGAGTACTCCATCAAGACTCTCCCATTAGCTTTTTTTTATCCTCCATCTAGCAGAAATCAGGAACAAGATCTCGAATTAGGGTGGACACGGGTGGGACGTAGAGGTTTTCCTGCTGGGCACAGAATTGACCAGGTCCCTCAGTGCCCCACATCATACCTTAGAGATTACAATCGATTTAGGTGTCTTAGCGAGATTGATTGACTAACCAATAACCACTTCACAGTGGATTCTCAGGTTGATCTCCCAGGGCATTCCCGAAGAACCTCAGTCACTAAACTAAACTATAATAACCCACCTAACCTGGGTGTAACCGGAGCGGGAGCTGTTAATACCATACCGTTGATGATTCATAGCACCAACTTGCACTTAAACCCATCTACAGCAAGTAATAAACTGTTAGCGGTGCAGGCATCCAACAGTCTATCGCAGAGCTCTTCTCATGCGATTCCCTTCCCAGCTCTCTATAGTGGGGCTAATAAGATCGGCCCATGCCCCAGTAATTGTACATTCGAAGTAGTTATGCCAACTCCAACCTTAGACTCACCACCTCCACTCGCCCAATTGAAACTTCTATCCTGGAATATAGCTGGCCTGGCCAACAAACTAGGGTGCCCTGACTGGGGCCAATATATAGACAGTATGGACATCTGTCTTTTTCAAGAAACGTGGGCAAGGACCCCACAGTTCCGTAACGCCTTTGCTTCCTTTTCAATCCCAGCCCAGTGGCAGGGCCGAGGAAGACCATCAGGGGGATTGACCATTTGGGTTCGTACACACTTAGGTTGCAAAGTGACTGAAGTGAATTCAGAATCCCCAGATATCCAGTGTGTGATTCTGACTTGGCCGAATGATGTTAGGCTCACTCTGGTCAACGTATACTCTAGACCAGTAAACCCGACTGCGGAGTCGATAACTATTGCTCAGCTTTCGCTATTCCTAAATAGTTTCTCTAAGTGCTCTACCATCTTAATAGGTGGCGACTTTAATTGTCACTTTGAGCCTCTTCCTGGTATGATAGATGGCGACATCCAGGAGGAGGATGATTTTTGGAAAATACCACCACCTGTTGGAAATCCCCCACGGGCCTGGACTCCCCTTGTAGTCCAGATTACGGCCTTAACTCTGCAACACTCTTTTAGGGCTTGTAACGGCCGTACTAAATCAGATGCTCCTGCCAAAAGCACCTTTAACAAACCTGGCCATGAGTCCTTGCTCGATTATATATTTGTGGAGACCTGCTCTTGGGATAAGGCCCATGATTTTATGGTTCACCCGAGGACAGAAAGTGACCATAACCCATTACAGCTATGGTTTTCTCTTCAGGGGGTTTGTACAACTCCCGATAGCGAAAATGATACGCTGAGTATCGACACAGGCCTTCTCTTATCCACCAACAGAAGAAGGGTGAGGTGGGAAAACTTGGTCAACACGCCCGGTGCAATTGATGATCTTTATCTCAAGGTAATTCCGTCATTGGAAGCAGTCGGATATTTACCGCTCCGAACTCCGAACAAGGGCACATATAAAAAATTTGAGGAATTAAATCTTGAGCTAACCACCGTTCTGGCTAGTGTCTTCAATCCCACAATTCGCAGAGAAAGAAAATGCCCCGTAACACCAAACTGGTATAACGCATCATGCAGGGATGCGAAATCACAGCTCCTGGCTGCACTTAATTCCACAAACAACAAAATATTAATAAAACAGAAACGCAGGGAATATAAAACACTAATTGCACAAGCTAAAGCGGAGTGGGATGCTAATAACTGGGAGATTATAACACAGGCACTAAAAAATAATGATCCGCGATTATTTTGGCAAATTGTTAATACAGGCTCATCGGCCCCTATTCCAGCAGTTGTCCCTAATGTAGCCGCTAGCGTCTGGGAGGCTTATTTTTCAGCTCTTTATGCATGTAATACTATTCCACCCCTTGATGCCTCGAGTCAGGAGGTTAACTTGGAGACTAGTCTCGAGGACTCCGGTTCTCACCAATTTGTTGACGAGTTTGGTATCCTTGAAGTTGTAGACATTTTGAATAGCCTCCCTACTGGGAAAGCCCCGGGCTTAGATAAGCTCCCTGGAGATCTTTTTAAAAACGAGCCGCTAATATGGGCCCCTTATTTAACTGCATTGTTCAACGCAATCTTAAAGGGTATGGCAATTCCTACTACATGGCTTGGAGCAGAGATAGTTCCAATTTATAAAAAAGGCTCTCCTTTACTTCCCGGTAACTATAGGCCAATTAGCCTTTTAGACGTCCCCCAAAAGATCTTTGCTCGCCTGATCCTAAATCGATTACAAGATTGGATGGAGGACTGCTCCATCCTCAGTCCTTACCAGGCTGGGTTTAGGAAAAAGGTATCCACCCTAGATCAAATCTTCCGGCTTATGCTTCTACACTGGAAGACTGTCCACGTTGAGGCTGGTTCTCTTTACACCGTGTTCGTTGACCTTCGGGCGGCCTTTGATTTGGTCCCCAGGTCAAAACTATGGACTGTCTTAGCAAACCTCGGAGTCCCTGCCCCCTTGTTGAACATCATAACCCGTCTACATAAGGGGAACTTTGCACAAGTAAGGCACGGGAAGTTAGGTACACTCACTCCAAGATTTGCTGTAGAAAAGGGAGTTAGGCAAGGCTGTGTCCTTGCACCTACCCTCTTTTGTCTTTATGTAAATGGAGCATTCATGTATCTGAACAGGGTTATAAATAGCGATGCTCCCAAGTTGGATCGCAGCAGGATACCGGCGATAATGTTCACTGACGATACCCTGTTGCTCTCCAAATCTCCTTTGGGCTTGCAGAGGGTATTGGACGGGTTTGAGCTATTCTGTTTGGAACAGGGATTGGAAATTAATACGTTGAAAACCAAATTCATGATTTTCAATCCTCCAACTACAACGCGCCCAAACCCCACCATAGGTGGCATCATCCTGGAGAGAGTCCATACCTTCGATTATCTAGGCCTTACCTTAAACGAAGGATTATGTTGGACCTCGCACCAAATCAAGGCCCACTTAAAATTAGCCCAGTCGATTGGCGCGATCCTGAAGTTCTATAATACCTCCTCTGAAAAACCCCTAGCGCCACCTCTCGAAATCTATAAACTTCAGGCCCGTGGCCGGATTCTCTATGGTGCAGAACTCTGGGGTACTAAATGCTGCAATGAGATTCCGCTTGCTGAATCCAGGTTTATAAGACATCTGACAGCTCTACCACAAAGTACCCCTTTACTCCCCTTAAGGTTTGACTTGGGTTTACGACCAATAGATGATGTCCTTGGCCTGAAGCCCTTGATTTTCTGGAGGAGGATATGGATAACACCTGAGCTGGAGGTTTATAGGAACGAACTAGAGGAAATATTGAGTCTCCCAAGCGCATACAAACTTCCTTGGCTATTGTATGTAAAGAAACAACTGGGTGTACTAGGACTTTCGGATCTCTGGACAATCCCAGCGACGGCTTGTTTTACTATCTCCCGGAAAAAACTTACCCATATTTACTACGAGTCTAAATTAGCAGAGACCATCTCTAAATTACAATCTTCTATCCTAACCCAATCGTTTCTAAAAGTTAAAGACGATTATCATTTGGAAGAGGCCTTGAGTGAGATTAGACCTGATTTTACCAGGAAATTGTTCTTACAGTGGAGACACGGTACACTCCCCCTAAGAGCATTTACAGCTAAATGGTCCTATCCCACTTTGCAAAATTGTCCTAGTTGTGATGCAGAATTAGAGTCCGATTTACATATCCTATTCTTTTGTCCCGCCTACAAAAAGACCAGGAAATATTGGATCCTACCTATCTGTAGGAATTTAGGGTTCATACATTGTATGGAAGCTTACAGGGTACTTAAATCGGACCTATCTAGACAAATAGTATTTGCAGTCTCTTCATTCCTAGCATCAATGTGGAGGATAAGAAGATTACAGCTGTCTTTAACTTGAATTTGATAACCTGACTCTGTATTAATATGATGAATGTCTACTGTATAACCTAATATTCATCCGATCAACAGTATTTTACAGTTGGAGGCCTGAAATGATTGTTTTTATATTTGCATCTCTGACAAATATCCTAATGTACTGTATTTTTTGTATGAGCTTTTATGACTAATTTAGTCGAAATAAAGTTGGAAATGAATGAATGAAAACTATTTTCTATCTTCCCGCCCACCTCTCGGACCACTCTGCCGTATGCATGGTCATAGAAATAGCGGCGGATCTTCCGCCTAGGAACTGGTCTATGGAACGCTCACTTTTGGCCTCGGAAGACATTTTACTCTCTCTTCGGAGAGAGTCTGAAAATTTTATGGCAAGAAATATGGGGACCGCATCCGTGGTCAATGTGTGGGAGTCTTTCAAGGCTTTTCTGAGGGGTATTATCACTAGCATCACGATTTACAAGAGTAGAAAATATAAGGAAGACATACTCGAGCTAGAGCACAATATCAAGGCTACTCAGCAATCACTCGATCTACATAACCCGGGCTTACCTACTGAGAATCATGTCAAGTTTAGGGATCTTAAGGCCCAGCTAGATAGTATTCTGAGTTCACGCTTAATGCAAAGATGGGAGGCTAGTAAGTTAGCCCATTTCGAGTATGGCGAAGGGGCAGGCAAATTACTCTCCTGGAAAACAAAATCGGGCACAAAACAATATCAGCATGGTCGTTAAGGATGGTTTATCTTACACCTCGGATGACAACATTAGAGGGGCGTTCCACTCTTTTTTCCAGGGAATTTATAGCGAGGATGGAGACTCAGATCGTGTGAGGATTCAATCTTGGTTAAGCAAGTTAAGTCTCCCTGTGCTAACCTCGGAACAACAAGCTGTCTTAGACCTCCCGATCACTCATGAGGAGGTCCAGAGTGAAATAATGAGATCAAAAAGGGGCAAGGCAGCAGGCCCTGATGGTCTCCCCACTGAATTATATAGATCTCTTGTTAAGGAGGTCGTCCCGACTTTGACAATTCTGTTCAATCAAGTCCTTCTAGACGGCCTGATCCCTCCTCCTTCCTGGAATAAAGCAACTATAACTTTAATATTAAAACAGGGGAAGCCTCCCACGAGTTGTGAATCCTATAGGCCTATCTCCATATTAAATGCTGATTATAAAATCTTTGCCTCCATTTTGGCTAAAAGGCTTGGCAGGGAGGTCGGAGGCTTGTTACATCAGAATCAAAAGGGTTTTATACCAGGGCGTCATCTCTCAGAATTGACCCATGATCTGATTGGGGCTATAGACCTAGCCACAACCTGTTCCCTTCCACTCGCTGTTCTGACTCTTGACGCGGCTAAGGCCTTTGACAGGGTTAATTGGGTGTTCCTGTCGGAGGTCCTGGCCAAGTTCAAGGTTGGAAAGAAGTTTAGGCGGTCTGTTGCCCTTTTGTACAGTAATCCTTCGGCCAATTTACTTATAAACGGCTTTCTTGCCGAATCTTTTGAGATCTCCAGAGGTACGCGCCAGTGGTGTCCCCTTTCCCCTTTATTGTTTAATTTGTATATTGAACCTTTCGCCCAGCTTCTGAGGGATGATCTTAGAGTATCATCTTTCAGATATGGGGAATGGGAGAAAAAAGTGGCTTTGTATGCTGATGATATGCTTATATTCACATCAGATTTGAACACCGCTTACCCCGCAGTTATGGAGTTAGCACTGGAATTCGGTGCAGTTTCAGGGTATAAGATCAATACCTCTAAAACTGACATAATGGCTTGGAATATGCAGGTTTACCAACAGCTCCCTTCTTTGAAGATCAGCATGAGATATTTGGGAATCTATATTCTCCAGGAGATAGATAAGATATCCACCTATAACTTAATGCTAATAGCTAGAGAATCTCGCAGATTATTGAATTCTTGGGCCCTTTTACCGCTCTCAATACTCGGGCGAGTCAATCTTATTAAGATGTCCATTATGCCTAGATTTACCTTTCTCTTTGGTGCTATCCCCTTATACTTTGATACGAGAGTACTGGGAAAGCTTCAGAGCGATTTAAATGCCTTTGTCTGGGCTTCTCGACAGTCTAGGATAGCTTGGAAAAAAATCAGAAGGCGAAGAGAAAAGGGAGGTTTAGCAGCTCCTGACATACAGTTGTATGCTTGGGCCTTTCAACTTTCCTACTCACGTATGTTGCTAAAAACTCCTACCAGTGAGGGTGTTGGGGCTATGTTTTCGGCCATGTTGAGAGATTCGGGTATATCTGAGCAAGGTTACTTATATAAATATGGTAATGCAAAATTTTTCAAAAAAGTTAGGCTGAAGGTGTTACAGGGGCTGGCTAAATCATGGGCTGGCCTTAGAGCTTCATTAAAACTGGGATACTATTCAGGATTAGCCCCAATCTGGAACTCTCCAGGGACTCCAGAGTGTTTGTTAGACAGTTTATCAACTCCCCTCAGGGTGGCTGGCATCGAGAGATGGGGAGACCTTTTTGTGGAGGGTACCTTGGTTCCCTGGGAGGCCCTTAGAGATATAGTCGGTCCTTCCCTCTCTAGATTTAAATATCTCCAACTAACCAGCTGGGCTAATGCTGTTCAACCTTCCCGCAACAAACATCTAATGGGTGGTACGAATCAATTTGAACATCTGGTCATACATAAACCTCCAGCAAAGAAAGAGGTGGCGGTTTGGTACCGCTCCATCATGGAAGAGCAGGATGGCGAATTTCTACTACCCATCTTTCTTTGGGAGAGCAGTATCCCACGGCAAGACCTTCAGTCACTATGGTTAAAATCCTGCGAAATGCTATATGACATTGTAAAACCAGCTTGGCTCCGAAGGAATCATCTCTTTACAATACACAGAGCCTATTACTCTCCACTGAGGTTAACAAAATTTTCAAATGGGCCACCAGTATGCTGTGCAAAGTGCGGGGCAGTAGAAGCCTCTGATACTCATATGTTCCTTAACTGTCCCGCCCTTGCTGGCTTCTGGCAAGCAGTGAGTAATACACTTTCTAGAGCTTTGGGGTCACACATTATTGTTAACTTGCCTATGCTGGTGTTTGGCCTTTCAAATGATGTAGAAGGGGCACATGAGAAAATCCTATTTTATGCTATCTTGCTTGCCAGGCGAGAGATTTGCATCAAATGGAAAGACGCGCTACCACCTACCCACCAAGATTGGCTGTCCTCTCTATTAAAAATCGTCGAGGTTAGACCTCTCAAGGGCAGGAAGCAAGAAGAAGTGGGAGTTTTGGAACTTGTTGGGATGGAGCTAGGGTTTTTTTTTTTTTTTTTCCCCCTAGTCCAAGGATTATACAACCCCTTTTCTCTTGCTTATCCTTTACCCCTTTTAAGGATTTGATTGAGACGCTCTAGTGATCTAAGTTGAGCGATGGGTACCCCAAGCTGACATTGCTCCTAAACTGTTGACTGAGATAGCACCGGCAGTCTTGGCCCATATAGGTCATAAGGCAGCAGATCCAGTGTCCTGAGACGGTTGCTTTTTCTCAATAATCTTCAGCATGGACAAGCCCGACCGGGTTGTAAATGAGGACAAAAAAAAAAAAAAAAAAAAAGAAAGAAGCAAGAATGGTTTGGGCACCATTAGTACCAATTTAACAACCTCATTTAGCAATAAGTAACAGATGACCATTCCAGCTTTGCAGAGGGTCTTCCACCACGCTGTAACACTTGTTGCTGCATTTTTGTTAACGTTTGAGCCATTTGAGGTAGAAACAAGGTCTTTTTTGTGGCAGATGATGGATTATGTGGCAAATGCAGAAACTGTATAATTATGCAAAAATCACTATGGCCGAACAGTCAAATAATTCCAATGGCCCTGAGCATACCTCTGACTAGGTCCAGAAGTACTCCTCAATGGTTCCTTCTTTTTTTGTGTCTCATTGAGTTTATAGTTTAGCTTCAATGGAAACGAGGAAGACTAAATCTGAGGTTACCACTCCACAACACAGACTATCATACCACATAATCTCCATAACACATAATCTCACTCTACATAATTCCTATACACTAAATACCACCGTATTTCTATCCACATAATTTCACCTCACAACATACCACTAAATTCCACTACATATAACATACATCCACTCCACTCCACTCCACTCCAAAAAACATTAATAAAATACTTTTATATTTACAACGCCAATAGCTCTAACTCTCTCAAATGCGAGACCTATTGTATTGCAAATGCTTCTTTAACTAGTAGTCGTGTTTGCAAGTGTTGGAGAAACAGGCTGGGCCTCAGACCAGTGCTGAGGAATTCTGCTGCGTAGTACTTACAGGGGGCACCAGGAGGGATTCTTGGCCTCCAAAGTCCCTCAGGAGTAAAGTGGACTTCATCCCGCAACCAGTAGTGTCAGGAGGCGTGTTTTCAGAGTGATGGACAAGGGGGGGGGGGGGCATAGCCTCCAAAGACCTCTTAGCAATCCCACTGTGTTGGACTTACTGGAGGTAACTGATGGAGTAGTTAGTAGTAAGGAAATCCTTGGTGGCCAACTACCCCTCCTGTAAGTCTCACACAGCAGGATTGCTAAGTTCTAATACAAGGCCATGCCCTCCTTTGCCCACCACTCTGCAAACGCACTTCCTAGCACACTCTTGGTTGGGGAATGAAGTCCCCTTCACTGCTGGGTATCCTTAGGGGCCAACTAGCCTACCCGTTACCTCCAGTAAGCCCCACACATTGGGATTGCTGAAAGGGGGTGGCAGGCTACGCTCTCTTTCTCCACCACTCTGCAAACGCACCTCCTGGCGCTCTGGATTGGAGGATAAAGTCCCTTTAGCTCTTGAGGGTCCCTGGGGGAAAACTAGCCCTTCTCTTACCTCAAGTAATCCCCACTCAGCTGGATTGCTGAGAGGTAGTCAGAGGCCATGCCCCTTTCTTTACACCACTCTGTAAACACGGCTCCTGGTGCATTACTGCTTGGGGGATGGAGTACAGTTTAGTCCTGGGGTCCTAAGGACACAATGGGACCTCATCATACAATTAATTAACGCCCTGGGGAGGTGACGGTCCCCAGTGCAGAAGGGCACCCACGTGGACCCCCACATATCATTAGCATAGCCCCAGGGAGGTGGCGGTACCTGGGGCTGCGGGGGCCTCTGCGGGATCCCGCATCATAATTTACCATTAAGACCTGGCCCAGCCGGGGTCTTTAAGAAAATAAAGCACATTTTTAAAAAAAACTAAATCGTCTGGATTCGCGGACCTCACGTGAATCTCACCAAAAATGTAAAAACTAAATTCTTTTTGGAGCCTTCGAGGTCCCTGTGAGACCCCCTGATCAGGCCTCGTGGATCATTGTTTCTACCATGCCCGCTTTTCCCATTTTTTCACCTTTTTTCTTGTGACTCGCTTCAACCTTCTCACAAGATGGCTGCCAACACTTCCTGGTTGGAACTGTTGGCAGATTACAAGGCTCGTGATCGGGAGGGTTCGCGGATCCTTCGCGTCCATATATATCTATCTGTAAATATTAAAATTTCGCAGAAACTACTTAACAGATTTACACCATTTAACAAAAATGTCGCTTTCTGAACCAAGAGATACGTTTTTCCAAATTTAGTGAAATTCCGTTCAGCAGTTCGGTCTGTAGCCTTGTCTAACGTTTCCTATGGAAATTAACATCGAGAAAACGTGTTTTGGGACCCCAATTTTTTCTTGGCCCCGCTTGACGAATTACCCTGAAACTTTCAAGACAGGAGGTGACCGGAGCGCCCCATTAGTTTTGAAAATGTCTCCACAATTCGTCAAACGGCGCCAATGATACTGGCAAATCAAAAAAGCTTTTCCTAAGGAAACTAGGGCCTAACTATAACTACCTACTGGCGACCGCATATATTTATTTGGCATAGGTGAAATCTAAATTATATATATGTATATTGCCCGGTGGTGGTGTACAATGGGTAGTTGTAAATCGGATTGTGTTTCCATAAGAAATTCATTTTTTGGTTTGCTCATATCGTTTGCACAGTTTTAGGAATCTTGAGAACACTGTACAAAACAATTTTACAATTTTTTCTACAAGGTCCCCATGGCATAAAAAAAACAGATAAATGCTTTTCCCTGATTTCGACTTGCCATCTTTCTCAGCCTATTGTGTGGCTTTTCATTGCTGGAAATAACGGTTCTGGTATGTCGAAGAATGATTTGTTTTTTAAGTCGAATTGTTTTTTTTCTAATGTCATAAATTGATGATATAAATTAGACATTTTGGAGATGGATAGTAGCGAAAGAAATGCATGCTTTACAGTGACGACTTTCCTCTTGCATAAAATAGGATAACATATAAGTGGACCTATGGAGGGACGAGTACACAATACTAAAAAATGCACCACCGAGAATTGTTGAAGCGCAGGTAAGAGTGGTGAAAACGCCTGGAAATGACCGTCTGATCATAGATACCTCATGCCAGAGGTTAGGGAGCATCAGCTCCTGAAGCAGCTACAACAGGTGGAATATTCAGATGGTAGTTTTACTGGCGTGCACTTCTGTTCACCGTGAACAATGAAATACACGTGGTAGAAACGTGTAAGGTATATGGTTTTAAAATGTTTTAAACGTATTCCCTTTGAAGAAGCCCATTCTCTGTAGGCAAATACTTTTCCTACTCAGAAAATGCAGTTATATAATTTCTTGAAATACTGGGTTTCATTCGCAGAAACTGAAGCAAACATAACAAGCATTGGCTTAGCCAATAGGTCTCGCCTTTGGGACCTTATAAGTGTTTAGCCATGCAACAGTTGCATAACTAAATACTTATAAGGTCCCAAAAGCGAGACCTATTGGCTATGCCAAATGGCCGTGCGGCCGCGAAAGTGAAAGTAATCGCGGTAAAGCGCGGCGCCCGCGCACATGCACTGTAGCTCTAGGCTGGCCTGGTAGCACTTTTTAGGTCTCGCTGAGCCCCAGCGCTTGCACTTGCTCGGAGAGACATTTTGTATTTGGGATTTTTAAAGTGCTGCCTGTGGTCTAAAGCTTGAGTGCACGCGAGCGTGCACGCGCGCAGCCGCCAATCACTGCTGCGCGCGCACCACTCGCTTGCTTGACACACAGCGCGTCCCGTCCTAGCGATCGCGATCACTTTCGCTTTGATCGCGATCGCTATTACTTTCGCTTTCACGGCCGCGCGGCCGTTACTTTCACGGCCGCGCGGCCAATGCTTGTTTTTTTTTTACAAATACACTAAACGCCAGACCGTTTTCGACCTAAAGCGACCTCATCACTGTTCATCCTGTGGGGTTTCTACTTCCATGTCCGTGCTTTGAGCCCGCCAGTGCCAGTCTGTGTGCCACAACACTGCTCTTCACTCTTTTTTTTTTGATAAACAAGTTTTTATTGTTTTCTTGTGCAACAAAAGCAATGAGCCTTTCAGACCAGCCACATACATTCCTGTGAGAAAGTGGCTCTGTATATACTGTTCCCTAATAGGTACAGGGTGTACAGAGTCCACAGTCCCCCAGAGGCTGATAGAGGTCAAAGTTAGGTATGACCTTACTCTCAAAAGTGGTAGCTTGGTCGAGCAGTAAGGCAGTACCAGAGGACAGTGTAAAGCATTTATTGTACACACTCAGTCAGCAAATGGTTTCACACACTCAATAACTGAACTCTAGGCCAATGGTTTATATATATAAAATATATGCTTGTTTTATTTTTAGAACCACAAAGGGGGTAAAAATATACTTTCTCAGAATGAGAGGTTGGATATAAATACTTTTGTCTTAAGCAATAAATTTGTGTAAACAGTCACAGTTGGTTGCAATAAACAATCCTATTTCCTAAACATAACAATGCATTGAGCTCAATGGTAAATTCAGGTTATTTGTAATAAATTACTTTTCAGATTACTTTTGGAATTCCAGGTCTGGCTCCTAGAACCAGCCTTGGGTCAGTATTCAGAATCAAGTGATGAAAGTCGACTTAATAACTGTAATGATTTTTAAATAATATTTAGCTATTTCAAAAGTTAGCACTTAGAAAATATTTCAAAGAAAACATTCAATGGATCTCTATGGCAAGAAATTCAAATTGCAGGTAGAGTACTTTATCGTTACTTTAGTAATCCAGGACTGGGTGCCTAGACCCAGGACTGGGGTCCTTATCAAAAGCAGGTAAGTAATTTCGTTTGCAGAAATGGTACGATTTTAAAAGAATATTTCAAATTTGCAAAAATAGACACTTAGAAGAAATTTCACAGAAAAGCAGACAATGGTTTCCTATGGGAGAAAAATGAGTTAGAGGTAAGTATAGTTGTGAACACTTTTCAGGGTCAGGGCTGGGCACCAAGATCCAGCACTGGGAGTTCACCTAGGAGCAGGTGAGTAAATTCGTTTTTGTCACTTGGCGGATTTTTGGTGAATTTTTGCAGTTTTGAAAAGTTCACACTTAGAAGATTTTTGAAGAAAAAGCCAGTCAATGTTACCCTATGAGGAAAATGAAGTTAGCGGTTTAAGGGTAAGTACTCGACTGGCAGAGTTGAAATTCCGGGCATGGACTCAGGGGTCCCCCAGTGTCAGGTAGGTACAGTTGGTTCACCCTCAGCGGTTTCAGGACGGCCGGGGGCAGAGAGAGTGAGGCCCAATGTTATCCTATGAGGGATAGGGGGGCCTTGGTTGGTGGCTGCTGTCTGGCAAGCTACGCGGCTGTGGGAGCTGGGCTCCTGGTCACTTACTCAGGGCAAGTGGGGAAGTAGGTTAGTGTAGAGAGGGCACTGCCAGGGCCACTCGGGCGGCTGGGTGCAGGGTGCTTTTGAGCCTTCGGGCGCTCAATGGAAATCAATGGGAATGTTCCGGTTTGGAAAAAGGCTGCAGGCTCGGGGACGAGGATGTTTCAGGTGCCACCACCACTTCGAGAGGTAAGTTGGGTAGTTGTAGGTTAGGTGGGTACCCCGGGATTGGGCACAGGAGGCCGCAGGGCGCCGGGTGCAGGGGTGCCTTTTGACGTCGGGAATCTTACCCTCTGGTTGATCGCGGTTGGGGTGGCACTTGGTTCTGAGGCTGCAGGCTTCCTCCGGGATGTCGAGGGGGGTCCTTGGGTGACGGACTCGGGGTTACAGTCGCCGTGGGGTCGTCCTCAGGGTCTTTGTCCACTCCGGCACTGGCCAGGCTTGGCTGGTGCAGAGTGTGTTGGGTCCGCGGTTCCGGGCTGCTGCCAGGGGTTAAAAATAGGTTTCTTGAGTAGAGCCTCTACTCATGGGAGTCCCAGGGGCTTAGAGCCAAATGGTAGCCAGGTCCTCCGGGGTTGGTGAGGTTGCTGGCCACGAGAGATGCCGCACTGGTGCAGGTTCGAGAGTCGACAGGCCGGTAGGGCTGGGGCCTAAGCAGTTGGTGTCTTCTTCTCTTTTTAGCAGCTGCAGGGCAGGTCTTTGTTCTTCTTGCTCTTCTTGTAATTTTCTATCTGGAATCTAAGGGAGGAAGGTTCAGGGTGCCCCTAAATACTAAATTTAGGGGCGTTACAGGTAGGTGAAGGCCAGGGACCAATGGGTCCCTGTCCTGGGGTGGGTAGACCCCCTATCCTGCCTCTCTCCTGTGAGAGGGGGGCAGTAGCCTAATCCTGATAGGGTAGGGCCTCCCATCTTCAAGATGGCGAGAGCCCGGAGATGTGTTTCACCTCGCCTCCCCCACCTGAGGGGTGGGGTGGGCAGGCTGGCACATCCCCTATCCTTGTATGGGGTTTCCGGCCAAGCTTCCCGCCAGAGTGGGGGGTTGCAGTGGCCTGGGGAAACTCCAAATGGTGGTATGCCTTTGAAGCTTCCCTTTGCTCATCCTGGGGGAGGAGATTTCTCACCTCACCCAGGATGTGCATTGTTGCAGGCCCGGGAGAGCAGGGGCTCTCCCACCCAGGGGTCCAGCAACGTGTCTGCTGTGTGGCAGCCTGGGCAGCCTCTGAGCAGACGTGGATTGTAAGTTAGCTGTAAGGGGGCATCTCTAAGATGCCCTCTGGGGTGCTTAGTACATTAAATCCTACACTGGCATCAGTGTGGGTTCAATGTGCTGAGAAGTTTGATACCAAACTTCCCAGGCTTCAGTGTTGCCAATATGGTGCTGTGGAGCTCGTGTTTGACAAGCTCTCAGCACCATGTACTCTTAAATGACAGCACTGCACTTACAGTGCCCAGGAATGGACCCGGGTACTGTAGGGGCACAGGGCTCCTGCTCCTGTGCCCACACCATAGGCGTAATGCACCCAGCTAGAGGGGTGGCTGACATATGCCTTGGCAGTGTAGGTGATGGGCATGGTACACAGTGATGTGTGCCATGTCGACTCTTTGTTTTGTCCTGCACCCAGACACTCAGCCTGCAAGGGCAGTGTGTGTGTAAGGGTACGGGGCCTCTGAGGGTGGCACAATGAGTGCTGCAGCCCTTAGAGGCCTTCCCTGGCACAAGGCCCTGGGTACCTAGGGTACCATTTACTAGGGGCTGACATGTGGCTAGGGTTTGCCAATTTGGAGTTTGTGTGGTTTAAGGAAGGAACATAGGCCCTGGGCACCTGATTGGCAGGAACCCAGGGTACACTCAATCGAAGTACATTCAGCAATTTAGCAAAAAGTGGGGGCATACCATGCAAGAAAGATGGCACTTTCTCACACAACCCCCCCCCAAACGAAAGGTGATGAGACTAACCTTGTCCTATGGAGTCTTCATTGTCTAAGTGGAAGAACCTGGAAAGTCCATCTGCATTGGCATGGGCAGTCCCTGGTCTGTGTTCCACTTCAAAGTCCATTCCCTGTAGGGAGATGGACCACCTCAGTAGTTTTGGATTTTCCCCTTTCATCTGCATTAGCCATCTGAGAGGTCTGTGGTCAGTTTGAACTAGGAAGTGAGTGCCAAACAAGTATGGCCTCAGCTTCTTCAGGGACCAAACCACAGCAAAGGCCTCCCTCTCAATGGCACTCCAACGCTGCTCTCTAGGGAGTAGTCTTCTGCTTATAAAAGCAACAGGTTGGTCTTGGCCTTCATCATTGGTCTGGGATAGGACCGCTCCTATCCCTAGCTCAGAGGCATCAGTCTGCACTATGAACTGCTTGGCATAATCTGGAGCTTTTAGAATTGGTGCTGAGCACATTGCTTCTTTTAGGGTGTCAAAAGCCTTTTGACAACTAACTGTCCAGTTAACTTTCTTGGGCATTTTCTTGGAGGTGAGTTCTGTGAGGGGGGTCACAATGGACCCATACCCCTTCACAAACCTCCTATAGTACCCAGTCAAGCCAAGGAATGCCCTGACTTGGGTCTGGGTTGTTGGAGCTATCCAGTCCATGATGGCCTGGATTTTGGGTTGTAAGGGCTGTACCTGGCCTCCACCTACAAGGTGGCCCAAGTACACCACAGTGCCCTGCCCTATCTGGCATTTGGACGCCTTGATAGTTAGACCTGCACTCTGCAGAGCCTCTAAAACCTTCCCAAGGTGGATCAGGTGATCCTGCCAGGTGGAGCTAAAGACAGCAATATCATCAAGATAAGCTGCACTAAAGGACTCCAACCCGGCCAGGACATGGTTCACCAACCTCTGGAAGGTGGCAGGGGCATTCTTTAACCCAAAGGGCATCACAGTAAACTGGTAATGCCCATCAGGGGTGGAGAATGCGGTCTTTTCTTTTGCTCCTGGGGCCATGCCAATCTGCCAGTACCCTGCAGTTAAGTCAAAGGTACTGAGAAATTTGGCAGCCCCCAATTTGTCTATCAGTTCATCTGCTCTTGGGATAGGGTGAGCATCTGTCTTGGTGACAGAGTTGAGCCCTCTATAGTCCACACAGAACCTCATCTCTCTCTTTTCACCCTGTTGATGAGGTTTGGGGACCAGAACCACTGGGCTAGCCCAGGGGCTCTCTGAAGGCTCAATGACCCCTAACTCCAGCATCTTGCTGACCTCAGCTTTGATGCTTTCCTTGACTTGATCTGACTGTCGATAGATTTTGTTCTTGACAGGTGCACTGTCACCAGTGTCCACATCATGGGTACACCAGCTTGTCAGACCAGGGGTCAGGGAAAAGAGGCTAGCATATTGTTGCAAGACTTGCTTGCAGTCAGTCTGCTGTTGGGCAGAGAGGGTGTCTGAAAAAATCACACCATCTACTGACCCATCTTTTGGGCTGTAGGATAGGAGGTCAGGGAGTGGCTCACTCTCTGCTTCCTGTTCTTCATCAGTCACCATCAGCATGGTGATGTCAGCCCTATCATTGTAGAGTTTAAGGCGGTTCACATGGATGACCCTTTTGGGTGTCCTGCTAGTGCCCAGGTCAACTAGATAGGTGACCTCACTCTTTCTCTCTAGGATAGGGTAAGGGCCACTCCATTTGTCTTGGAGAGCCCTTGGTGCCACTGGCTCCAAAACCCACACCTGTTGCCCTGGTTGAAATTCAACCAGTGCAGCTTTTTGGTCATGCCAGTGCTTCTGGAGCTCCTGGATGGCCTCAAGGTTCTTGGATGCCTTTTCCATATACTCAGCCATTCTGGACCTTAGGCCAAGCACATAGTCCACTATGTCCTGTTTGGGTTCTTGAAGAGGCCTCTCCCAGCCCTCCTTTACAAGACACAGTGGTCCCCTTACAGGATGACCAAACAGAAGTTCAAAGGGTGAGAAACCTACTCCCTTCTGTGGCACTTCCCTGTAAGCGAAAAGCAAGTGCTGGAGCAGAGTTTTCTTTTAGAAAATTCTGGGGCTTTTGAAGCTCTGGCATGTCTATGCGTTTTATTAATTTATTAATATTTAACAATTAATTATTTGTCTTGTGCAAATGTGTTTTACTAATCAACCTGTTTGTCCTAACATAAGAGAAAGTTACATGAGGGTTAGCTTATTTGTGCTGTTCATGTATTTACAATAACGTGCAAGTTTTTATGTTTAAACGTTGCTGTGTGCTATTTATTTTGAGCACAAAACGCTGTCTGAATTAATGCTTTTTATGTCGCAAAGCTAGGTAAATGCATACACATAAGGGTATTAGTGGGGTTAACACTGTTTAATCATTATGCTGTAGTAATGTTGTTTTTATTTCTTTTAATTGAGATGGTCTATTGTGGCCTATGGAGGCCTAATCCATGATGGCTAATTTTGAGAACCTGGCCTCGAGTGAATATTTCTGTGATGTGGCAAGAGAGACCCCTGCTGGAAAAAGGTCGAAGACAACTGACCATGGTCCTTCTATGAAATTTTCCATGAGGACGGCAGCAGTTTTGGGTGTTCTCCAAGAAAAGTGAAAGTGTCCTTGGTCATCTCGAAAGACAAAGGAGCCTTAGAGGGAAACTCTGAACTGTGGCTCGATGGCCGAGGAGGAATCGGATTAAATGTGTTACATGTTTTATTTCCTTGGTTCCTGTTCCGTAGTTCACGTTTTGAGACTTTTCCTGAGCGGAGATTTCAATGTTACATTTCTTCCTTCTCGTTTTGCTCAGTGATACAGTTTATTCAGCCAACTTTATGTGTGTTTCTATTGTATTTTCCATTATAAAAACTGTTAGTTTAGGGAGGGCTCTCCCCACTCTTTTGGCCACCTTCACGCATTGCTGAGGTTCGATGCTGAGGACTCTGTCTTGACAGACTTTACCGAGAGACTGGTCCTGACCCGTTCTGACACTTAGTTAGAATAGGTAATTATGAGATGATTTATTCTGATTTACTTTGACTAATTTTAGATAAAGCAATATAACTTTAAACATGGTGTTGAATATTCTTTCTTGTCAATTATTGAGTACATTTGATTATTGTTGTATAGATCGTATAGAGTATGATTAAGGATAACCATCATAATTAGGTCCTATCGTCCTAGATATAGATGCAGGGTTTTCTTCCTACAGGTCTTATGCTGGTAGAGTATTTGAGTGTATGTTAGTGAAATGGGCCCTAGCGTATGATGAATGTATGTGCGTGTAACTGTGAAATTACTCTATCCGTGGTAGTGGGATTATTTTAGGTACCCTGATCTCTATCAATTTCTCTGGTAGCAGAGGATGGTTTTAGATGGTTGTCTTGATCTGATAAGATAAGATTGCTTGTAAATTAGCTTATTGATTTTTGATTTATTTTGATGTTGTTGGTATATGTACTAATACTATATGTTGGAGTCGTAATGTTAAGTTATATGTAGTGCTTCTGGAATTTGGAAGCTGTGGAAGCAGTTCCGTAGTACAGCAGAGGAAGGTGTATATGCTGCTCTCGGGAAAGACGGGATTGTAAGGAATTACGTGTGACAATTGAAGTTGCGCGTTCACATTGTCTGGGTTCGGAATCAGTGACATCATCGTATGTTACTATTAGAATATATTTCTGGTATATAAGGAGTGTGTATGATAGTGAAGGTTATCTGTGAAACTCTGGTCTTAAGTCCCAGGGATCCGTAAGGATTGCCGTTAAAGCTTATCGCGGGAGGAATAACAGGTATTCTCTGAGCTTGTTTGAGGAACTGGGCAGAGGTAAGCTGCTTAGTTGTGAGTTATAATTCTGTACAGAGACAGGTTGTGCTGTTCTCGGGAAGCAGGATTCTGTGTGCATATACTATATTTTCCTTGTGTGAATGTGCGTGAATGCATATACATTTATTGACTGTAAGACTCTTTGGATAAGTCCTAGAGGAAACAGTTATGCTGTGGTAAATATTTCGTTACCGGTACTATTTTTTATGCGGTAAAGTCTATCATGAATAACTCAGTAAATATAAGAGGCAGAATCCGTGGTATTAGAGGTTTAAAATGCTTTATTCCTATACAAAGGAAGACAATTCGAATTGTGGGCCTTCTGTTCCATCACCACGAAAGTTCAGGAAGGAAGGAACATATATTATTGACAGATAGGCAGTTTTATAGAAAATACATTACAGTAAAACAGATGCAAGAGGCGTAACAGCTGATAAAAGGTGCATACGTAGCTTATAGAGGGCGTAATTTAATAAACGTCATCATACATGATGTCATAAGTGGGTGGATCCATAAGAGAATCCTGTAATGTCAGTAGAAAGAGTTGGCAGAGATGCGCGCGCAGCCGCATGACGTGTGATTGACGTGCAACGAGAGGGTGAAGGGGACTTGACATTTAGCTCTACATGTGGAGACAGAAGTCTGGGGTTATGTCAACCTAATCCCGAATCATATCTAATATCCTATGTTTAAAGAACTGTGTTATCCAAAAAGAGAGGTCTCTTAGGATAGAATCTTATTCTATACTGACTATACTGACTGTTAGTGCGTGTACAAGCGTCTAAGTGTCTACACTAGATGCAAGGGGGTAGGAATATTCCATGGTAACGGGGCTATGAATTATTTTCATGAGGGCAGCGAGGCCTGGCCCTTTGCACGGGAGCTGGAAGAATGTTTACCTAAACTACTAGACAGGAATGCATCGGATGAGGAGCGAAGGAGATAATCTCGAAGGTGAAATACAGTTTTTGGCAGGCGACAGGCTGGATCAGGCACCGTTAGCCGCGCAGGGAGTAAGACAAAGTTCATGGTCACAGATGCGGGCTCAGACTGGAGCTTTCAGAGGCAGAAGGCAGGAAAAGACTTAATGACAGAATTCGGGCCTACTCGCCTGAATCTGTAAAATGTGGAAAGTGAACCATATAAAGTCGGTGGCCTTTCATACTTAGGAATGGAATATCTGACCCATTCATGGCGGATCTGAAAGAGGACATGTTGACGGTGGACACACATATATTTGCGTCTTCAAAAGTGGAATAGGAGGGAACATACATGTACTTATAGCATGCACATGGAGCCGTTGGGGTCTACGATAGGGGACATAACTGATCACAAAATTCATATTTCCTCATTCCCTCCTTGTCCCCTTCGGACCCTTAGGAGATATCGATCTTCATCAATCCATCGATCTGTTCATATAGCATCATTTGTTCTTCTTTCTTCTTCCGGGATCTCGAACGAATACTTGGATGTGGGATACACGAGGTGGCACACAGACCACAAATCGCTGGCCCACATTGTAGACATAAGCAGCAACTGAATAGTATGAGAAAGCCAATACCTAGGAAGGATAGGATTCTCCATCCCCAGGCTGACAACACGCCCCAGAACCAACCGGACCAAGTCCAGGTGCCTGGACTCTGGTGTATCTGGCTTACAATCTTATGAAGGCGAGTTATGGCTTTATATACTGATGGCGAATTTTCTGGGATGAAAATGCAGCAACTTGATCCGATGACCCTACAAGCTCCGCCCCTATCGGCCAGGATGACGTCAAGGACAAGACGATTTTGGAGCACAACAATCCGCATAGCAGACTGCTCTTCTGTTAAATTGCCTAAGGCGGAAATAGTTTCATTCACTACTGCTTCAAGGGTTCTGGTTAATCTACGTATCAGCTTACTATTAGTGACTGTACCTATATAGGGAAAGAAACCTTTATTGAAATCTGTGTATTTCTCCCATGCTGTTTCAGTGTAATCAACAATTGGGAGATCTCTCTGCTGTCTATTGTGTACTAAATGGGTATTTCTATGATAATCAGGAGGAGCTAGGAAAACAGGTGGTAGAAGGAATGCTATGTAACAGGTACCATCCCAATCTAAAGGTAGACGTATATATGCGGTCTGGCCACATATAAAGTAGGAATGACGAGAAGCTCTAAATGTAGACTTGCCTTGATCACTGAATTTTATTACAGTGGTGCATTTACTATGGCCCATGTGTATGGAGCCATTCTTTTTTATACATAATTCCCCCTTTACTGGGAATACTGACATGGCGGGCAAGATTGATGTAGCTTCAGATTCAACGTTCAGGATCATGAGGTTAAGTGTAAAATTACCTAATCCATATACTTCATTTTCCAGATCAGTTCCTGTTCTTTTGGGGAGTCCCTCTTTGTTAGGGTAGCAGACTTTAAGCAAAACTAAGTTCAGGTTGCCCCATACCCAGTTGTCTTGATAAACTGCGGAATTTGAATCTAGGGTATTAATCAAACTAAACCATGCTCCACAGGAGCCATTGTGTGTAAACGGATAGGGAAAGAGGGGAAAAACTCCCTTATAGTTCTGATAGGGAGGGAGTCGGCCACATATCCAACAATTTGTGGCATTGCTGGTTTGATGGGAATGATGTAACATACTAATGAAAGTGTTATTGCGCAGCGCAAATCTATAAGACAATTCATGGGGAGGTAATTCACTAAAAGAATGTTCTGCAGTTATATTATAAGCATGCTTAGGAATAGGGTAATACATGTGCAATAGGATGCTGACAATGATGATCAAAAGATTTAGAAAAAACAAAATTAATAATGTTACTGTACAATGACTACGAAATGATTTACAATACGCTTGCTTCTTGAGCAGCATTTGATTATTTCTTTCTCTATTCCGGTCTAGAGGATACATGTCAGAGACAAATTCAACCGATTCACCTTGGAGAGGACTTAAACAATCAAATTGTCTGACTTATTAGACCTCAATTTTAGTTTATAAATTTCTGAGTTCGATTGCTCAACCAAGGGGAGCTTTGAGTCTGTTTGTGAGGAAATACAGGGTTGAGTATCTACACTGGGTGGTAGTCCATAAAATTTCTTGATATGACTCGAGTGCAACCACCCTTTTCTTCCTTCGATTTTCACGGCTGTCCTTGTGGTGAGTAAAACTAACTTCGGTGACTTCCACCTAGGATCCAGTTGGGTCTTCCGGTCAAAGTTCCTGACCAGCACCAAGTCACCAGGAACCACGTCATGGGGCTTCACCTCAGTATTGTCGGGAAAAGCTGCGGATACCTGTGAACGACAAGATTGTAGTGCAGACATCAAGGAAGCCAGGTAATCTGTCAGCATATTACAGTCAACGTCAGTGATTTTACGAGGTATAGGCGTCCCCCACATATTTGGTGGTCTACCGAAGATCACCTCATACGGGGATAGCCCTGTTCGAGAATGTGCTACCATTCTCATGTAAAAGAGCGCAACTGGTAAGGCTACTATCCAATCGACTCCTTTTTCTCTACATATTTTGGACAATCTAATTTTCAAAGTTTGATTATGGCGTTCTACGAGACCTGCTGCCTCGGGATGTCGGACACAGTGAAATTTCCATTGATAGCCTAATAGAAGAGAAACGTGTTTCATTAGTTCGGATGAGAACGGCTGGCCGTTATCTGAATAGACAACACGTGGTAAACCGTACCGTGGGAAGAATTCTCGAACTAACTGTTTGGCAGTAGTCGGGGCAGTGTAATCTGAAACCGGGTATGCTTCTGTCCAACGGGAAAGAGCACAGACAACTACGAGAACATATTTGAATCCTCGACATCGTTCCATCTGGATATAATCCATCTGGAGGACTTCAAAAGCATGATCGGGAGTTTGGAATCCACCCTGTTCTACGGGGATGCTTTTACCTGGATTAAACTGACAACATATCATACAGGTACGAACTTTTTGTTTAGCTGCGGCTCGTAAATGTTTGTTGAACCAAATGTGTTGAATGCTGTCTAGCATAGCTTTTTCTCCTAGGTGCGCTGGACTATGTATAGTGTTAATGATGACTTGGACCATTGAGTCGGGAAGAAACCATATAGATTTTTCCTTCGTCATCCATCCTTGATCTGTTTGGATCCCTCCTAATTCAGTCCATTTCTTTATTTCTTCTGGTGTAGCATGTGTCTGTATATCAATTACATCAAGGGCGGGATCCTTAACTGTCATGCAATATGTTGGTGTCGGAACTATTGTCTTTGTCATGTCAGTTGTGTGAGTCTGATTCTGAGCAGTCTGTTTAGCTGTTCTGTCAGCTAGGTCATTACCCTGAGAAATGATATCGGTGACTTTTGTATGGGCTTTGCATTTCATAATCGCTATTTCAGTAGGTAGATGAATCGCATCTAATAGGGCTTGAATGAGGGATCCGTGTTGGATGTGGGCACCGTGAGAAGTTAAATAACCTCTCTCTCGCCACAGTACGCCGAAGTCATGAACGACTCCGAAGGCATAACGTGAATCTGTGTATATGTTGACTTTTTTATTTGTGGCTTGAATACAGGCTTGTGTCAGAGCGGTGAGCTCTGCTGCTTGAGCTGACAAAGTGTTAATACAATTTGTTTCAATGACTTCAGTGTCTGTTGTGACTGCGTAAGCGGCCACTAACTCTCCTGTACTTGTTCTCATACATGACCCATCTACATACAATGTCAAGTCCGGATCTGACAAAGGGATGTCTGTCAAGTCTTGTCTGGGTTTCGTCGTGATAGTAATGACTTTGACACAATCATGTGCCAATGGATCTGTTCCGCTCACTGGTAACAGTGTGGCAGGATTTAACGTATTACAACGTCTGATTTCTATGTGTGGCTGAAATAATGTCAGTTCGTAACCGGTGATTCTCGCTATAGTCAAGTGTTGTGTTTGTGTGCGGTTCAAGAGAACCTCTACTGCGTGTGGTACTTGTACTATCAGTTGGTGTCCTAACACTATGGCATCGCTTTGTCTGATTGCTAAAGCTGTTGCTGCCACTGATTTCAGGCACGCTGGAAGTGCCTGAGCTACTGGATCTAATGTACTAGAGAAATAAGCACACGGTTTGTGTGATCCTGCGTGTTCCTGAGTGAGTACCGACAAAGCAGTACCTTCGCGTTCTGTAACAAAGAGTGTAAACTGTTTACTGTAACATGGTGTTGCTAGGACAGGTGCTTGGCATAAAGCTTTCTTTAAGCTTTCAAAGGCGTGTGTATGTTCTTGAGTCCAAGGGAGGACAGTCGATGTGGCTGCCTCCTGTGTTGTCAACTGGATGAGTGGTTTTGCTAGAAATGCATATTGAGGGATCCACTGCCTACAGTATGAAGTGAGGCCTATAAAAGCCCGCACCTCCTTTTGTGTCTTGGGTGGTGGCATGTTAGCAATTAACTGGATGCGGTCGGATGTAAGCTGTCTTCCCTCCTTGGACAGCGAGTGCCCAAGGTAAACAACTCGCTGGACACAGAATTGCAGCTTAGAAGGGGACACCTTGTGCCCCTTGTCAGCCAGAAATTTTAAAACCGTCAGTGACGCTTTTTCACATTCAAGTTCGCTTCGGGCGGTGATCAGTAGATCATCGACATATTGAAGCAAAGCAGTGTTAACTGGCATGTGGATACTGTCAAGTTCTCGTTTCAGTGCTTGGCTATAGATGCTGGGGCTTTCTGTAAATCCTTGAGGTGCGCGTGTGAATTTAAAACTTCGTCCATTTAAACTAAAACCGAACAAATATTGACTTTCCGGATCGATTGGGACACTAAAGAAAGCATTCTTGAGATCAATTACAGTGAAAAACGTTGCTTCTGAGTCAATAGCTGTGAGTAATGAAGAGATATCTGGGACCACAGGGTATTGTGGTACAATGCATTTATTTAATTCGCGCAGATCAATAACTAATCGATATACTGGTGGAGCTTTTGGATCCGTTCTTTTAAGAATCGGAATTATCGGAGAATTACATACATTGGAGTCGGTTTCGACAACCACTCCTTGTGCAATGAGCTCGTCAATGATTTGCAGTAAAGCCACTACAGCATCTGGTGGTAACTTGTATTGTCGCATTCGTGGTAGTACTATTCCTGTTTTCAGCGTAACTCGATATGGTGTAATGTTCATGCAACCAACATCAGTGGGGCCTTGTGCCCATAAATGTGTAGGTAAATTCTGCAGTCGGTGATCCATGTCTCTGGATACGTAGTGACCTTTAAAGTCACGTAAAAATAGTCGTACTCCTTCCGGAGAACAACATATTATGGCTCCTAGAGCTTTCAATGTTTTTATACCTAACAAGTTTTCTGGACATGATTTAGTAAGCAACAAATCTGTTGTACGTGTTAATGGACCTACTGTGAGTGCAAGAGGTTGTGTTACGTCATTAATTATAGGTTTTCCTGAGAATCCAAGGGAAATATTCTGTGAGCCTGAGAGAGGTGCCCCTGGAACTTCACTGCGTCTTATAGTTGTTCTGCTTGCCCCTGTATCAAGTAAAAACTTTCTGTCTTCCCCTAATAATTCACTATGTACATAAGGTCCCTCTTGGTCTACAGGAACCTCAATAAGGGGTAAGCCAACTTCCCTCTCTAGGCTATCTCATGAGTATCGCTGATAATCGGGATAATCTGTTTGTGCATACTGATACATTTGTTGTGTTGTTGCTTGAGTTGCAGCAGTAGGCTGCGCTTGTGGTGGTACTACGATCTGTTGTGGAGCTGCCTGTTGCGGAGCTAATTGTTGCGGAGCTAACCTAGGTTGTGCCTGCTGAGGCGTCTGTTGTTGATTCTGATCCTGTCTGGGTGGACGTGGTCTCTCATGTGTTCTACCTGTGGCTATATTATGTTTCAGGACTGGACAATCGTGTATATAATGACCTGGTTGTTTACAATAGTTGCATGTCCCTTTCGCAGGGCCTGTGGAATCACCCTTTTGATGATTATCAGCTGGAACTGACTGTGCAACAAGCATTTTCATTTTCGTATCTTTCATACGTCTTTGTTCGTGTTCTTGTTCTTCTCTAATTCTATTGTGATGATATTGTAACATCTGTAACATCTGTGATGGGGTATTACCTTGCCAGGTACTTTCGAATTTCAATACTCTATTCTTGACTTGTAGCAGAGAATTTTCAACTAATTTTGTCACAAACAGATGTGGGTATGACTCACTACTGGCTTTTATACCACTATTTATACTAAAACATTTTTCAAATCGGGAATAGAAATCACTAGTATCTTCGTCTGGCTTTTGTTTACAGGCTGAGATTGCACCCCAGTCTTCCTTTTTCGTAGTTAATAAACGTGGCAATACCTGTATTAGTAATCCTGCTAGTGCTGTAGTCTTTTCCCCAAGCCCTGCTCCTGCAGCTCGGGCCTTTTCTTCGTTTTCCAATGCTGTCCAATCTATCTTTTGGTCTCCTACCTCCCATTCTTTTTCTTTGAGTTTTTCATAAACACCTGCGGGTAATAGGACTTTTAAGATTTTCATAATATCGGGGTAGGTATACTCTCCCATGAGTAACATGTCTTTTATCTCACGGTGGAAACCTGCTGGATCTTTGTCATGACTGGGTACTACTTTCTTCATTTCTAATAATTCCAGTTTAGTTATAGGCGTGTACACAAACACGCGTGTGAAATTATCGCCGGCACCTCTGATCGGGTGCACTTCGCGTAACGGGTTCTGTCTATCTATGTGATACATTTTTCTTCCCATTATGGGAACTGGAACGTGTTCTGGGCATACGAAATTTAAATATTGGTTTCGGGATTCTAGTATTTCCTTAATCAAATCAGTACCTGACCCTCTCCATATGTTCGTGAGTAGTTCTGTCAATATGTCAGGTAAGGGTCCTGGATCAGAGTGTTGGCTTTTATATAATATAAGGAGGTGTTGAATCATGTATATACTAGCTAAACCCTGTTCATATGGGTCTAGATTCAGAAATGTGTGTGCAAGTACATCATCATTGTATTCGCCGGGACTGTCAGCCCACTGTACTGCTGACCTGGCTAATTCTTGTTCGTCCATGGAATCGAGCACGTGGTACCCCCTTCGATCTCGGAGTAATTTATCAGCGGCTTGGAATAAGTGTTCAGGGGATTTTGTATTTAGCATAGTGTTTGGAAGATGTCTATTATATTCTGGACGTATTGGACGTATTGGGTCGTTAAAACCTCTGGTATTATTATGGGGTCTTCCTTTACTTACATAAGCTATCGTGTCCACTTGCTCTGATTCTTGCTCCTCCTCCTCTCTGTTTAGATCAGCGGCGTCTACCTCTAATCTTTCTTCGTGTATTCGTTCTACCTCTTTGCAGATCTTTCGGTACATAGCTACTATACATAACTGTTTATCATGTCTTCCTTCTGATATATTCCGGCCCCAAGTGACAAGTGTTTGCATTTCTTCCGGATTTACCCCAGGCCGGTCTTGATTTCTAATTACACAGTTTATGAGGAAACGTAACAGTTGTCCCTGTACCTCCGCTTTCTGGTACTCCATGGCTCTGCTAATACTTTCAGGACCTCGCCCTGACTGGACAAAGTGATATATATTTTCTAAATGTGTATTCATTCCTGGTAACTTCGTTAAATATATTGCAGCTCGTCTAATACGTAATGATGACAGCAGCATTTCGTCCCGTTTACCGGGCACAGGATCATATCTACAATCTACTAGAAATTCCTTAAGCATGTCGGGAGTGGCTAGTTTGGGCGTACGTTGGTGTGCTAATTCTCTAAGGGAAAATTTATTTCCTCTGGGTGGCGTAGAAAAAATGTCTGTCGTACCTCCTGTAGCACCGTCTGGGGTGCTGGACGTGAAAGGGTTTGTTGAGGGTGAGACAGCAACCGTCGTTGCGGGAAAAACTGTAGAAACAGATGTGCTTGTCGGGATGTGTGTCGAAGCGTGTTGTTGCGGAGGTACAGACGAATGCTCTTGGCGATGAGCATCATCGGCAAGCAGTCTATGTGATGCGGTATTAGCATACTCGGGAGCTGCGTCATCTAAATAGCGGGAAAGGAAAACATCTTCTGCGGTTCTGGGATGCCCCTTGGGATGTGCTTTTATCGGAAACAATGGGGGTGGCAAGTCTTTTGGTATTTCCGGAGTAGCCTTAGGTAACCCTTCGGCCAGAAGTGGATACATACCATTCATAAGGGCGTTTCTTTGTCTATCTACTTGTTCTGATTTTACTCGGGTACCTTCCTCAAGTAATAGATTTTCTCGGACTTTATTTGAATTCTCCTTACCCTTATCTTCCTGTCTAAGTGCTTTTTCTGTACGTCTATATGATTCTTTACGCCATAATTCAATGGCATCTTTCTGTGACTGTCTGGCTTTCTTTTTCCATAATTCTTCTTCTACTCTCATGATGCAATCTGCATCCCAGGTCCCCGCTGCGGGCCATCTCTGACTCTCTGGTAATTCTTTGGTGTAGTCCACCCATAAATCAAGAAATAATACGGCATCTAGACCATGTTTATGATACATAAAGTATCCTGGAGTATCCCTAGGTGGAATGGGAACAGCTTCTTCGAGTACACCTTTTCTAGTTTTGATCTGTCTTAGTTTCGAAAAGAGCGGCATTTTTTTTTTAGATCTTGTTTCTAGAACACACTTTATACAAGAAAACACAATAATGAACAGTCATTCACACCACAGTATATAGAACGTATTTAAAACATTTAACGTTTAACAGTTTTACGAACAATGATAACTAATAGAAAACTGGTTACTGACATAATACTGACACTAGATAATACTTATTTATATGCAAGACATACTATATTAACTATATATACTGCTAAACAGTACAGATACACTGCTGAAACAGTGCAGACCGGATTTGTGTACCCAAACCCGTCTTGACCGGCACAGACTATGTGCACGTAAAATGCCTCCCCGGTAATGGTACTCACCGGGTAGCTCGGAACGGAAGGCCTCGGAACGGAACTGAAACTGGACCGGACTGGACTCGACTCGACTGGACTCGGAACTTCGGAACCTGGCGGGACTCTGTATACCTCGGATCTTGCTCTCTCAGCTAGGCTCTGGTCGGGATACTTCGCACTTCTCACCGCCTCGTCTGGGTGTTGATCGCAGCCTCAGTCGTCCCCGCTTGGCCGGAAGGAGACACAGGAAATCCTGTAGATACGCGTTTTTGTTGTCCGTTCAGCTGTGGCAGGAGACCGGGCCTGCAACGCACCGCCGGCGCGTGAGATGAGAAAGTGTCCCTGTTCGGGCGCCAATTTATGTGGTAAATATTTCGTTACCGGTACTATTTTTTATGCGGTAAAGTCTATCATGAATAACTCAGTAAATATAAGAGGCAGAATCCGTGGTATTAGAGGTTTAAAATGCTTTATTCCTATACAAAGGAAGACAATTCGAATTGTGGGCCTTCTGTTCCATCACCACGAAAGTTCAGGAAGGAAGGAACATATATTATTGACAGATAGGCAGTTTTATAGAAAATACATTACAGTAAAACAGATGCAAGAGGCGTAACAGCTGATAAAAGGTGCATACGTAGCTTATAGAGGGCGTAATTTAATAAACGTCATCATACATGATGTCATAAGTGGGTGGATCCATAAGAGAATCCTGTAATGTCAGTAGAAAGAGTTGGCAGAGATGCGCGCGCAGCCGCATGACGTGTGATTGACGTGCAACGAGAGGGTGAAGGGGACTTGACATTTAGCTCTACATGTGGAGACAGAAGTCTGGGGTTATGTCAACCTAATCCCGAATCATATCTAATATCCTATGTTTAAAGAACTGTGTTATCCAAAAAGAGAGGTCTCTTAGGATAGAATCTTATTCTATACTGACTATACTGACTGTTAGTGCGTGTACAAGCGTCTAAGTGTCTACACTAGATGCAAGGGGGTAGGAATATTCCATGGTAACGGGGCTATGAATTATTTTCATGAGGGCAGCGAGGCCTGGCCCTTTGCACGGGAGCTGGAAGAATGTTTACCTAAACTACTAGACAGGAATGCATCGGATGAGGAGCGAAGGAGATAATCTCGAAGGTGAAATACAGTTTTTGGCAGGCGACAGGCTGGATCAGGCACCGTTAGCCGCGCAGGGAGTAAGACAAAGTTCATGGTCACAGATGCGGGCTCAGACTGGAGCTTTCAGAGGCAGAAGGCAGGAAAAGACTTAATGACAGAATTCGGGCCTACTCGCCTGAATCTGTAAAATGTGGAAAGTGAACCATATAAAGTCGGTGGCCTTTCATACTTAGGAATGGAATATCTGACCCATTCATGGCGGATCTGAAAGAGGACATGTTGACGGTGGACACACATATATTTGCGTCTTCAAAAGTGGAATAGGAGGGAACATACATGTACTTATAGCATGCACATGGAGCCGTTGGGGTCTACGATAGGGGACATAACTGATCACAAAATTCATATTTCCTCAATGCGATGTATGAAAGTTGTTGATTCTTGAGAAATAGACTCTCTTTTACTATTCTGTGGTTAGCGAAGCAGACAATGGAGATGTTTTTATGTTGTAACTAATAGATTTTGTAGAAATTTTGACACACAAAGTCTACTGAGAGTTTTTTGTAAAGGAGGGGTAGACGAGTGACAGAGACAGGAGACAGAGACTGCAGCGACTGTTGACGTCAGAAGGTCCGCGCACTGATTGGATAGTGAATCAGAATAGGGTTCGCGCTAGGATTGGTGCGTTAGTGTGAGTCGCGCAGGGATTGGAAGAGCTGTTTAGTGACGTAGACGCTCCAGGATTGGTGCGTTAGTGTGAGTCGCGCTGCTATTGGTTGAGAAGCTCGTATTGTATATTTATAATACGGAAAGAGTAGAGAGTTTGATAAGCGCTCGCTAAAATGTATTATCAAGAAGAGAAAAAGAAAAAGACGTTCTTTGGAAAAGTTAAAAAGTGGTTTAGCAAGGATAAAGAGGTTAAAACGAGAGAGGGTGAGTTGCTACCTCCAGCGAAAACACCTGCATCCTTCATGGCTGTGAAATATGGATTGCATACCTGTATATGGTTGCAGAATTGGGTTAAGTATACTAAAGAAGATGGTGTTCTAGCATTTCCAGAACATGGTTCATTTAATTGGGCCGTGTTGAGAAACTTACGGGAAAAGATGTTATGCTTAGACCCGAAGCCGAGACCTACACAGTTCGAGGCTTTAGTGGAATGGGAAGAGGAGGTTCATGACCGAGAAAAGCAAAGGTCTGGAGGGTATTATAGGTACATGTTTGGGAGGAGACATGATCGTGAGACACATCATGATCGAATGAAAAGATGGCGAGATGCTTGTATGTCAGAGGGATTATATCCAATGAGAACAGTTGAAGCTTCTGCTCCTTCGACAGAAAGAGTTTCTGAGTCAGATATGAGAAGATATGGAGAGTATGAGGATGAGGTCTTAAATGACATGATTTACAAGAGACCACCTCCATATAGAACAGAACCAGATGAGAGTACACCAGTTGTTTCTCCGATAAGAGATACAGTTGAGAAAGAAAAAATGACACCTGAATCAAGAGGTAGTAGTTCTTTCAGGGAGAGAGAGAATCGAGGTAGTGAGGAAAATGCTAGAAAATTAGCAAAGACGACAACAGAACTGGCTGAGAAAATTAGGGAATTAACGAAGAATCTGGAAGCTGTTACGGTGCCTGTAACAATAGGTCCAGTTATGCCTGTGTTTGATAAACAGAGAGCAGGTGAAAAAGGACTGGTAATTCCATATATTGCAAATGAATCGACAAATTCAGTTGGTCCTTCAGGAGATGCAGATAAAAGAACAGGGAGAAGTGACCTGAGACAAACCAGACATGATACATGTAGTGAACTATTGGATGTTAGTGAACCTAGTTGTTCAGGGATGCCGATTTTAGAACCGCAGAGAAAAGTGGTTCCAGTGAGAAAAACTGCTGAAATAACAGTTGATGATTTGAATGATTGGATGAAGGTTCTTCAGAAAAAGGATAAGGATTCACAAGTTATTGATGTGGTTAAGTTACGTATAGAATTAGAAGAGCTTGTGACAGGAACAGTTCCAACAGAAATCCTGAAGAATCATCATGATGGTGAGCTAATGTTTATGTGTAAGAGCATAACATGGAGAGCAAAAAATACTCATGATAGACTAAGAGCAATAGCAAATGAGCAAGGAGTTGACATTGATAGAGTAAAGGCTTTGCAGAAAACGTACAGGATGGATTTCACTGAGAAAGACATTGAGAATTTGAATACTTCTGGTAGAACAGGACAGATTAAAGAAATGGTGGCATTATTGCGAAGATGGGGTGATGTAGAAAAGTGGAAGGATAGGTGGTATAAGAAAAGAGAGGAATCCGAGGATAGAACAACTTATTCAGCATTTCCAGTGAGAGAAAAGGAGAAACCAGTGGAGAATTATCCCATGAGAGAAATACCTGGAGGAGGATATGTACATGTTCCATGGACCAGACAGGATATTTTATCATTTACGAATGATTTCCCTCGATTGAGAGAAAAGCCCGTCGAGTGGTATAGGCAGGTAGATAGGTTTGTGAAATTGTCAAAAGTGCTGTGGGTTGACCTGAATAGTCTGTTTGATATAATTGTTCCAGCAGACTTGTGGACTGAGTGTAAAATAGTTGTGAGTTGGCCTACTGAGGAATATCCAAGAGATTCAAGAACAGGGGCACCAGATCCAGAAGTAATGAGGAAGTATGATCAGGTGATGGTATACCTGAAGAGTAAAGTTCCTCCAAAAGAGACAGACTGGGTTAAGATAGATCGAGCACAACAGGAAGCAAAAGAATCAGTTCATGCTTTTTATGAGAGGCTGATACTGGCTTTTAAACAATTCAGTGGAGATGAACACCTGGGTGACAAGGATTTGAGTCATTTTGTATACAGATTTGTATATGGTCTTAGACCTGAAATTGGTGAGAGAATTCGTGAACACACAGTGGATTGGCAGAGTAAAAAAGTAGATGAGATTCTGAGACATGCAAAATACTTCAGTGATGAAATTGAAGCAAAACAAAGAAAGCTGAAAGAGAAAGCGATGTGGGCACAAGTGAAAGTTGCAGAAAGACAGGAAGCACAGTTGGTGGAACAGGCAAATAATTCAGGAAATAATGGAGGAAATAGACCGAGATTTGCAGGAAAAGGAAGGGGAAGTCTTGAGGAAGCCAAAAAAAAGTTCCCTTGTCACAACTGTGGCCAGCTGGGACATTGGAGATCGGAATGTCCTAATCCACCATTAAATGAGGGTAAATCCTTAAATCAACAGGTGCAGAATGATGGGAATAACCAGCAGCAACAACAGCAGAAAGTTGTGAGACAGCAGGGTCAGGAGCCAAAACCGCCCTTGCCGCAGAATAGAGGGGTACAAAAGTACAATCAGGACTCAGGATTCTTCAATGATGAGCAGGTAAACAAACCGAGACGTACTAACAAAGTACAGCAGTACTTGTTAAAAAGTGAAGGGAGTGAGTCTGAGGGTGATTATTGACGGTGCCGAGGAGAGGAAGAAGAGTGCATACTTGGTGCAACTCTAGAAATAGACCAGGCAGGACCATTTGTGGATGGGAAAATAAATGAGGAGAGTGTTACTTTTTTGGTAGACACAGGTGCGACAAGATCAACTGTCAGGTCAACAGATGTTAGAAATCTTCCTCTCTCGGATGAAGCAATCCAAGTAGTTGGTGTAGCCAATACACAAATCAGAACACGTCTTACTGAACCAGTAAGAGTACAGATAGGGACATTTTCAGACATGCATAGATTTATTGTCTGTGATACGAGTCCAGTGAACCTGTTAGGTAGGGACTTATTGTGTAAAATGAATTGCACAATCTTTTGTACACCAGATGGAATAGCTTTTGAGACACCAGATGATGATGTTTTCTACCGAATGACTATAGAAAATAGAGAAAATGAGTTAATTGGTGCATTTCCAGTGTTCAATCCAGAGGATTTGCCTCAAGTGCTGAGAGACACAGTGAAAAGAGCAGTTTGGGATTTTACAGGAGAGGATGTGGGATTGATGAATAATGTAGATCCAGTGAAAATTGCAGTGAAAGAGGGAATTACATATCCTAACATTCCTCAGTACAAAATGACACCAGAAATAATTGAAGGGATAACTCCTATAATTGAGAAAATGATTCAGCAAGGAGTCCTAAGAGAACTACTGAGTAGTCCATGTAATTCACCGATAATGGGACTGAAAAAGCCCAATGGCAAGTTCAGGATTGTGCAAGACCTGAGAAAAGTTAATCAAATTGTGGTGGCATGTTGTCCCATTGTGCCAAATCCATCAGTGATTCTGTATCAAATTCCACATGATGCTGAGTGGTATACAGTGATTGATTTGTGTCATGCGTTCTTTTCAATTCCATTGCATCATGACAGCCAGCCGATTTTTGCATTTAGGTTTGGCCAGCGTATTTTAGCATGGTGTCGTATCCCACAGGGGTATACGGAGAGTCCTTCGATATTCAATCAGTTATTGAAGAAATCGTTGGAAAGTCTAATCATGCCTGAGAGCTCAGTGCTGGTACAATATATTGATGACCTACTTGTGGCATCAAAGACACGTGAAGCTTGTGAAGTGGATACCATAGCTTTACTGAATCATCTGGCAGATGGAGGGTTAAAGGTATCTCCAGCCAAATTGCAATTTTGCAAGAAAGAAGTGCATTATCTTGGACATAATATTGAAAAAGGTCTGAGAAAAGTGACTACTGACAGGATCAGAATAATCAGAGAAATGAAAGCTCCAAAGACCCAGAGAGAAGTGAGAATGTTCCTGGGTATGGTGGGTTATTGTCGTCAGTGGATAATTAATTTTTCCCTGATAGCAAAGCCATTGATTAAATTGACAAAAAGTGAAATGACAGATCCGTTAGATCTGGATGCAGAACAATTGGCAGCATTTGAAGAGCTCAAAACTAAAATGTGTGAGGCCCCAGCTTTGGGTATGCCTGACTATGAAAAAGAATTTGAATTGTACTGCAGTGAGAGAAATGGATGTGCACTTTCAGTGTTGATCCAGAAACATGGGCAATTGAGAAGGCCTATTGCATACTTCTCATCGACACTTGACACTGTAGCCGTGGGGTTAACAGGTTGTCTGAAAGCAGTAGCTGCGACATGCAGAAGCCTGGAACAGAGTGAGGGGATCATAATGGGGTATCCTGTAAGGGTATTCGTACCTCACAATGTGGCAATTCTTTTGACAAGAAGCAGAACTCAGCATATGTCACATAGTCGGCTGACTAAGTATGAAAAAGTGATTTTGGGAGCATCAAATGTGACTCTTGAGAGATGTGTGAATGTGAATCCAGCGACACTCTTGCCGGATATTGAAAATGTAGGTATAAAGATGGAAGATGATCATGATTGTTTGGATGTGCTTGAGTACTGTACAAAACCGAGACCAGACATAAGGGATATTCCCTTACCTGAGAATGACCATGTGTTGTTTGTGGATGGATCATGCCTGAGAAATGAAAATGGTGTGTTATGTGCAGCATATGCAGTGTGCAAAGTTTCAGAGGTTATGGAAGCATCACCATTGAAAGGAGTGAAATCTGCGCAAGTTGCTGAACTAGTGGCATTGAAAAAAGCTTGTGAGATTGGGAAAGACTTGAGAACAACTGTGTTGACTGATAGTCAGTATGGATTTGGAGTGGTGCATGACTTTGGCCAACTGTGGCTACAAAGAGGTTTCTTGACATCGGGTGGAACTCCGATAAAGAATGCTGAGTTGATTGGAAAATTGCTTGAGGCGATACAGCTGCCTAAGGAGTTAGCGGTTGTAAAATGTGCCGCACATGGTTCAGGGGATGATTTTATCACTGTTGGTAACAGGTATGCCAACGATGTGGCGCAGTATTGCGCTAAAACAAACCAATCAATTAACAGGGGTAGGATGGAAGAAATGTCTGTTCTTTCTGTGATGTTTACTAATGTCCTAGAAACGTGGGATGAAGTAAAGCAGTTACAAGATGAGGCAGGAGAAGAAGAGAAACAAGATTGGGTTAAGGCAGGATGTGCTCCAAGAGAAACAGATCATGTTTGGGTCTACAGAGATGGCAGACCAGTAATGCCAAATTCAATTTTGTCGTCAATGGCAAGGATGTATCATGGCCAGGGACATCTGGGGAGGGACGCGATGGTAAGGTCCTTTAAACAAACCTGGTACAATGCAAAGTTTAGGACAATTGCGGAAAGCATCTGTCAAAGGTGTTTGATTTGTCAGCAATTTAACACAGGGAAAAAGACAGTGGTGAGTCTAGGGACAATTGGCAGAGAAGGAGGTCCTTTTACAAGAATGCAGATTGATTTCATTGAAATGCCCCAAGTGAACAGACTGAGGTATGTTCTAGTGGTAGTCTGTTTGTTTTCAAGGTGGGTGGAAGCTTACCCGACTAGAAGAAATGATGGGTTAACAGTGGCAGAGTTACTGTTAAGGGAGTTGATTCCTAGGTACGGGTTTCCAGTTACAGTTGAGTCTGACAGAGGTAGACACTTTCAAAATGAACTCATTGGTTTGATTTGTGAAGCATTAAAAATACAGCAGAAGTTACATTGTGCATACCGACCAGAGGCTTCTGGTGTGGTTGAGCAGATCAATGGCACAATCAAGAATAGGATTGGAAAGATGTGTTTAGCCACTGGCATGAAATGGCCAGATGTATTACCTCTTGTTCTGATGACAATGAGATCTACTCCAGATAGAACTACTGGTTTGAGCCCACATGAAATAATCATGGGACGTGCTATGCGCCATGCATTCGTGCCTGTGAATAAGTTGGTGTCAATAACTGATGACATGATTTTGGATTACTGTAAAGGCCTGGCTGACGCAGTTCATTCTGTGTTTCACCAGATTGGAGAAGAAGCTACCACACTTGAGAAGAAGCAAGCCCATGATCTGAGTCCAGGTGACTGGGTGAGGATTAAGGTGCACAGAAGAAGAAATTGCTTGATTCCAAGGTGGGGAAGGCCGAGACAAGTCATTCTGACTACGACGACTGCAGTAAAGTGTGCTGGAGTGAAGCACTGGGTACATGCGAGTCATACTCTGAGAGTTCCAAGCCCGAGAGAGGGAACTGGTGAAGAGTATTATGAAGAATCAGATTCCAGTGATGGTGAAGATCCTGAAGATACGGAATCAGTGAGAAAAGAAGCAGAGAGAGCTTCAAGAGATTCACTGCGAGTATCAGAGGGAAAATCGAATTCTGTTGCAGAGCCTGAAGTTTCGAGTAGCAGTGGAGAAAAAAGAAAAGAAAAGAGAAATCACACAGAGACTACTCCTGAATCAGAAGAGGAGGAGGTTGAAGAACCACTTGAGATTATTCTTGAAGAGACAGGGTCAGAAGAAGATAGAGAGGGACAGATTGCGGAAGACCCCCGAGGAGGTGTAGGGAACATTGATGAGGAGCTAGGTGAAGGGACAAGTACACAGCAAGAAGATTGCGTGTCGGAGACCCGAGGAGGGACAGAAGTAGGGAAGTCTCAAACAGTGGAGGAAAAATCTGTGGAGAAAAGAAAAGCTACTGGGAAACGAAAACAAGAGGCACTTGAAACAGATGATGAAGATGAACAAACAGAAGGTCGAGTTCTGAGAAAGAGAACTTCGATTGGAGAGAAGAGTGTTAAAGAATTGAGGCCGAAAAAGGTTGTGAGAGGAGATCGTTGGCCTAACAACCGAGTGAAAAGGGTGAGATACAGAGTAATAAGAGCAAATTCATCAAAAGCTGAACAAGTGAATGAAGTATCAAGCCAAACTTCGAGAGCTGAAGAAAAAGAATTAAAGAAATCAAAAGAACCAGTAGAAATAAGAAGAGTTAAAAGACCCAACCAAAAGTACAGATCACCAGAATGGTCTTATGTGACACTGTCTGAAGAAGGAAAAGAAGAAACAGTGACTCGAGATAATCCGGAAGTGGTCTTGAGAAAAGTGGTTGAGGAAGATACTGGTGAAATTCTGAAAGTACTCTTGACTGACATTGGAGAAGAGTCGAGTACTGAGGATTCCGACGTTGGAGATCTGATACAGTTTGATGTTGAAGAAATTGAAGTGAAGAATGACAAGTATCCAAACTGAGTGAAAGAAGGATTCACTTGGATCAAGTGAACGAGGAAATCATTTGGATAAACTGAAAGCTGAAGAATTGCTGAAGAATTGAAGAAGCTCAAACAGTAGTAGAGTAGTAGAGGCTAAACTAAAATGGCTAACATAGAGGATAATAGAAATAGATGTGCCTTCTTTAAGAGGTGGTGCAGAATGTGCTGCTGTTGTACTGGATTATTAATGCTTCTATGGGGTGTTTTAATTTTATTAGTAACTTTTAAGGTTGAATTTGGAATGGACACAGAAAACATGACTAATATAGAGAAGAATTTACAAAAAGTAGTTCCAATTAGAAGTAGTAGTTACATACACAAAGATAGGTCGATTAATAATTTTTCTAGTAATGTTTTTTCTAAACTGTTATATGAATATGTGAAGACAATGGAAGTGAGGGATTGCTATGTCTGCATGCAATTACCTGCATCCGTCTCAGAGGGTGTTACTTATCACCATTTGCCAGCTACATATGGTATTTCTTGTAGTATTTTAAGTAGTGTTTTTTATTTGTTAGGGAAAATAGATTATAAGATGTCTAACAGAGATAGTATTTTTGGGCACTTGCCAATGAACAAAGAGCTGAATCCAGCTAAAGAAGCTAACACTTTTGGTGAGATTTTTATTGAAGAAAAAGGACTAACATTAGATTACATTTTTAAGAATAATTTAACTTGCAGTTTGAAAGGAGAGGAGAAAGCTTTCCTGGATATGGTTGAGGAAAGGAGAGTGAACATGCATGGAAAAGGGGGAAAATATGAAGTGAGTGAGACAATTTGGGACATTGAGATGGGAAAAGAGTTGAGAAATGGGGCTAGTCCAACTTTGGCTCTAGATGCACCGCAGAAGGGTAAACTATGCATTACCAGAAGGAAATCCCAATATGATACATATTTTGTGGGAACTAGTGAGTGCCATGATACATACTTCATTGCGACAGGTTGGGGTTTCAGAGGTGGAGAAGATACGATTTTTCCAGGAGTGTACTATGTTTGTGGGAATAAGGCTTATTACAAGTTGCCTGACCATTGGTATGGCACATGTTATGTGGGCCTGGTTTTTCCTAAGATTTTTCATACAGATAAAGTAAAAGATGTAGAAGACATTAATTTATTAACACGTTTTAAGAGAGAAACTTGGTCTGAAATTGTGGGTGATATTTTTGGGGTTTTGATTCCAGCAGTGGGAATTTCTTTGAATGCTTATGGAATTCGGAAACTGTCCACAGTGGTTGATCGCTTATCGACAAATACCGCAGGAAGGTTTCTTTTGGTGAATACGGAATTAAGTGCCGTACGTGCCATGTCTATGCAAAATCGACTTGCCCTTGATATTCTTTTGGCCAAGGAGGGTGGAGTTTGTGGAATTTTAAAAGTTCAACATTGTTGTACTTACATTCCTGACGAAAGTAAAGACCTGAAGGTCTATATCAAAAATATTACTGATTTGCATGAAGATTTAGTACCACTTGAGACTGGGAGTTTATGGACTAAACTAGCTAAAAAGATGATAGCTGTTAAGGATTTTATTGTAAAAATAGGTAGTACTATAATAGGTAGAGTATTGTTTCCTTTGTCTTGTATAATTGTTGCTTTACTGATACTAAGATTGGTGTGTGTGTGTTGTAAAAACAGGAGAGGGAAAGAGAAATTGAAAAATGAAAAGAAAAACAAGAATTCCAAAATTTCAAAAAGAGAACCAGAAGAGATTGAACTAGAAGAATTGAGGGAGAGTGTTTATTTAGAGACTAAGAGAGATGATGAAAGAGTGACTGGTGTTTAATGTTGTCTAAAGGGAAGAGACATTTCTGATTTCCTAAAATGGGACTAAATTTTCACTTTTTTTTTTTTTTTTTTTTTTGGGTTTATTTGGTGATAAAATCACCAAAGGGGGGATTGCTGGAGCAGAGTTTTCTTTTAGAAAATTCTGGGGCTTTTGAAGCTCTGGCATGTCTATGCGTTTTATTAATTTATTAATATTTAACAATTAATTATTTGTCTTGTGCAAATGTGTTTTACTAATCAACCTGTTTGTCCTAACATAAGAGAAAGTTACATGAGGGTTAGCTTATTTGTGCTGTTCATGTATTTACAATAACGTGCAAGTTTTTATGTTTAAACGTTGCTGTGTGCTATTTATTTTGAGCACAAAACGCTGTCTGAATTAATGCTTTTTATGTCGCAAAGCTAGGTAAATGCATACACATAAGGTTATTAGTGGGGTTAACACTGTTTAATCATTATGCTGTAGTAATGTTGTTTTTATTTCTTTTAATTGAGATGGTCTATTGTGGCCTATGGAGGCCTAATCCATGATGGCTAATTTTGAGAACCTGGCCTCGAGTGAATATTTCTGTGATGTGGCAAGAGAGACCCCTGCTGGAAAAAGGTCGAAGACAACTGACCATGGTCCTTCTATGAAATTTTCCATGAGGACGGCAGCAGTTTTGGGTGTTCTCCAAGAAAAGTGAAAGTGTCCTTGGTCATCTCGAAAGACAAAGGAGCCTTAGAGGGAAACTCTGAACTGTGGCTCGATGGCCGAGGAGGAATCGGATTAAATGTGTTACATGTTTTATTTCCTTGGTTCCTGTTCCGTAGTTCACGTTTTGAGACTTTTCCTGAGCGGAGATTTCAATGTTACATTTCTTCCTTCTCGTTTTGCTCAGTGATACAGTTTATTCAGCCAACTTTATGTGTGTTTCTATTGTATTTTCCATTATAAAAACTGTTAGTTTAGGGAGGGCTCTCCCCACTCTTTTGGCCACCTTCACGCGTTGCTGAGGTTCGATGCTGAGGACTCTGTCTTGACAGACTTTACCGAGAGACTGGTCCTGACCCGTTCTGACACTTAGTTAGAATAGGTAATTATGAGATGATTTATTCTGATTTACTTTGACTAATTTTAGATAAATGTAGGAGAGTAGGGTCTGCTATCCTATGGTCACCCCAAATTTTTGCTTTTTGCTTCACTGGTTTTTGACATATTGAGGCTGTGGGCCTGCCAATCAGACCCCCAGCCTGCTGTTCTCTCTACTAAATTAAAACTATGCACCCTAGGTGCATAACCAATTGGAAGTGGATCACCCTGTCAGCCCCTGTACCAGTGTACACTAGGTACCCAGGGCATTGGTGTACCCAAGGCCTGCCAGGGGCTGCAGCATGTATTATGCCACCCCAGGCTTGGCCTAACAATCTGACACAACTGGCTGATCACTCAGCTGGGGTAAGTTGGTGTAATCACCTCTTACTTAGGTGTAGTATACCTATACCTAACCTTAAATGGGACACCTGGTAACCTATAAGTCACTCCTATGGCAGGCCTTAACAATCCTGAAGGCAGAGTGCTTGGTTCCATGTGAGATGGTGCTCTGGCATGAGCTGAGCCTGTCTGCAGTGGTCGGAACAACTTCCTTCTACTGTTTCCAGATATCGTCATACCATATACTCTTAAGTGCATTATGAACCTCGCGGTTAAATGCTATCTTTGGTTTGGCTTTATCAAAACATGTCGAGTAAGGTGTCATACGAATTGGAATACTAACCCCTCGCCAATTCTGGCGACGGGGTTAGCATTCCACCCTTCTAGAGGGACACGACATGTACAGTACCTGAAACCCGGGTAAAATCAGACATAGCCTCAGCTCCACAAAATGGATGCTGCCACCACAGACACAAGTCTGCCCTCCTGCTGCTGGGAGTCCTTCCAGCTTGGGAGGTGTGGACAAAGGGTTTCCTGCCAGGGGAGGTGCATGCACCACCCCAGACAGGATTTTGTGTATTGGTCAGGTAGGGCTTGAAAGAAACCAGACATGCCTGTGGCTCACAAGGAGCCTCGGTGCATATGCCAGTTCAAACCGGTCCTGGGGCACACCAGTCCCGGGCCTGGGGCGAGCTGGACAAAGGATTGGGGGTGTAACCACCCCCCTTCCTGGTCCCACCCATAGGGAGGGACCTAGCAGGTAGTCCGGCCCCTAGAATCCGAATAAAGGTAGGAGCTGTGTCCTAAGACTTCAGACATCCTGGAATCAACTTGAAACTAAGAAGAAGACGGGAACTTCGACATTCTGCTGCACAGAAGACTGAAGAAAATCTCCCCTGTGGTCAGGGAGTGACCACCTTGCTAACGCAAGCACCATCCAGCGCATCAACGTCTGCTTTGCCGCCGCCTCCCGCCGGAGCCCGAGCCCAGAGACTGACAAGACCTGGACCTCCAGACCTCTCACCGCCCGATCCACAGTCCCTGAAAAGAGGAGACCCGTGGAGGCACCGAGACACGTGGAGCCAGCCATCTTGGAACGACTACGACAAGCTGACCAGTGCAACAACCGAGGCTCCCTCCAAGTTGTGCTTTGGGTCCTGAGAAGCCCAACCCTCGAGCAGCATCTGCACCAAAGGTGAGCCCTCCAGCATCTCCACGATCTGCGTGGGGCCCTTCTGCATTTTGCCACTCGACGCGCCTAACCGGTTGCTGGCCCGCTGGCTAGTGGCCACCTTGGCGACGAAATCTACGACAAACACCGCTGGTCTGGTTGCTCCAGACTGGCCCTTGCTCCCCTCCAAAGGAACAATCCCTCTGACCTTGCTGGTCAGAACCAACAGCTGATTTCCGAATCCTCCTACAATTGCTTTTGCCAAGGCTTGTTTGCTTCGATCAAGTCGCCGACACCGCCGACAGCGAGAGCCTGCGTGGGACAGCTCGTGACTCGACTCCTGGACGTCGTCGACCTTCAGGGACCACGTGGCTGCAGAGTCAAGCTACACCTTCCTTCCTGTTTGCACCCGACATCGCCTGGTACCCACCTGGTGCCACGCTGGTCACTGGCTAGTGACTGTGAACACTGTCCCCTCTGCTTACAGGTCTTCAACATCTCCGATCCACTCTTGGATCCACCGCATCTCTCCCGGACCGACCGCCTGCAGCATCTTTGTCTTCAGGCTCCACGGAACAGATAGAAGAAACCCGACGCACTTCGAGGCCTATGCACCCGCTTCCTGTGGGTGAGGTAAAGCTGGCACTCCTGTGCCCAAGTGTAGTATTACATCTCTAGTGCCTGTGTTCCAAATCTTGAGTTCCTAGTCCATCCGGAAGATCCTTTTTGCAGTAACTTTGTACTTTTTACGCACCCATTGAAACCTATGGGAGCACGCGTGTGACTATTTGCTCTGCACACGCCACCCGTGGACCTCCTGGTCACTAACTGAAGTTAGCTCCTTGTAGGCCCAGCGATTCTAGAGGCCCTAGGCCTTTTTCCTTTTCTGTTCGTGGTACTTATACCACTATTTTAGTATATGGTTTGAGTGGCCACCAGGGCCTATCCATATAACGTGCAACTTCTGTGTATTCTGTGATAATCTTGTTTGACGATTTGTGCTCCTGTGCTCATAAAGAGACTAGGGGTTACTTTGAGAAATAAATACATATATATTTTGAATATATATCTGTGTGGTGTCCTTTCATTGGTATAAAAGGGGGTTGCATTTGGTAAAACAGCTGGCTTAACACGCTTCACGAGTTTAGCCTCAAAGACTGCTTAGCCTACGCTACCACTAGGGCAGCTAGTCCGAAAAGGTTGACTTACAACCACACCATAAGGGTTGCTTGGCATGGTACAAGGTGATCACTTTAACTAGTGAGCATCATATACCAGGCCAACTTCTCACATTGGTGAGCAGCGGTTGGATTTGAGCTTGCTGTGTTTTACCATTGTAATCTCTTGGTTACCAATTGAAAGATCACATAGGTACCTGTAGGTACATATAAAACAAGATTAGATATACATAAGTTCTACTGAACTTAGTTGTTGTAGAGCAAAGGGAGTAGCACACCCTGACTACAACTACTAGATAGGTTTAGTAGGTAAACCCAAGTGTAGGTAGATTGCAACACATCCACCCACACTTAAGAGCAATGGCCGGGGCAGAGGGGTCCACTGTACCCATCTCTGTTGAGAGTGACCCCCAGAGGGCACCATCCAGCTTTGCTACCCTTAATCAGAATGAGCTCAGGCATTTGGCAACTCTTAGAGGCCTTAAACAGCCCAAGAACCCAAACTCTGCTGAGCTCAGAGAGCTCTTACAGAATGATGAGAATCAGAGAGCACTCAAGAAAGCTTCCCAGTTAGCCCCCTTAGGGACAGGAACAGGAGGCCCCCCTTCTAAAGATGCCACTGAAGTACCCCTTCCCAATAGTCACCCCTTAGATGGGATGCCTACCACAGAGGATGAGAGTGAAAAGGATACTGACAGTAGTGAGGATGAAGGGAGAACTAGCCCAGTGCCAAGTGTTATACTTGGCCCAGCTAAACCAAGGCTATTGGGGACTGACAGTGGGTTCAACCCACTGGATCTCCCCAGTGGACTTAACACAGGGCTGGGAAGGCAAAGGAATCGCTCAGGTGACTCCAATGCTTCCCATGGCTCTAGAGGCTCTCAAGGTCACTCCAGGAGAAGGATGACCACCCCTCAGAGGAGGGAACATGAGGCCAAGATGCAAGAGGCCCAGCTGAGGATCAGGAAGCAGGAGCTAGAAGTAGCCCTGATGGAAGAGAAACTTAGCAAGGCTAGACAGCATAAAGAGAGTGGGTCTATACCCACTGGTGGCAGCATTGTCCCTAAGGACAAAGATAGGGTTTTCGATAATAGAAACCTGTCTAAGGTTGTGCCCCCCTACAAAAGTGGGGATGACATCCACAAGTGGATAACTGCTCTTGAGAGAGCCTGCAAAGTACAGCAGGTTCCTGAAGATCAGTGGGCAGCAATCCTCTGGCTCTCCTTTGAAGGAAGAGGCAGAGACAGACTCCTCACTGTTAGAGAAGAGGATGTCAGAAACTACAGAGTCCTGAAGAGTGTTCTAGTTGATGGGTTAGGCTTAACCACTGAGCAGTACAGGTTAATGTTCAGAGACACCCAAAAGACACAGACTCAGGACTGGTCTGAATACATTGAATGTGCCACTAAGGCTTTGGAGGGTTGGTTGCTGGGAAGTAAGGTATCTGATTTTACAGGATTGTATAATTTGATGATGAGAGAACAGATTTTAAATAACTGTCAAAACCAGCAACTGCATCAACACTTGGTTGACTCTGATCTGACCTCTCCCCAAGAATTGGGAAAGAAGGCAGACAAATGGGTCAGAACCAGGGTTAAGCAAAAGAACCAGAACCAGGGCCAAGGGGGTGATCAGAAGAAAACAGACCAAAAGGGTGGAGATCAGAAACCTAAAGACCAGAAGTCTTCAACAGGGCCCCAAACTACTGCTAAGGAGGGTGGGTCCCAACAGTCCAAGAAGAAGAAAGAAGGTCAGAAGAAACCCTGGTGCAATCATTGTAAAAATACAACTCACTGGACTAGTGATTGCAAAAAGGGTGGAGCCCCCAACACTGTTGCCCCTAAGGCACCTGCTCCCAGTACTACTGTTAGCAGTGTTGGTCCCCAGACAAAGGGTGTAGTGGGAATCACTATGGGAACTGAAGGAGATTCTGACTTAGACAGAACCCTTACACAGGCAGTCTTGATCTGTGATGGGGACATTGATTTGTCCCTGACTGTGAGCCCCAGTAACCTGGGCAAGTACAGACAGACTCCTTTAATTAATGACAAAGTGGCTCAAGCCTACAGGGACACATGTGCCAGTGTCACTATGGTGACACCAGGCTTTGTGGACCCTGGACAGTACATACCAGGTGAGAACTACCTGGTGACCAATGCCAGCAATGCCACTACTTCACACAGTGTGGCAGTTGTTAACTTCTCATGGGGAGGGGTAACTGGCCTCAAAAGGGTTGTGGTTAGTGCAGACCTCCCAGTAGAATGTTTGTTGGGCAATGACCTAGAGAGTTCTCTATGGTCAGAAGTGGAGTACAGGACTCATGCAGAGATGTTAGGTATATCATCACATGTCCTTGCTGTGACCAGGTCACAGGCCAAAAAGTGCCTCACTGAACCACAGGTCTTGGATCCTGGAACAATGGACCAAGCACCTACCAAGAAGAAGAACAGGAGGGTCAAGGCTGTGCCTTCCCCCCTGCCTCAGAGTGATGATCAGCCTTCCCAGGAAGCTGATCTAGAGGACCCTGAAGGAACTGTCCCTGAAGAGCTTGAACCTGATCAGGTTGAGTTTCTGGGGACAGGGGGACCTTCAAGGGCTGACTTGAGGCAGGCTCAGTTATCCTGTCCCTCTCTTGAACCCCTCAGACAGCTGGCTGCTGCTGAGGCTGCTGGGAATGCTCAAGGTACCCATAAAGTGTATTGGGATGAAGGGCTCCTTTATTCAGAGGCTAGAGACCCCAAGCCTGGTGCAACCAGGAGGTTGGTCATACCTCTGCAATTTAGGGGCTTCCTTCTTACCTTGGCCCATGACATTCCTTTAGCAGGACACTTAGGCCAGAACAAGACTTGGGACAGGCTTGTCCCTCACTTTCACTGGCCTCATATGAATGAAGATACAAAGGAGTTTTGTCGCTCCTGTGTTACCTGCCAAGCCAGTGGCAAATCAGGTGGCACAACAAAGGCCCCCCTAATACCACTACCTGTGGTGGGGGTCCCCTTTGAAAGAGTGGGAATAGACATAGTGGGTCCCATGGATCCTCCCACTGCATCTGGACACAGATTTATACTGGTGGTAGTGGATCATGCCACCAGGTATCCGGAGGCAATTCCCCTTAGGACCACTACAGCTCCTGTTGTGGCCAGGGCCCTGCTGGGAGTATTCTCCAGAGTGGGGTTTCCTAAGGAGGTAGTATCTGACAGAGGTACCAACTTTATGTCAGGATACTTGACAGCTATGTGGAAGGAATGTGGTGTCAACTACAAGTTCACCACCCCTTATCACCCACAATGCAATGGGCTTGTTGAGAGATTCAACAAGACCCTAAAGGGTATGATCAAAGGATTACCTGAAAAGCTCAGGCGAAGATGGGATATCCTTCTACCCTGCCTTCTGTTTGCTTACAGAGAGGTCCCACAAAAAGGAGTTGGCTACAGCCCCTTTGAATTGTTGTTTGGGCACCCTGTGAGAGGCCCACTGTGTTTGGTGAAGGAAGGATGGGAGTTACCTCTCAAAAAGCCTAAGCTAGACATAGTGGACTATGTACTTGGTCTCCGCTCCAGGATGGCTGAGTATATGGAGAAGGCATCTAAAAACCTTGAGGCAAGCCAGGCCTTACAGAAAGCTTGGCATGACCAAAAGGCTGTCTTGGTTGAGTATCAGCCAGGACAGAAGGTATGGGTGTTGGAGCCGGTGGCCCCAGCAGCACTCCAAGACAAATGGTCTGGACCCCATACAATCCTGGAAAAGAAGGGAGAGGTCACCTACTTGGTGGACCTAGGAACTCCCAGGAGTCCCCACAGGGTACTCCATGTTAACAGGCTTAAAGCATATGTTGACAGGGCAGACATGGGCTTGCTCATGGCTACAGATGAGGGACAGGAGGAAGAGAGTGACCCTCTCCCAGACCTGTTGTCTCAGAACCCTGAAGATGGCTCAGTTGAAGGAGTGACCCTTGGAGGCAACCTCACTGCCCATCAGCAGACTGAATGTAGACAGGTTCTACAATCATTTTCACATATGTTTTCCTTGATACCTAGTCAAACTGACTGGTGTACCCATGTTGTGGACACTGGTGACAGTCTGCCTGTAAAGAACAAACTTTACAGACAACCTGACCACGTCAGGGACTGTATAAAGGCTGAGGTACATAAAATGCTGGAATTAGGTGTCATTGAACCCTCAGAGAGCCCCTGGGCTAGCCCAGTGGTTCTGGTCCCCAAACCTCACACCAAAGATGGCAAGAGAGAGATGAGGTTCTGTGTGGACTACAGAGGACTCAATGCTGTCACCAGGACAGATGCACACCCTATTCCAAGGGCAGATGAGCTCATAGACAAACTAGCTTCTGCAAAGTTTTTGAGCACATTTGACTTGACAGCTGGCTATTGGCAAATCAGGTTAGCTGAGGAGTCTAAGGCCAAAACAGCATTCTCAACCCCAGGTGGGCATTATCAGTTTGTGGTGATGCCCTTTGGTCTGAAGAATGCACCTGCCACCTTCCAAAGGCTGGTGAACCAAGTCCTTACTGGGTTGGATGACTTTTGTGCAGCATATCTTGATGACATTGCTGTCTTTAGTTCCACCTGGGAGGATCACCTGATCCACCTGAAGAAGGCTCTTGAGGCTCTGCAAAGGGCAGGCCTCACTATCAAGGCTACTAAGTGCCAGATAGGGCAGAGTAAGGTTGTGTATTTGGGCCACCTTGTAGGTGGGGGCCAAGTTCAACCACTGGAGAGTAAGATACAGTCCATCAAGGATTGGTCCCCTCCAACCACCCAGACTCAAGTTCGAGCTTTCTTGGGCTTGACTGGGTATTACAGGAAGTTTGTTAAGAACTATGGGTCCATTGTGACTCCTCTTAATGATCTGACATCCAAGAAGATGCCCAAAAAGGTTCAGTGGACAGTAAGCTGTCAAAAGGCATTTGATGACCTGAAGGAGGCCATGTGCTCTGCACCTATCCTGAAAAGTCCTGACTACTCCAAAGAGTTTATTGTCCAAACAGATGCTTCTGAGTTGGGTGTGGGAGCTGTGCTGTCACAACTTAATGTAGATGGTCAAGACCAACCCATTGCTTTTATTAGCAGAAGGTTGACCCCCAGAGAGAAGAATTGGTCAGCTATTGAGAGGGAGGCCTTTGCTGTGGTGTGGGCCCTGAAGAAGCTGAGGCCATACTTGTTTGGCACTCACTTCAAGATTCAGACCGACCATAAGCCCCTCTTGTGGCTAAATCAGATGAAGGGTGAAAACCCCAAACTGCTTAGGTGGTCCATTTCCCTACAGGGGATGGACTTTACAGTGGAGCACCGGCCAGGTACTGACCATGGGAATGCAGATGGTCTCTCCAGGTACTTCCACTTAGGACATGAAGACGAGACTGGTCAAGGCTAGTTTAATGTCCCAGCGTTTGGGGGGGGGTTGTGTAGGAGAGTAGGGTCTGCTATCCTATGGTCACCCCAAATTTTTGCTTTTTGCTTCACTGGTTTTTGACATATTGAGGCTGTGGGCCTGCCAATCAGACCCCCAGCCTGCTGTTCTCTCTACTAAATTAAAACTATGCACCCTAGGTGCATAACCAATTGGAAGTGGATCACCCTGTCAGCCCCTGTACCAGTGTACACTAGGTACCCAGGGCATTGGTGTACCCAAGGCCTGCCAGGGGCTGCAGCATGTATTATGCCACCCCAGGCTTGGCCTAACAATCTGACACAACTGGCTGATCACTCAGCTGGGGTAAGTTGGTGTAATCACCTCTTACTTAGGTGTAGTATACCTATACCTAACCTTAAATGGGACACCTGGTAACCTATAAGTCACTCCTATGGCAGGCCTTAACAATCCTGAAGGCAGAGTGCTTGGTTCCATGTGAGATGGTGCTCTGGCATGAGCTGAGCCTGTCTGCAGTGGTCGGAACAACTTCCTTCTACTGTTTCCAGATATCGTCATACCATATACTCTTAAGTGCATTATGAACCTCGCGGTTAAATGCTATCTTTGGTTTGGCTTTATCAAAACATGTCGAGTAAGGTGTCATACGAATTGGAATACTAACCCCTCGCCAATTCTGGCGACGGGGTTAGCATTCCACCCTTCTAGAGGGACACGACATGTACAGTACCTGAAACCCGGGTAAAATCAGACATAGCCTCAGCTCCACAAAATGGATGCTGCCACCACAGACACAAGTCTGCCCTCCTGCTGCTGGGAGTCCTTCCAGCTTGGGAGGTGTGGACAAAGGGTTTCCTGCCAGGGGAGGTGCATGCACCACCCCAGACAGGATTTTGTGTATTGGTCAGGTAGGGCTTGAAAGAAACCAGACATGCCTGTGGCTCACAAGGAGCCTCGGTGCATATGCCAGTTCAAACCGGTCCTGGGGCACACCAGTCCCGGGCCTGGGGCGAGCTGGACAAAGGATTGGGGGTGTAACCACCCCCCTTCCTGGTCCCACCCATAGGGAGGGACCTAGCAGGTAGTCCGGCCCCTAGAATCCGAATAAAGGTAGGAGCTGTGTCCTAAGACTTCAGACATCCTGGAATCAACTTGAAACTAAGAAGAAGACGGGAACTTCGACATTCTGCTGCACAGAAGACTGAAGAAAATCTCCCCTGTGGTCAGGGAGTGACCACCTTGCTAACGCAAGCACCATCCAGCGCATCAACGTCTGCTTTGCCGCCGCCTCCCGCCGGAGCCCGAGCCCAGAGACTGACAAGACCTGGACCTCCAGACCTCTCACCGCCCGATCCACAGTCCCTGAAAAGAGGAGACCCGTGGAGGCACCGAGACACGTGGAGCCAGCCATCTTGGAACGACTACGACAAGCTGACCAGTGCAACAACCGAGGCTCCCTCCAAGTTGTGCTTTGGGTCCTGAGAAGCCCAACCCTCGAGCAGCATCTGCACCAAAGGTGAGCCCTCCAGCATCTCCACGATCTGCGTGGGGCCCTTCTGCATTTTGCCACTCGACGCGCCTAACCGGTTGCTGGCCCGCTGGCTAGTGGCCACCTTGGCGACGAAATCTACGACAAACACCGCTGGTCTGGTTGCTCCAGACTGGCCCTTGCTCCCCTCCAAAGGAACAATCCCTCTGACCTTGCTGGTCAGAACCAACAGCTGATTTCCGAATCCTCCTACAATTGCTTTTGCCAAGGCTTGTTTGCTTCGATCAAGTCGCCGACACCGCCGACAGCGAGAGCCTGCGTGGGACAGCTCGTGACTCGACTCCTGGACGTCGTCGACCTTCAGGGACCACGTGGCTGCAGAGTCAAGCTACACCTTCCTTCCTGTTTGCACCCGACATCGCCTGGTACCCACCTGGTGCCACGCTGGTCACTGGCTAGTGACTGTGAACACTGTCCCCTCTGCTTACAGGTCTTCAACATCTCCGATCCACTCTTGGATCCACCGCATCTCTCCCGGACCGACCGCCTGCAGCATCTTTGTCTTCAGGCTCCACGGAACAGATAGAAGAAACCCGACGCACTTCGAGGCCTATGCACCCGCTTCCTGTGGGTGAGGTAAAGCTGGCACTCCTGTGCCCAAGTGTAGTATTACATCTCTAGTGCCTGTGTTCCAAATCTTGAGTTCCTAGTCCATCCGGAAGATCCTTTTTGCAGTAACTTTGTACTTTTTACGCACCCATTGAAACCTATGGGAGCACGCGTGTGACTATTTGCTCTGCACACGCCACCCGTGGACCTCCTGGTCACTAACTGAAGTTAGCTCCTTGTAGGCCCAGCGATTCTAGAGGCCCTAGGCCTTTTTCCTTTTCTGTTCGTGGTACTTATACCACTATTTTAGTATATGGTTTGAGTGGCCACCAGGGCCTATCCATATAACGTGCAACTTCTGTGTATTCTGTGATAATCTTGTTTGACGATTTGTGCTCCTGTGCTCATAAAGAGACTAGGGGTTACTTTGAGAAATAAATACATATATATTTTGAATATATATCTGTGTGGTGTCCTTTCATTGGTATAAAAGGGGGTTGCATTTGGTAAAACAGCTGGCTTAACACGCTTCACGAGTTTAGCCTCAAAGACTGCTTAGCCTACGCTACCACTAGGGCAGCTAGTCCGAAAAGGTTGACTTACAACCACACCATAAGGGTTGCTTGGCATGGTACAAGGTGATCACTTTAACTAGTGAGCATCATATACCAGGCCAACTTCTCACAATAAAGCAATATAACTTTAAACATGGTGTTGAATATTCTTTCTTGTCAATTATTGAGTACATTTGATTATTGTTGTATAGATCGTATAGAGTATGATTAAGGATAACCATCATAATTAGGTCCTATCGTCCTAGATATAGATGCAGGGTTTTCTTCCTACAGGTCTTATGCTGGTAGAGTATTTGAGTGTATGTTAGTGAAATGGGCCCTAGCGTATGATGAATGTATGTGCGTGTAACTGTGAAATTACTCTATCCGTGGTAGTGGGATTATTTTAGGTACCCTGATCTCTATCACAAGCATGGTAACAGGACATCCCACCTCCTTTTGAGTTTCTCAGGGAGTCCCATGATCATACCTTTCAATGTCTTGTTGAACCTCTCAACAAGGCCATTGGTTTGTGGGTGGTAGGGTGTAGTAAACTTGTACTGCACTCCACACTCTTTCCACATGTGTGTTAGGTAAGCAGACATGAAGTTGGAACCTCTGTCTGAAACCACCTCCTTAGGAAAACCCACCCTGGTGAAGACACCCAGGAGGGCCTTGGCTACTGCAGGAGCTGTAGTAGTCCTAAGTGGAATTGCTTCAGCGTACCTAGTAGCATGATCCACTACTACTAGAATGAATTTGTTCCCTGAGGCTGTGGGAGGTTCAAGTGGACCCACAATGTCCACACCTACCCTTTCAAAGGGGACCCCCGCCACTGGTAGTGGAATGAGGGGGGCCTTTGGGTGGCCACCTGTCTTGCCACTGGCCTGACAGGTAACACAGGAGCTGACAAACTCCTTCACCTTTTGGTGCATCTGGGGCCAGTAAAAGTGACTCACTAACCTTTCCCAAGTTTTGGATTGCCCCAGATGTCCAGCTAGGGGGATGTCATGAGCCAAAGTTAGGAGGAACTCCCTGTACCTCTGTGGCACTACCACCCTCCTGGTGGCTCCAGGAGTGGGGTCTCTTGCCTCAGCATACAGTAATCCCTCTTCCCAATAAGCTCTGTGGGTACCACTGACATCTCCCCTGGCTTCTGAAGCAGCTTGTTGTCTCAGGCTTTCAAGAGTGGGACAGTCTCGCTGACCCTGGCACAGCTCTTCCCTAGAGGGTCCCCCTGGGCCCAAGAGTACAACCTGGTAAGGGTCAAGCTCCATGGACTCAGTTCCCTCAGGGGTATCTACATCCTTTCCAGGGGGAGAGGGGTTCTGAGTATTTGGCTGTACAGAAGCTGGTCCCCCAGTCTTCTTGCCCTTCCTCTTGGTTGGTTGGGCCATTATTCCAGGCTCCAAACCTACTTTTTCACCCTTCCTCTTGCTCTGTGCTCTGGTTTGCACACACACCAATTCAGGGATGCCCAGCATGGCTGCATGGGCCTTTAACTCCACCTCAGCCCAGGCTGAGGTTTCCAGATCATTTCCAAGCAGACATGCAGCTGGCAACTTTGGAGAGACCACTACCTGTTTCAGGCCAGTAACCCCCCCCCCCAGCCTAATGTTACCATGGCCATGGGATGACTAGTGGTGACACTGTCAGCGTTGGTGACTGGGTAAGACTTCCCAATCAAGTATTGCTCAGGGGAAACCAGTGTGTCTTTCACCATAGTGACACTGGCACCTGTATCCCTCAGAGCTTCTACCCTAGTTCTATTTACCCAGGGGTACTGTAAGTATTTCTTTAAGTTGGGGGGCCACACAGCCACAGTGGCAAACTCCACTTCTCCCAAGGAGACTAAACTTGCTTTAGTGTGTTCCCAGATTTGCTCAGGGTACACCTCTGATCCCATTTGTATACTTGCTGCCCCAGGAGTGGCTGTACTGGGTGCCTTAGGGGCTTTGTTTTGGGGGCAAGATACAGTTAGGTGTCCCTGCTTCTTACAGGTATTACACCAGGCCTTTAAGGGATCAAAGTTCTTCCCCCTATATGGTTGGGGCACATAGGGAGTAGTTTGGGTCCCACCCACCTGAACAGGTTTTTGGGGCCCTTTGGAAGACTCAGACTTTTTATCTTGGGGATTCTCACCACCTTTCCCCTGGGGAGGTTTTGTGACCACCTTCTTTTGGTCACCCCCAGTGGTTGTCTTGGTCACCCTAGTCTTGACCCAGTGGTCCGCCTTCTTTCCCAATTCTTGGGGAGAAATTAGACCTACGTCTACCAAATTGCTGATGCAACTTTTCATTTGTGCAAATTACTCAAAATATGTTCCTTCATGAATAAATTGTACAATCCAGTAAAATCCTGCACACCATGTCCAGCTAACCAACCATCCAGTGTCTTCACTGAGAAATCTACAAAATCAATCCAGGACTGGGTCTGGGTTTTGTGAGCCCCCCTGAATCTAATTCTATACTCCTCAGTGGTGAATCCAAATCCCTCAATCAGAGCTTTCTTCATGAGGTCATAGGATCCTGCTTCTGGCCCAGAGAGAGTCAGAAGCCTGCCCCTGCAGTTACCAGAGAACAGTTCCCACAGGAGTGCCCCCCAGAGAGGTTTCTTTACTTTCCTGATATCACAAGCCCTCTCAAAGGCTGTGAACCATTTGGTGATATCATCACCTTCCTCAAATTTAGGGACAATCCCTTTGGGGATTTTAGGGTCAGAAGTTTCCTCCCTATCCTTGTTTTTATTATTGCTGCCACCATTGATGGGTGCTAAACCCATCTCTCTCCTTTCCTTTTCTAGGGCCAGGAGTCTGGACTCTAGATCTATTCTTTTGGCCAGCCTCACAAGGCTGTCCTCTTCACTGGGGGGTCCCCCAGTGTTGTCTCTGGGACCAGAGCCACCTGTGTGGTCTCTAGGTGCCCAGATGCTATGTCTTGAGTTGGAGGGTATGGGTGCCATCTCCTCCCTAGGGAATAGTATGGGGAGGTTGCTGTCCACCTCCCCTGTTTCCCTTTCCTCATCTGACTGGCCATCACCATGTTCAGATGGGTGGTCTTTAGCATACTCAGCCAGGAGCTCCTGGAGCCCTTGTTTGGTTGGATGCTGACCCATTTGTAAATTTTTGAGTTTACATAAGGACCTCAATTCCTTGAAAGACAAGTGTAAGTAAGGTGTGAGGTCGAGCTCCTCCACCAGGTCCATGGTATTATTATCACTAATAGCTGGGTTTATTTGAGACATTCTAACCTGACAGTTCTAACCCTCTACCCTGACTATAGTGACTTTTATTTTTCTAAAATTCTAATGGGACTTAAGCAAGGCCCTAGCAAGACTTTTAGTAATTTTGGAAAAACCAATCAGAATTCTAAAGGCAATTTTTAAGAGTTCTGTCGTGTGATCAGATGGTAACCAAGTAGTCCAACAAATGCAAGTTTGTATCCCACCGCTGATCCACCAATGTGAGAAAGTGGCTCTGTATATACTGTTCCCTAATAGGTACAGGGTGTACAGAGTCCACAGTCCCCCAGAGGCTGATAGAGGTCAAAGTTAGGTATGACCTTACTCTCAAAAGTGGTAGCTTGGTCGAGCAGTAAGGCAGTACCAGAGGACAGTGTAAAGCATTTATTGTACACACTCAGTCAGCAAATGGTTTCACACACTCAATAACTGAACTCTAGGCCAATGGTTTATATATATAAAATATATGCTTGTTTTATTTTTAGAACCACAAAGGGGGTAAAAATATACTTTCTCAGAATGAGAGGTTGGATATAAATACTTTTGTCTTAAGCAATAAATTTGTGTAAACAGTCACAGTTGGTTGCAATAAACAATCCTATTTCCTAAACATAACAATGCATTGAGCTCAATGGTAAATTCAGGTTATTTGTAATAAATTACTTTTCAGATTACTTTTGGAATTCCAGGTCTGGCTCCTAGAACCAGCCTTGGGTCAGTATTCAGAATCAAGTGATGAAAGTCGACTTAATAACTGTAATGATTTTTAAATAATATTTAGCTATTTCAAAAGTTAGCACTTAGAAAATATTTCAAAGAAAACATTCAATGGATCTCTATGGCAAGAAATTCAAATTGCAGGTAGAGTACTTTATCGTTACTTTAGTAATCCAGGACTGGGTGCCTAGACCCAGGACTGGGGTCCTTATCAAAAGCAGGTAAGTAATTTCGTTTGCAGAAATGGTACGATTTTAAAAGAATATTTCAAATTTGCAAAAATAGACACTTAGAAGAAATTTCACAGAAAAGCAGACAATGGTTTCCTATGGGAGAAAAATGAGTTAGAGGTAAGTATAGTTGTGAACACTTTTCAGGGTCAGGGCTGGGCACCAAGATCCAGCACTGGGAGTTCACCTAGGAGCAGGTGAGTAAATTCGTTTTTGTCACTTGGCGGATTTTTGGTGAATTTTTGCAGTTTTGAAAAGTTCACACTTAGAAGATTTTTGAAGAAAAAGCCAGTCAATGTTACCCTATGAGGAAAATGAAGTTAGCGGTTTAAGGGTAAGTACTCGACTGGCAGAGTTGAAATTCCGGGCATGGACTCAGGGGTCCCCCAGTGTCAGGTAGGTACAGTTGGTTCACCCTCAGCGGTTTCAGGACGGCCGGGGGCAGAGAGAGTGAGGCCCAATGTTATCCTATGAGGGATAGGGGGGCCTTGGTTGGTGGCTGCTGTCTGGCAAGCTACGCGGCTGTGGGAGCTGGGCTCCTGGTCACTTACTCAGGGCAAGTGGGGAAGTAGGTTAGTGTAGAGAGGGCACTGCCAGGGCCACTCGGGCGGCTGGGTGCAGGGTGCTTTTGAGCCTTCGGGCGCTCAATGGAAATCAATGGGAATGTTCCGGTTTGGAAAAAGGCTGCAGGCTCGGGGACGAGGATGTTTCAGGTGCCACCACCACTTCGAGAGGTAAGTTGGGTAGTTGTAGGTTAGGTGGGTACCCCGGGATTGGGCACAGGAGGCCGCAGGGCGCCGGGTGCAGGGGTGCCTTTTGACGTCGGGAATCTTACCCTCTGGTTGATCGCGGTTGGGGTGGCACTTGGTTCTGAGGCTGCAGGCTTCCTCCGGGATGTCGAGGGGGGTCCTTGGGTGACGGACTCGGGGTTACAGTCGCCGTGGGGTCGTCCTCAGGGTCTTTGTCCACTCCGGCACTGGCCAGGCTTGGCTGGTGCAGAGTGTGTTGGGTCCGCGGTTCCGGGCTGCTGCCAGGGGTTAAAAATAGGTTTCTTGAGTAGAGCCTCTACTCATGGGAGTCCCAGGGGCTTAGAGCCAAATGGTAGCCAGGTCCTCCGGGGTTGGTGAGGTTGCTGGCCACGAGAGATGCCGCACTGGTGCAGGTTCGAGAGTCGACAGGCCGGTAGGGCTGGGGCCTAAGCAGTTGGTGTCTTCTTCTCTTTTTAGCAGCTGCAGGGCAGGTCTTTGTTCTTCTTGCTCTTCTTGTAATTTTCTATCTGGAATCTAAGGGAGGAAGGTTCAGGGTGCCCCTAAATACTAAATTTAGGGGCGTTACAGGTAGGTGAAGGCCAGGGACCAATGGGTCCCTGTCCTGGGGTGGGTAGACCCCCTATCCTGCCTCTCTCCTGTGAGAGGGGGGCAGTAGCCTAATCCTGATAGGGTAGGGCCTCCCATCTTCAAGATGGCGAGAGCCCGGAGATGTGTTTCACCTCGCCTCCCCCACCTGAGGGGTGGGGTGGGCAGGCTGGCACATCCCCTATCCTTGTATGGGGTTTCCGGCCAAGCTTCCCGCCAGAGTGGGGGGTTGCAGTGGCCTGGGGAAACTCCAAATGGTGGTATGCCTTTGAAGCTTCCCTTTGCTCATCCTGGGGGAGGAGATTTCTCACCTCACCCAGGATGTGCATTGTTGCAGGCCCGGGAGAGCAGGGGCTCTCCCACCCAGGGGTCCAGCAACGTGTCTGCTGTGTGGCAGCCTGGGCAGCCTCTGAGCAGACGTGGATTGTAAGTTAGCTGTAAGGGGGCATCTCTAAGATGCCCTCTGGGGTGCTTAGTACATTAAATCCTACACTGGCATCAGTGTGGGTTCAATGTGCTGAGAAGTTTGATACCAAACTTCCCAGGCTTCAGTGTTGCCAATATGGTGCTGTGGAGCTCGTGTTTGACAAGCTCTCAGCACCATGTACTCTTAAATGACAGCACTGCACTTACAGTGCCCAGGAATGGACCCGGGTACTGTAGGGGCACAGGGCTCCTGCTCCTGTGCCCACACCATAGGCGTAATGCACCCAGCTAGAGGGGTGGCTGACATATGCCTTGGCAGTGTAGGTGATGGGCATGGTACACAGTGATGTGTGCCATGTCGACTCTTTGTTTTGTCCTGCACCCAGACACTCAGCCTGCAAGGGCAGTGTGTGTGTAAGGGTACGGGGCCTCTGAGGGTGGCACAATGAGTGCTGCAGCCCTTAGAGGCCTTCCCTGGCCCCAAGGCCCTGGGTACCTAGGGTACCATTTACTAGGGGCTGACATGTGGCTAGGGTTTCCCAATTTGGAGTTTGTGTGGTTTAAGGAAGGAACATAGGCCCTGGGCACCTGATTGGCAGGAACCCAGGGTACACTCAATCGAAGTACATTCAGCGATTTAGCAAAAAGTGGGAGCATACCATGCAAGAAAGATGGCACTTTCTCACAATTCCTCCCATCTGGGAAGCATTCCCCCTGTCCGCCCCCCCCCGGACCACCTCCCCCCCCGCCCCCACCCCGCCCCGCCAAATCATAATACATTTCCTAACCATTTCCCCCAAACCCTACGATACTTTTTATGGCAGCCCCGAGCTTGGTACAGAGTCCGCTCCTGCGCCGCACACCAGTCCACTCCCACTTGTCAGACTGGGCGTCTGCGGCTGTTTCCAGGCTGCCGCAATGTCCCTCTTTGCCACCATTAACGCTGTCATAAGAAACACTTTTTCAGCGCGCGTGCCATCCAGGCCATCAGTGATGCCCAGTAGGATGTGTTTGGGGTCGTGCGGTACCTCCCACCCCAGGACCTCCGTCAAGTCAGCCTCGATGCCACGCCAGTACCCCTCCAATTCTGGACAGGACCATACCATGTGAATGAAGTCGGCCGGATCAAAGCTACAACGGGAGCAAGCTGCGTCGGTGGAAAGACCCGCGCTGCGCATGCGCGCTGGAGTAAGGTAGGCCGTATGAAGATAATAGATTTGAATGAGCCGCAGTTTGGCGGAAGCCGTCACCAGCCTGGGAGCCATAAGGGCGTCCCGCCAGTCGATCTCATCCAAGGCACCCACCCATTCCTCCCAGCGCTCCTTCAGACCCTCCTGGGGTACAGGGGAATTGTTAACAAGGGAGCGATATATCCTGGATATGCCTCCCCTTCCCAGGTTACCCAGCACAACCTGAGCCTCCAGGGGGCTATGATCCGGCAGCCGGATGTCCAGCGGGGTGTGTACCCGTATGGCGTGTCGCAATTGAAGGTACCTGTAGAATTGGGATGGGTGGAGGGAAAAGCGCGTCTGTAGTTCTGAATAGGAGCACATGCGACTCCCCCGCCATACATCCCCCAGCTGGGAGATGCCGAGCAAATCCCACGGCTCAAAACCCTCCAACCCCGCAACCTCCCGCAACCATGTCCCATGCCAGAGAGGGGTGGCGCGCGTCAACTTCCCGGTCCACCCGGTGTGGCGGAGCGCGGCCCGCCAGGCCAGGAAAACCGCCCTGGTGATGTCCGGGCATGAGGCAGGGATAGGGGCGCCATACATGCGGTCTTGAACATTGGAGAGACCCAGGGCCTCCAGTTCCACCCTGTAGGCCGGATCGGACCATCCCCCCCCAAACCAGTCGTGAATGACTAGAAGCTGGGTGGCCAGGTAATAAAGATAGAGGTTAGTCATGCCAAGCCCCCCGTCAAAGGTGGGGAGGCGGCAGAGCGGCAAAGCCAACCGTGGCCTACCACCACCCCATAGGAACTTGGTGGCCGTCCCGTCCAACTCGCGAAACCACGACCTCGGAAAGGACACCGGAGTGTTCTGCAATACATACAGAAACCGAGGGAGGATCATCATTTTATAGAGCGCCACCCTCCCCAGCGGGTTCAGCGGGAGCGAGTGCCACCGAGTGAGGTCCGCTTTGGCTTTTTTGACCAAAGGGGCCACGTTGAGCGCCCAGCTCAATTCCGGGAGGAGGGAGACCCAGATGCCCAGGTATTTGAAAGACAGCCTGCGGAGGGGAATCGTGGTCTGCCAATCAAAGCATTCTCGAGAGGGGTGAAGAGGCACGAGGACCGACTTGTGCGAGTTGAGGCGGAGGCCAGAGGCGCGGGCAAAGCGGCCTAAGATGTAGAGAGCCCGGGGGACCGAGCGCGCCGAGTCACCAAGGTACAGCAGAACGTCGTCCGCGTAAAGGGCGATCTTGTCCGCCTCGAGGCCCGGCCACTCCCATCCCCGAATGAGAGGGTCCGATCTGATTAGGGCCGCAAGGGGCTCCATTGCGAGCGCAAAAAGGAGGGGTGAGAGCGGGCACCCCTGCCGTGTGCCCCGGCCGATCCGGAACGCTCTTTTAACCAGCACTCTGGCGCGAGGGCGCGTATACAGAACCCGCACCATCCCAACAAACTTGGGACCGAAACCCATGTGGGCCAAGACGTCGAATAGGTAGGACCACCCCACCGAATCGAAGGCTTTCTCGAAGTCGGCAAGCAGGAGAGTGAGGTAGGGGGATATACGGTGGCGGTGTGCCAAAGCCACGTGGAGGCGGCGGAGGCAGTGGCGCGTGCCCCGATCCGGCATGAAGCCGCATTGATCCGGATGCACTAGACACGACAGGAGGGGCTGGAGCCGCTGGGCCAGGACCGTGGCATACAGTTTGATATCGGTATTGATCAGCGAGATCGGCCGGTAGGCCGACCTATCACTGGGCGGCGGAGTGGACTTAGGCAGGACCACAATCGTGGCCATGTCGGCCTCCGGGGGGAAGGAGCCTCTCTCAACCGCCTCCGCGTACAGGGCACTCAGCCGTGGAACCAAGTGCTCCTTGTAGGTGGCATAAAACTCCTGAGGGAACCCATCCGGACCTGGGGTCTTCCCGGCGGACGCGCGCCCTATCGCGTCCCCAATCTCCTCAGGAGAGATGGGAACTTCCAGACTTTCCCAATCGCTCTGCCGCAACCAGGGAAGGCCTAACTCACCCGAGGCGAGCAACGAAGCCAAAGACAGATCCGATGCCCGCGCCCGGTAGAGTTGTGAGTAGTACTGAGCGAACGCGTCCGCTATGGCCACAGACGAGGACTGAAGCGTGCCAACCGAGTCGGTCACCGCCGGGATGATGCGCGATGCTCTGGGGGAAGTGGCCAGCCGGTGCAGGAGCGCCCCATTTTTGTCGCCCCAGCCGTATACCCGCGCCACCGAGGATTGCCAAAGGAGCTTGGCCGCGTCAAGCGACAGCTGACGAATCTCCTCGCGTAGGAGCCGTAGCTGCCGGGTCCCGGCCGGGTCGCCAGAGTCCGCGACGGATTGCTCCAGGCGCAGCGCCTGAGCCTCGCAGGCCGTGAGCCGCTGTTGCCGCGCCAGGCGATGTTTCACCACCTGTGCCTTAGCAACCCCCCTAACCGTGGCCTTGCATGCCTCCCAGAGGGTGCCCGCCGAGGAGACCGATCCGTCATTGTCGCCAAAGTAGAGTGCCAGCGCGGATCCCACTTCCCTACGGAGCGTCTTGTCCTGCAGGAACCACGCATTAAAGCGCCACATTTGGCGAGCCCCATGGGGCGGAGGGCCCAATCCCAGCAAAAGCGGAGAATGGTCGGATATCCCCCGAGGAAGGATACGGACGTCTTGGATACCCAGACAATCGGCCGGGGGGACAAAGATCACATCTATGCGTGCCTGAGTGTGGTGGGCGGCCGAGATATGGGTATATTGTCGTGTGTGTGGGTGCCAGAGCCGCCACGCGTCACAGAGGCCCTGTGCCTCCGCCCACCCCGCCAGCCGCTTCGCCTGCGCCGCGCGGGTGTCTGAGACCGGACCCGAAGAGTCAAGGCGTGGGGCCGAGACGGCGTTAAAGTCCCCTCCGAGAACAACGGTGCCTGGCGGAAAAGTCGCTAGCCAGGACGCGGTCAGAGATAAGGCCGAGGACAACCCCGCGGGTGGCACATACAGTGATACGAGACTGAGCGGTCGGCCCTCAAGCGTGCCACCAACCGCAACACCCCTCCCCTGGGAGTCAAGGATCACCCGGGCCAACACAATGGGGAAGGAACGGCGTAGGAGGACCGCAGCCCCCCGCGACCCGCGCGAGAACCCGGAGTGCCACACTCGATCATATCCGAAGCGCGCCAGAAAGGGACAGTTCTCACCGAGGAGGTGGGTTTCCTGAAGCAGGATCACGTCTGCCCCCGCGCGCTGGGCGTATTTGAGGACAGCAGTGCGCTTGAGCCGGTCCAGCAGGCCATTCACATTCCAGGACAGGAGGCGCACCTCGGCTTTGGGAGCTAAATCAGCCATGGCAGCAGTGGGAATGGAGCGTGTCGAGACGGGGGCAGGCAGGGAGCGCCGGGGGGACACCCCTGGATCCGGACGCCAGCAGAGGGGGCACAGAACTCCCACCCGGGGAAGCGAGCGGACGGTGGCAAAAGGTGAGCGGCAGTGGAGCGCACAGGTGGAGCTGAATGCGGGGGCATGACGCCGGGCGCCGCGCAGCGCTATGTGAAATGCTCAGCAAGTAACAACCCAAACCCAAACAGAACAGTCTCGGCAAAAAAGACCCCAAACGAACCCCAAACCCCAACCCCCCACCCCCCACCCTACACTTCAAAACCAGAAGCGTCTGTCGCCCGAACTGAACCAACAATCACAAGGCCCCAAGCTCAGGTGCTCGGGTATAAAGAGCGTAGTGGACCCCTCCTGAAGTACGGATCACCATGTTCTGACCTGGGCTGGCGCTGGGGGCGTAAGATCGTGGAGCCCCCCACCCCCGCCCCTGGGCGAAGCTGTAACAATCCCTGCAACTGTAAGAGACAAGGAGAAAGTCATATAGCGGGACTGCGGGAAAGGTCTGATGAGTCAATGTGCGTGTTAAGGGGGGTCGGAGACCCGTCCGGCCCAGGCGATGCTCGGCGCCGGGATCCCCCGGCCGCCCGGGAGGAGGCTTCAGAAGAAGCGGAGGAGTCTCTCACTGGTCCGCCGGAGGCGCTCACAGACCGAGCTTTGATGACTGCGGCACCCCGCCGCTGCCGGGAGCGTGTGCGCTTCCCGCGCCGCGGCCGCTGGGACCCAGCCACAACGGGGCACCCGAGCCCCGCAACGGATGTCCCTCCGCCCGGCTGTCGCAGAGGCCTCTCCTCGGTAAGCCATGCCCAGGCCGCCTTGGGGGAATCGAAGAACAGCGTCTTACCCTGAAATACAAGTCGAAGGCGGGCCGGGAATTGGAGCTGGTATTGAAGGCCCAGGGAGCGCAGCCGTTGCTTCACCTCCGTATATGAGCGGCGCTGCTCCTGGACCTCCCGGGTGTAGTCCCGAAAAATCATAACGGTGTGGTTGTTGTAAGCCAGTTTGCCGCTCACCCGAGCCTCCCGCAGAATGGCATCTCTGTCCCTGAAGTTAAGGATTCGGAGGATAAAGGGGCGTGGGGGGGCCCCTACCGGAGGCTTGGACGCCAGCGAGCGATGCGCCCTCTCCACCACAAACCAGGTTGACAGGCTGCCCGCCGGCATCCAGGATCTGAACCAAGCCTCCAGGAAGTCATCGGCCCGACCCGACTCGACCCCCTCCGGAAAGCCCACCAAGCGAAGGTTGTTGCGGCGGGCGCGATTTTCGGCATCCTCCGCCCGCCTGTGTAGCTCCTTGGAGTGGGTCGTGAGCTCCCGGACCTGGTCTTGTAATTGATGGATGTCGTCCTCCGTCGCGGAAATCCGCGATTCTGCCTCCGTGATGCGGGCCGTGGTGTTGCGGAGATCCTGCCGCAGAAGCACGACATCTATTTTCACCTCCGCAACCATCCCCTCCAAAGAGGTGCGGGAAGCATCGATTGCGTGCAGGATGGTGGCCAAGTCCTTGTTGGGGGCGGGAGCCTCCCCCCCGCCGGCACCCGGGGGGTCCGGGGTCGCAAAGCGGTCAATCTTCGTTTGGTGGGATGCCGCCGCTTGCTTAGGGCCTTTTTCCTTGCCCATGGTGGATCCACACGTCCCACCCCCCGAGTCCGAGGCCGGGCCGACACCGCCCCGCCACTGGTCACGCGCCGTGGGCAGTCCCCAGAGATGGCCCCCAGGCAAGCCGCGACACTCGGGCCGCACAACGCTGTCCGCGGCCCAAATCCACAGGACCAGTCCAGCCGCTACTGCCCCATTCAGGGCCTACAGCCCGATCCCTCCCGGGATGCAGAGATCTCAGGGCGCCCCCATCCAGCCCCGACGCGACTCCATGGGCGACCTCGCCGGGCAGGAATAAGGAGGGGCAGTGGGCAGGGGGCCCCCCCGGCAATAGCCCCCCGGCAGGCGGCACCCGGCAGCAACAATCCAGTGTCACCTCCCCGTCAGATCGCCGCCTCAGGCGCCAGGGCGCGACACCGCTCTTGTGTTGGGGCTCACCACAGGCTCCGGGGGGGGTCGAGCCTCCACGAGGGCACCCTGCCAGCAGCCAATCCACCAAGCGTGTAGGGCAGTAGGGCAAGGGGGGCAGAAGGAAGCAGTCCCCTGTAGTACGCACCGGTCCATAGGCCAAAGTTGAACAATGCGGTGGATGGCGGCAATCACGTAGTCGGGCCCGGTCCCACGAGCTCCCAGCACCCAGCACCCGGGCCGATCCGCCCGGCGATCAGGGCCCCGCGGCCGGGGGGGTCCGGGGAGGCGTCCGGGATCTGTCGCCCCTCCCGCAGTGCTCCGCAGGCCGAGGTTTTCCACCGCGGGTCTCTCCCGCCTCCACACAGCTGTCAACAGATAGCGGCCTGCGCCCCTCGTGTGGCGCCGCGGGCGCTCGTAGCGAGCGCCGCCGGTCGAGGAACCGGCCGAGTGCACGTCCCTGCAGCGGTGCCGCTTCCAGACGGCAGAACACAGTCCCTGAGGCACCAAAGCGTCCCAAAGTTGCAGCGGGAGTGGGGCAGCGGCTCCTCCGCAAGTATCAGGAAGTGGAGCGCGCCCAGGCCATCAGCAACGGAGTAAGAGCGGATGCGAGGGGTCAGGCATCACGGAGCTCTACCTCGGCGCGGCCATCTTGGCTAGCGCCATCTAGCGCTCTCGCTCTTCACTCTTATTACCTGCATCAGTGTCTGTTGTCCTGGCCTCGTTGGTTACACGTCTTATTCGCTGCCTCTGTGCGGCGCTTTTCCTTTACTATCACATGAGTGTCGAGCCATTAAAGGAGAGAGCACGCCATAGAAGCCTGTTGTAGAATGGCGGCACAGGGCTTTTGATATTATGAATTTGCCGCCGACGAGCCGTGTGGATCCGCGTCTGAGCAGATGCCTAACCTGCGTGCATCCATGGTGCGCAGCCGAGCTGATGCCCTTGTGCAGGGGCGGCCTTAGGCATGTGCAAGCTGTGCACCTGCACAGGGCCACCAAACCCCAGGGGCCACCACGAGGAATCGGATACAATACATATTTGTGGCGGACCCTGGCAGGGATTTGGGAAATGAAAAACTGAGGCGTGCTAAATCTAATGTGATGCACGCTGAATGGTTGTTCTTATACTCTTTTCCTTTCTAACCCAGTCTCGTCTTTGTGTGGGGTCGGCCTTGTTTCGGGCTCTTCTGGTAGGTCTTGTGCTTGTTTAGAACTTTTTTTCCAGGAGAATCGAGCTTGTTTTAATAGTCCAGATCTGGCACCTCCGGAGGCTCGCATGCGCGCGCATGCGCAGTGCCCGCGAGTCCTGCAGCAAAGGGGTTACAGAAGCACCATGCATCACTGGCGGCAGGAGGGGTGGCAGCACCCGTGCCCGGCGTGCAGCGAGCAGCACCGAGACCGGCCGAGGCCATGCACCGGCGCGCCTAGAGACCCTGGGCAAGAAAGGCCGCCTTGCAGAGGATAGCATGCCAGTGTGCAACCTTTGGTTCCAGCTGTGAGGTGAGCAGCCCGAGGGTCAGGGCATGGGGAGGGGGAGTGAGGAGGTCAGCGTGTGCCACTGCAGAGTGAACCCGAAGGAAGGTGAGCCATTGGACGAGGGTGTGGGGAGCCCTGGGGAGGAGGGCAGATCAGGCATAGGAATGTATCCCAGCTCGTGGGGGTGAGGAGCCGGGGGCGTGGGGAAGGTTGGGTGAGGATGTTATTGTAGATGGTGTGTGCTTTGGGTCTGGGTGGAGGTAAGCCATGTGAGGTGGCGAGCTGGAGGTATTCTGGTGGTCATGGGAAGGGAGGGCATGATGAATCGTGAGAGAAAGCCTCTCTCTCACGATTCATCTCTGAGAGGGCGCGGGTCGGAGAGGTGGTCACTGTGCGCCAGGGGTAGGGAGTGGTACAGATCGGCGCTGTATGTTGAGGGAAATGTGAGTCAGGAGTGCAGGGGCGGTGTTTACTTGTGGCTGAGGGGAGGCATGGTGACTTTTGGAGGTGTAACTTGGGAGGCACGGTCGTATTGGGGGAAGAGGAGAGCAGGGTACGAGGTGTTAGACGTAATGTTAAGGATTCATTAAAATGATTACAATTACTTATCAACAATCATGAAAACAGAGTATGAAGCTGATACTTGTGATCTAATGAGTGGATCTGCCTGCACAAATCTTTTAAAACATCGAGTGTTCGAATGTACTTGGCATTTGGACATGTCTGTTTATATGGTGTTGAGGCAGACATGAAATGCAAGCACCTATGGATGGACGCCTGGAATAGGATGGCAGTGCCTACCCATGTTAACTCAATCTAATGCCCTTTTGCAGAGACCTTGGTAGGAGACTGGCTTCTTGATCATTTCTTTAATTACATTCCAGTGCTTGTCATGTGACTAGCAGAGAAAACTAGTTTAACTAGTCCTCAGTTTGCAATTGGTGAAGCAGCCTTCTCTGTCCATACTAGGGGCATAGTTACCATTTGGCTCAGTTTCCCTCAGTTCTTTAAGGTCAGCCTCCTCAGAGACTTGATCCACGACCTGGGGCAAGGGGGAAGGCGAGGCCTTACCCTTACTGCTCCTTTTCTTGGATGGTGTCTGGTCCGTTCTTCCAGGATCCAGCACCTGTTCAGTGGGGCATCTTTTGGCCTGTGACCTGGTCACAGCAAGGACATGTGCTGGCAAGCCTAACATTTCCATGTGAGTCCTCTGCTCCACTTCTGACCATTGTGACGTTTCCAAATCATTGCCCAACAGACATTCTGCGGGGAGGTCTGAACTAACCACAACTTTCTTTGGGCCACTTACCCCTCCCCAGGAGAAATCAACAACTGCCATACTGTGATTGGTAGTGACATTGCTGGCATTGGTCACTAGGTAATCGGTACCTAGCATGATCTGTCCAGGGTCCACAAAGTTAGGTGTCACCATGGTGACACTGGCACAAGTGTCCCTGTAGGCCTGAGCCACTTTTCCATTGATCAAAGGCGTCTGCCTGTATTTGCCCAAAGTATTGGGACTGGCATCAGGGGACATATCCATATCCCCTGTACAGACAAGGACGGCCTGAGTGAGCGTGCCAACTAAGTCGTCACACCCCTCTGTTAAATGGTAGCGGCAATTTCAGTCGATAACCCTTCAAGTATTGCCCGGCGGTAATCGCCTCTCATACCACTCGATAATTTACCAATGAAAGAGGCAGGCGCCGGAGACTGGAAGGCAGGAAACAAAGTTTTATTCCGTCGGAGCAGAACACATCAGATCAGACAGCAAGGTATCGTCACGAGGTGCTCTAACTGCATCTCTGAGGCCTGGCCTCTTATACACAGGTTTATTGCTTTATTACACATGGTACATTCTTATTGAGACTTTGATGTACGGAAAGACATCCTTGGAACCCCCACTTCAAGCTCGTTCTCACACATATCTACAGTAGAAGTCCCCACCCCATCTACAGTAGGAGATGGCTATCACGCAGCTGGACATTCCGCCAATTCCCGGGGGTGTGTGCAACCGGCCGGGTCTCAGGGGGTAGGGGCTTTGATCCACTGTAATCCCTTTGATGTGGGGTGTTTCCCTTACAGTAGGGGCAATAAACTGCATCCGCAGGGTTAGGTGATGGCCTGGGATCGGTTCGGACAATGGGGCGCAGAGGAAGGGGGTTATCAAAGAGAGGCATGACCATGTATGGGATGTCGGTCAGGCATGGGATGTGGTTCCATGGCAGGGTCACGCAGAATGAGAGGGTTTATGGCCCGTGTATGAGAGCGGGGGTGGCCGGCGCGCGGGGGATGCTCGCAGCACCAGGGGAACGCACTGGCGATCGAAAATGAGCGAGGAGAGAGTGGGGTGCCTAAAATGGTGGCCGTGCATTCGCTGTGCGTGGCGCTGGGGAGAGGCAAGATGGCGCAGATAATGTTCAGTTTACAAACTAAATTTCCACAGTCCTCCCTTTTAACATATCTCGCCAGCTTGCCTGGCCGACATTTCACCTTCTTTAACCCTCCAGCTATATTATCGTTAATGTTTTCCATACATTCCTTAAAGATACAGAGTTTTTAGGGCAGGCAGGAGTAATCTGACACATTTTTTTTACATAGTTACATACAGTTGATAACGTAGGCGAGGAGGTAGTCCATACAAAATCATATCAGCTGCGCCGCATGTCAGGCCCAGGGATAGGAGGAAGGGAGCTCGTTGGAGCACAAATAGGATACTGTAAAGCAAAAAAAATGTTTCTGGCAAAACAAGGGATATTTCGTACATTACTTAAGGCCCAGACTTCGTGTGGATCAAAAAGATAGTCAGTATAGTCGTGTGCATGGCTGGTGTTGTATGAATGTCATTATACAAAGTTAGATTTTCTAAACTTCTCAGTGTGCAGTCGGAAGTGACTGATGCAACATCATGAAAACTCGATAGGAAGATAGTTAATATAAAAAGGTGGTTGGGAGAGGATTTTCGACTTAACATGGGTTCTTCTTTCCAGTGTCCTTTTATAAAGAGCCATCACTGGTAAGCTCTTATTGTTGTTCTTCTTTCGTTGGCACTGTTGAGCACCGGCGGTGGAGCTAAGGTCCAGCTCAAATCCAATCTCTCACGTGGCAGGGTGTGACCATTCGCTGTTCTCTGATCACAGTCCTGTTCCTTAACACAGTTCATCATAGGTACTTTGAGACAGGGTACCTGCTTTTTGTTCTTCTGTAGTTAAGTCAAATTCATAATCCATATAAAAGGGGGGGGGGGGGAGAGAGAAGGGTGTGACGTGCTTCGGGATGCCGAGGGAAGAGGGGGTGGAGTGGGATCGGATCAAAATGCGGACCAAGGAGAGCAGAATCTTCCAGCACTGGGCCCATCAATCGGGCCCGATGGGTTGGGACTTCAGGCACGCTGGTCAGTGAGCAGGGGGCCTTGATATAGCCCTTCGTTCTATCACTTATCATCCTGATATTGGTGCCTCGTCTCACGCCCTTTTTGCTTCGATGCTTCCCCCTTGGTCGATGCCATAGATGTTCCATGGTCCGCAGCCAGGCTGTGCGTCACGTCCGACCCCTCTCTTCCGATGGCCGCAGGTCATCTTTGAATGGGTACAAGAAACAAAAATCTTAGAGAGTTGGCAGGGAAGACATTTACATACTTCATCCTCTCTCCCAACCACCGAGTAGTTGCGGACATGCTTTTATCGGTTGCTGTATGATTGGTGTCTATTAACTCTGATGTTAGTGTGTGCGTTACTAATCTATTAATCATTGCTGTGGTGCAAGTTTCTGTGGGTGTCCCTGTCCATCGTCTGGCCCTCTAAGTGCCGATTCCTGCGCCCGATACTGGTTGCAGGAAGCCTAACATCTGTCAACCTTCTAGTCTATTAAAAATTCGAACCAGCTTCTCCGGCAGAGACTCGTTCGTCTCAACACAAGTTTTGTTAATACATATTTCCTTCCGAGGACTGCTAAGTTTATGAAAAGAAAGTGCGAGGTGCTACTGTCACGGGTTCACGAGTATCCATTTCGGGGAGGAACATAAGCTAAGCATTATTTTTGCTGGCGACAATAGGTAACCCTTTATCAGTTTAGGCGATGTATTATTAGAGAATAAGGTCATCAGCTGTTTCGTTCGAAATACTCTGGGGCGGCTAGTATAGGGCTGGGGTTATTTTGGGAGAACGGGGTGCTTTAGACATTCTATTTCGGGGTAATTGGGCGGGGGTGATTCTGGGCGGTGGAGATGGTGTTGTTAAAGCTCTGAAAAAACGGAAACCACTGACATATAGTCCCCGTGATGAGGGCCAAATTGGGAGACATCAGTCGTCTTACCTGTCCTTTCTTTTCTCAGCCAATCAAGCTCAATATTTGTGGAAAGGAGAGGTAGTAACGTGGCAAAGCACGGTCGTTTTGTTTCAGTCAATTTGTTCGAACACCACCGTGCTCCAGGCCAATTATACACTTACCGAGGAGGTATGTGTCGTTAAGTTGTTCAAAAAGAAAGAGGGTAAGAAGGCTTTTTAGTGAGGGAGGGAGGGAGTGAGAGAGAGAGAGAGAGAGAGAGAGAGAGAGAGAGAGAGAGAGAGAGAGAGAGAGAGAGAGAGAGAAAGAGAGAGAGAGAGAGAGAGAGAGAGAGAGAGAGAGAGCCGTGTGCATCAAGTAGGCTATTTGGCATATGTACGACACAAAACGAGAGAGAGAGAGAGAGACATGGGTACAAAAATAGGCCACTTGGTGCACACACAACATGGAGTAGCATGGGTCTGTTCTATGTAAGGAAACACAAGCGGGGGAAAGACATAAATTCGGTGATCACGTACACACAAATACCGGATAGGGTGCAACACATGCATCAAGCGCAGAAACTTAAGACGGAGACTCAGGGCTACGCTGAGTATGGGGATCTCTCCTTTCCTGTCCTCTTTCCTAAGCATGCTGCGTATATTCAGTATTTTTGTAGTTTATCTTGGGGGGGGGGTGTTGGACCTTTTTACTCTCCTCCCTTTTTGGTCGATGGACGAGCACTTCAATCATACGGTGACGCTCTCTTCAAGTGACCCAAGCATGAAATGCATACACAGTCATACCGTATAATTGTAGCACACACGCACAGTCATATCATACAGTTTTTCATGTTCCCAATGGTGGTCTGCACTTTACGCACTACCCCACAACGTTTGTCTATGTTTTTCCTGATATTGAACAAGGTGCGGTCCATGTCCACTTCATTCCTCAGTCGGAGCTTCGTCGTGACCTGTAGAGGGGAAAAAAAAGAGGGGAGGGGATGTGCAGTATTCAAAAGTACCTTAGCGCGTGTAGACACGAAAAAGTTCTATTTACCTCATACTAGGCTAGCCGCAGGAGTGGGTAATACCCCAGACTTCTTATTCTTTTTTTCCGAGACGAAGATGCTCTAAGTTATTCATTTCCTAAATTCGTGTTCCCTTGTCATACATGCATTTCTCAATCGGTCGTGTATTAAGGTGCAAGATACCATACCTTGCGTTCGGCATATATCTTAAGCTATGGTTGACCAATGTTTGACAACTCTTGGAAAAAGGTAGGTGTGATGGGTACAAATTCCGTTAATCAAAAATATTCAGGCAAATGGGGACTGCATTATCTGTTTTCTATTGCTTGGGAGTAACAATCATTTATTCAAAAGAAGAAATCTTTATCAACCTATGTGATTAGTCATGACACTGATTCCGTAATTCTTTCAAGAGGCCCTTTATTTAAAACAATGTCAGTATACAAATACGGGCCTACAACCGTTCAGGCCGGCCACGGCATGAGAGGCGTCGAATATCATGAGCAATACTATCTTTAGCTAAAAAATAAAAATGGGTAGGTCAGCAATCAGTAAGGTTGTACGTATGCTCGGTCAGTACCCTTCCCGTCCCTCTGCTCATCATGTGTGGGAACATCACATTCATATCCTTTTAACACAAATGCCACGTGACTGGAACGCCACAAGGAGTTGTAGGCCTCTCCTACATCGGCACCATTTTGGGGCGAGGTTGGGCCAGTGTACAGTCTAAGTCTTTCCATGAATTAGCTGTTGGACCAGAATTCCTTTCGGTAGTTCGAGAACTTTCGTTAGCGTCAGCTTGCGTCAACATGGCGTCACCGCGATCCTGTAGCAATGTCGTGGCCCGTTCTTGGGGCGGGGCAGCAGGCGGGTTCTTCCGCCGACGTCTTGAATCAGTCTTTCTAACTGCACCAAGCGGAGGCAAGGTGGCTGCTGTCCGGTGCAAAGGACGATGGCAGCGGTTTGTTCTTACCGGAAGTCCGCGGGAGTCGAGTGCCAATGACTCCCGCAGACCCTGCAAAGCTGAGGGGGCGCCTTGTCAAGGGTGGGGCCCACGCCCGAGCAGACAAGCTTTCGAGTCCAGAATCACCTCACGGTGGGCTAGGCCTGGATCCGGAGAACCGACCGCCGGAGTCCAAAGGCAGCAGCAGTAGCAGCTCTTCGGTACAGCCACCGGGTGGGTCCAGTAGCAGCGACAGCAGAAGTTCGGATGGTATCGCCACCGGGGTCATTCCAGTAGCAGCAACGACAGCAGTTTGGATGGTATCGCCACCGGGGTGGGTCCCCGATTACTTGGCTGCGGGGGCCCACTCCTCGCGTTGGGCGCTAGTGGTGATCCTGGTGAACCCGTGCTTGGGCGGTTGTCCGGTAGTCGCGTGCAGCGCCAGGGTGCAGCTCAGTTGGCCGGCGAATTAAGACGGTTGGGGTGCCCTCATCTGCTGGTGAGCCTCCACCTGGGGAGGTGGGGGAGGACCGTCCGCGTCGCCTCCCCCTGTCAGGGCACCCTCCGTTATTGAAGGAAGAAGAGAATGGGAAGATCCGCACAGCGTGTCAGGGTGCAACTCAGCAGACCGATGAAAAAGACGGCTAGGGTGCCCTCATCTGCTGGTGAGCCTCCACCTGGGGAGGCGGGGGAGGCCCGTCCGCGTCGCCTCCCCCCCCACCAGGGCACCCGCCGTTATTGAAGAAAGAAGAAGAAAATGGGAAGGTCCGCACAGCGTGGCAGACTCCGCCTTGGCGCTGCCAGAACTTCGGCGCTTCGTGTAGCCTCCGGCCTATTCGCACAGTCGTCCGCCACTGATGTCAATGGGTTTTTGCATGGCTTTTATAGCCCAAAGTCGACTAAAAGGACCGCCCAAAACAGGCCAATGTTGCAATTTCGAGGAAGGAGAGGCGAGGACGGTGTCACGTGGACGTTAAGGCTTTGAGATGGAGGTTGCAGCAGACTGTCATGTAAATAGTTGTTTAAAAACGTGTTTTAACCTGTTTACCCTGTTGGTGTGTTTGTTATATCTATAAGTTATTAAAATGTTATAACTATACTACTTCGTTGGAGTGTTTGTATATATTTGCAATCTGGCAACGAGCACAAGGATGTTACTGTGTAATTGGAGAAATAACATAGCCCAATTGATCGCGATCTAGCCCTAGTTTGGTGACGTCGATGGTGGGTGTCAGCAGGCTTCCGTTTGTGCAGGATTTTGTCATGCTTATTGGGCAGGGTGGGCAGTAGGGCAGACATGTTTAGGTAGCGAGAGTAATGGAGTCGGGCTACCTCGTGGCCGTCTCGTCCGTGAGCTTGGCTCCTTCCCTTGGTTTCATATATCCCACAAAGGGCTATCTTCTAGCGCTACTTTAGTTTTGTAAGGTCAAAAAGGAGCCCACCAGTGCCTTTACTATTTTGTCGATTCCTGCTCGTTCATCCTTCGTTAATCGATTCATTCTGGTGGAATCTTTCTTTCTTATCTCAGGGTCATCCAACGTCGTTGCCGACGTTGTGTTCAGTACAAGAGGCTCGGCCGGCGCGTAGGCCGTGAGGACCGAGGCCCCTGTACTGCTGTCGCTCGTGTTTGGGGGTTGTGGGTGTTGCACTACTGATTGGGAGGGTGCGTATGGAGGGGGCATGTAAATGATTGGGGGACCTAATAGTAATTCGTCATTCGTTCGTTGCTTAGAGGACAACTCAGGGTAGAGCATAGAGGGGGTCCTAACAGCGTACTGGCCTGAGGTTTCGGGCTCCTGTCTTAGTTTAGTTTCCCTTCTCTCCTTTATTTCTTCTTCTAACTTTCTAGCGGCAAGGTGAGCTGCCTTTCGTAATTCCTTTTCTGCTTTTACTTCTTCCCTCTTTTTCCGTTGCGTTGCTTCTTTGCGCCACATGCCGATACTGTCAAGCATAGTAGGCGTCGTCTTATTGCTACGCAGAGCCATTTCTAGCACTTTTATCTTATGGTCGTCGAAGGATCCCATCAGTGGCCACTGACTCTCGGGGTCCTTCCTTGTATATTTATGCCATAGCTTGCTATAAGCTACGGCGACTAGTCCATATTTAGTGAACATGTCCTTATTAGGGGTGCCTTCCAGTGGAGCCGGATGGTCCACCTCTAATAAGCGGTCCGGGCAGAACCAACTACCAATCAGTGGGGAGAAGATAGGCATGACGTGTTTCAATGGGGACAAAAGTCAGCACTACCTATCTTTTCACTGCTTGCAAAGACTTGACAGAATATCTCTATTCCTCGTTATTTGTAAGCAGAGAATACCTCCAAAGAACCAATATCGAACAACTAGTGTTCGGACAATCAATCAATCAATCAATGGGGAGATAAAAATAGGCACGACGGGTTACAACGGGGACAAAAGTCTACGTTACCTACCCTTCACTATTTGCAAAGACTAGACAGAATATTTCTATTCTACGTTATTTGCAAACAGAGAATATCTCAAAGAGCACTATTCTTCAAAACAATCAATGTTCGGACAATCAATCAGTGGGGAGATAAAGATAGGCACGACGGGTTTCAACGGGGACAAAAGTCTGCGTTACCTACCCTTCACTATCTGCAAAGGGAGAGAGAGAGAGTATTTCTACTCCTCCCCGTTTGTAGACAGCGAATATCTCAAAGAGAACAATCAATGAGCAATACTAGTATTTTCAAAACTTCAAACAATCAATCAATTATTTCGCAATTTGTCGTGTATCACGACCTTACCCGGACCGCGTGGACAGTTTCTCGTCTTCCGCCTCCAGCGCCCGATCGTCCTCTACTCTCCGTTATTGCTGCGGCACTCCTGATGGTTCCCAGTCAGGACCGTAGATCACTCGAGAGAGGTCTGCTCGGAACCAGTGAAGTTCGGATGATCGGCTGCCAGACGAGGGTCTATTGGGCAGGAGCTCTCCCGATCGTTGCAGTCGTTCACTCTGTCGTCAGGACCTCTCCCACTGGATCCACGTGTCTCTGATGGGCCCCACGCTTGGGACGCCAATTGTTAAATGGTAGCGGCAATTTTAGTCGATAACCCTTCAAGTATTGCCCGGCGGTAATCGCCTCTCATACCACTCGATAATTTACCAATGAAAGAGGCAGGCGCCGGAGACTGGAAGGCAGGAAACAAAGTTTTATTCCGTCGGAGCAGAACACATCAGATCAGACAGCAAGGTATCGTCACGAGGTGCTCTAACTGCATCTCTGAGGCCTGGCCTCTTATACACAGGTTTATTGCTTTATTACACATGGTACATTCTTATTGAGACTTTGATGTACGGAAAGACATCCTTGGAACCCCCACTTCAAGCTCGCTCTCACACATATCTACAGTAGAAGTCCCCACCCCATCTACAGTAGGAGATGGCTATCACGCAGCTGGACATTCCGCCAATTCCCGGGGGTGTGTGCAACCGGCCGGGTCTCAGGGGGTAGGGGCTTTGATCCACTGTAATCCCTTTGATGTGGGGTGTTTCCCTTACAGTAGGGGCAATAAACTGCATCCGCAGGGTTAGGTGATGGCCTGGGATCGGTTCGGACAATGGGGCGCAGAGGAAGGGGGTTATCAAAGAGAGGCATGACCATGTATGGGATGTCGGTCAGGCGTGGGATGTGGTTCCATGGCAGGGTCGCGCAGAATGAGAGGGTTTATGGCCCGTGTATGAGAGAGCGGGGGTGGCCGGCGCGCGGGGGATGCTCGCAGCGCCAGGGGAACGCACTGGCGATCGAAAATGAGCGAGGAGAGAGTGGGGTGCCTAAAATGGTGGCCGTGCATTCGCTGTGCGTGGCGCTGGGGAGAGGCAAGATGGCGCAGATAATGTTCAGTTTACAAGCTAAATTTACACACCTCAGTTCCCAAGGTTAACCCAACTAATGCCTTGGGAGGCGCACTACCACTGCTGACTGTACTAGGGGGTGCAGGTGCCTTAGGGGCTGCAGTGGCAGGAGTTTGCCCTCCTTTCTTGGTGCACTCACTAAACCAGTGAGTCTTACTTTTACAGTATTGGCACCACCTTTTTGACTGGCCTTCTTGAGTCTTCTTCTTCTGTGAAGCCTGACCCCCACCCTCTTTGGTTTGTTGGGGACCTGTCAAAGACTTCTGGTCATTTTGTTCGTTCTTGTTACTACCCTTTTGGTCTGCTTTCTTCTGACCACCCTGGTTCTGAGTCTGGTTCTGCTTGACCCTTGTTCTGACCCATCTGTCTGCCTTCTTTCCCAATTCTTGGGGAGAGGTCAGCTCCGAGTCGACAAGGTGCTGATGCAACAATTGGTTCTGACAGTTGTTTAAAATCTGTTCTCTCATGATAAGATTGTACAATCCTGTGTAATCAGTAACCTTGCTACCCAGCAACCAGCCTTCCAAAGCCTTAGTGGCACAATCGACAAAGTCAGTCCAATCCTGAGACTGAATTTTCTGGGTGTCTCTGAACAGCAACCTGTACTGCTCAGTGGTTAAGCCGAACCCATCAATCAGTGTATTTTTCAGGACTTGGTAGTTGTTAGCATCCTCAGCTCTTGTAGTGAGGAGCTTGTCCCGTCCTTTACCTTCAAAGGAGAGCCACAGTATAGCTGCCCACTGACTTGGGGGGACGCACTGGACAGTGCAGGCCCTCTCCAAAGCAGTTATCCACTTGTGGATGTCGTCCCCTTGTTTAAAGGGGGGCACTATTTTACTCAGGTGTCTAGTGTCTATACCCCTGTCTTTCTCTCTAATGAGAATGCTGCCACCAGTGGGGTCTAACCCACTCAATCTCTGCTCTCGGGCCAAGGCAAGTCTTTCTTTGGCGAGGGCAAGTTCTTCCCGCTCGATCCTCAGATTGACTTCCCTCATCTTCGCTTCGTGCTCCCTTCTCTGAGGGGACGTCATTCCTCTCTGAGAAGATGCCTGAGAGACATGTGTTCGAACAGATCTGTTAGAGCCTCTCGAGAGAGACCTAGCTCGTCCGTTCCCAAGGTTAAGCCTGCTTGAGCGTGGGCCCGGGGCTCCCCCAGTTCCATTCTCATGCCTGCTTAAGTTGGTCCTCGTGAGCCTGCCGACTACTACTGGACCTTTGTCTGCCTCGTCTCCTGATAATTCCTCCTCTTCCTCCTCTGTATGGAGGCCGAGGTCTGGGTCACCAAGGGTTCCCTCTAAGGGGGGCATGCTCCCATCTGGGTTAGAGGGGCCTACGTTAAGAGCCCTTCTAGCATCATAAGTCTCTAAGAGACCTATCAGGAATGGGACGGTAGGGTTAGAACCCTGTTTTAACTTCCTGGAGGCACACAGTTGTCTCATCTCCGTGAAGCTAAGAGCTGCATATCGTGACATGACCTGTGGAGGGTCAATGACCACTAAGGGAGTCTCTGCAGACTCTCCGCGGACCGACATGCTTTCTAGTGAGGTGTAAGTGATGCACCTACCTACACTATGTGTTTCCCTACTGATCCCTTGCTAAGAGTTATAGTCAGGGTGTGCTAGTCCCTGTTTCACTATAACAGCTGGTTCAGTAGAACTCCGAGTATTCTAAGTTAAGTTATATGTACCTGGGTACTTATGTGATCTTTCAACTTGATATTCTTAGGATACGTGTGTGGTAAAACAACAGCAAGCTCAAATCCCAACCGCTGCTCACCAATGTGAGAAGTTGGCCTGATATGTAGTGCTCACTATCCTAGTGATCACTGTGTATCATTCCAAACAACCCTCATTGATGATTGGTTGTAAGTCAACCTTGTAGACCAGCTATCCTAGTAGCGTGGACAAGAGCAGTCTTCAGGCTAAACTCTAGAGGGCGTGTTAAGCCAGCTGTTTACCATCACATATACCCCTTGAACACCAAGTGAAAGGACACCACACAAGTTGTTATGAAAATAAAGGATATTTATTTATAACAAGACTACCCTGGCTCTTTATGAGTCAGGGAGCTAAGCACAATACAAAACTCTTGGGAAAATACTCATAGTTGCACAATTTACACAAATGCCCGAAGGGCACGAAACCATTTACACTGCAAGTGGAATGGGAGAGATTAGAGAGTCTAAAGTTACTGATTCCGGAGGAATCCGATCAGTTGGACTAAACGGAAAAGGAGCTGGACACTTGTAGAGTGAACCTACGATGGAGCACCGAAATGCTCGAGTTACCTAGCCCAGAGGCTGCGGCTGCGTGGGGTTCAGCAAGATGTCGGGAGTCCTCGTTGTAGTCTCGGGAGCCTGAAAGAAGAAGTTGCTGGCAGGCGACCAGTGTCGATGTTCAGCGAGATCCAAGCCTGGATCGGTGATGAAGGAAACCTGAAAGCAGAGGGGACTCAGTTCTCAACCGCTAGCCAGCGATCGTGTGGGCACCAGGAAGGTACCGGCTGAAGTCACCTCGACCAGGTGAGTGGGTGACGTCGGACTCGGCTGTTCCTCGGACCAGGAGGCGCGGCGGCGACCAGGATGGAGGGCGAGCTGTCCCACGAAGGTGTCTGCTGTCGATGATCGACAGCAGACACCTTCGTGGGACAGCTCGCCCTCCATCCTGGTCGCCGCCGCGCCTCCTGGCCCAGGAGTGGGGCAGCAGGTCTTGGCAGAGGCAAGCCCACGCGGGGGAGTCAAGATGGCGTCTGGAGTGGACCAGGAGGGTCCGAGGTACTCCTCTGCTGAAGGGGAGCAAGGACCAGTCTGGAGCAACCAGACCAGTGATGAAAAACTGTCGTGGTGCGTCGTGAAGAGGGCCACTCGCCGACGGCGAGTGGCCGGACAACGCGGTGAGCAGCAAGGAGCAGAAGGGCCCCCACGCAGATCTCGGGGATGCTGGGGAGGCAGGCTTCGGTGCTGGAGCTACTCAGGGTTAGGGCTTCTCAAACCCTAGGTGCACTCACTCGAGGGTCCCTCGGTGGTTGTGCTAGATAAGCGTCGTGCAGGTTCTGAAGATGGCCGGTCCCGCAGGTCTCGTCACACCTACGAATCTCAGCTGGGCTGACGATGTAGGTAGAGGTCAGAGATGGCGGGGAATCCGGGTCTCGTCGAGCTGGGTAGTCTTGATCCGTAGGAGAGACGTGCAGCAAACCGCAAGCGCTTAGGTGGTGCCTGCTGGTGCAGGGTGGCTACTCCTTAGCCACAAGGGAGAGTCTTCAGAAAAAGTCAAGAGTTCCTTTCGTGGAAAGTAGTTCAAGATTCAGAATTATCCAATTTGGGAAGGGGACTCGCTCCTACCTTTATACTAGGAAAAGGGGCTGGCCCGTGGCTAGGTCCTACCTATGGGTGGGACCAGGAGGGGGGTAGTTACACCCCTATCCTTTGTCCGGCTTCGCCCCAGCTCAGGGGCTGGGGTGCCCCCGAAACTGGTTTGAGCCGGGCTACGCACAGTGAGCACCGGGGTGCCACTTGCAATCACCTTGCTTTCAGCCCTGCCTACCTGGGATACACAAACCCTGTCTGGGATGGTGCTAACACCGCCCTCGACAGGAAACCCTTTGTCCAAGCTCCCCTCGCTGGAAGGTCTCCCAGCAGCAGGAGGTCAGACTTGTGTCTGGTGGCAGCATCCATTTTGTGATGCTGAGGCTTGAGTCAACTTTAACCGGGGTTCAAGGTTACTTCCATGTCGTGTCCCTCTAGAAGGGTGGAATGCTAACCCCGTCGCCAGAATTGGCGAGGGGTTCGTATTCCAATTCGTATGACACCTTACTCGACATGTGTGGGTGATGCGATGCCATAGTTAGCAAATAACCGCGAGGATTATAAGGCATTTTAAGGTAGATGGCACGCGTCACCATGGAACAGCTATTAGGACTTGGTTCCGCAAGCCGTCGACGGGCTCAGCTCGCGCCAGAGCACCATCTCACATGACTCCCAGCACTCTGCCTTCCGGATTGATAAGGCCTGCCATAGGAGTGACTGATAGGAATCCATGCGTCCATTTTAGGGTTAGGTATAGGAATACTACACCTACAGCAACGGGTGATTACACCACCTTGCCCCAGCTGTCGTGCAGCCAGTTGTGTCAGATTTGGGTGGCCATCCAGGGGTGGCATAATACATGCTGCAGCCCCTGGTAGGGCCTGGGTACGCCGATGCCCTGGATACCTGTGGTATGCTGATACAGGGACTGATAAGGCGGCCCAGTTCCAATTAGTGGATGCACCTAATGTACATGTGTTTTAATCTGGAGAGAGAACAGCTAGGCTGTGGGTCTGATTGGCAGGCCCACAGCCAGGGAAAGTCGTAAACCAATGAAGCAAAAGCAAAAAATCTGGGTGATCATAGGATTGCAGACCCTACTCTCCTACAGTCAGCATTGTCTCTTTTCAGATTCCTCTGTATTCTACCCATTTACTCCAAATGTTATCCCACTTCCCCAGGAATCCATGGCTCTGGTATACTGTTATTTCGGCTGCACAGCACCGATCAAAGTCCGCTTCCCAATCTTTGACTCTGGGGATTTCCGTCACTCCCCAGCCTCTAGCTATATTTCTTTTGGCTATTATATCTGCTATCATGATCCCTAGTGTGATATATTTTGGACACTTGGTGTCCCCTGTAAGGCATAGTATATGCCATTTGGCGTCTAGTGAGATCCTCTGCTCTATGATTGCTGACATCACCTGTTTGATTTTGCTCCAGTATCTCTGTATTACGGGGCAGTCCCACAATGTGTGAAGGAAAGTGCCCATTCTGTCAAGAAGCATTTATCTGTATCACTCCTACCCACACGGTAGAGTATAGTCCTGGTTGTATAGGATCTGTGTAGGATTTGTAATTGTATGAGCCGGAATCTTGCTCGTATTGCCACTTCTCTGGGGCTCCATATAGCCTCCACTCAGTCATCATCCTCTAGGCTCCCTATGTCTCATTTCCATGCCTCCTCAAGGGCTCTAAATGGGTCTGCGGTATTGTTTATAATCTTTTTCTAGATAAGGAAGTTTGCCTTTTCCAGTACTGGGTCTATTAGGACTCTATATTTGAGTGGTGAATATTCGGGTACTTGGTCCCCTAGTGGGATGTGGGTCTTGAGGACATGTATTTGTTGTGTGTAGTGGATATGTTTTGTATCCGACATCTGATATTCGGTCTGCATCTCATGGAATTTCATAACCCTCTGTCTGTTCCAGATATCTCCCAAGCATTCTATGCCCAGCAAGGACCATCGACGGAAGCCGTGCAGTCTGCCCACTTCCTTTAGAAGACCACTGCACCATAGAGGAGTGCGCTCCATCAACCATCCTTCCAAGCCCAGGAATTTAGTAGCCTCCCTCCAAATTCTTACCATGGTTTGTGTATGATCTGGCAGCATGCTCTCCATTTTCCTAGTGTATAGTGCTTCCAGGTACCTCTTCCATCCCATTGCATGGCGATCAACCCGGTATGCGGGTTCCTCCCTGTCTGCAAACACCCATTCATTAATTTTGACCAACTGTGCTGCCCAGTAATATTTCCTGATGTCTGGGATCGTTAAGCCACCCTCATATACTCCTTGTTGTAGTTTGTGGAGTGCTATCCTGGAGTTTCCCCCTCCCCACAGCAGCTGTCTGATTTCTGAATCTATTTTGCGAAAGTAATCTAGGGGTATCTTATATGGGGTATTTTGTAAAACATAGAGTAGGCACGGGAGTGCCATCATTTTGAAAATGGCCACTCTGCCCATCAGTGAGAGTGGCAGCGTTCTCCAATTGGAAACATCCCTCCGTAATCAGTGCAGCTGGGGCATCACATTATCATCTAGGAAGCCAGCCTCAGTTCAAAAGACAACCACTCCAAGATATTTAAATGTATCCCTAATCATTAGATCATTCCCTATAGTCAGCAGGTTTGCTCTCTCTCCAGACAAGACAAATACCAGGGATTTATTCCAATATATCTGATATCCAGAATAACTGCCAAACAGATGAACTATATGAAATATACGGTTGATCGTGGAGCGGGACTTTGTGACGTATAGAATTATGTCAGCATACAGTGAGATTCTGTGCTCCCAGGCCCCGGCCCCAGAGATACCTCTTATAAGTAAGTCACCCTAACCCATGTTGCCAGAGGCTCCATTGCCAAGGCAAAGAGCATGGGGAGGGTGGGAATCCCTGCCTCCTGCCTTTATGCAACATCACCTGTTTGGAGACCACTACATTTACTCTAACTCTTGTTAGGGGGTTTGCATATAGTAGTTGAGCCCACGTGCAAAATTTGGGGCCAAGGCCCACACTCCTCAGGACCGCAAATAGGTATTGTAATTCTATGCTATCAAAGGCCATGCATGCGTCTAGAGACATCAGTACCGCACTTTCCTCAGGTGTGTCTTTAGTAGTGTGTAACACTCCCTAGAGACGTCGCAAATTTAGTCTAGTACTCCGATGGGGCATAAATCCAGACTAGTCTGGGTAAATGATGGTGGTTATTACTCTGGTTAGCCGAAGTGCTAGGACCATAGCCAGGATTTTGGCTTTAGCGTTTAGGAGTGAGATTGGTCTGTAGGAGGCACACTCCTCTGGGGGGTTACCCTGTTTAGGGAAGACCACAATTGCTGCCCGGCACTGTTCTTCCGTCAAGCAACCCGGCCCCAGCGATTCCCTAAACATGTTTAACATGTGTGGGGCCACCAATGTTGCAGTGCTTTTGTATACTTCAATAGGTATGCCATTAGGTCTGGCTGCTTTACCTGATTGCAAGGATCTTGTCGCACCACAGATCTCATCTGTGGTAATGTCTCTATTAAGGTCTTCTCGGTCCTCAGTTGTTATGGTGGATAGGTTTATCTCCTGTAGGAGCTCTTCACAATCTGATTGTGTTCTTGTTGTGGAGGACTTATATAGTTGTTCATAGTAGTTCGCAAACTCAGTGGCTATTTCTTCCCCTGTCTTACAGTATTCTCCTTTTGGGGTTTTAATGTCTAGTACCCAGTTCTTCGCCCGGTCTCGCTTTTCTAACCATGCCAACAATTTAGATGCTTTGTCTCCTATTTTGTATATGCGCCTCTGGGATGCCCTAGTGTGTTCCCTGGCTTTACCTTCTGCTATGTCTCACAACTCTTGTTGCTTAAGATGGATTAAGTGGTTAATGTGTGGGTTTGGTTCCTCGTGTTCCCAACCGCTCCTTTTAGCTGGGTTATCTCCCTTTCCAGTGCCTCATTTTGGAGTTTCTGTTCTATTTTTTGACCCCAGCTATAGCTTGCGCATGCCCTCTTATTAATGCCTTGTAGGCCTCCCATACATTGCAAGTCGAGTCTACTGTCCCAACGTTCTCTTGAAAAAACTGTTCAGTCCATACACAAATCTCATCTCTGGCTCTTTTATCCTTAGGGAGCCATGGGTCGATCCGTGTAGGTAAGGCGTTTGTTCTGTTGGGTCCCAACATTTGTGCCTCTACCGGTGTGTGGTCAGATAAGCCCCTCGCTCTGTGTACTGCCCCTATAAAGTGACCCAACTCATTGGATTGCGTTAATAAATAATCAAATCGGGAAAAACCCCATGTGATGCAGAAAAGAACGTAAATTGCTCCACTGAGGGATTATGCTCCCTTCAGAGGTCAACTAATCCCAGAGCATCAATAAACGTCCTCATGGCATCTGACCCTACCTCTCTCCCTGCTTTTGAAATCCTATCTTTGTCCGGATCCACTACTGTATTCCAATCTCCACCCAAAACTAATGTGGGAGTTCTAGGAGCAATGAGCTTAGATCAGGCATTGTGATAGCATGCATCCTGGGTGGTATGTAACTGAATATAAGTTTAGATCAGGACCCTCCCATACCCCATTGAGGGCCACATATCTGCCCAGGTGGTTTCGCCATATTTTCCTGGGTATAAAAGCTGTGCTGGCTTTAACAAGTATCCGCACTCCCTGTGACCCTGTGGTAAATCCCGCATCCGCTTGCAATTTGTATCCAAATCTGTCTAACGCTTTGCAGGTGCTGCAGATCAAATGTGTCTCCTGTAGCGGAACTATGTCAGATACTCCCCTCAGGATGTATTGCATCATCATTGTACATTGCATTTTGTTGCCTAGCCCATTCACGTTCCAGGTCATGAATATGACCACTCGGCTACCTGGGGCAGGTTGAGTAATCAGAGTCTGTGGGTATGTGTTATGAGTCATGTGTGGTTGTCAGGGTCATTCAGAAGTGTCTCTGTTCGATTCTGATTGGACGTGCGTTGAGGTTTATTCCTAATCATTCCCAGTTCCACTTCCCATGTGTGGCATGGCTGGACATCTGTTGACCAAAGGAGTAACATCTCCTAACATACAAACTTTAAACCTAACCCGATAGAACTCCCCCCTCCCTGCTGCCCTGCATGGTGGGATTAAAACCTCCCTTCTCTACAATCTGCAGAGCGCCTGTCACCCCAAAACTGGCACACCAAACATCAGGGTTGGCTTAAGCCAAACATGAGCTTGCTGGCCCCCCTCCCTGTTTCTACCTGTTCTACCTTATCAATTTATTAACCAATGTGAGCGTTCTGTATATTGCGGGAAGTTAACAGTAATTGAAAGATATAGGTAAGTTTTAGACCACAATCTTATCTGAGCGTTTATTTTTTGCCGGCTTTCCCTCACCGGCGGTTGGGATCTAGCTTTAGCTACATGTTCATTCATGAGTCTTCTCTGTGTCATACACTGGCCCTGCACTGTTCCATTGCCACACCTCCATTTTCTCTATTAACTGGAGAGCCACTATGCTGAGCCGGATTGCGATTTGTGTCAATCTCCGCTTCGGACCCAGAGCCCATCCCCACTGTTCGCCACACTTCCAACCAGTCCCAGGCCTCCTCTGGGGTACCAAATGTCCACACCTTTCCCTCTGCAGTCACTCGAAGTGTCGATGGAAAGAGCATGGAGTATTTAATTTCCTTAGCCAGTAGGGCTTTTTTGACTTCCAGGAAAGTCTGTCTCGCTTGTTGCACCTTCAAAGTGAAGTCAGGGAAAAGGGAGATTATTTTGTTGTCTACTTTGAGCCATGGGCCACTATGGGCGGCCTGGAGGATTACATCCCTGTCATGGAAGTTGAAGATACGGGCAGTAATTGGTCTCAGTGGGGCCTCCGGTTGTGGCTGCAAGCCCGGGACTCTATGGGCTATTTCTACTGAGAAATATTTTGACAGGCCTCTGGGTTGGAGCGATTTTAATATTAGATCTTCCACATACAGGGCCCCAGCTTGGACCTCCACCCTTCCAGAACTCCAATAATGCTATCCTTCCGAAAGGCTATCAAAACTTATCTTTTTCCCATTGCCTAACCCAACTCTTCTTGGAAACTGCTGTTAGCGCCGGGACGCCCCTTCGCTGAGGCAGCTGTGCGCTCTACAAATGGTTTTAACATAACATAACATAACATAACATAATGCGCACATTATTACAATGTGAACGGCCCTCGAGGAACTTCCAACTTGGCCTCTAGCACTTTGGTTGTGGTGGTGAGCTCTTGTACTTTCTTTTGGAATATTTTTGATGTTTGTTTCCAGAGTATTTGTGACTTCCTCGACTTCCTTTATGTGGTTGCCCAGATATCTGAAGTCGGCTCTCAGCAGTGAGACTTCAGATGATACAGTGTCTATTCGCTTGGCAAGGTTTGTTCGTACTCCCTGTAGGGCCACCATAAGATCTTGTAGTGTGGGCTCCGATGGTGCCGAGGCGGGTTGTGGCTCCAATTCTGGTTCAGTCTTCACTCTGTGCCTCACTGCCGATTCCCTAGGGAGTGTACCCTTGTCTAATTTTGTCTGTTGGTCACCCCTTGATCCCTTGCCGTCTGTCATGGTTCTCCTCCTCCGTACCTGTGGTCAGGGACAGTCTCACAAAAGAAAAGGATGAGAGGATGGGGAGGGAAGCCCAAGCAGACACCAGTTGGCATTCCCGCTCGTCTGCCCCGGTATGTGTTTGATGGCCTAAGGGGACTATCGCCTCATGCACTCTTTGATTGTGCTCACCACCCAGTTGTTGTGGCCCGTGATGAGCTTGTATTGGAGACCCTCCCAATAACATATAACAGTATCCCGGAACCACCAGCAGCACCCACATGCTAGTTTATTGGGATTTCCACTCCCCCTCATCTCTCATGTAGGTATCTCCAATATCTGTGGTTGCCGCTTGCTTGGGAGGTCTCGGTCATTATAATGAGCTGTCCCACACTAGCAAATCTGCACTTCTCACGGCCGTGGCATTTTGTCCTGGGATGGGCTAGATCTTTAGAGCCAAGTGAAAGTACACCTTCCCCAGTCCACTCCTCTCCACGTTTCTGTGGAGTCGGACTGTACCGCTGTCAGCCGCCGCTGTGTCAGAGGATTGCCCCAGGCCCCTATGCTCGCTCTCATGCTCCTTCAGGTGCTCAGCCCCAGGCACCATCAGCCGCTGGCTCAGTGGCACTGCTTCGCTCGGGGAAGACCCGCATTTGTTTTGGGGCCCGGTCCAGCCATCTGGCTCTTCTGCCATGCCTCCGATAGTTCTATTCGTCAAGTCCCCCCCCCCCCCTCAGCCCGATGTTCCAATGCTGGCTACACTAGGCCACCACTCCACGGCATGCTTACTTTGCGACTGGTGCTTAGGGATTATGGGTCAGGCATGACCCTGCAAGGCATTGCTATCTCCGGGTCGTGTTGCTTCATTCTTTTTCCATTTTTGTTTTTTGTTTTTTCGGATCAGTGACGGATGGACTGAGGGATTTACGAGGATGGCACAGTGGAGGTACTCTATTCTATGGCCATCTTGCTTCGTGGCAAGCCACGCACCATTTACGAAGCGATGTCAAGCCTCACAAAGTGGCTTAATGGTGCATTGTAAATATGTAGCAGGGCGTTGCGCCACCGGAGCATCCTAAAAGTGACACTCCGATGGCACAATTCCCTTGTAAACATGCCCCGAAGTTAGCTTAAAAATACATGGGGGGCATGGCCACGATGGCGGAGTGAGCAGACGTGCATTCCCTGAGCTCTGCTCCCGCCGGGCCCACAGCATCTACTCCGGCACACCAAAGCTTCAAACCCCCAGGTGGTAGCCCTGTCACTACCCAGCACACATCACGGAGAGTGGCGAGCTACACTGCCTGCCCGTGGCGGCCCTCCCTGCGCAACTCCTGCACAGCCCGGGCCGTGGCTCCGATGTCGGAGGACAGGGCGGCTGCCTCTGCTGTGCAGCTCTCTGGGGCACATCGTAGCTGTGGTGCGGCCGCGCTGCGGGAATCGCCTCGCCGTGAAAACTGACAGGGGGCCCATGGACTACTCCCGCACCCGCGCTCTGTCTCCAGCGCAGCGCTGAGGTGGCAGTAGGCACCCAGCCCCCGACCCGGGCGAGGCCGCGCCAGCCAGAAATCTACACGAGCCCGTGGCCTGCTGCAAGTGCCGACACGGACTTACGACGGCAGAGGGCACCGAAGGAGCCAGGCAAGTGCCCCGTGGAGGCCCCCACAACATCTGACCCTGTCCGCAGCCCTCTTGGGGCCTTGCATTATCGACCCCCTGTTTGTGGCCTGCTTGCCGCCTAGTTGAGGCCTATGGCGTGGAGAGGAGCCCCTGGTGAATTGTTCCAATTGGGGGGCGCTGCCGCATTCTGTGGGGGGTTACTACCTTCCGGGGCCGACTTGGGGGCGCCTGGACCCTAAAACTGTGAAGGTGCTGGACCAAAGTGCTGCTTGTGGGGGAGTCACATGGGATTTTGCGGCATAGGAGGCCTGCTGTACAGAGGAGCCACTGGTCCCTGCCGTCCTTGACTGACCCCCTTCCTGTTCATTGTGGATGGATCCGGTGAGGGCCTGAGACGTACGGTCCATGTATCTGGGTGCTGGGGTCACCTTAGGGGTACTACATGCCCACAGTATAGCAGGACAGCAAAACCTGGACTGTGTACAAGCCATCCCTGGGTGCTGTGCGGAGCCGCGTGCAGTGTGACCAGTTGACCGGAGCTTGCTGTTGCTGGAGCACGGAGCGGCCTACCCGCGGCTACTACTTAGCGCTTTCGCCTTGGGGTCAGGCGTGCCTGCCTATCTCACCCATTGCCCGCTGGCTTTGGGATGGCTACCACCAAAGGTAGAAAAGACAGATCTGTATGAGATCTCCTGCTGAAAACGGTAGGGGACGCCTCGGGTTCTGGGGCAGCATCAGTGGGAGACAGTCCAGACAGAGCAGTCACCAGGAAATTCCTGGAGTCCCTATTTGCCTCACAAAGGGAAGATATCTTGGCCATCAAGACAGACCTGCAAGCAGATCTCCGTGATGCAGTGGGAGAGCGGGTTGCCACCCTGGAGGACTTCACGATGGCATGAGATGAAGAGATCGCAGCGCTCCAACAGGAAGTCCTGAGACTGCGGGATCAACAGTTGGATCTCCAGGCATACTCCGAGGACTTGGAGAATAGGTCTCGGAGGAACAATATTTGCATCCGGGCAGTCCCCACGGGGGCGGAGGGAGAGGGCCTCCTGGGCTATGTGCAAGACCCCTTCCGCTCGATCTTGGGCCCCTCATCAGAATCCTCCATCAAGATAGACAGTTGTCATCGAGCTGGCCCCCCTCGCCAGTCGAATCGTCCTCCTGCGGACATCCTGATATGTGTTCATAATTACTGAGATTCTCAGGGCAGCTCATGCCAGTCAACCTCTCCACTTCAGGGACCACACCCTGCAGCTTTTCCAGGACTTAGCGGCTAGTACGCTCCAGAAGAGAAGAGACTTCCGCCCCATAACAAATCATCTCCGCTCACAGAACATTTCCTATGTCGGACGTGGTGCCTTGTTTCCCGCTGTAGATGACCCTCACTCTCCTGGCAGTCCCCTTTGAGTACTGCCCAATCTTCACGTTGGACTATGTGTTGCTTTGTAGTTCTGGGGTTTGTTGGGCGGGTCCTTCTTCTGGTGAGCTTTTTAGTCATGATCTCTGTGATAAGTCTTACCTGCCAGCACGTACACACTCAGTGCCATATGTATCATTCCAAATTGCGATCGCAAACGCCGGCGTTTGCGATCGCAATTGGGCTCAGTGGTACGTATTAAAGAAAAACTGCCTTGCAAAATAAGGAATCGGAAAATTTGTGATTCTCTATTTTGCGATTGCATTTAAGTAATCGCAAATTGCTATTTCTTAAATGCGATGTAAGAAGCACAGAAAAAGTGCAATTTGGCCTTAAGGAATCGCAAATTACCACCAACTTCAAGTTGGTGGTAGTTTGCGATTTCTTTGAAAAATTCACTTTTTGGAATTTTTCAAAGTGCCATGTGGCACACATACATGCATTTCAGGGGTGCAACAGGGTGCCCTTTTGACACCCTGGCACCCTTGAAATTGCATTCTCAATTTGCGATTCTCTAATTGAGAATCGCAAATTGAGAATGTCTTCCCATTCGGATTGAATGTGGAGGCATTCCTTAATTGTGAATCGCAATTTGCAATTCACAATTAAGGAATATGTAGGATTCACAAAATTATTTGCAAATCCTACATACATAGCTTTTTGCGATTCTCAAATAGCGATTCGCAAAAAATCGCTATTTGAGAATTGCAAAAGAACATTGTGATACATATGGCCCTCAGTCCTTAAAGTCCTTCACTCTTTACTTGGGCCCCTGGGCCTTAGCTATGGCACATAGCGGTCTCTTTCCCACTAATGGCAGTCCGGGTTGTTAGTTATAATGTCAAATGCCTTAATAATCCCACTAAAAGGAAGGCTGTGCTATCTTTGCCACAAAACACACAGGGGGATGTGTGCCTACTCCAAGAAACGGACCTCCTCCATAGCGACACCCACCGCATGCAACACAGAGTGTTTCCTGTGCAATTCTGGTCCTTGGGGAAACGGAAAACTGAGGGGGTGGCCGTTTTACTTTCCACACACTTTAGAGGCTCGGTCGTGGGACCGGTAGCAGAGATTCCGGGGCGCCTACTTGCACTGTGACTTCGTATAGGGTCTACCACTATCACACTAGCTTCCCTCTATTCCCCTAATGACCATCAAGAGGAGTTCCTGCTGCATGTTCTAGCCGAGGTACTGCGTACGCCTGATTCCCTAGTGGTGGTGGGGGGACCTGAATTTGGTTATGGACGCTGGGGTAGATCGCTCTTGTCCGAGAACAGGTGGCGCAGGCGCCATTTCTGGGATTGGGAGGGCATGGTTTGACGATTGTGGGGTTAGAGATGCATGGCGCTGCTTACACCCTGACGAAAGGGACTACACCTTTTACTTCGCGGCTCACAAGACATATGCCCGACTGGACCATTTCCTTGTAACCCCGGTGGCATGGGCCTGTACTCAGGCCTCCTCTATAGAGGCCCGCAACCTCTCAGACCATGCTCATATCACTCTAACTCTGCACTTACCGCACATGCAGCTATCTTCCCCCCGATGGCGCTCACAAGACTCACTCCTGCGGTCCCCGACAGTGGTGGAGGATCTCCAAAGTACCCTGACTGACTACCTAGTGCTCAACGACGGTGGAATCACACCTCTGGCTCCCTTTTGGGAGGCGCTTAAGCTAGTCGCGCGAGGGGCTCTTATCTCTAGGGCGGCCTACGATAATAAAATTAGGCGCGAGAAGCGCCAAGATCTTGAGGGCCGAGTGAGGGAACTAGAGGCCATTCACAAGCGCACGGGTGCGCCCCATATCTGGCGCCAGTTGGAGAAGGAATGACTACAATTGAAACGTTTGGACCTGGACAGGGCCGAATACGTGGTGCTCCAACTAAAGCATAAGTATTACGTAGGCTCTAATAGGGGCGGCCGCATGTTGGCGCATTGTCTCCGCTGCCAGCAGCAGGCCCAAGTGGTGAAGGTGATCCAGGAAACCCAGGGGTCAGAGGTGACTGATGACCTTGCTATAGCGGCGGCCTTTCGGGCTTTCTATGCGGGACTATATTCCTCCGAGTCCTCAAGCCTTACAGACCCTCTTGAGTACTTACGCGGTGCAGAAGTAACCCCCCTCCCAGGACTGGAGACGGAAGGGTAGGAGGCCACCATTCGAATTGAAGAGGTGAACTCTGCCATTGCTCGGCTGAAACCTCTGAAAGGTCCCGGTCCAGATGGGTTCAGCACCCTTTATTTAAAGACATTCTGCACAGAACTAGCACCTGTGCTCACCCGACTTTTTAACTCCTTCCTAGACACAGGCACCCTCACACCCTCCATGCACCAGGCCACTATTTCTGTCATTCCCAAACCAGGGAAAGACCCGGCGCTCTGTAGTTCCTACCACCTCATTTCCCTGCTTAATACCGACGCAAAGTTGTTCTCAAGCATTCTGGCCCACAGGCTAAACCCTCTTATGCCCGGATTGATTGACTCGGATCAGTCGGGATTCATCCCCCGGGAGGCAGTGCGGGGACAACACGAAGAGGATTTGCCATTTAATTGATAAGGTGCACAGGTCGGGGAAGAGGCGCTACTGCTGGCGGTGGACGCCGAGAAAGCCTTTGATCGTGTGCACTGGCCATACCTGTTTGCCACGTTGGAGCGCTTCAGCATAGGACCAAAATTCCGCAGATGGGTGGCAAGTATCTATAACGCCGCTACTGCACACATCAGGGTCAATGGTGTACTTTCGGATAACTTTACGGTGGAAAGAGGCACTAGACAAGGCTGTCCTCTCTCCCCGCTGCTCTTTGCCTTGTATATGGAGCCCTTTGCCCAAAGGCTTTGGGATAATCCGCAAGCGCAGGGGATCCCATTTGGTGGCGATCACCACCTCATCAGCCTCTATGCTGATGATGTCATTTTCTCAACAGCCCACCCCCAAACATCCATGCCAGCAATCGTGGCAGACCTGCAGACCTTCAGCCACATCTCTGGATTTTAAATAAATTTGCAAAAATTGCAGGTGCTGAATCTTACTGCGAAATCCACTACTGTAGAAGCCCTACAGGCCCACTTTGATTTTGACTGGGTGACAGGGAGAATTACATATCTGGGATTGGTTCTGCATATAGCTTGGGTAAAACAGCGGAAGCGAACTACTCCTCTTTACTCTCTCGCATCAGGAAAGACCTTGCCCATTGGAGGCATGTACCCTTGTCCTGGCTCTGCAGACTAGCTGCAATTAAAATGAACGTCCTACCCCGGGCTCTATATATATTCCAGACTCTTCCCCTACTGCCCCCGTCAAATGCGCTCTAGCAAATCCAAACAGAGATTGAACGCTTCATATGGGGTCCGATTTCGCCCAGACTGCAGAAAACTCTTTTAGGGCCCCCTATCAATTCAGCTATGATCCGTCCTTACAAAGCTAAGAGACAACTGCGGTCAGATGAACTTCATCTGGCCAAGGTCCCCAGGATCAAGATGGCCTGAAGCGGTGGCCGGTTCTTCTCCTATAACGCCTCTAAGCTCTGGAATTCCCTGCCACTTCATCTGCCCACTATTTCCAACCACCTTGTTTTCCGTAAACAATTGAAGACTTTCCTGTTGCCTTATTTTTCTGCTTCCACCATGTTTGGTCTCTAGCGCTGGGACGCTCCCGGGTAGCCATGCGCTTTATAAATGCCTTTTCATTTCATTTCACAACGCCCTAAGAAAGATGGTGGGTTGGCCTTACCTAATCTCACTCGTTATTACCAGGCCTCACTTTTGCATTATCTTGTGGAATGGAACCGTCCCATGACGGAGAAACACTGGGTATTCATTGACCAGACAGTAGCTGGTCAGCATATCTGGAGGGAATGTTGGCTGCCCAGACCAGCACGTGCATTGGGCCTCTACTCATCACCAGTCACCCGCCCCACCATGATAGCGTGGGGCAAGGTGTTTAAACGAGCAAATCTTACCACCTATCCCTCCCCCATGTCTCCCATCTTTTCGAACCCTGATTTTCTTCCTGGGATGGAGAAGGGTGCGGGCGTCCGCTGGGTGGAGGGTGGGTGTAAAAGACTGGGACAGTTGTTTGACCTAAAGGGCCATATTTCTTTTAAAGAACTTCGAGAGGACTATAATCTAGCGAGCTAGGATCTCTTTCTCCACATACAAATGCGGCACTGGACTTCTAGCCCTCTAGTGCGTCCACTGGTCAGCAGACCGATGCTTCCATTCGAGAAGTGGCTTTTCCTGAAAAAAGACGACTGCAGGCTTATCTCCGAATTATACGCTTCCTTACCCCTGGAAAGAAAGGGACTCGCTCTGCGGGACAGAAGCGGTGGGAGGTGGAGATAGGTTCCACCCTGACTGACAAAGAGTAGGAGAACATCTTTTATAGATCACATCATTTTGCACACTCCATGGGGTATATAGAAACCGCATTTAAAATTACATCCTACTGGTACTATACCCCGACCCGATTGGCTAAATGGAACTCCCAGAACGATGGACTCTGCTGGCGTGGCTGTGGGAGTCCAGGATTACGAGATTTCCCACCTACACTATCCTAGGACTCCCCAATGCATTGACCTTCCCTTTGCGCTCCCTCAAAGGCAAACAGATCGCCCTAGCCTTGAAAGCTGCTCACCGGGTTATCTAGCGGGCTGGAAGACTGACAGGATCCCAGATCACTCCCATTGGCTGCTCCAGTTTTGGTCCCTTCTAGGTATGGAGCAGTTGTCCATGGCCACCCTGGAAAACAAATATGAATGCTCTAAGGTGTGGGCGCCCTTTATTACAATCTTATCCTCATAATTCCGGGAACTAACTTGTCCTACCTACTTGCGGCTCCTGAAGTTGATCCCTGAGAGCCCGGTAGTGGATCAGGGCAATCGCCCCTAAAGTAACCACCTTTACTCCAAGGGTACTGATATCATCATTGTAGGTACGCATGTGTAGGTCCCAGTACGCGGGTGGCTCACCAAGAGGGAGGAGGGGTACGGCGGGGGAGCGTACCAGGTTCATATGTTTAGAATTTTGGTTAGTTCTAATTTTTCTTTTTTGATCACTTAAAGGCAGACGTACTTGCTCTCCATGTGCTACAGTGTAGCACTGTCATATAGCCATGTGTGGTGTCTTCAACCTGGCATTGGTTCTATTCTCATGATGTTACATTTATCACTCATTTCAAGATGTGGTACGCAGCCGGCCCGAGATGGGTTGTAGGCGACATGCTATGTTACTTTACGGTTTAGTTGCTCTGTGGACCATTAACCATGCTCTCTATTTCTTGTATGTGATATCGCCGGCCCACGGGATTGTAGGCAATGATGCACTGTATTTTCTTTTGTCATGTGCTCTGCCCATAAAAAAAGGATTTAATTCTAAATATACACGGGGGCATATTTACAAAGAGCTATCGCCGCTGCAGCATCAATTTATTGATGCTGCAACAGCTTTTTTTTTTGGCGCCATATTTACAAAGTGATGCTAGAGGGCTTTAGCGTTTCTTTTTCAGCTCCTTTTAAAAAAAATAAAAAAATTGTGTCCTCATTCTGCCAATTTTCTTGTTGGTAGTACCCTATTCCCACTTGCCAAATACCAAAACATGGGGTAGAGCCCTTCCATCCAAGAAGGAAGCTGTTTCCTCTTCCAACCCTTCACCGGTGTGCCCGTAGCAAAGAAGGGAACAGAACCAACAGCAATTATTTGGCTTAATCATTGGACCTCCTGGATCTTTGACTCCAATTGACCAGCATTATCTACACTTTCTCCTGACTGCTTGGATCACAGGCCATATCAGAATGACTTGTAGAGATTATATTTTTAATACAATCAGATGAACAATGGGGTACTCCAGATTTCCAAGACTTGCAAATCTCTTGTCCCCCAAATAGGATCATATAGAAAACAAATCTGGAGATAACAGTGTTAGGTCGACTAAGTCCAATAAATATTAGCATGGGGCTTACCTGAGTTGCAGACCTGTTACCTCAGTCAAGAACTTACATAGCTTCGTCCAATAATAAGCAATCTTGGGGCATGTTATGAACATATGTATATCATCTGCCAGAGGGTACATACATCTTGGGCATGCGTACTAAGTTCCTGTGAATTTGATAGTTTTGCTGGAGACCAATATACTCTGTACAAAGTGAAAAGGTGATTACGCTTAAGGAAAGCGGGTTTTACCACTGCTCGGAGTGTTACAAACAAGTCAACCCAAACCTCCCTAACATTTAGATCAGCTAGATCTTCCGCCTAAAGCTTTAAAATGTCTATATCCATGTCATCATCCGCTTCTAATCCGTCTTTTTCAACTCCTGTACCTATTTTATTTTAGCACCAGATCCGGCTGCGGCAGTTATCGCTAATGAAATTATAGGTAGGCGTTCTCCCGAAATAGCCTTGCAAAACTGACACAGCCATATTTACAATGATTTTGGAAAACAGCACTACTTTGGCAAAAGAAGAGCCAGAGTGACCTTTGACCCTCGGGTAGGTCACTTCCCCACCGCTGCAGCTTCGCCTGCCTGCCCGCCTTGACGCCTGCTCATCCCCCAGGTCAGCGCTCTGCTCGATCGCCGCCTGGCCTGCCTTCTTCTGCCTCTTTTTACTTTTGTACCCTGCGTGCCAGAGTGCCTGCCCGCCCCCTTTTTCTTATTTTTGTACCCCGTGTGTCCGAGTGCCTGCCCGCCCATTTTTCTTACTTCGGTACCCCGTGTGTCTGAGTGCCTGCCTGCCCTTTTTTCTTACTTCTGTACCCCATGTGCCTGTTCCAGCCAGTGTTCGCACCTCTTGGTTCCGTCGCTCCGTCTTCCCGCCGCTGCCTCCCGTGCGGCCCCGCCCCCCTGCTCCTATTGGATTTTCCCTCCCGCCTCCCAGCTGACCCCTCCACCCCTCCCTCCCTCTAATGGCGACCGCTGCGCGGCGGAGTCAGTGACCTTTGACCCTCAGGTAGGTCACTTCCCCACCGCTGCAGCTCCGCCTGCCTGCCCGCCTTGACGCCTGCTCATCCCCCATGTCAGCGCTCTGCTCGATCGCCGCCTGGCCTGCCTTCTTCTGCCACTTTTTACTTTTGTACCCTGCGTGCCTGAGTGCCTGCCCGCCCCCTTTTTTAGGTCTCGCTGAGCCCCAGCGCTTGCGCTGGCTCGAAGAGACATTTTGTATGTGGGATTTTCAAAGTGCTGCTGGCTGGCCTAACGCTTGCGTTCACGCGATCGTGCACGCGCGCAGCCGTCCGCCAGCAGCACTTTGAGAGCGCTTTCAGAGCGATCGCGATGACGCACGCTTTCAATCTTGTTAAGGCTTGTCTTTCCTTCTTTCCCACCCACCCCCACTTTCTTTCCTCCTCTGGGGCTGCAGCTTGTATCAATCACAATGCGCCAGACACAGTAAAAGGAAGCAACGACCCGCCCGCGATCCACCGCGAGACCAGCCTTTATTGTTGTGTGCCCTCCCCTCCCGTTCTCCCCCACACAAACACACAGCTTTAGTACCCCCTCCAGCCGGCATAATCCAACTCCCACCCAACCTTTGTGCCGCTAGTCATAACAAACGAGCCAATCTGCCAAATGTTAACTTATAATGGAAATACTTAAGCTGCTTATCTACCCAGCGAATACATACCAAGTGTAATCCCTGCAGCCGCTCTGGAGGTGTTAGCCTACGGCACACATTGTGCCAATCTGCCAAATGTTAACTTATAATGGAAATACTTAAGCTGCTTATCTACCCAGCGAATACATACCAAGTGTAATCCCTGCAGCCGCTCTGGAGGTGTTAGCCTACAGCACACATTGCTGTATACTCAGGGACAGGAGTGGCATGTGCTGGCGGGCCTGCGATGTGAATCATAGTACTAGTATCTACCAGCACTGGGAGTGCTTAGTAAACCTGCGTAAGCTGTATTAAACGCTAAAAAAGTTGAACGTTTACATTGTGTGTGAAGAGGTTTGCAGGGGAAGCCACACGGACATATGAGTGCCCCCTCCCCTTCCACTGCCTCCCGAGTGTCTGCAGAGTGCTTCACCGTCTAGCGCTCAGAGTCTGCCTTCACTGCGCTATATTCATGTACTTTAATCAGAGCCGTGAGATGGGCGAGCAGCTCCGCCAAGTGATGTGGCGGCATTGCAGAGGCTGCCGGGAAGCCTGTCAGCGCTGTGCCCGAGCTAGCAGTAGACCTTCCTACGTCACAAACAAATAAAAAAAACTGCGGGCCACTCTTTTTTTTTATTTCTTTACTTTGCAGCAATCGTGGCACCCAAGCTTTACCTTTAACCATGTTAAAGTAAAGCTTGGTGCCGCGATTGCTGCAAAAGTAAAGAAATAGAAAAACAAGATTTCTTTACTTTTTCAACAATTGCGGCACTCACGCTTTAGTTTAACATGGCTAAAAGATAAGCGCGGGTGCCGCTAACGGCGCAAGTTACAAAAAAAATAACATCACAGCTACGACAGACACAAATGGTAACACTACAACAGACACAAATGGTAACAAGAACACAAACAGCTGTCACCACGCCACTTGACTGTGAGAACACATGCAATAGTAACAAGCATTTGCAATGCAATAGGTCTCGCAGTTACACGAGTTAAAGCTATTGGCATTGTAAATGACAATGCCAATAGGCATTGTTATTTGCAATGGCAATAGCTCAAACTCGCGTAAATGCGAGACCTAATGCATTGCAAATGCTTGTCTTATTTTTGTACCCCGTGTGTCTGAGTGCCTGCCCGCCCCTTTTTCTTACTTCTGTACCCCGTGTGTCTGAGTGCCTGCCCGCCCCTTTTTCTTACTTCTGTACCCCGTGTGCCTGAGTGCCTGTTCCAGCCAGTGTTCGCACCTCTTGGTTCCATCGCTCCGTCTTCCCGCCGCTGCCTCCCGTGCGGCCCCGCCCCCCTGCTCCTATTGGATTTTCCCTCCCGCCTCCCAGCTGACCCCTCCTCCCCTCCCTCCCTCTTATGGCGACCGCTGTGCGGCCGCGCCCTTCGGCGCGCCAATGGCAAGCCCGTCTGCGCCCGTCCGCGCCTGGACCGCGCCCAGGGCCAGGACCCCTGAACCTCGCCAGAACCAGCCAAGCAGACAGAGATACGAAGCCGCCACCCTCCACGCACTCAACACCGATCGACAGCCAGCATGCTACCAAGCCACTCCGAAACGCACCCACGGAGCATTCACCTGCCACACCTGCAAGTTCACCTGCACCCCACCCGCCAAGCCAGACTCCAGCACCGATCACCTCAAGTGCATCCTGCTCAACACCCGCTCTGTCCACAGGCACGCCATCGAACTCTGGAATCTTCTCGATACAACCTCACCAGACATCGCCTTCCTCACAGAAACATGGATGAACGCCTCCTCAGCCCCGGACATCGCCATAGCCATCCCAGATGGCTACAAGATTGCCCGGAAGGACCGCATCAACCAAACCGGAGGAGGCATCGCCATCATCCACAGGAACACCATCCGGATCACGACCAACGCCGAAGACACCCTCACCGGCACCGAACACCTTCACTTCCAGATACACACTGACCCCAAGACCACCCTCAGAGGCACCCTCGTCTACAGACCCCCGGGACCACGCACACAATTCAGCGAAGCCATCGCAGACTTCATCAGCCCGCACGCCCTCACCTCGTCAGACTACATCCTCCTAGGAGACCTCAACTTCCACCTGGAAAACAACAATGACAGCAACACCGCCACCCTGATGGACAACCTCGCCAACCTCAGACTCAAGCAACTGGTGAACACCCCGACCCACTACGCCGGCCACACGCTCGACCCCATCTTCTCCTCCAGCAAGCACATCTCCTTCAGCCACTCCGCCGGACTACACTGGACGGACCACAGCTGCCTCCATTTCAACTTCATGAGAACCACAACTCACCACCACCCTCAACAGGTTCCCCGCAGAAGCTGGAGCAAGATCTCCGCTGACCAGCTCACCACCTCCCTCAGCCAGAACCCCGCCAACATCTCGAAGGACCCCAATGAAGCAGCCCGCAACATCACACAATGGCTCACCAACTGCGCCGACGACCTCGCACCACTGAAGAACCCCCCCCAGCAGACACGGCAGCAAGAAAGCCTCCTGGTTCACCAACGACCTCAAAATCTCCAAGAAAACCTGCTGCACCCTCGAGAAAACCTGGCACCATGACCAAACAGCAGAAAACATGACAGCCCTCAAGAACGCCACCCGCAAACACCACCAACTGATCCGCACCACCAAAAGGACCACATTCAAAGAACGACTGAACAACAACTCCCACAACAGCAAGGAACTCTTCAGCATCGTCAAAGAGCTCTCCAGCCCCAGTGCCTGCAACAACGACATCACACCCTCGCAGGACCTCTGCGACTCACTCGCCTCGTTCTTTCACCGCAAGATTGCCGACATACACAACAGCTTCGGCGCACATACCACGCACCCTACCACCGATCCGGCACCCCTTCCACCACCCTCCGCACCTGGACGTCGGTCAGCACCGAAGACACCACCCGCACGATGAACACCATCCATTCCGGTTCCCCTACCGACCCCTGCCCACACCACATCTGCAACAAAGCCGACTCCGTCATCGCACCCCATCTCCGGGACATCATCAACAACTCCTTCGCATCCGCCACCTTCCCAGAGAGCTGGAAACACGCCGAGCTCAGCGCCCTCCTGAAGAAACCCACATCGGACCCCACAGACCTCAAGAACTTCCGACCCATTTCGCTCCTCCCGTTTCCGGCCAAAGTCATCGAGAAGATAGTCAACAAGCAGCTCTCCACCTTCCTCGAGACTAACGGATCCCTCGACCTCTCGCAGTCCAGTTTCCGAGCTAACCACAGCACCGAGACCGCCCTCATCGCAGCCACCGACGGCATCAGGTCCCTGCTAGACAACGAGGAAACAGCCGCCCTCATCCTCCTGGACCTCTCGGCAGCCTTCGACACCGTATGTCACCGCACCCTGATACAGCGCCTCAACAACATAGGAATCCAAGGAAAGGCCTTGGAGTGGATCACCTCGTTCCTCGCCGGTAGAACACAGAGAGTCCGTCTTCCCCCGTTCCGGTCCTCGGCCACCGAAGTCATCTGCGGCGTCCCGCAAGGATCCTCGCTCAGCCCCACCCTCTTCTACGTCTACATGAGCCCCCTCGCAGCCATCGCACGCCAACACAGCCTTAACATCATCTCCTACGCCGACGACACCCAGCTGATCCTCAACCTCCAGGAAGGAATGAAAGACGTCGCGGAATGGATGAAGCTCAGCCGGCTGAAACTGAACTCCGATAAGACGGAAGTCCTCATCCTGGGAACCTCCCCCTCCGCCTGGGACGACTCCTGGTGGTCCCCCGCCCTGGGCTCCGCCCCAAAGCCTACGGACCATGTACGCAACCTGGGCTTCATCCTGGACTCTTCGCTCACAATGACCAAGCAAGTCAACGCCATCTCATCATCCTGCTTCAACACCCTGCGCACCCTCCGAAAGATCTTCCAGTGGATCCCCACAGACACCAGGAAGCCGGTCACCCAGGCCCTCGCCACCAGCCGTCTGGACTACGTCAACACCCTCTATGCTGGAACCACAGCCAAACTACAGAAGCGACTCCAGCTCATACAGAACGCCTCTGCACGACTTATCCTGGACACCCCCCACTGCAGCCACATCTCCCCCCAGCTGAGAGACCTGCACTGGCTCCCCATCAGCAAGAGGATGACGTTCAGGCTCCTCACCCACGCACACAAAGCTCTCCACGACATGGGCCCCGCATACCTCAACAACCGACTCACATTCTACACGCCCACCCGCCAGCTCTGCTCCGCCAGCCTCGCCCTCGCCACCGTCCCACACATCCACAAGACCACCGCCGGAGGAAGATCCTTCTCCTACCTGGCAGCTAAGACTTGGAACTCCCTCCCCACCCACCTACGTCTGACCAAGAACCATCTCTCCTTCAGGAAACAGCTCAAGACCTGGCTCTTCGAGCAATAGCGCCCCCCCCCCCCCCAGCGCTTTGAGACCCTTCGGGTGAGTAGCGCGCTTTATAAATCTAGTGATTGATTGAGTCCCAATGGCAGCAGCTTTGTACTGCTACAGAAAAGTAGGTGTAAAAATGATGCATGTCCACTGGTATAAAAGAAGGACATACCCAAATCACTATGGCAAGCTCAATGGCGCCATGGACCTACTCCTACTGCAGATTGGAACATCAAGATGACCACCACCACCACCATCACCACACACATCATCATAGTGGCAGCACAGGAGAAGGGAGCTGACATACCACTCGAGGATTGTCCTTATGGACCCCAGGGAGGAGGAGGTCATTGCTCATTACAGACTCAGTCCATTGTCCACCTCCTGCACCAGATTGCACCAAGGATACACCCAACATCGCACCTGTCCACCAATATCCCTCTGCAGGCCAAGCTACTGGCTGTCCTACACATGTTGGCGTCAGCAACTTTCCAACCCACCACAGTCACAGTGGCAGGAGTATCCAAGGCATCCTTCTCTAAATCCCTCCCCTCTGTCCTGGATGCCGTCATAATCCTCACACCCCAGCACCTCTTCTTCCCCAAAACAATGTAGAGCCAACAGGGAAACAAGCAAGGCTTTTATGCCGTTGCAGGATTTCCACGTGTGTTGGGGCAAAGGGCTTCATCCATGTGCAGCCTGTGTCTCCAGCTATATCATACCTGTCCCGCAATAGGAAACACATGCTTTCCATGAACATGCAGGCAATTGTGGACAATCTGGGCCTCTTCATCAATGTCCTCGCAAAGTATCATGATTCCTTCATCTTCCTGCATTCCATCATCAATAAGCGCTTTCAGATTGGGACATATGGGAATGGCCTACTGTTTGGTAAGTACTTCTCATGCACATGAAATACCACATGACTGTCAAATATGTTGGACTATGTTGACCTACTAGTCTTGGGTGAATGATACAGTGCATACATTGTTGCTGTGGGCCTACATACTTGTGCCATACCACTTGGCACATGCGCAACACAATCCTACATGTCACACATGTTGGGGCCACGTACACCACTGTGGGCCACATGTACAAGCAAACTGTGCTGTTGTGGAATCACTGGTCACTGATCATGATGTTCTGGTGGATCAGGTCTCCAACTCATATCATTGAGGCAAGGCAAAGTCTGTCTGCATGCCCTCATAGATATGCAGGAAGGCAAGCCAAAGTAAAGTGCAGCATTGATTTACCCTTTGTCTGTGTGTCCTCAGGTAAATCCTATGGTCATGAGACATGTGAATTATCCCAGACGTATAGCACCTGTGAGACAGACAAATCTAGTCATATTTTTACCTTGAACAATTATGCCTACCATGCTACATTACATTACTCATCATATGTGCACACCATTTTGGGACACACATCCAACTTGATCATTCCTTAAAGGCTCCAGACTGTGCAGCAAGGTACAGGCTCATGCACACACTGCATCTCCCATGGCAGCAAACATCACAGTCATCTTGGGAATAATGTGCCTGTCTTGGAGCAATTCTGCACATTTCCTGCCTCCACAGGCACTAAACCCTGGACACTGAATCATGTGGAATATATGTCCTACACTGTCCCTAAGCAGTATGGCACTGTAGTGTGGGTACTCTGCCAGTTGCACCTTACAGTGCAAGACTCCCACATAACTCAAACCCCTTGTGTTCTGTCAACATAGTGGACACAGTGCACTGCCTCGTGTACACTATCATGTCACACATTGATATCTACTCAATTCCCTCCCCATGGCAGTACACATTGAACAACATTGACTCCAACATTCATTGCCAAATATGTGTGACTGAAGTACGTAACATCACTTGCTCCATCCACAGTTTGCAATTTCAGGCATGTATCAGTTTAGAACTAACAATAGTAGTCAATAACAGATACAATAGATGAGTGTCAGAAATATGTCTACTCAATGGCTAATTAACTGTCCTTACTGGTGAAAAAACATCACCTTCATGGCATTGCCATTCCCAAGTGTGACAGTCAATCAGAGAGGACAGCACACCTGAATGTGTAATACAGTGTCAGTCATTTCCAATTCCTACTTGCATGTATATGTATACCACACAATGTCATAGCACTTCTTACAGTAGAAAAAGTGTATGAGTCATTCAGGACCCATAACAGAATGTACATGAATGTTGGGCCATCCCTTGTCAGGACTCCTAATTTTACCCCTGCTGTCTTTGTAGCTGACCAAGGATATGCTCTGCAGCCATGGCTTATAACTCTAAAAAAATCTAGAGCAGAGATTTGGGATACTCAAAGACCAAGTTACACTGAATATGTCTGGGGGCTGATTGCTCCACTTACCACCAATGGTATGCAAAATTGCACTAATCTGCTGCTTATTGCACAATATTTCTGTGTGGACAAATATACCGTGGGCTGATAGCAGTGAGGAGCAGGATTTGACAGGCGTTGAAGATGAGGAAGATGAGGAGCCACATCAGACAGTCCGATCAGTAGCAGCAACATGACGGAGGGACAATATCATTCCCAATTTCGGTGACTTACAGGAGGTCACAAAATGATGTCTACATGAAACTGTGTACCTATATATATAAATAAATATATGAGCACAACCAGTGTGTATGCATTTTGATTTCATAGTCACGTAAACATCAAAACAATAACATCACACCTGCTCATTGTGGCTAGACAAGCTGGCCTCCTGATCATCAAATCATAGGCTACGCTTTGTGGTAAAGACTATGCGCAATTACTATATGCATAGCCCACACATATTGTTCCAGACACAAGGCCACGCAGTCGATGCTTGTGTACCACAGCATTATATGATGGGTTCTCTCAACACTTCCCTGCACATAAACCCTTTATGCTATTCTACATGGCCAATGTGAGCAACAGCATGCAGGACACATGGAGACAGATGAGCCATGGTTACATCATTTGATACATCCTTGTTCTGCATCTACTGGTGATATCTGTCACGTTTTGGACTGTACCAGGTCCTTGTGACTCTCATCACCTTTCTTAGTGTCAAACTACATGAGTGTTGCATGTAAACACCCACTGCTGTGCACAAGCAACACCGCCTTGATGCAGAGTGAAGTTATGGTGTGATGTACACAGCCTTATTGTCAGCAATATGTAGTAGGTCATGCCAAGGTATGCATACTTAACTAGCATAGCACCATCAGCATGAGTGAGAATCATGTGGCCCACAAATTGTGACTCTTACTTTCCTCTGGGGTATGACTCTTGAATAGAATTGCCTAAACTCAACCAATCATCTGGTGGCATCCATACCTCCCCTTCCATATGCTTGCTGCCAATCGCAGCACTCGCCTGCAAGAGAAAAGGTAACCCTCCCAAGTATGCCCACAGCCTACTGCCTGCACTGTGGTTCCTGGCACAGATGGGCAGTTGGCTGCACTGTCATAAATGTAAGTGCGCTGAACCCATGGCAGTGCTAGTTCGTGGAATTTCTGGGGGAAGGTAAACCTAAGTCATTGGGTGCTAATACCAATTTAATACATAGGGCACCTCTTGTACGGTGTGCCCTTGCGTTACCAGAGGGATTGGGCCTTAAGCATAGCATGATACCCAAAAAGCATTAATCCTCACATGTGTACCCTGTCAACACACATATGAAACACATGCAATGATAGTAAGCCGGACAACTTTACTGTTTATACCCAACACAGCAATTCCTATAAATGATCACCTACATTGCACATCCCAATACACATATATGCCCCATTGCGTCAAAAAAAATTGATGTGTGAGCTTAAGACGTGGATTTTGCCACCACATCTGAATGACCGCATGGTGCTTGTGAGGCCTTGTGTGAAATCGATGCATTACCAATAGCTTAAAAAAGAAAAACTACTCATCGGCTGAAAATGTGACGCATCTGCCCAGGAAGTGATGTTATGGATAAAGGGAAGTGAAGTCATGGAACCTGCATGGACCCTTCATGCTGCAAACCAGTAAGTGTGAAGTTACTTTTGCTTTCACATTAAGTCACAGTTTTACTTTCTGAGTTTGGGAGCAGTTGTGTTTTGGCTGTGCTGGAGAGTGTTTTGTTATGTTAGTAGCTGGTTTGTCATATCTGCGATCCCTGTCATGTCCCTCAAGTCCTGTGTGTGCTGTTTTGCTCTCTATTGTTGTGTATTATCCTGTGTGCTGTCTAGGCTTTTTCCTCTGGGGTATTGTTGTCATAGGGATAATTGTATCTTTGGGTGGGGTCATTCCTGGGAAGGTTAGGGCTCACCCCATGAGGGAACAGGAGTCTGGCATCTTCCTGTGGCTGATTACCCATTACCTGCCCAACATGGTAGCCAGTGAGGGACGTGTGCACCAGGGCTACCCAGTGAAGGTGTGAAAGCGAGGGTGCAACAATAGATGCTGAGGCTGTTTGGAGTCGACAGGAACATCCATCAATTCAAACATTGCTGGGGGATGTGGTTGGCCGGGGGTCTGATCTACTCAGCTACGTTGGAATCGAAGCTGGTGGGCCAGTTGTTAAGTGCACATGAATTGTGTGCTTTCCTATGTGTCTCATGTACCCATTGATGAATAGTGGTGAAATTAAGTATGGCTCACATGACTTTTTGCTCAAAATAGCCATGCTCCCATGCAAATGAGGGAAATGGCATTGCAATAGTGCTGGCACGATCTGTGCACCACTGCTATCTGTGACACTGAGTGGGTCACACAAGTGTTAGTCTCCCTGTATGTGACACATGCCCACCCATAGCCTATCCAGACAACTCATATGATGACAGACCAGGTAGTGCAGATTACCTCTACAGGTACTTACTTCACAAGAATTTGTCAGGTACAGTTGTGATGGGCCATTACAGAGCATATGCTACACATAAAGGGCCTTATTTACAAGCCACTTGCGCCGTCGGGAAGTCAATTTATCCATTATCAAATGTGATGCAGTGGAAGCGCAAGGGCCTTCTAAATAAGCCCCATAGTTATGTGCTGATGATCTGCCTTGGCATACCTTCCCTGGCAGTCGCACATTAATGAGCCTTGCCATGCCTTACACAGCTTAGCTAACCTGTGAATGTGACAAAACACATAGCACTGGTCTTGAACATATTTTCTCATGTAAAAAGTATGGCTCCTTGATGTCCACTGTGAGAAGTTGGCCTGATGTATGATGTCACTAGTTCTAGTGTACACCTTATATCAGTCCAAATACCCTTATGGTGATTGGTTGTAAAGTCAACCTTATAGACCAGCTATCCTAGTGGTAGCATGGACAAGAGCAGTCTTAGGCTAAACTCTGAATGGCATGTGAAGCCAGCTGTGATACCATATATAATCCCTTGAATACCAAATGAAAGGACACCACAACAGATATATATATATAAAATAAAGTGTATTTATTCTAGTCAAACCCTCAGCACTCTTTATGAGATTAGAGGTAAGTACAACACAGTCTTATTTAAGCATACATTAAGTCACACAGGTAAGTAATACAGTTAGGCCCTAGGGGCTACGCAAACCATATACTAAGTAAGTGGTATAAGAACCACTGTCACGGAAATAGAATAGGCCTAGGCCTAGGGAATCGCTGGGGCTACACTACACTAGCGTTAGTTAGGAAGTGGGAGGCCCACGGGATTCGTGTGCAGAGTGGAAACACTCACGCGTAATGCGTAAAAGTCAATAGCAATAGTACAGTTTAGAAAACGGTAGATTTAGGACACTTCCGGAGTAGCTAGGAAGTTGAGACTTGAAAACTAGACACTAGGATAGTCACTATCCTGATGAGCACCGGAGTACCCAAGTTACCTAGCCCACAGGCTGCGGGTGCATAGGGGTGAAGATGCGTCGGTTTTCATCGTCGACTCCTATGGATGCCTGAAGAAAGATGCTGACAGGCAGTCAGTGAAGAGTGTCCGGTGGATCCCAAGGCTGGGATCAAGAAGGGAGGAAACCTGCAAGCAGAAGGGACAGAGTCAAGGTCACTAGCCAGTGACCACGTGGAACCAGGAAGGAACCAGGCGATGTCGTGAAGATTGCAGGTGAAGGTGAAGCTTGTCGCTGCAGCCAGGAGGACCAGGAAGCGTCGAGGACGACCAGGACCAGGAGGCGAGCTGTCCCACGAAGGCTCTTGCTATCGGCGGCGTCGAAGTTGGACTAGGACTCACCAAGCCGTGGCAAGCTGAACCCACAAAGAACGGAGGACTTGCTTCTGGTGCAGACCAGGAAGGTCTGGGGTGCTTCTTCTTTGCAGAGAAGCGGGAGCCAGTCTGGAGGAGCCAAACCAGCGCAGAAGATTTCAGGGAGCGTCGTCACAAAGGCCACCAGCCAGCGGGCAAGCAACCGGACAGACGCGGCAAGCAGGAAAATGCAGAAGGGCCCCACGCAGGACTCGTGGAGTGTGGGGGGCTGATCTTCGGTGCAGATGGGGCTTGGGGTTGGGGCTTCTCAATCCCCGGTGCACAACTTCGAGGGTGCCTCAGAAGCTGCGCTTTAAGTTACTAGCCACTTTTCCCAGGTAGCCGGTCCCACGTCGCTCGTCGCCTCCACGGATCTCAGCTTTGCTGTGGATGTGGATCAGGGTCGGAGAAGTCTGGAAGTCAAGGCTCTGGTCGGGCTCTGCAGTCGGTTCCTCGTAGAACGTGGGCAAAGCAAAGGGTAGTCTCTTGATGGTGCCTGTTTGCACAGGGTAGCCACTCCTTGGCTACAAGGGAGATTCTTCAGTCTTCTTCTTTCGTCGAATGTCGAAGGTCCAGAGTTTCTGTTCAAGTTTGCAGGTTCAGGATAATCTAAAGTCTTGAGGCCCAACTCCCACTCTTATACTAATCTGGGGGGCTGGGATACCTGCTAGGTCACGCCTTATGGGTGGGACCTGGGAGGGGGTGGTTGCACCCACTTCCCTTTGTCCAGTTTCGCGCCAGAGCTGGGGCTGGAGTGCCCCAGCACCCGTTTGAACTGGACTATGCAAGGAACACCTTGTGTGCCCCAGGCATGTCTCATTCCTTTCAGCCCACCCTGCCCCAATACACTAAAGGCTGTCTGGGGAGGTGCTAGCACCTCCCCAAGCAGGAAACCTATTGTCCAGGCCTCCCTGGCTGGGATCACTCCCAGCTGCAGGAGGTCAGACTTGTGTCGTGGCAGCAGCATCCATTTTGTGATGCTGAGGCTTTGGTCAGAGGCTAACAGTGAAGTATGATTTTAACATGTCTTTCCCTCTAGAAGGAGGGAATAATATCCTCATGTCCAGAAATGGCATGGGGGTATTATTCCACAGTGTTAGACACCTTACACGACATGTTTCGATAAAGCCAAACCATAGTTACCATAACCGTCTAAGATTATAAGGCACTTTAAGAGTATATGGTAGGCTATATCATAGAACAGCTATAAGGACTTGGTTCCGAAAGCTGCAGACAGGCTCAGCTCATGCTAGAGCACCATCTCACATGTTACCAAGCACTCTGCCTCCAGGATTGTTAAGGCCTGCCATAGGAGTGACTGATAGGTACACATGTGTCTATATATAAGGGTAGATATAGGCGTACTATATCTAAGCAAGGGGTGATTACACGACCTTGCCCCAGCTGAGTGATCAGCCAGTTGTGTCTGATTGGAAGGCCAGACCAGGTGTGGCATAATACATGCTGCAGCCCCTGGGAGGCCTAGGGTACACCTATGCCCTGGGTACCTAGGGTACACTGTACAGGGTCCAATAAGGTGATCCTTACCAATTGGTTATGTACCTAGGGTACATGGAGTCCATTTTAAAGAGAGAGCAGACAGCCTGAGACCCTGAATGGCAGGATCTCAGGCCAACTAAGTCGAAAAACCAGCTAGACACTAGGCAAAAAGTTGGGGGTAACCATAGTCAGATATCCACCTTCCTACACAACCCCCCCACCCCCAAACGAAAGGAGATAAGGCTGGCCTTGACAAGGTAAGCCTCTATTGCCTAAGTGGCCATATAAGGAAGAACCAGCACTGGCATGGTTACCCCCTGTCTCATGGTCCACTAAGCAATCCCTCACCCTAAAGGTATCATAGGGTCTCCACCATAGGGAATCACTACCTTTGGTGTGTCTTTGCAAAGTAAAAGGCTGGTGTTGAGATGGAGTACTGAAGTGAGTGTCCTCAAAGTGAGGCCTCAGCTTCCTCCAATCATCCTCCACCATGGATGCCTTTCTTTCTTTCACTGAGTTGCACTGTGCTCTCAGGGTCAGCCTCTGGCTACCTAAAGCTGGAGGCTGGGTCCCTTTTGTGGGCTTACTGGAGGGACAGGTCAGGTTTGGGGCCCTAAGGTCCCAGGTTTGCCTGTGCCCAACAGAATCCCTCTGGGGGAGGTCCCTAACTACCTGTAAAGGGGATCCCTCAGGAATGTTTTTACCCATCACCTGGCTAGGGCTACTAGCCAGGCAATCCTCATTCTTTTGATTGGGGGGTTCTTGTGGACAGGGGCCCTCTTGGGGTCCACTGGCCTCCCTGACCTCTGCAGCCCTGGGCTGACTGAGGCAGGGTAGAGAGAGGCAGGCTACCTGCACCAGACTGGGTCCCACCTTGGAAGGGGCCACTGACATCAGAGGCTCTGCCAGGCCAGGCCTGGCTACCTCTGGGGCAGTTCCTTCACAAGGGGTGAGGTCAGATCCCTGAGGAGGCTGACCCTTTCCTAATGTCTGGGGAGAGGGAGACTTTTCTTCCTCCCCACTACTCTCTGTTTGTGTGGAGTGATCCATAGTTTCAGGCTTCACTACACCTATGTCAGTCTGAGTATGGGCTGAGACCATTACAGCCTTGCCAACCTTTTCAGGGAGGCACTCAGTTTGGGTTTGAGCTGTGACTGTCACAGCTCTGCCAGTCTCTACAGGGAAGTCTGTCTTTGCCTGGGCTGTGGCTACCACTGCCCTTCCAACCTTTTCAGGGAGGAAATCTACTTGGACAGGGGTTGTGGCTGGCACAACCCCACTACCCTTTTGTGAAAGGCCTACCATTTTAGAATGGGTGTCTTGTTCAACTTCAGCCCAAGCTGAGAGTTCTAAGTCATTCCCCAGTAAGCAGTCCACAGGCAAGGTTGGAGACACTGCCACCCTTTTAGGGCCAGTGACCCCCCCCCCAGCTGAGACATACCTCTGCCATGGGATGACTGTTCTGTTTGCCATCAATGTTAGTTACCTGGTATGAGAAACCAGGCAAAAGCTGCTCAGAGGGAACTAGCCTATGGGCCACCATAGTGATGCTAGCTCCAGTGTCTCTGTAGGCCTCAGCTTTTCTACCATTGATGTAGGGTTCCTGTCTGTACCTACCCAAAGTGTTGGGACAGGCAGTGAAGTTGGCAAACCCCATGCCACCATCACAGACAAGAGTAGCTGCTGTAGGGGAATTGGCTAAGCCAGGATCCCCCTGTGTTCCCCAAGAAAACCCAACCAAATTTTGGGGGGCACTCCCACCACCTGGGGGATTACTGCTGACAGTAATAGGTGGTGTGACAGGAGTAGTTGGAGGAACAGTTTTGTTTTTAGCCCTTGGGCAACTGCTGTCAGTTTTCCAATGCCCAGGAGTTTTACACTCATGGCAGTAAGGCTTTTTAACTGTGGTAGAGGAGGGAGCTTGGGACCCACCACCCTGTGTGGAGTTTTGGGGCCCTGAGGAAGATTTCTCTTTTGTTTTATCCCCACCCTTCTCTTGAGGCTTGGTGGTATCTTTCTTTTGGTCACCACCCTGATTTTTAGGCCTAATCCTGGTCCTGACCCATTTATCTGCCCTCTTTCCCAATTCTTGGGGAGAGGTCAAATCTGAGTCTACCAGGTGTTGATGGAGAAGCTGGTTCTGACAATTACTAAGGATCTGCTCCCTCATAATTAAATTGTACAATCCTGTATAGTCCTGCACCTTGCTGCCATTTAACCAACCTTCCAAAGCCTTAGTGGCACAATCCACAAAATCAGACCAGTCCTGTGTCTGTGTCTTCTGGGTGTCTCTGAACAACAACCTATATTGCTCAGTGGTTAAGCCAAACCCATCTATCAGAGCACTCTTCAGGACTTTGTAATGGTTTGCATCCTCATCACTGACTGTGAGGAGCTTGTCTCTACCTTTGTCAGAAAAGGAGAGCCACAAGATAGCTGCCCACTGACTCTGGGGTACCTGCTGTACTTTGCAGGCCCTCTCCAAAGCAGTCATCCACTTGTGGATGTCATCCCCATTCTGATATGGGGGGACTATCTTGCTTAGGTTTCTATGGTCATAAGACCTATCCCTATCTCTAGGAATGTTGCTGCCACCAGTGGGTTCTGACCCACACAATTTTTGCTCTCTAGCCAGAGCAAGCTTCTCTTTGGCAAGGGCAAGTTCTTCCCTCTGAATCCTCAGATTAGCTTCCCTCATTCTGGCTTCATGCTCCTTTCTCTCAGGGGAAGTCATTCCCCTGTGAGAGGAAGCATTAGAGATGCTAGAGACATGGGAGTGGATGGATTCCCTTGAAGGGGATCTGTTCCTCCTGCTTCTCTGTGCAAGCCTACTTGGGGGTCTGCATGGGGGGACCCCATGCAAACTCCCATGTAAGCTTAGGTTAGCCTGGCTAAGTCTTCCTACTTGGCCCTGGCTGTCTACCTCCTCATCTGAAGTCCCATCTGACTCCTCTGTGGTGGGTAGACCCTCCTCTGTACCTAGGGTACCTGCCTGAGATGCCCTAAGAGTATCATACTCCTCTAGGAGATGTCTTAACTGAAGGAGGGTAGGGTTTGCACCCTGTTTTATTCCTCTGGAGGTACACAAGTGTCTCATCTCCTGGAATGTTAAGGTATCATATCTAGAGGGGGTCTTTTGCAGACCTGATCCTCCTGAGAGAGCATCTACTTGATCTCCTCTCAGAGACATGATCTAGTGAGGGTGTGGTGTGTGCACCTACCTACACTAGTTGTTTCTACTAAACCTCTCTAGTAGTTGTAGTCAGGGTGTGTTACTCCCTTCAACCTACAACTACTAAGTCCAGTAGGACTTAAGTATTATAATCTATGTTATATGTACCTAGACAATATCTGTGTGATCTTTCAATTTAGTATCTCAAGATTACAATGGTAATACAACAGCAAGCTCAGATCCCAACCGCTGCCACCAATGTGAGAAGTTGGCCTGATGTATGATGTCACTAGTTCTAGTGTACACCTTATATCAGTCCAAATACCCTTATGGTGATTGGTTGTAAAGTCAACCTTATAGACCAGCTATCCTAGTGGTAGCATGGACAAGAGCAGTCTTAGGCTAAACTCTGAATGGCATGTGAAGCCAGCTGTGATACCATATATAATCCCTTGAATACCAAATGAAAGGACACCACAACAGATATATATATAAAATAAAGTGTATTTATTCTAGTCAAACCCTCAGAACTCTTTATGAGATTAGAGGTAAGTACAACACAGTCTTATTTAAGCATACATTAAGTCACACAGGTAAGTAATACAGTTAGGCCCTAGGGGCCACGCAAACCATATACTAAGTAAGTGGTATAAGAACCACTGTCACGGAAATAGAATAGGCCTAGGCCTAGAGAATCGCTGGGGCTACACTACACTAGCGTTAGTTAGGAAGTGGGAGGCCCACGGGGTTCGTGTGCAGAGTGGAAACACTCACGCGTAATGCGTAAAAGTCAATAGCAATAGTACAGTTTAGAAAACGGTAGATTTAGGACAGTTTAGAAAACGGTAGATTTAGGACACTTCCGGAGTAGCTAGGAAGTTGAGACTTGAAAACTAGACACTAGGATAGTCACTATCCTGATGAGCACCGGAGTACCCAAGTTACCTAGCCCACAGGGTGCGGGTGCATAGGGGTGAAGATGCGTCGGTTTTCGTCGTCGACTCCTATGGATGCCTGAAGAAAGATGCTGACAGGCAGTCAGTGAAGAGTGTCCGGTGGATCCCAAGGCTGGGATCAAGAAGAGAGGAAACCTGCAAGCAGAAGGGACAGAGTCAAGGTCACTAGCCAGTGACCACGTGGAACCAGGAAGGAACCAGGCGATGTCGTGAAGATTGCAGGTGAAGGTGAAGCTTGTCGCTGCAGCCAGGAGGACCAGGAAGCGTCGAGGACGACCAGGACCAGGAGGCGAGCTGTCCCACGAAGGCTCTTGCTGTCGGCGTCGTCGAAGTTGGACTAGGACTCACCAAGCCGTGGCAAGCTGAACCCACGAAGAACGGAGGACTTGCTTCTGGTGCAGACCAGGAAGGTCTGGGGTGCTTCTTCTTTGCAGAGAAGCGGGAGCCAGTCTGGAGGAGCCAAACCAGCGCAGAAGATTTCAGGGAGCGTCGTCACAAAGGCCACCAGCCAGCGGGCAAGCAACCGGACAGACGCGGCAAGCAGGAAAATGCAGAAGGGCCCCACGCAGGACTCGTGGAGTGTGGGGGGCTGATCTTCGGTGCAGATGGTGCTTGGGGTTGGGGCTTCTCAATCCCCGGTGCACAACTTCGAGGGTGCCTCAGAAGCTGCGCTTTAAGTTACTAGCCACTTTTCCCAGGTAGCCGGTCCCACGTCGCTCGTCGCCTCCACGGATCTCAGCTTTGCTGTGGATGTGGATCAGGGTCGGAGAAGTCTGGAAGTCAAGGCTCTGGTCGGGCTCTGCAGTCGGTTCCTCGTAGAACGTGGGCAAAGCAAAGGGTAGTCTCTTGATGGTGCCTGTTTGCACAGGGTAGCCACTCCTTGGCTACAAGGGAGATTCTTCAGTCTTCTTCTTTCGTCGAATGTCGAAGGTCCAGAGTTTCTGTTCAAGTTTGCAGGTTCAGGATAATCTAAAGTCTTGAGGCCCAACTCCCACTCTTATACTAATCTGGGGGGCTGGGATACCTGCTAGGTCACGCCTTATGGGTGGGACCTGGGAGGGGGTGGTTGCACCCACTTCCCTTTGTCCAGTTTCGCGCCAGAGCTGGGGCTGGAGTGCCCCAGCGCCGGTTTGAACTGGACTATGCAAGGAACACCTTGTGTGCCCCAGGCATGTCTCATTCCTTTCAGCCCACCCTGCCCCAATACACTAAAGGCTGTCTGGGGAGGTGCTAGCACCTCCCCAAGCAGGAAACCTATTGTCCAGGCCTCCCTGGCTGGGATCACTCCCAGCTGCAGGAGGTCAGACTTGTGTCGTGGCAGCAGCATCCATTTTGTGATGCTGAGGCTTTGGTCAGAGGCTAACAGTGAAGTATGATTTTAACATGTCTTTCCCTCTAGAAGGAGGGAATAATATCCTCATGTCCAGAAATGGCATGGGGGTATTATTCCACAGTGTTAGACACCTTACACGACATGTTTCGATAAAGCCAAACCATAGTTACCATAACCGTCTAAGATTATAAGGCACTTTAAGAGTATATGGTAGGCTATATCATAGAACAGCTATAAGGACTTGGTTCCGAAAGCTGCAGACAGGCTCAGCTCATGCTAGAGCATCATCTCACATGTTACCAAGCACTCTGCCTCCAGGATTGTTAAGGCCTGCCATAGGAGTGACTGATAGGTACACATGTGTCTATATATAAGGGTAGATATAGGCATACTATATCTAAGCAAGGGGTGATTACACGACCTTGCCCCAGCTGAGTGATCAGCCAGTTGTGTCTGATTGGAAGGCCAGACCAGGGGTGGCATAATACATGCTGCAGCCCCTGGGAGGCCTAGGGTACACCTATGCCCTGGGTACCTAGGGTACACTGTACAGGGTCCAATAAGGTGATCCTTACCAATTGGTTATGTACCTAGGGTACATGGAGTCCATTTTAAAGAGAGAGCAGACAGCCTGAGACCCTGAATGGCAGGATCTCAGGCCAACTAAGTCGAAAAACCAGCTAGACACTAGGCAAAAAGTTGGGGGTAACCATAGTCAGATATCCACCTTCCTACATCCACTATGGCTATGCATACCAAATCTTGCGTGCTGGCTTAGTATTTCCTCATGGAGATGTGCTTTGAGGCCAGAGCCACTGGAGCTGTCCTTATATATGAGACTCCCACTGTACATGCCTCTTGTATGAGGCCCAATGTATGTGAGAGGGGAGGTCACTCGCATGGTACAGTGTCCATGGGTATGCCAGCCTGATTCGGACACATCCCAACATATCCCATATCCCATACATGTTATTGTGCAATTGTCCAATAGAAAATGTAGGGATGCATAGAAAATGACTGAATAATATCTGGTACTCTGCAGCACTCACATGTACAGAGAGCATGGGTATTGCTATACCTTGCTGAGGATGGTATGTGAGTTATGTAGGCACAGAGACTCATAAAAGTCAGCTACCATAGTGAACTATAGTGAGAATGAAGTTGATGAACTGATTCCGCAAACTGGCCAACAGGTGCATGTTTTGGCCCATTACATGCATGTACAGTTCAGCCTGTGTATCTTTCAGGCATGTCGATTGTGCCATTTGATTACTTACAACCTAAAGGGTTGCATAGCCAATAGCTATGCATATATATTGTGCTTTTGTTACATATAATATATGTGATCTAAGTTAACTTATGTGCTTTCATTGTTATGTCTTGTAGGTGAACCCCCAGCATACACAGTTGGTGAAGTGGATGGTTTAAAGGATCTCCGCTTCACCAGTGAGTAGCTTCGTCAATGCTAATCGTGTAGTGCAATAATTCAGTGTGATGTCAGATGCTGTGTGAATTGCCAGATTCAGTGTTCACATTTAAACGTTTGTATAATGATTAATAGGTCAGGAAAATGTAGGTGTTAATTGTTGCATGTGTATCAGCCTCCGACTAATCTGAGATGGACCACATGATAGAGGCTTGAAAGGGGAGCCAAGATCACAGTGACACAATATGTGAAAATATGTGGTAGTGGATATGTTACAGTCAAAGTGTGAAATCCCGGTATTGTATAGAATGCCTAGGTAATGTAGAGAATGCCTGATGGTTTTCGGCAAACTATGAAATATAAGTTTTTTGTGAAAATGTTACATACTTTTCCTAGGCATTCTATACAATTCCTAGGCATTATACAGAATGACCAGTACCATTTACGCAAAGTGTTAAAAGGCCACAAGATGAGATTCCTAGGCATTCGGCAAAGTGTGAAATCCCGGTATTGTATAGAAAGCCTAGGTAATGTATAGAATGCCTGATGGTTTAGAGGCAAACTAGGAAATAGAAGTTTTTGGTGAAAATGTTACATACTTTTCCTAGGCATTCTATACAATTCCTAGGCATTATACAGAATGACCAGTACCATTTATGCAAAGTGTTAAAAGGGCACAAGATGAGAAGCCTTTATTAATTAATACGCATTTGAAGCTGAAAGAACAAAACTACGAAATAAAGCACAGGATATTCTTACCGTAAAACAATGAAAGTACTTGTTACACTAAGAAGGGCCGGAGTAACACGTGGAATTGTACTCACTTTTATTCTTCACACAAAAACACCTTATATTTTGGCACTTTGATCTTGTACATACATTTCACGACTTAAAGAAGAATGCGAACAGAATATTGTTACCGGTAAAACACAAAGCAGAACTGGCATGACCTACTTGTTGCAGCACAAAAACACCTTCTATTTTGGCACTTTGATCTTGTACATACATTTCACGACTTAAAGAAGAATGCGAACAAAATATTGTTAACGGTGAAACACAAAGCAGAACTGGCATGACCTACTTGTTGCAGCAGGGAATGCTAGAGTGACATTTTGAATTGCACTTAATTTTCTTTTTCACACAAAGGCACCTCATATTTTGGCATTTCGTCTTGCACATACACCGGACGAATCCTTGGCCGCTTCCTGTGGACTGAGAAGTAGCTGCAGATCGGAGAAGTATTTCGTGGTCAGGAACGTCTTCAATTCTCATTAAGTTCTTTGAACATACGGTGAATTGTGATCTGGCGTAGAGTTGCTTCAAGATTCCTTGTGCAGTTCCAAGTCGGTAAAAGCCATCTTCCGTCACGTTCATAACAACTGCCAAGAGATTGCGTGAGTCACCCCGTGCTTTGTCGACGTCGGGAATCGGAACTCGCACAGTGGCACCCAAAGGCACAGGAGGAATTTTTCTGTCAGAATCTCTTTTCATTTTTTTGGCCTGAATCTCAAGGTTCGATTTTGATTCCATTTTACTTTGGATAGCTTTCTCAATATTGAAGCAAACATTGCACAAATAGCTAACCCCATAACCTTCTACTTCGTCGCCGTCATCGTCTTTAGGAGAATGTCCACAGATGGCATGAACGTTTCGGCCACACTTTCGACATGTATGAGCACCGCTGGTTTCTTTTAGGCAGACGCATCAGATAGCGGAAGAAGAAGGATTTTCGGTAACTACAGAAATGGAAGGCTCTTCGATAACCATGGCTTCATCACTGTTTTGGTTTCCTCCATCATGGATTACATTCTCAGCTATGTCTTCTGCAGGGAGCTGTGCCTCTTGCATTGATTCATCTCGTCTTTCTTCCTGCTGTTGTGTTGTTTGTACGCTCTCTATTAATTTTTCGAGCTCTTCCTCAGTCTCTACGTCTTGTAAAACGTCGTCAGGCAGGGACGACATCGAGAGACCTACTCTAGCTTTGCAGCCGAACAGAGCTTCGTATGGTGACCTCTTAATCCCAGAATGAAAAGCTCTGTTCTTCATAAGTTGGACGAACCGCAATCCCTCACTCCAGCAGCTAGTTTTTTCATCTTGCATCCAAGCACACAGCATATTTTCAATGTCCTGATTAGCTCTTTCGACTCTCCCCTGACTTTGAGAGTGGTGCGGCTTACCATGGACGATCTTCAAGGTAGGCTAATACTCCTTTAGGCTGCTTACCACATTGTTTGCAAATTCCCTGCAGTTATCGGACTGTAGAATCGTTGGAGCACCAAGCAACGTAAATATGTTGACGAGCTTGTAGACTACTTCTTCCGCTCTCTTTGATTTCAGAGCCCTGAGAACTACAAACTTAGTGAGATGATCTTGGTACACCATTATAAACTTGTACTCTCTGTCAAGATGGGACTGAAAATCGATGAGATCGACCTGACAACGAGAGTTGAATTCAGAAAAAACCATTGGCTTGACCACAACACCTTTTTTAACACCTTTTTGCTTCTTCTGGCAAGGCTCACAAAGGTGAATGTACAGCTCAATATCATGACGGGTAATGTTCTTATACTTGGGGGAAAGTTCTTTCAACATCCTGTCCCGTCCTCCATGACCAATAGCCAAATGGGCCTTATTGAGTACGTCAAATATCTCGGAGTCCGCGACGTAAAACTGAATAGCACTCGTACCTTCTTTAACAGGATAGATCAACTTAGTCGTATTCTTGACCATCATTATGTCATAGTGTTTCCCCAGTCAATAGTCCCGTGTTTCCTTCTTAATGGTCGTCTTAGCCTTTTTCACATCGTCCACTAACTTTTGGTAACTGGTTTTGGTTAGGAAAACACCGTTTTTAGCAGCATTGGCTCTTACTTTGAGATAATTAATCGCAGACCCGTCGTTGCATGTCAGCATGGCGTGATTCCTGTCTTGGCACTACACTCCCTTCCAACATGGTGATACAAGAACCACGGGAAAGGATGACGGCTGAGCGTCTGTGGAACCTCAGCCGGATGCTATACACGACCTCTGACCCTGCTTGCAGGCAGGTCGCTCCCCACACCACCGCACGGCTGCCACCTGCTCTTTGCCTGGTTACTTGTGCTGTCTCTGCCCCTCGCTTGCTGGCAACTTATGCTGTCTCTGCCCCTCGCTTGTTGATAACTTGTGCTGTCTCTGGGATTAGGTCTATTATATACTTTGCCGGCAGACAATCTGGCAAAGTATACAATGCCTGGGCAATGTATAAAATATCAATCATTTCATACTTTGACGTTCGATTTTCAGGCATTCTATACATTACCTAGCCATTCTATAGAATGCCGGATTTCACACATTGCCGGGCGGGAATAAAATGGCGGGATTAGGCGTATTATATACTTTGCCGGCACAAAGTATACAATGCCTAGGCAATGTATAAAATATCAATCATTTCATACTTTGACGTTCAATTTTCAGGCATTTTCAGGGATTCTATACATTACCTAGGCATTCTATAGAATGCGGGATTTCACACTTTGACTGTAACAGATACACATCTGAACATGTCCATGGATGTGAAGAATTCGGAATGCATGTCACCTGCACGTGCTATGATATTGGGAGCATGTAATGAGCGGTGGCATGGTCCACTGTGGACTTACAATAGTTTAATAGGAGAGGTTTCATATCCCTCTGTGTGATGTGAGTTGTTTAACCAGCGTCTAGTGTTACATGTGATACCTGACAAGTGTTCAGTATAGTTAGCGATGTATCCCGATATGGGTCCTTGCCATATCACTTACACTACGTTGTGTGAGAAAGTGCCATCTTTCTTGCATGGTATGCCCCCACTTTTTGCTGAATGTACTTTGACTGAATGTGCCCTGCAATCAGGTGCCCAGGGCCTATGTTCCTTCCCTAAAAACTGTGCTGAAACCTAAAACCCAAATTGGCAAACCCTAGCCACATGTCAGCCCCTGGTAAATGGTACAAAAGGTACCCAGGGCCTTGTGACCAGGGAAGGCCCCTAAGGGCTGCAGCACTTATTGTGCCACCCTTAGAGGCCCTGTACCCTAACACAAACACACTGCCCTTGCAGGCTGAGTGTCTGGGTATAGAACAAAACAGAAAGTCGACATGGCAGACATCCCTGTGTGCCATGCCCACAACACACACTGTCCTGGCAAACATCAGCCACCCCTCTAGCTGGGTGCTTTATGCCAGTGGTGTGGGTACAGGAACATGAGCCCTGTGCCCCTACAGTACCCAGGTACATTCCTGGGCACTGTAAGTACAGTGCTGCCATTTAAGAGTATATGGTGCTGGCAGATCGTCTACAAGAAATCCACAGCACCATGATGGCTCCACTGAAGGTTTGGTAACAAACTTCTCAGCACATTAAACCTGCACTGATACCAGTGCAGAATTTAATGTACAATGCACGACAGAGGACATCTTAGAGATACCCCCTGAACCTAACCTACGATCAACGTCTTGTCTGAGGGGCTGCCTAGGCTGCCACACAGCAGACATGTTGCTGGACCCCTGGGTAGAGAGCCATCCGCTCTCCTGGGCCTACAACAATGCAAATCATGGGCGAGGTGCTAGGTCTCCTCCCCCTGGATGGGCAGGGGAAGCTTCAAAGGCATGCCGCCTTTGTGAGCTTCTCCAGGCCACTTGCTGTACTCAGCAACTGGCCCTTACCAGTTCTAAACCCCCACTCTGGTGGGAAGACTGTCTGGAAACCCCAAGGAAGGAAAGGGGGTGTGCCAGCCTCTGCCAACCCCACCCCTCAGGTGGGGGAGGCGAGGTGAAGCACATCTCCGGGCTCTCGCCATCTTGAAGATGGGGAGCCCTGCCCAATCAGGACTAGGCCACTGCCCCGCTCCCACAGGAGAGTGGCAAGATAGGGGGTGTACCCACCCCAGGGCAGGGACCCAGTGGTCCCTGCCCTTTACCTACCTATAACGCCCCTAAATATAATATTTAGGGGCACCCTGAACCTTCCTTCCTTAGATCCAGATTCTGAAACAGCAAAGAAGATCAAGAAGCAAGAAGACCTGCCATGCAGCTGCTAACAAGCGGAAGACACCAACTGCTTTGGCCCCAGCCCTACCGGCCTGTCGACCCTCGAACCTGCTCCTGCTAAATCCCAGAATCTCCCGTGGCCAGCAACCTCACAAACCCCAGAGGACCTGGCTACCTTGTGACTCTAAGCATCTGGGACTCCCACGAGCAGTGGTACTGCTCAAAGCAAGTAACTGACCCCTGGCAGCAGCCAGGAACCGCAAACCCTGCACACTCTGCACCCGCCAAGCCCGGCCTGTGCTGGAGTGGGCAAAGACCACGAGGACATCCCCCCGGCGACTGTGACCCCGAATCCAGCACCCAAGGACCCACCTCGACGCTCCTAACGACGCCTGCAGCCTCAGAACCAGGGACCCCCACAACCGCGATCAACTGCGGCCCACTGTGGCCAACTCCTGGGTACCTACCTATCCTCCAACTACCCAACTTACCTCTCGAAGTGGTGGTCGCACCTGAAGAATCTTCGTCCCCGAGCTTGCAGCCTTTGTTCGTTCTTGAGCTTCTCTATTGCAATCCATTGAGCGCCCGACGGCTCAAAAGTACCCTGCACCCAGCCGCCCGAGTGGCCCTGGTAGTGCAACTTCTACTCTAACCTATGTCCCCATTTGCCCTGAGCAAGTGACCAGGAGCCCAACTCCCACAGCCGCGTGGCCTGCTAGCCAGCAGCCACCATCCACGGGCTCCCTGCGTACCATAGGATAACATTGGGCCTACCTCACTCTGCACCCGGCTGCCCCTGTGCCGCTGAGGGTGTAACAACTGTACTTACCTGATCCTGGGAGACCCCTGAGTCTATGCCCAGAACCTTAACTCTGCCACTCGAGTACTTACCCAAACGCAGGTAACTCACTTTTCTTCCATAGGGTAACATTGACTGGTTTCACATGAAAATTCTTCTAAGTGTGGAGTTTCTAAACTTTAAAATATTCACCTAAAATCAACCGAGTAACGAAATCGAAAATACTCACCTGCTATCAGGAGAGATCCCAGTGCTGGATCTTGGTGCCCAGCACTGACCCTGAAAAGTAATTACAACCATACTTACCGCTAACTCAATTTTATCCCATAGGAAACCATTGACTGTTTTTTCTGTGAAATCTCTTCAAAGTGTCGATTTTTGCAAACTACAAATATTCTTTAAAAATCGTACCAACTGAACTAACGACGGTATTCCTGGAATCCCATTTGAAGAGTGTGTAATAAAGTTGACCGCATATGCGGATGATGTCCTAATAGTATCAGAAAGAGCGGAAGAAGCTATACCGGCCCTCATGTCTACCATTGATGATTTCTCCGGGCTGTCGGGATACAAGTTGAATAAAGATAAAACAGAGGTTAAGCTGCTGAACAAATTAGGTAACAGAGAAATTATGGGGGACTCTGGCTTGACGTGGCAGCCAGGCTGCTTTAAGTATTTGGGGCTGGAATTTGATAAAGATCTAATCACTACTTTGGGGGTTAATGAAAGTTTGACTTTGAAGAAAATATCTAAATTACTAGAGGGATGGTCCCCTAAATTCCTTTCATGGTGGGGGAGGGCGGAAACCTTAAAGATGATGGTAACCCCATTGGTGAATTATCTGGCAAGTATGTTGCCAATGACATTCTCGGAGGTCTTCTTGAAAAAGGTGGATGGGCTGTTTGGTGGATTCCTGTGGCAGGGGAAGAAGCCCAGGATATCTATGTAGAAGCTACAGCTATCAAAAGGGAAAGGAAGCTTGGGTCTCCCTAGCTTCAGGAACTACCAGACAGCCTTCCTATGTAAACAAGGGGCACAGTGGTTGAATGAGAATTCGGATTATACTCCGCTGTGGATCGCAATTGAAAAATCTCTGATTGGTGGTGCCCCTCTAGTGGCTTTACTCTCAATGGACCTCTCCCATCTCCCCCACTCCAAATACATACTACTAAACACTATAAGAGCACTTCTGAGACTAGACCAAACTCATAAATTTGGTTTGCAGTGGAGGAAGTCTACTATGGTATCTTTATGGTATAATCCATAGCTTAAGCTGGAAGGGAAACCTCTACAGTGGGGAGGCTGGTCTAAGAGGGGTATTAACCTGGTGAAAGATTTATTTGAAGGAGGTGATCCATTACCGTTCTCCTCGCTCCAAGCTAGCTACAACCTGTCGCCAATGGATTTCTATGACTTCTTGAAACTCAAGGTTATCCTGTCTACTCGCTCCCTTCACTCGGGTGACCCCTGGCTTAAGACCCAGATACCACGGCTTTTGAAGTCGGGTCACTTTGTTTCTAAAATTTATAAGTTGCTACTCCCTGCCCCATGGAAGGCACACAAGAAAAATTAATCCAAGTGGGAGTCGGAGCCTAACTCTACCGGGTTAGTATTTGACTGGGCTTTGATACACGCTGCTGCCCTAACGAATAAGATTTCCCCGATTCTAGCCCAAACCAAATATATGCTCATTAATAGGACATACTGGACGCCAGAAAAACTCCATAGACTCCATTTGAGGGATAGCCCCCTATGCTGGAATTGTGCAGTCGAAGTGGGAGACTTAGCTCATATGCTCTTTGGGTGTCCTGTGTTGGGAGTATTCTGGGGGAAAGTGTTTGATTGCATAGACCACATTTTCAAGGCCACTTCTAAACGAGAATTTGTCTATGTTATACTGGGGGTGCCGGACCAGGAGCTTCATAATGATAATGATCGTCAATTGTTAGTTATTTTGCTTACTCTAGCTTGCAAGGTGGTACTATGCAAATGGAAAAGCGCCTCTGAGGTCTCATTCAGGGTTTGGCAGGAATGGCTTTCGTTTCTAAGAGGAGCTGACAACCCAGCTCTGCACTCATCCCCCTGGCGCGCTTCCCATAGGAGGCTCTGGAAATCTCTGGATGAATCTTCGTTCTCATTTGACCCACCCTGAATAGTAGTGGCGGAAATATGGCGAGTAGGCTAGAATGTAAAGGGCGAGGCGGGGCCGGACAGGTGACACACGATGAGATAAGGCATTGGCAGCCATGGAGCTCATTCACCATAGCGTAATCGGGCTTGAGGGTTGAACTTGGCTTCATGACATATTTTCCTTCCTTTCATTTAATTCATTTAATTTGTTATAAGTTCATTCATGTCACTTGGAAGTGATGATCAGATTCATAGCCCGGACTTACGGATCTTATTATGTACATGATGTTTATGACTTCATATATGTTTGTTTTGGGGGCGATTCCCCTATAGATTTGTCCGCTTTTAGATCCGTTGGGTCTGTTTGTCGGGGATTACACGTCATTTATTTTCATTTATTGTTGTGTATCGTATGTTTTGTCATTTTTCTCTTTCTTTATCAATAAAAAAGATTTGAAATTAAAAAAAAAATCGTACCAACTGTGAAAACGTAATTACTTACCCGTTTTAGATAGATGTCCCAGTACTGAGCCTAGGAGCCCAGCACTGGATTACAAAAGTAACAGGAACATACTTTACCTGCAACTTGAATTTCCTTCCATAGGATAACATTGCCTGGTTTTTGCTGAAAAAGTTAAGTATCGATTTTGCAAACTTACAAATATTCACTAAAACTCACCTGTATAACCTAAACGCATTTTCTCAACTGCTTACTGGCGGTACCCTTGTCCAGGATCCAACACTGAGCTAGAAAAAGTAACAATAACCCCACTTACCTGCTAAGTGAATTTCCTCCCATAGGATAACATTGGTGATTTTACTAGAAAAAGTTTCTAAGTGTCAACTTGTAAAATACCAAAATATTGCTTACAAATCACATTAGTAACTGAAACTTATATACTCACCTGTTTCGAGGAACTGTCCCAGGACTGAATCTAGGATCCAGTCCTAGAGTTAGAAAAGTAATCCTAAAAGTAATTAATTGCATTTACTTAGAATTTCACTTTGAGCTCAATGTATAATTGTGTTTGAATTGTGTTGCCAATTGCAACAAACGGTAACTATTGCATTCAAAAGACTATTGCCTATTGAAAAGTATTTAACAAAAGCATCTCATTCTGAGAAAGTATATTTTGTTACCTATTGTTGGTTCTAAAATAAAACAACCATATATTTTTATATACAAACCATTGGCCTAGAGTTCAGTTCTTGAGTGTGTGAGACCATTTGCTGACTGAGTGTATACAACACATTCTTTACACTGTCCTCTGATACTGCCTTACTGCTCGACCAAGCTACCACTTTAGAGAGTAAGGTTATATCTAACTTTAGCTTCTGCCAAACCTCTGGGGACTGTGGACTCTGTACACACTGTACCTATTTGGGAACAGTATATACAGAGCCACTTTCCTACACTTTGCAGACATTGCACGTCTTACTGTGGCAAATGCCTAAGGCATTGTAGGATGCAGTAGGCACACTAATGTTCAGTAAAGATGACATGTGTACCATACCATGGTGACCAAACAACATTCTTCCTAAGCATACTATGTACTGACATGGTCATACCTAAATGTGCCAATGTGTTGCAATTGCATTGTGCAACAATTGCCATTGCTTCGTATTTTGGCCTTAGTAAATCTGATACGATAGCTAATAGGAATGTGTATGCTCACTCTAAGCTGCAAGACGATTTTAGGCTGTAGGGACTGCTAGCTTAGATGTTGTGAAAATAATATTGTTTCATGATGTTTATACTTATTCCTAGTCACCTTTTGACAGTCAGCTTTCCTTTTTGATTAAACAGACAACATGACCCCAGAGCAGTTGAGGAAGCACAACCACAGAAAGGAGCGCTACTTCTGCTTTTGTAGAGTCGGTAAGGCACACATGGAATGAGGAATCTACATGAGGAGAAGGTTCTGGACAAGTGAAAAGTCTTTCCTGTGGGAGCACCAACATTGGACAAGAGAAGCACAGGAAGACCGGCAGATCATAGTACCTCCAAGCCACTGTTACCCAGCACCTCCACCAGCTTACCATCACAACTACCTGTCCCCACACCTCAGGCCACAGGAGGGGCTATCTCATTTGAGCTCGAAATATAGAAGGACCTTTTGGCCCTGAAGCTGCGCGTGGCTGTGCTTAAACTCAAAACGAATCTGGCAATATCACTGTCCCGGGAAGTGAAACAGGCAGTGTGAAGACTCAAGCCACGTTAGTCACAGGGAGCCTTTCTGCCCTTCCCGCTGTACATAGTTTAATGTTGGTCATAATGGTGTTATAGCTTAGTTTAGGTTAGTTATTGCAGTTATAGTGTAGGGTAGTGGTTTTAGGAGTTTTGTAGGGGTGGGGATAATTTTAGTGGATAGTGATTATATTTTGTTTTTTGGGTCGGGGGTTGATGTTTTTCATAGGTGTATTAAAAAAATACAAAATTCCACTAAAAACCAAAACAATGTGTGGTTAGTTGATGTTTAGGGGCAGTTTCTTCTGTCCTTGTGTGAAGATATGTCTTAAGGAGTGTGGGAGGTTGATAGGTCAGGTAGTTTTAGTAATCGTTATTTTTCTGTTGACATTACATTACTTTGTTTGCTACATACATGTCTACATCATGATTTCCTGTGTGGAAGTTAGCATGAGTGCTCAGATAATGTTTTGTACACGCATTTGTCTTTGCTAGCAGTGTTTGGCAACATGTGTGAGTAGGGTTTTTACCTATGATTAGGGATCTGTTAGTTTGGCTATGGCTTTCAATTATCTATCTACAGACATTGTTGAGCAGTGCACGTGGCAATGTTGATGGAAATGGTACACAGTGAAACACATGTATTCACGTACCATTTCTCTGTGTGGGTACATCATGCAACATGCTTTGGAGGGATGTTGTGGTTACAATATTTGCCCAAATAGCAGGTTTTTGGACTCACACACTGATGGCTGCCCTGAACACACTCACACTTGCAGTGTTTACTTGTCAGCCCAAGGTTGATTGCTTGCTAGTATCCATGGGTAGACCCGGCACTAGTGGTGTAAATTCATTCACCATTAACATTGACTGCATGACCCCTGTTGCACTTCATGCTTGCAACTTTGAGTTACCAATTGCTTGTCAGCACACACATAGAGTTCAGCAAATATGTTATATCCTCACTGCCTAGCATTGGCCCTGACTCCACACAACACATGTACCTTTGGCAAATAGTTGTTGTCTTTGCCTCACAGAATGTCCAATGGTTAACTTGGTCACCAGACAGACAACACATACGTAGTACTAAGTGCATTTATTTATCTGTGCAAATGACAAAACACAAAAGATGCTTTGAGCCAGTGGATGTCTAGAAAGAGTCCATGGGGAAAACATGTCAAGGACCATGTGGAGGAGAGGAGTGCTTCAGTGGGAAGGATAACCACAGTGTCATTTGGGAGGATAGGCCACATTGACAGTCCACAAATAGTTAAGGTGAACAGGGTGAAATCAAAATGAGGACAGTGTCAATTCAATTTCCTTATTACGATTGCGCGATCCTCAAAAATAGAGGGGCGTCTCCCACTTGCACTCCAATGAAGAAAATGTAATCAAGTAATCTGTGAATTCATACAATCTTCTAAATCAAATTCTTTATTCTTTTTTTCATAAAGTTTTTTGCAACTGTATTTCATCATTTATTATCATTCCATTTTCATGATAAAAAATTCGGTTCATCACATAATTTCTATGCGCCCGGTTACCCAATGCATTTCGGGCCTTGGCCCTTCATCAGGGGAATAATATTCTGCTTTTTAATGCGCAGACTTCCAAAGTCGATTGTGTAAACAGACCATACGAATGATGGACTTTTAATCTTGGTTAACGATGATAATCCATCTGTATTGCGATCGTTACGGCAAAAGCGTAAATGTGAAAATTCGCACCCGGAATGTTAGTAAACCGGCATTCTTAGTGGTGCTTCGCAAACACGAGTGCAAGGATCGCGAGATTTTGTGCCCCTGCAATGATCGCGAGATTTTGAGCCTCTGCAATGATTGCGAGATTTTGTGCCCCTGCAATGATCGCGAGATTTTGTGGCCCTGCAATGATCGCGAGATATTGTGCCCCACGCTTTTGAAGCAGCATTAAGAATGCCGGTTGAGAATTTTCCCGTTTACGCTTTTGCCGTAACAATAGCATAGAAATTATGTGACGGACCGAATTTTTTATCATGAAAATGGAATGATAATGAATGAGAAAATACAGTTGCAAAAACTTTATGAAAAAAAGAATAAAGAATTTGATTTAGAAGATTTCATGAATTCACAGTTTACTTGATTATATTTTCTTCATTGGAGTGAGAGTGGGAGACGCACCTCGATTTTCGAAAATCGTGCAATCGTAATGTATATTGCTATTCCTTTCACTCAGAAGGATTAACTCACCAGCACCACCTACCTGTTAAAGATTACCCAGATAACATTGGAGTGCGTTGGACTGCCACCGAAACATACGTCGACCCCATGTTCAGTCCCGTGAACATACAATACATTATTGGTCGTGGAGAATTTGTAACTTTTAGTTTCCTTTCCTTTCAGATGGGTTTCAATGTGAATGATGTATGAGTCTGTCTGAGATTGCATGAGTTGTGGTCTGTATGGTTTTGATATATTTCATAATCAATGGGGAATGGATCACTTGTACCTGCAACCAGGGTCCAATCTGTTCTATCCGTCAGTACTCAATCTCGGTACTTGGAGAACCCTCATTCATGTAGGCAGGTCGTATGGCGGTTTACCTTGATTCTCCGCCTTTCTTTAAATACGTGACAGCATCATCATTGGGTCTCTTTTTTATGCTTCCTCCACCTGGAGGGAACCACTGGTTTTCACAGCAGTGGTCTGACCTTAGATCTGGACATTAACAGTGCAATGGACTCATAACCAGTCCATCTCTGCACGAACTTCATCTTTTTAATAGTTTTCCCGTACACCAGAAAGAATAAAAATGTTACTTCTTAGGTAGTATGAGAAAGACTCTTTTAACATCACACCTCACTTGAGCACTTTTCATCCACCATTGATCTCTGATCACTACTGTTAAAACCAGATGTTCCCTCCAGGTAGAGGAAGCATAAAAAAGAGACCCAATGATGATGCTGTCACGTATTTAAAGAAAGGCGGAGAATCAAGATAAACCGCGATACGACCTGCCTACGTGAATGAGGGTTCTCCAAGTATCAAGATTGAGTACTGATGGATAGAACACATTGGACCCTGGTTGCAGGTACAAGTGATCCATTCCCCATTGATTATGAATTATTGACAGGAAGCCGAATGGATTACAGCTTCTTCTAGCTCCCCCTTCCCTGATTATAACAATGGTTTTGATATATGTAACGATTCATCCTTCCTGGGGGTTATTTGTTCAATAATCATTGGTGTGTATATCTTTTGTACTTATTGTGATCTTGAAATGTTTCGAAAAAAGTTTAAAAAAAAGAGAACAGCAATGAATTTATATTTCATAATTACAGAAAAAATGTATTAATAAGAAAATAAATAATAATGCATAAACTAATGTTGTAAGTATTGCTCATTTGATTGCACCTTTGTCAAACCAATCTTGTATATACAAGTATCTAAATAGAAAAGAAATATAGGTCCTGAGGGAGGTTTTTCATTACAGTGCGTAGGACTACCAAACAACACAGTACAATTAATTTTCCTTGACATGTTCGTAAGCACAAGGTAAAAGAGAAACTGGGCATGTGACACCAATGAATGCTACTGGTCACCTTTTTCGTTGGAAAGAGGTGCAGTCCTCATCTTCCTCCTCTGATGTGTGCATTGTCGCCTGTGATGGGTGTGTTGTAGCTGCAGCAGCCGAGGGAGGCACACATACATCAGGGGCAGAAAATGTGGATCCCATGCTTTCAGCAGCATTCATCTGGAATGATTCCCTGCTACTCAGACACTCTTGCACCATCGTGCAAGGGTGTCTGTGTTGCAGGGATGATTGTTCATGTGCAAGGAGGGACACCTTCCTGCACATAAATAATCATTAAAGGTGATTTGCTCCTTCTATGTGTGTGGGCAAGGGTGCCTGCGTTTGCAAGTGGCTGTTTTTGTTTGCACCAGCACAGTGGTGAGCACAGGACTGGCACATATTCCTGTAAATCCAGATCTTCCCTGCATTTTTTGAATGACACAACTCAGCACAGCAGATTTGCTTGCATTGACGCTCTGCCCCATTTCACTGTATATATGCCCCATCATCCTCTGGTGTACATCACTTACATTCACCCACACACCCAGTCATACTTACGAGATGAGAGGAGTTCAGGTGGTCCATACCATGGCAGCTGAAACCTGCGTGCTGTGACCCTGCATGAGAGGACAGCTGCGTGAAATGTAGTTTAATCTAGGCTACTATGGACAGGGCTCTTGAAATGTCCCTTTGTGTAGATGCTTCCCATGGCCCATATATCCACCACCCCTCAGGTGTGTTATTTCTCCTCTGAGAAACAATTCCATGCTATGGATATACAGGCTAGGCTAATGTGCATGGCCCAGGTGAGACCGAGGAGAATATTTCATGAACATGTGGTGCAACACATCACCACAAACCATTTTGCTGCGTCAAGTTGTATCATTAGGAAAGTTCTGGGATGCGCTGTGGTTACAACAATACAACGCATCCCTGTGCTTTCCTCTGTGCTGGTGCACAATTGGATGGCTAGCACCAACGCAGGTACTCTTGCACTATGGTGCAAGGGTACCGGCTTTGGTGGACATCTGCTATTTGTGCACCAATGCTGGAAGAAAGTAGAAAAATGAACATATCTGAACATAGCTAGAAGGCTGTGGTACTGCCCTACGCCAAGATTTTGTCAAAATGCCCATGAGTCTTCTGTTGACATCATGTTTAACCATAGATGAGCCAGCATACTACCCTTTGGCCTGCAGCGAGTGGCACAGAGTGCTTGGATATAGCTGCCTGCACTGCATTACATGACCAAGTTACAGACATTGCCCCTTGTAGCAACTTACGCTGTTCGTGTTGTAGTTTATCATAGCCAGCACTGTCCTGTCCTGCAACTCTTACCACCGACTCCTCGGAGATGACAGCGGACACCTGTGCCTCCAAGGGATCCAGCTGTCCCTGGGGTGCTGGACTACCACCTCCAGTCTGTAACGCTACCTTGAGATTGGTTGTCAGTTTCTACTTAGTCCTGCCCCTGCAATCATGCCATTCATTTTTACAGCCACTCACGGTCCTCTTGACTTCGGCAACACTGTTCACCTTGTCCACTATGGCCTGCAATATGGCCTTTTTCCTCCTCAATGACATTTTGGACCTGACGAAGAGTTGGTGTTGGTGCTCCATCACCTCCGTGATCAAGATCTAATTCTCCTGCTCACTGAACTTGCACTTCATCATCCCCTGTGACTCTGGTGAATCATCCTTGCTTGTTCTGGGGTTGTTGTTCTGGGCTGTGCTCACTCCTGGCTGCTCCATTGCTGCTTTCAGATAGGTGTACTTTTTTTGACCTAGTGTCATTTTTGTATTTTTTCCCCCGCTAGGCTCACAAAAGTGATGCTAGGATGTCTAGCGTCTATTTTCTGGATGCTAATTGGCTGAACACAAATTTCCGAACAACATGGGTAACACAACAGGGTCAGTTTTTAAGACTGCAGCCTCTTCCTAATGCCATGGAGCGCCGCATTGTAAATACGATCCTAACATGGCATTGGAATTTGTCATACCGCAGCTGTAATTATGTTTTTGGGCGCACAGCTAAGGAAAAACAGTGATGCGCCAGTTCTTGTAAATATACCCCCAGGACAACAGAAAGTAGTATAAATGACAAATGGGACCCCTTGGCAGGCTGAAGATGCCTCGCTCCATGGTGCTACGGTAGCCTGCGCTATGTGTCCTGCTTAGCTGTTCCCTGTTTTGTAGCAACAGCATGTTGCATGCTGGGATTTGTAGGGACTAGAAGTCAAAGCTAACCATTTGTAATATGCTACGTATTCTTGGTTAAAAAGCCATATGTGGTAGAAGGTGACAAGCATGACAAGGATCCATTTGGCAACCATGAGAATATGTCTGAAGGTAACATTTTAGATGTAAAAACCTTGTTTACTAATCCTCGAGATTGAGTTATTTCTTGAGGCGATGTTGTACTTAGCTCAGTTGTGTAGATTTTTCCTAAAACAAATTCAAGTAAAGCATTAAGTATAATAGTAACACGTGTTAGTAGCTTAGGAGGACTTTCCTAGAGCAGTAGTAGCTCTCACTACAGATAAGGTTGGCGACATCTGGTATAGCACCAACGTACTTTATATTCACTTATTTTTACTTGCACTGCACCATTTGGGATCATCTTCTTACTTATAAATTGATCTACGTATAAAACTGCAATTATTTTTGTTCTACTTAAGAAATTAAAATAAAATAGTCCAATTAAAAAATGGAACCAATCGCTTGATGGTCAAAATTATTGCTCCAAGGAAGTAGAGGTTCACACTTCCCCCTTTGGGACCACTATTTTGCTTTATTACTCTGCTTTGTCTTGGCAGACAAGCTGGCATCTCACCCAAACAAGGAAAACCTATTGCATTACTGGTTTTCCAGGAGGAGTTACTCATTATAATGGATATATCTCAGGGGTGTGCCCATAGCTCTAACACAAGGAGCAAAGGTTCTGATATCTTACATTTGATCAGAGAGATTAATGATCGGATTGTTTAGCCCAGTTCCCCCAGAAAGTGATGCAAGAGTGGGTAGGGTTACCCATAGGACAACTCTTTCTCATTAGTTTTGGAGTCCTCTCCACCCACAAAATCAACATTTGCAATGAAATGGCACACCTGTATTTCAGCCTCAGAACACAGCTGGACCGTGGGGAAAGAGAAAAAGGACTGCACCTGCACAACCAAAGTACTGGAATTCAAAAGAAGCACTGAGCCTGCTGTTTTACTTGTGGAGAGAAACCCCAAGCGCTGGACCTGCTCCCGCTTGAACCCAGGAGGGAAGAGTGTACTCTAAGGACTAGTTGACTAGACCTCCTGTTTAGCTTCAGGAACACAGAAAGCTGCAAGAAGCTTGCAACGAAGGAGAACCCAGCTGACCAGTTCCAACTGGATGTACCCTGGATCCTGCTGGTGGCTTCTGGGAGAATGGGTTCTAACTCACCAAGTGGTACCCAAAAGGTCCTATACCCTTGGTTTGTGTTACAGTGTACTCTTTCTTCCTCACGATTGCAAAAGTAGACACTTGGAAACTGTTTCTGAAATTTTTCCTAAAAGAACCAGATGCTGCTATGGTATGCATACAACAAGGAGCTACAGAGAGAAAGAAAAAACCAGGTTGCCCTCCACTCAATAATCAATAAAAATACAAAATAGAGCTGGTCTATGAAGGTGCCTCTCCTCAGGCCAAACAAAATATCTATATAAGCTGAGGTAGGGATTCACAATTTCTTAATCCCATATACGCCTCTCTTTACCATTATGAGGTAGTAACCTCCAGCTTTTTTACCTTCAATTTAAAGAAACAAAGTCATTTTTTTACAAATGGAAGTCCCCACTTAATATCACCCCTGGCCAAAATACAGGAGGAATAATGTGAAAAGTGCAAGAAATGTTAAATATCACTATCAAAAAAATTGTGAAAAAGCGAGATGACACCTCACGTGCGCACCACCAATCGAGCTCGCTGGTTGGTACTCACCAGTTGTGCCCATTTTTATCATCATTGGTAGTCATCTTACTTTCTAAAATAAAATATAGTGTCAGAAACAAGCAAAAAGAAATTAGTGTTGTGAAAGGTAGTGAATTAATCACATCCCACGATGCGACCATGTGAATCTAAAATTTAAGAAAGTTGCACTTTACTCGATACCAACTTTATTATTCCTTGTGCACTTTATTCAAATTAAAATAAGGTTGCCTATTGTGCACACAGTTATACTGAGCCAACATGTTTCAACATGTTTCATTTGCATAACAATTTTGGGCAATTTCTTCAGGGCAAACAGAGTCGCCTGGCACCAGTAATGGATACTTAAATGTTTTTTTCCGGTGACTGCCAAATGTAAAAACATAAAGAAAACACACAACCCGTTAGTCTCATTCAAATTTCTAAAATGATCTGTAACATATTACTCAAAACAGGAGGGTTCATACTACCCTAAATGAGCCGCTGTGCCTCGTACTAGCTCTTTTCCGTAGGTCACACACAAGGCTCCATCTATGAGTCCTCTCAGTGGATTGACGCTCAACTGTAATGCCAATCTGTAGAGTGATACACATTTCATTAATCACAAGTGCTCTTAAATAGTTCATGGTGTTATCCTTTCACACTTAAGACCCGCTTAACTACGGCATTGTGTACAACAACCGGTGTCAATATACACTCCCAAGTTCATAGTTATTGCATGGACCTCTCCAAACACTATACACACATCACGCGTAATCCGCTGTTCTCCAATATTTTCTTATTGTTCAACGTGTCGCCGCTTTAAAAATCAATCCAGATTCACACTCTCATCCCACGACTCACATACTCTTACCGCCCGGGGCCTCACGGAGCACTTTGTCTCGACCGTGTAATGCTCAAGGTCAGACGCCTCATATTTAAAGCTCTCGCGGGATACTCCGGTCACGTGAGACCGCTGTAAAAATCACTGCCATCTTGGAAAGGGGCTATTTGCGGCTATAATGTCCAAATCTTATGTTATTCAGTCATAAACATGGTGAAAACCGTCTTCGTGCATATCAATTTTGATATGCAATTACTTAATTCACCTAACAATTTTTAAATGCACATAATTCATTTTTATTTTGTACTTTTTATTTTTTATGTTTCTTTTTTTGCCTTTGAATGATCCAAAGCTTTCTCAAATTCTTATGCAACTAGTGGCCGAAATTCACAAGAATAACATCCTTCTTTCCTGTCCTTTCACGGAGGCCTACTTGCACAACAGAACACCATTCTTAATTGCACATCATATGTAACACCTCCAGTCATATATTAACTCACTCCCAATGCACTGGCTACTGTCCTAATTCATATTAGACAGCTATCCGTTTTCTCATTATCAAACAAAGAATTCCAGAGGACATCATGTCATACATGCAAAAGGCGGTTTATTTGGATTTGGATATCCATGTAGAAGGCAATACATTGTGTACTGGAGTCCATCAGAAACCTACTGATAGGAACTCACTCTGGTTATATCATACCATCCGAGGGCTTTAAAAGATAATCTGCCGGTGGGACAGTTCCTGCGGTACAGGAGGAACTGTTCTTCTACTGTTACATACCTTGAACAATCAGAGGAACTATGTGAAAAACTCAGGAAGGGGCATTATTCCCAGAAGATAATCAGACAAGCTAAGAAAAGGGCCTTCAACACTCCACGTAGTGTGCTATTAGAGAAGAATGAAAAGGTGAAAGATGAATGCGTCCCTGTGGTGATGACGTTTGATCCTCTGGCCACCCGGATCCGACAATCAATACGTAAACATTGGTCATTGTTGTCCACCAAAGATTTTAAAATGCCCCCCGAGATTTGCTTTTAAAAGGTCAAGCAACTTAAAGGATAAACTAGTTCATACACAGGCAGTATCATCACAGAAATCATAAGAGACAACAGTCCCACCTGGACATTATCCCTGTGGGACTTGTTCGGTGTGTGGGCTGACTAAGAAGACATCGAGTGTTGTTCTGAATTCAGGTTCAACGTGGCATCTGACACGGTTCAGCAACTGTAATACCATGAATGTGGTGTATAGATTGACATGCTAATGTGGCCTACACTATATAGGACTCACTACTAGAAAGATCAAAGTCAGAGTGCAGGAACACCTCAGCACCATTAGAACAGGGAAGTTAACCACTAACCGAAACGATGAGGGTCAAATATGTGTGCACCGATGAATACAAAATTAATACATATAATGCTAAACGTATATGTTACACTCCACCTCCAGTGGCCCACCGTTAAAACCACTCACAAACAAATAATGTATCAATCAATGGAAGGAGTGGGTAAGTAATTAATAAACAATGAATTATTGTAGTCCAAAAAATATTTTTTGTAGTCCAAGAGATTTCTTCCAAATAAATTTCTTTATTCTTTCAAATTATATTCAATTTGATGCTCCAACACATTCTTAGAAGTCCAAACAAACTCTTAGTTATACATAAACACAGCCAACGCGTTTCGTCCCCCTTGGGACCTCATCAGGGCGTGAATTATTATTATTGTCCCTGTAACATGTTGACTTTATTCATCATGCTGCTAGAATTTGTTTGGGTCACAGGCGTCGTTAGCCCTGATCTGCTGATTTTTATGGTTAGTTTATCATGATTCGAAACCAGACGAGGCCGGAAGGAACGCGTGAAGACGGCTCATAGGCTAAGAAACCCTAATTATGAAAGGGATCTCCGACGGTGCAACCGAGAATTTATGAGTTGCACTAAAAGCCTCAGAAAACAATCCCCTTATCCATCCGCTTCATGATAAACGAACCATAAAAATCAGCAGATCAGGGATAACGACGCCTGTGACCCAAACATATTCTATCCTGCCATATCTACAATCTGGGTCCTTTACAGACTGTTTTAAGATGGGGCACAAAAGTGCTAGCAGCATGATGAATAAAGTCAACATGTTACAGGGACAATAATAATAATTCACGCCCTGATGAGGTCCCAAGGGGGACGAAACGCGTTGGCTGTGTTTATGTACAACTAAGAGTTTGTTTGGACTTCTAAGAATGTGTTGGAGCATCAAATTGAAAATAATTTGAAAGAATAAAGAAATGTATTTGGAAGAAATCTCTTGGACTACAAAAAATATTTTTTGTACTACAATAATTCATTGTTTATTAATTACTTACCCACTCCTTCCATTGATTGATAAGTTAACCACTAAATTAGTACAGCACTGTCATGATTAAAAACATACATTTACGTGGGTAGTACTAGAGAAAATAGTAGGGGATCCGCAGAACATCGAGGGTCTGCTAGCTTCAAAAGAGGCACGCTGGATTTTTCAAGAGAAAAGTGATCAAATCGGGCTCAATGACTTTATTGAATGGAATAGGGCCAAATAATAAGTGTTGTGGGACTATATGCTGGGCAGAATGATAAGGCTTTGGTGTATTTGAGTGTAATATGAGAAATGCTTTCTGATTCTATGTTATCATGTTTGGCAATGAGCGCGTTCTGCGCTTATGCCCACAGTACTACATGAGGTTTCTTGTGGTAATCTCCTAGACTATAATATAAGAAATCTTTCTCGATTGTATGTCAATTGATGTGACAACAAGCGCAGCTAGCGTGTATGCCCATAGAATTACATGACGTTCCCTGTAAAAAATTTGCGGGAGAATTGCATGTATGACATGATGTCCTCTGGAATTCTTTGTTTGATCATGAGAAAACGGATAGCTGTCTAATATGAATTAGGACAGTACCCAGTGCATTGGAAGTGAGTTATTATATGACTGGAGGTGTTGCATATGATGTGCAATTAAGAATGGTGTTCTGTTGTGCTAGTAGGCCTCAGTGAAAGGACAGGAAAGAAGGATGTCATTCCTGTGAATTTCAGCCACTAGTTGCATAAGAATTTGAGAAAGCTTCGGACCATTCAAAGGCAAAAAAAGAAACATAAAAAATACAAAATAAAAATGAATCATGTGCATTTAAAAATCGTTATATGCATTAAGTAATTGCATATCAAAAATGATATGCACAAAGACGGTTTTCACCGTGTTTATGACTGAATAACATAAGATTTGGACGTTATAGCCACAAAAAGCCCCTTTCCAAGATGGTGGGGATTTTTACAGCGGTCTCACGTGACCAGAGTATCCCGCGAGAGCTTTAACTATGAGGCGTCTGACCGGGAGCATCATACGGTCGAGACGAAGTGCTCCGTGAGGCCCCAGGCAGTAAGAGTATGTGAGTCGTGGGATGAGAGTGTGAATCTGGATTGATTTTTAAAGCGGCGACAAATTGAACAATAAGAAAATATTGGAGAACAGCGGATTACGCGTGAATTTGTGTATAGTGTTTGGAGAGGTCCATGCAATAACTATGAACTTGGGAGTGTATATTGACACCGGTTGTTGTACACAATGCCGTAGTTAAGCGGGTCCTAAGTGTGAAAGGATAACACCATGAACTATTTAAGAGCACTTGTGATGAATTAAATATGTATCACTCTACAGATTGGCATTACAGTTGAGCGTCAATCCACTGAGAGGACTCATAGATGGGGCCTTGTGTGTGACCTACGCAAAAGAGCTGGTACGAGGCACGGCGGCTCATTTAGGGTAGTATGAACCCTCCTGTTTTGATTAATATGTTACAGATCATTTTAGAATATTGAATGAGACTAACGGGTTGTGTGCTTTCTTTAATTTTTTACATTTGGCAGTCCCAGGATAAAAGCCATTTAAGTGTCCATTACTGGGGCCAGGCGACTCAGTTTAACCTGAAGAAATTGACCAAAATTGTTATGGCAATGAAACATGTTGGCTCAGTATAACTGTGTGCACAATAGGCAATCTTATTTTAATTTGAATAAAGTGCACAAGGAATAATAAAGTTGGTATCGAGAAAAGTGCAACTTTCTTCAATTTTGGATTCACATGGTCGCATCGTGGGATGTGATTAATTCACTACCTTTCACAACACTAATTTCTTTTTGCTTGTTTTGGACACTATATTATTTTAGAAAGTAAGATGACTACCAATGATGATAAAAGTGGGCACAGCTGGTGAGTACCAACTAGCGAGCTCAATTGGTGGTGCGCACGTGAGGGGTCATCTCGCTTTTTCACAATTGTTTTGATAGTGATGTTTAACATTTTTTGCACTTTTCACATTATTTCTCCTGTATTTTGGCCAGGGGTGATAGAAAGTGGGGACTTCCATTTGTAAAAAATGACTTTGTTTCTTTAAATTGAAGGTAAAAAAGCTGGAGGTTTCTACGTCATAATGGTAAAGAGAGGCGTATATGGTATTAAGAAATTGTGAATCCCTACCTCAGCTTATATAGATATTTTGTTTGGCCTGAGGAGAGGCACCTTCATAGACCAGGTCTATTTTGTATTTATATTGCTGCTATGGTATGAACAGCAGCCCTGTCATCACATCTCTGTTCATATTCAACTTGCTCAAAGCTGCTCTATTCCCAGAAAAGTTTCAGTGCAAACTTGGTGTACCTTACTGGGACCACTGCCAAGCAGCAGTCCTCCATCAGCGAGCCCTGAGTCAGATTCAGCCGACAACCTGCCCTGAAGACTAGAAAATTCTTCCAAGTAAAAGATTAGGGGCCTAATTATGACTTTGGCGGTCGAACCCCCAGAGAACAAGCGCAACTGCCAAGGATCCGTGAACCCTGGCGGTGATGCAGCGGTCTTAAGGGTGCAATATGCTTGGTGGTGCCGCTACGGCACCGCAAAGAATATTCTGAGTTTAGTCACTGCCAGCGGTCTTATGGCAGTTCTCACACTATGAAACTGCTGGCATTGAGGAAACAAAGAGGGTCCTACAGGGCCCCCTCTTGTCCCTCTGCATGCGGGGTGCATGCAGGGTGGCACATGTTGTGCCCCCCTGTGTGCATGCACCCCTGTTCCATGCACTCATTGACTGAACAGTCCATGCCATGAAGGAACGTGCATTGGCTGTCCCGCAGCAGTGCAGTTCTAAGGCTCACATATGAGCCTTTGTACTGCACTGCCGTAAAACTGCCATGCCGCCCACCCACCAGACCGCAAAATTACTCGTAATCTGGCAGGTGAGCAGCGGTCCCGTATGGTGTGTGGGAGTGGGGCGGTGGCATGGCGGCCCGCTCCCACACCACTAAATTTGTAATCGGGCCCCAAGTCAGAATGTAACAGTTTCACTGGGATGAGCCATGTCCCTGTAGCCAACCCATTGTCCATTGCAGTCAGTCTAAACTTTTGACTTTGACTCGGTGTACTGCAACCAGATATCCGATGTTGACACTTTGATCTTTTTGGTGCTAGTCAATGCTACAACTCCTAAAAATCATAACTCTCTCTAGACTTCATCATTTGATCTGAATTTGTCAAATTGATTCTATTTTAATATAATGGGCTGGAATTTTTTGTTTTTTTTGTTTACTTAAGAACTGTTTTGGTACTGATAAATGCTTAAACATTTTTCCTTTGAACTACGTCTGACTACTCTGTGCCACAGCTCCTCAGGTCTGAGCTAAGATTTAAGTTAAAGGAGTTCCCAGTGTCATACTGGAAGATCTCATTTTTCATCTTGATTGATAAAAACTGACCTTTGTACAAAAATAGCATAGGCCTCCCCCATACAGTGCTTTGTGAGTAGGACAGTGCAACTTAAAGATGCAGCTCTTTCTAATGAGCAACCAAATGGAGGTCCTAAAGCAATGGGCCAGCTGTTGGAGGTATTAGACTAGGGGAGACGCAGCGCCTGTATTTTGAAGTGAGCACCGGGCCAGTTGAACTACCAGTCCCAGGAGCCTGAGGGGTTGCACGGACAACCGAGAACCCGCCCCTGACACCGGGGCCAGTATTTAAGTACCTCGCGTCTCCCGCTTCGCGGGAGACGCAGCGCCTGTATTTTGAAGTGTGCACCGGGCCAGTTGAACTACCAGTCCCAGGAGCCTGAGGGGTTGCACGGACAACCGAGGACCCGCCCCTGACACCGGGGCCAGTATTTAAGCACATCGCGCCTCCCGCCTCGCGGGACGCGCGCGGGAGTGCGCCGGGCTAAGCCCGGGCAAAAGGCGGGCCGTCTGTGGCCGTCCGGGGCAGGACGCGGCAGGGCAGGGCCACGGACTTTGGACTTTGGTGTTTGACGTCAGGGTTAATGCATTATTGTGACTCTCCCTTTATCAAACCAATGCCATTTATCATTGTGTTTGGGACATTATACTAGTCTCATTGGTAATTTGCTGTTTTTGTATTCTGTCTGTTGTGCAATTTATGATAGCTTGGGAGCGTGATTTTTAATATTCCTGCAGTAGGGTGTGTTCGTAGCTGTAAGCATGTCTAAACAAAAATCTCTTAGAACTTCTGTAGTGCCCACTACACTAGATAATTATCTAGTGAAAGTTGTTAATAAAATCAACTATGAACACCGACTCTCCCTTAGCCAGGGTAGCCCTCCAGCTTCTCCGTCTACCTTGTCAATCTCCCCAGGTGCACCAGTGTTTGATGTCAGTCCTGATCACGATCCCCAGCTGATTAATAGTGATGAGCTAGTGTTAATGACTCCTAGTCAGCCGGTGGTAAATGATCCTTCTGATCTTCCTGGAGATTCTCTCCCGGTGTGTAGAGCCGTTAGGGCATGCCGGAAAATACCCGTAAAGCGAGGGGGGAACAAAAAGGCTAAGAGAGTCCAATTACCTCCTACAAGCATAGTCGGGGGGGAGGAGATTCAAGAAAAAGAGTGTCACGCCCAGTTGAATCCTGAGCAATTTAATTTGCTGCTTAGCTATATTGACTCCAAGCTCGACAAGATTATTTTACCGTTGGTGGCTAAATTAGATCAGATCTCAGTAGAAGTAATTAGATTGGCCAATCTCTTGGATACCTACACCACTCGGGTAGGTATTTCAACGACTACCGATGTAAGTCCCAACGTAAGGAAAGAGGTAGTAATTTCATCTGCGGAGGGGTCTAAGGTCAATCAATTAGAAGTATCATCTGTTGAGGGGACAAGGGCTAACCAAATAGTTGTTCCAGCCCAACTGCACACTGCGAGCCAAGATAACCAGGCTACCTTGGTATCTGAAAGCAACGTGGGTTGGACTGAGGTAAGGAGGAAGGGTTTTGTTAACCTTCCCCCAGATTGTGCCCCTTATGTGGTGGTTCTAACTAATGTACCACGGGTTGATTCACTTATGCCCCAGTCTCAGTATGAATCCCATGATTCCTTGAAAAATAAAACCGTTGCCTGGTTGCATAAGCAATGTGGATTTCCTATGGCCCTCTCTAATCATATCTTACCCACAAGAAGGGTCAATTGGGTTGGTAATTCTAGAAAGACCTGTAAAGGTGACTGTGTTATTGTTAATTTTAAATATCCTCAACACGTCAATACAGTTCTGCTTAGATCAGCCTCCCTATAACTGCCCGATTATGGTATTTGTGTACGCCCCCTCTGTTTTTTTTATAGCCATCTTATTAATATGCCCCCTAATGATCATAACTCTTCCTGGCTACCCCCGCCGATTCACCAGCGGGGTTTAGCTATCCCCTTGCATAACCGTTTTTATGCCCTTAACAGTTTGGAGTCTAATGACTGACTTAACCTGGGGAGTCCGATTTCCCCATGTAAGGTTATGTACAAGCGGGGCACTGAAACTATTAATGTTAATCTGGTTTTGGAGTTGCCTATGGCAGAAGTTCCTATTGATAATGATTGTAGGGGGTCAGTCAATGAAAACCTAAGGGAAGGAATTTATCCAACTGTATTTACTACACCAGCTAGGATTAATGCAAGGGGTAATGGAATAATTATAGCCAGTTGGAATGTTGCAGGGTTAAAATCTAAGGAGAAGGCTTTGGGCTGGCAGAATTTCATTAATTTCTTTGACATTGCATGCTTCCAGGAGACATGGTGTAAGGATGAAATTAATTATGAGGGGTTTGCGTAATATAATCTGGTGGCGAAGGGTACTGGGCCGGGCAGAGCAAAGGGGGGTCTGTTAATATTAGTGTCAATCCATCGCCCAATCATAGTAAAAAGGTATATAACAGTGGGTGAACATGCCCAGATTTTCTGGTTGTTAGAGGAACACGCCCATAACATCCTACTGATTAATTATTATAATACTATTTTTGATAGTTCAAGGGATGTAGTCGTCCGTGATTTGGCTAGTGCCATCGAAAATTTAAACCCAGAAGCTAATGTTTCCTTTGATTTTATTTGGGTTGGTGACTTCAATATCCCGTTATGTGAACTGTCAACTGAAAATGTTTGTGGATTTATCAATGATGTGGAACACCTACATTTTCATCATAACAACTATGGAGATTTACTAAATTATTTTTTGGGTTACTATGATTTAGAAATTCTTGGTTTTCCGAGAGAGGATTCGGGACAAATTATCCCTACTTTCAAGGGCCATCATTCTTGCTCAGTTATTGACCATGAGATTGTTTCCTCTAATATTGCTTCCTGTTGTGCTTCACCTAGGATTGAAGTAACTACCTTAAGCGATCACAATATTATTATTTTGGAAACAACTTTTTGGGGCGATAGCTGTGTTAAAACGGGCACTGTGGTCTCTAACATTGAACCATATAGACCAAATGGTGTTCGTCTGAGATGGGTTGGGAATAAAGCAACTGATTTAATTGGCACTATTGTGAGGGACTGCTTACCCAGTATTAGTATTATTTTTGAAAATTCTATTGATGAATTGCAGGTTTTAGATGCTTTTAAGGATATTAATTTAACTATTGAGGCCAGATTTACAAAACCTAAGGGGGGCCAACGTAGCAATACTCCAAGATGGTTTGACCACGTGTGCACTCGTTCATTAACTGAATTAAAAACTGCGCTTGCTAAACAACCTAGGGACACTGAGTCTGTTGTAAAATTAAGGCTGGAGTACAAGCTTGCTCTAAGGCGAAGGAAGAGAGAGTTACAGCAGTTGGCATGGGACTCACTTAACCAAGCAGCGGAATTATCTAACAGTACTTTGTTTTGGGCCACTGTTAATTCTCCCTTTATTAGGGATGAGAATACCCCAATGCTAACTTCTAATGTTTCGAGTGATGACTGGGTTACCCACTTTTCAAACATTTTTGATTCTAACAGTTGTATTGGCACTTGCTATAATAATTGGCCTGTCTTACCCTTAAATATTACTGTTAGTGAGGTTGTATCCGGCATTTGTACTAGCAAGGGGGGTAAAGCCCAGGGCCCAGATGTGGTGCCTATTGATGTGTATAAAACGGCCCCCGATATGTGGAGCCCTCCATTGGCTACAGTTTTTAATGCTGCTGTGTGTACTGTGTCCCCCGAAACATGGGGGGGAATCTATTATTATCCCTATACGTACAAAAGGTAGTAGGTCTGATGTCAAAAACTATCGACCCATCTCTCTTTTAGACTCGTCTGTTAAGATCATGAGCAGAATTATGCTCGTGAGGTTAGAGGAATGGGCTGAGCAAGACGGTATCCTAGCTGACAGTCAGTACGGATTTAGAAAGGGTAGGGGTACACTTGATCAGTGTTTAAATCTTGACCTACTGATCGGGAAATAAATAGATGCTAAGTTAGGCTCACTCTACCTTTGTTTTGCGGACCTTAGCAGCGCATTCGATATGGTTGACCATTCGATTTTATGGTCAACCTTGTTACAGTTAGGGGCGCCAGAGGGAATAATTTATTTTCTGGCCAGACTGTATGGGAATTTAAAAACTTGTGTGTGCTTCGGGACCAAAGGAGAATGCACTCCTAAATTCAGCGTAAAAAGAGGCATTAGACAGGGCTGTGTATTGGCCCCCCTTCTTTTTATTTTATTCATTAACAGAATCGACGCAATTTTAAAAACAATCCCAGCAGATGCCCCCCTGATCAAAGGTTCCCCCATCCCTGTGTTATTATACGCTGATGACGCTGTCCTACTCTCTAGAACTCCATTAGGACGGCAGCGTCTGATTGATAGATTCTCTTCCTTTATTAAGGATAGGAGGTTGACTATCAACAAGAAGAAAACGTATATCATGACCTGTGGGGCCAAAAGCGTAAAGAAAAGTAAATCTGCTAATTTTTCCTTTTTTATAGATAAGGATAAGGTGCTCCAGGTGGATACCTTTTGTTATCTTGGTATTACCTTCTCTAAGGATAGAAAATGGTTAAACGAATTTAAAAATATTCGTATTAAAATGGCTAAAAATGCCCATGGCGTTTTTAGATTTGCTGCGAAGGTTGGGGACCGACGTACAGGGATATGATTAAGATTTATCAAGCTCGGTGTGACAGTATTGCTCTGTATGGGGCGGGAGTCTGGGGACATTTTCCTGCCCATTTTTTGCAGTTAGAGGAAAATGCTTTCTTAAAAAAACTTTTATTATTACCACCCACTGCTTGTACTGACCTCATCCATCGGGAGCTTGATATTAATTTTCTTACTGACCAACTATCCTTGAGGCCACTTATGATTTGGCGTTCTATTTGGCTCCAAGAAGAAAAAACTTTTAATAGATTGGTCATCGAGGACTGTCTCTCGTTGGACAAATTCTTAAATATACCCTGGTTAAAATATGTCGTTAGATGTTTTTCGGAGATTTTTAATCTAAACATCTTGGTGGACCCAAACGCAACATCTTTAATAACGAAACAAGAGTTGAAAACTAATTTTTTGGCATTTACCGCAAGAAAACGGGCCATTGCTAATGGTTCTCTATCTACTATTTTGTTTTATAATAAGTATAAGCTTGTTGAAGGTTTACCCATCTATTTAGTATGTGTAACGAGGCCATCCCATAAGTTTGTGCTGACCAGATTGAGGTTCGGTATTGCCCATCATTTGGTGGCACTGCCAACACTAAAGAAATATCCGCAAATGCCCTGTATGTGTGATGGCGTCTCTAAACAGAGCACTGTGCACTTTCTTCTTATCTGCAAACTGTATATGAATTTTCGTATTGCCTATTTAAAACCTATGTTTTGTAAATATGGTATACGTACAGTTAATCAAGCCATGAGTTTAGTTTTTAACCTACAATACGCCGATATCTGTTTTTTTTACTGCCATGTTTTTAACTCATTCTATCAAGGCCAGGAAAAGTATGTGTTTTTAAGCTTATAACATTTGTTATTTGTAGCTCTCGAATTGTCATTCTGCTGTATTTGATATTGTAGTGTTTTTGTTTTTATTATTATGGTTGTGCTTTTATGGTCATTTTTCATGCACCGAATAAAGCTTTATGAATTGAATTGAATTGAATTGACTAGTCTTGATTATGGTGACTTTATTGACTAGTATTGACTTTAATTAGTTCATGTATTAAGCATCCAAATAATGTAAAGATCATTTGATAATTAGTATTTTATACACTTTTAATTGTGTTTGTGTTTTTAATGTTATTGATTAATAATTTGATATGTATATTTGTTAAGCTCAAAATGAAACAATTGTAACATAAATAGTTATTTTATGCAAGAGAGAATTGTTTTACTGTTTCTGTGTTTTAAAGGATAATTTTAAATGTACTGATAATTTTAATGTATTATACATATTTTATTTTGTAATATAAAATATTTCATAAAAATATGTTTTACTTTTTAAAAATGTAATTGTATTTCTTTTCTGTAACATGTAGTATGGGAAAATTATATTTGTGTGTACTAAAACAACTGAAATCCCTACTGTAATCCCAGTCTGCCCTAGGGAAAGTCAAAACACAACCACTTAGCTCCACCACAACAGGTTATTTAGGCTTTGGCTTTATAAGAAAACTCTTCTTCTCAATTAGGAACTTCTTCACCCTTAAGTCACTCAAGGGACACATCACTGATTACACAGCATTTCCTGTAACTGGTGCATCATGGAAAGGCAGGTGGCCATTATGGGACCAGGGATCAACTGGTCCATCTGAAATACCTATATAAATATAAAAGGCAACAGTGATGAGGAAGAAAATGTCACTGTCATGGGATGAATCCTGGTTTCTCTTAGTGTGAAGTCACTACACACACAACCTCTTATGGCACAAGGAAAATGAGAAACAGTCACCCCAAAGCGTCTTGCCTGCATGCTCTCCATAGGTCTCTTGAGGTATGATTGTCAATAAAAAACAACAAAAACGCCAGTCAACTATCAATTCAATGTTCGGCAAGCAGTTGCTGACGCACTGAAAACATGATCTAGTCTATTTATACTATGGGAAATTACCATAAGGTTAGCAATTAACCTACATTTTTGTTTGGTGAGAGGAGAGGGGTTTCTGAAATATGTGGAGACACTCTGTTGAAAATGGAATGTTCTAAACTGCACCTACATTTCAACTGTTGCAATGCCAGTGCTGCAATTTCAAGTGCATTAGTCAGTCCATCCATGATTGATAGATATGTGGACCAGTTTATAACCAATATATTACTTGTGCATCACTTCTCAATGGATCTCCTTCCAGGGGGTTAAGTAAAGGCTGGTCACTGGTCTTAAAGTTGATGATGTTTTCATGGCATTTATCGGCAGGTCGCAGTTACAATGCCCCTCAAGGAGAAATCACATACAGCTGCCAAAATCCTGAAAGAATCTAATACCAAAGTCTACCAGAGTCTTCAACCTAGAGATTTCAGCACTGGATTTGTTGTCACAGACAATGGCAGCAACATTGTCTAATCCATGGCTGATCGAGGGTACTTCTGAGTCCTATGTTTGGCTCACGTCACAAACCCAATTGCATAGGACTGCCTCAAAAAGCAGTAATAATCAACAACAACCTGTCACAAGAATCACTCTCATTTCAATCATTTTTTCAAATGCTGGAAACAGCTGAGGACAATTCAGCTTGATAATAGAGTCCCTGTAAAAGCCTTGATACAGGTGGTCTGACTGCAATGGGACACCACATTCTAGATGCTGCAACACATGTTTGAGCTGTACAGGTCTATCAATGATTGCGTACTATAAAGGAGAGGAAATGCAAATGGCAAAGCCCTAAAAATGAAGGTTGATAAATTGGGAGCTAATGCAGTGCCGTATCCAAATGCTAATGCATTTTGTATCTTTGACTAGGGGCATCAGCAGGAAGGATTGTACTATGAGGTAAGTCTATCTACTGTTGCACATGCAGCAGGACCATTTGCAAAAGGTATAAAAAACATGCACAAATGTAAATGAAGAAGCACCATGCTTTGATCAACAGCTAAGCCCTTCATGTGAACATAAATAAAGGCAGCAAATAGTAATTGCGATCTCCAAATAGTATGTTTGTGCCATTACACTGATCTATGGATCAAAAAAGGCTACCATCTTTCATTCTTTTTTATCACCAGATATCTCCATTTACAAAAACTGGATCATCAGGCCAGCTAGTGAACTAGAAAATGAAGTATGAAAGTTCAAGGGCATAGCCGAACTGAAGTGCTGTCTTCAACCTCTGGAGAGCGTGATGGAGGTTTAAAGTCAAAAGCATGTTGCAACTATTTTAGCAGCACCAATCAGGAACCACAACTATGATAATGCAGAATACTGTGCAAGACTACTTGGATGACCGAACAGAAGTCAACTTGGATCAAGAGCTGGTGACCTATTAGCATGGGAAAAAACACAGTCGCCAGGATTCAGCAGGCTGACAACAAAGTATTTTGCATTTCCTGTAGCTGGTGTATCCTTGGAGCTAGTGTTTAGTGCTGCTGTGGCAATTATCACAGTCAGAAAGATGAGTCTCATTCATTAAAACATGAAGAGATAGCCAACAATATCCATGAATAAACATTTAATACCCAAAAACGTTTAAAGCTCTTCAAGATACAAAAGTGGTTGAGGGCAATTTCTCAGACATTGTAAGTATGGTGAGTGATCCTTCTCCAAACGTCCTCTCTCCATTTGAGAATGAACTCTATTTTGTGTGTGCATGATGTTAAGCATATGTTTTATACCAGAAAGATACCTATTCAGTATAAACTACTATGCTTTAACACAGCTTATCACTTTCATAACTTTGTATGAATGCTGCAGAGTATGTCACATTAGCAAAGTTAGAAAAGGATTGACAAAAGAACACTTTCCTTGAGTGTTACATCCGACACAAGCTGATGTAAATGTTTGGCCCAAACCCACATCTACCATTGTTGGCAGGTGGTCGCATGGGAACATATATCACAAACAAGAAACCCTTGGGTCTAAGAAACAAGAGAAACTGTCACAAGGAGCAACCTAGCCGCATAAGGGTATCCCTTTAAAAGGACGAAATCCCTTGCCCACCAAAGGTGGCATGCGTCAACATTAGGATTCTCCATGTGCTACGATGCCTAGTCAGGGCATGGGCTACAACCCCCTCACTGAGAGGGAGGAGCTCAGGGATGTTTTGTATGGAGGAAGGTATACTAAATACCACAATGATGAGCTCAATGTCAGTGAGGACAACAGTGCAAAACATGAGAATCTAAAACTAGCTCCAGGGCACGTAATAACCTTTTATTTGTGCATCCCTGGGAATGTCTGCAAACCATCCATGGTACTCCTCTCGAGGAAGGTAGCACAAAGCACTGCTTGGGATTACTTTGGTGCATTTGTACATTGCAAAGAATGTTTTATGCTGGAAATTAAATCCCAATTCAGCACTTTGCATAGGTTTGTGTCCCATGTAGGACAAAACCTGAGGCAAAGCATTGATACATTTGGCACAAGATGTCTGTCTCCCATGCCTAAACTTTCATGCCCATGTTCAAATGTGAAGATTTAAAGGACTGCTCTGCTTATATATGACACTTTCATGAGAAAAGGGATGAATAGATGGGTAGATGAATACCACACTTGGATTAGTAACAGGTAATTTACATCAATGCATGCCATCATCTGGATGAAAGACCAATGACTATCTACCTCTATGGGGAAAAGTACTCAAAGAGGCCTACTACTGTGGACTTAAAAGAGGTTGATTTATTCAGAATTATCCAAATTTGTGACTCAAGTGGCAAATCCTAATTGATTGTGAATGGGATAGCCAAGGCTAAACTATTGTTATTTTTTTGGGGTGATCAATTATTCTAGGTATATGAAGCTAGCTATTTGTCTAATTGTCTGGGATCATTCCTTACTAGATTGACCCTCAGTTAATTGTATACCACCTTATGCTTCACCCTCTAATTTCTCATGCAGCTGGTTTATCTTGACTCTCAAATATTGTAATCTTTTTCTCATTCTGCAGACCTTCTCTGCTGCAAAGAACCCCAACCGTGCTCCCTCTCTGTGGTTCATCCCTCCTCCCAAGATGGACAATGCCAGAAGAATGCTTTTGCACCATTTGTATTCAGTATCATTTATCTTAACTTTTATTATAAATATTTTTGGACTGTGCATCTTTCTCATCATTTCGTATTCTTGCCTGGATAACTATAGCTACATTGGTAGCAATGTACCTGCTAAAGACTGCTGTCATCTTCCTTACCCAGCATACATGCCAATCAAATTTAATTGCTTAACTCAGTGTCTTTCTCGAATGTTTTCCTTAATTCCCACATCACAAATGGTCATCAAACCTCTACCCCTCATCCCCTAAGTTGAGAGATCTATTGTGCGGTTATCTACTTCCACCATCAACAGATCTCCCACTTGGAGGGCTGATGTGGTATAAGCAACGCTAAACTGTTATAGAAAAATGTTAGAAAAACAGCAAATGTGTCCATACCATTCCCTTTACCCAGGCACAGAGACATCATAGTGCAGAAAATAAAATCTAACAATGGTGAGCCAAGGATAGCTAGTGTGTACTTTTTTCCATAATCCACGTCCAACACAGAATCAATGTACCTCAAGATTCTTTCAAAGTAACCTCCTCCAGAGGCATGACTGTTCATTACAATTATTTTAGGGACATTTTCTTATACTGTGTTGGTTTATGCTGATCTTTGTCCTAGATTTTCCACACAATCTTTTCTTTTAGTTTCATGTTGCAGAATAAGAATGCTTCTTTGCTGGTTCACCTTCTGCATTCAAAATAAGTCTTCCCTGTTTGGGCCAATAAGGGCCACCAGCGGGTAGTCCCTTTGGCAAAACCTCTACATCAACAAACAGATACCCAGAAGAATTGTTGGAGGTGCAAGACAAAACATTTGTGCTCAGGTTAGAATTGGAAAGAGGCAGTGGTTGGATTTACGGTTGCACTATAATGCATTCATAATGTGAATATATTGCATCTCTATTCCATGGGTTGTTGAATGCAGTATTCCTTGGCGATGAGTGATGATTAATTGCAGATGGTAGGGTATTACCCAGATATTACTAGGGTGCTTAGTTGACATCAAATCATGAAAGGGGGAGCAATAATTATGCAGTTAGTTTTCAATGCTGATTGCAGGATGGTGGGCTGGAAGCCTGCATTGGATTTAGCCTGGTAAAGAAGCTCAGGTCCTGTAGAGATTAGAGAGATGACGATGAGGACAAACAGTTGAACAATTTCTTTGAAATGGACCAAGTTTGAGGCTCAGTCTCTGTCAGCATGTAGCTGGTGAATCCTAGTTTAGCAGGGATAGTACAGTAAAAAGTAAAGCAAACAAAACAGATAAGAATAATAACAATATTAATAATAATAATAATCATCATCATCATAAAGACTCATACGTTCAAAAATATACATATTTATTTTATACAAAAAATCAACAGACGCACTCTAGCAGCAAAGAGTTCCAAAGCCTCCCAAACCATTACCCAACTGGTCCCACCCACATTAAATGAAGGGTCATCCCTCTCCCCTAACCCATAAAAAACACTAAACATGGGGGCATATCATCAAGGGACTTATCGCCACGTTAGCATCAGTTTTCGGCAATAATGCAGCGATAATTCTATCGCCCTATAAACAAGGCGTCGCTAACCCCTGTTAGCGTTACTTTTCCGGCGATAGCAATCGGAAATTTATCGCCTTTCAAGCCAGCGATAATCAACGCTAATGACATGCAAAGTAGGCGTTCCTGACTGAAATCCCACGAAAAAAGTCGCTAACACAGCTGCTCACTAATATCAAGGATATCGCCAACCCGCTTAGCTACAAAAAAAACTCCCGCTAACACCCGCTAACTCCAGTTATTAACACCTGATAAAAACCTGATTTACACTGGAGATAAGTGGGTGTATATAAGGGAGAGTAGGCCCGAGCTTTCCCAGAACAGCCACAGAAGCCATGGAGGTAGTCATCATGCAGATTGGAGTCCCACCAATGCAGCAACAACAACAACCACAGCCAATGCCACCACCCCCAGGACCACCACCACCCATGCAGCGACGAAGAAGACAGTGGGCACTGCACAGACATGTCTACCTCGCAGACTTAAGGCCAGAGGAAGTCATAGCCCACTACAGGCTCAAAAGGACATCAATCCAGCACATCCTGACCCTTATTGCCCACAGGCTGATGCCACCAACACAGTGGACAATCAACATCCCTCCGCAGACAAAACTGCTCGCTGTGCTGCACTTTTTGGCCTCTGTGACATTCCAACCAACAACAGCCAGAGTCGGTCGCGTATCACAGGCAGCCTTCTCAACCTTCCTCCTCACTTTCTTGGATGGCATACTCAGCCTGATTCCCCAGCACCTTCACTTCCCCAACACCGTGCAGGAGCAGATTGCCAACAAGCAAGGATTCCATCCCATTGCTGGCTTACCACAGGTGATCAGTGCAATTGACTGCACACATGTACCATCTGTGCCCTCTGCGGACAGCGAACACATATACCGCAACAGGAAGCACACCCATTCAATGAATGTGCAGGCAATAGTGGACCACCGCGGACTGTTCACAAATGTCATTGCCAAATTTCCAGGGAGTGTGCATGATACATTCATCTTCCGACACTGCATCATAAACCAGCGCTTCCAGGATGGCACATATGGAAATGCATTGCTTGTGGGTAAGTACCAACTGAACACACCACATGCCCAAAAAACACAATCATGTTGACCCATCAAGAGGGAGGATGTAAATACATTGCCTAGGTACTGATTGGGGGGTACAAAATGCATTGGCACACCACTACGTGCAACATGCTGATGTATTGTGTACGAGGATGAGGTATACAGGCTCCACTGCATAGAGCACGGGTACTCATAGTATGGCCCACGTGCCGCCAGCGGCCCGACAAGCCTTTCTTGTTGGGCCGCGGACCTTGCAGACATTGTACCTGTGTGCCATGTGTGCAGATTTTATAAGAGTCCCACCAAACAATGCCGCACCAGCGCAGACTCCGAGAGACTCTGCACCATGGGGGCTGTGCGAGTCCAGCGATAATCAGAGTGGAGATGCATGTGCGCCAAGAGGCGAAATATAACAAAAACTCGTTAACAAGTAAATGGTCCATGAAATACCTGTGCAGTACTGGGGTGTGGCTGTGTGTGTGTGCCCAGGAAGCTGTCCCAGCCCAGGCTGCCATGGGGGGGGGGGAGGTGACAGAGGATGACAGAGGGAGAGAGAGGAAAAGAGACAGAGGGAGGGAGACAGAGAGATGGAGACAGAGGGGTGAGAACGACAGAGGGAGGGAGACCGAGGGCGACAGAGGGAGGGAGGCAGAGGGAGGGAGAGATGGAGGAAGAGATAGAGCGAGGGAGGGAGACAGAGAGGGGGAGGCAGAGAGAGAGAGAGAGAGAAGTATGTATGCCAGGTCTGGTGGCTCAGTGAACAAGGGTGTCCGTCCCAGGGGCCTGTGTCCAACCACATGGTCAGTTTCCTTTCTCACTAGCCCCACCCCCTTCCCCACTGACCCCGCCCCCACCGTGCGGCACACTGCCACAAACCACACTGCAAATTTGGGACCAGAGAGAAAGTATGTGAGTACCCATGGTGTAGAGTAACCCCCAGCACCTGGCCATCTAGGTACCTAATCAAAGTCATCCTCACTAGTATATCAGTCCGGTGTGTGGTTGCATTGTTGATGAAGATGATCATGTTGCAGTTCTTGTTGCTGGTGACATATTAGGGTGACCCAACGTTGCATAAGTACTCACACATGTACAATCAGTGTGTCAATTCAGAGGTTTGTCGTGACCAAGGTTGTAACAATGCACTTCGATTGTAGGAAGTGCATTGTGGGGCAAATGTGCACGCATAGGCCGGAAAAGGTGTCATGAAACCACCATACAGCGCCATTGGTGTTGACTGCAGTGTTGTTGGTGCTGCTGTTGATGGTGTTTAGTAGCATCTCCTCTCTCACTCTGCCACACATATTTATCATTCTCACCCCTGTGATATGGTGTGTCATGTGGTTGCCCGATGAGTAAGTGGATGCCTATTCGGCCACTACTTGTGTGTTGCAATAGATAGGTCAAATGCTAAACAATTACAAATGCGAAGAAGTGTGCAAAGATGAGCCATGCCATGTGTATCAGCTTGGTGAAGTGTGTGGCTAGTCTGATCTGGTCAAATAAACCACATAGTGTAAATGATTTGGAGAAGTGGTGTCATGTGAGTTTCATGCCCTGCTAGTGACAGATGACCCAGGCCATGAAGTTTATGTTGTGTCAAAAGTTATTGTTGATGGTGTTTTCAAACCTTCACTGTCTCCAGTGGGCCCTGCAGGTGAGGTGGCTGTGGACTGTCCCTCGTTTTCTCTCGGAACATACAATTGCATGGCTTGTGTGGTGTCACAGGTCTGCCATCAGCATGAGATGCATGTCTGAATGTGAGCTGTGTCCGGCGTGGCCTATGTCATTTTAACATTCACATGGCGGTGACTGCGAGGAGTGTGGATCAGTGCCCTAGCTAGATGTCAGGAGAGCCAGGCTGCCTGTTGGTGTCTGTGGTTTTTGGGCAGGTCTCATTCCCATTTTGTACATTTGTAGTGACACGTATGCAACTGTGCAACAAACACAAGCAAAATGGATGGTTGGACGATCAACACTGAGGCAATGTACTCAGCATTGATGCCGCTAAATAGCCAGAAGCAACACATGTCTAACCTAAGTCTAAAAATTGCTAAAATCACAAGATAATAAACTGTCAACACTGCCAACATAGTAGGCCTAATGAATCATGTACCCATCTATCCCTCACATGTCATAGGTGATCAAGGATATGCTCTCTGCCCGTGGATGATGACACCCAAACGAAACCCCACCACCCAGCCAATGCTGCACATCGACGCACACGTGGAATCGTGGAGCGTACATTTGGCGTGCTCAAGTCACGTTTCCGTTGCCTAGATATTACAGGTGGCAAACTGCTGTACAGCCCAGAAATGGTGAACAAAATAATACTGGCATGTTGTGTATTGCACAACATTTGTGTCCGCACAAAGGCCCCCTGGATCCAAGTGCCTGCAGCACCGGGCGATGAACAGGATGATGACGAGGATCAGCGAGGTGGCCCACAGCCACTGCTGCTGGAATTGCCCGAAGGGACAGGATCATGAATAATTTCTTCACATGAGCACATCACATTGTGAATGACAAAAGCAAATACATGTATGTAGAAAAGGACCTCAAGTGACAATAAACAAACTCAACACACATACCCTGTCTCCAAGTTATTCTCCTGCATCAGTATATCACTATGAAATGTTACCATTGTACAATAATTGCAAGTAAGAGTACCAAAGTAAAATCATGCTGTGTATGTTTCATCATCCCAGAGATGCAATAGTGTGTCAATCGTGCACAAGCTGACTTTACAATGAGTAAAATTGGGGACACATCTCATCAATGGTTGTGTCAAATAGTATGTAATTCATGATTCACAGGGTGTACTTGATATGATAATTTATAATGTATGGGTTTTGAAGTGCCAAAAAATGATTTCATTGTTTAATTAGTTGTTAAATATAACTGTTAAGGCCGTGATAAGGGGGACAAATCAGAAAATTGGGTGTGGAATGGGGCACTAATCTGAGAAGTGGGTGTGGAATGGGGCACTAATCTGAGAAGGGGGTGTGGAATGGGGCTCAATTGTGGAGAAGTGGGTGTGGAATGGTGCTCAAATCTGAGAAGTGGGTGTGGAATGGGGCACAAATCTGAGAAGTGGGTGTGGAATGGGGCTCAAATCTATGGAGTGGGTGTGGAATGGGGCTCAAATCTGAGAGGTGGGTGTGAATTGTGTGTCCAAGCAGAAAAATGGGTGTGAATTTGGGGGTCAATTTGGAAATATGTGTCCTAAATTGGTTGCAAATCTGAAAAGTGGGTGTGAACTGTGGGTCTAAGCTGTAAATTGGGTGTGAAATGGTGCCAAATGGGGGAAATAAACTCTGCATGCATCCAAGACATTGAATGAGCCAACAGCAAGGCTCACATGCACACCTTCCCTGGACACCTTCATGAAAACCGTCAAGACCGGTCACGATGTTTAACAAATTGGCTCATTAGCAGTATGACCCAACAGACAAGACAAACTATTTGACCATCTCCCTGCACCCCGTGGTGGACAAAGTCACTGAGAGACCCATAAACACCCAGATGGCTGTCTTCATTGAAGAAAACTCCATCATGGACCACTCCCAGGCTTGTTTTGGCATCAAGCACAGCACCAAGAACGTACACCATGCTGCCAATGATTACATATGCATGCCACTTGACCTGTGTCATATTGCAGACAACACATCCTACTACACCTCTGTGCAGCCTTAAACACCCTCTCACACCACACCCCAGATGCCAGACACCACCACAAGGGGATACAAGGAACAGCCCTCTCCTGGATCCACTCGTTCCTCCCCACAATAAGCCAAAGGACCATCACCCACCCCTATCTCCAAAACCACAGGCAACAACTGCGGAGTACCACATGGAGCGTCACTAAGACACACGTTTTGCAATATACCCATGTCCCCACTCACTACCATTGCTAGACAGCATGGGGTAAGCATATCATCCCACACAGACAACACACAGCTCATCCTCCCCCTCACGAATAACGCAGAAGACACAAAAGCCAGCTCCCAGGAATGAATGTCAGAACTAGCAGATTGGATGACAAACCTCTGCATAAAGCTCAACTGTGAGATGACTGACCTTCTCATCTTCGGTCCATCCACATTCGCATGGGGCAACCTCTGGTGGTGGTCTGCCCTTGTGAGCCTGCCCTCACTGACAGACCATGCACGCAAGTTTGGCATCATCCCAAATCCTCCATCATCCTGCCCTGCCAGATCTATTCCATTGCGTGCTACAGCTGTCCACTGATCTAACCTAATCCATCACAATGGATAACCCCAGGATGCATTAAAATTGTCAACAACGCACTCATCCCCAGCAGACTGGACTACTGCAACAAACTCAACGCAGGGATATACAAAACGCCACTACACAAGTTCTAACACAGCCTGAAAGCTGCAGACACACCTGCCTTCAGAAACCCACATCCCAAACACAAGAGGCAACACATACAGAACATCCAATGTATCACCGACAAGGAGAAAGTAACCCTCAAACTACTCACACACACCTACAATTCACTACACATCATCAGGCACAAAGACATCCACGAGAGAGTCAACCTCAACATCCCCAAGAGGAACTGCTGCTCTGGCAACCTTGCCCTTGCAGACTCGACCGGGATCGGAAAATCACGAGGCTGAGGAAGAGCTTCAACCTACGTCGCCAGCAAAGCCATGGACGAGATCAAAGTCAACATCAAACAATCTCCCACCCAGCACGCACATGCGGAACGACAAGACATGGCTATTTGGCTGAGACGGAGCTGCATTCCCACTCCCCCACAGCAAATTGTGAGCCTCACGTGTGAGTAGGGCACATCATGCCCACCCGTATTGTTGGATTGATCTGCGCACATACTCATCAACTACAGACCACCCCAGATGAGTAGTGCCCTTACAATTCACATCTTTTTTCGAATGAATGTCTGTGAAATTAGCAAAAGAGGTGGGGATGAGTAATGTTACATGCCATTTTAGGTGTCAACTGTCTTGAAACATAAAAAGTAGTTTGTGTATACCCCTGAGGAAGTGTTGGCTATGGAACAACAATTCCCATTCCGCTGGGTGCAGGGGGATACACAGTACCTGGGTCTCCAACTGGCTCCGACTCTTGCCTGTATAGTGAAGTTCAAATATTCAACACTGTTGGATGAGACGGCTTAGGCGCTGGACGCCTGCTCAAAACTGCGCCTCACATGGTTTGGATGCATAGCGGGAGTGAAAATGTTGATTCTTCCACGCATTCTCTATGTATTTCAATTTGGACACATGGTGTCCCACCCCGTGCACTCACACAATTGCAAGCCCTCATTAATAAGTCTGTCAGGGAGGGCAAGCGGCCTTGCCTCTCACTTGCGCAGCTTACACACCCGAAAATGCAAGGTGGCCTGGGATTGCCCCTCATTGGTGGCTACTACCAAGCCACATGTCTTTGATATATAGTGGAATGGAATAGGCTGCTATCGGAGAAGCACTGGAACTTCATGGACTAGTCTGTGGCGGGCAAAAACATCTGGATATAACTGTGGCTAGCCCATAAGCACTGGCCCTGGGGCTTGTACTCTTCTCAGGTTACGGCGCCCGCCCTCAAGATTTGGGACAGGGTGGCAGTACGGAAGGGCTGGACCTCTTTCTCCTCACCGATGAACTCCAGCGTGGATAACCCAGACTTGGCCCCGGGTCAAGAATCAGCGATATTCCATCGCTGGCGAGAACAGGGCTGCAAGAGCATAGGGTCTATCTTTGATCTAGAAGGGCTGGTGCCATATCTGCGGCCCCTACAGGATTATGATTTGCCCGCTGCGGATGTGTATTCATAACACCAAATAACACACTGGGTCACGGGACTCAAGGTTGTTTACGTCATATGAGAAGTGGTTAGCGCGTGAGGAGTACAAACGTCCCCTCATATCTGAGCTGTACAAAATGCTTTTGACCAGTCTGAGGGGTCAGTGCACAAAAACGCAGGTTTTGTGGGAAATGTAGCTGGGGAGGCCGCTTTCCTCCAAGGAATGGGAACATATCCTGTATCGCTCACACCACACTGCGCACAGTGTAGCGGGAGCTGAAACCTCCTTTAAGGTTCGCTCTCATTGGTGTTGCACACCTGTGCAACTACATGTCTGGGATTAAAGCAAGGCAGATCGCTGCTGTCGGGGATGCTGAATGACTGGTACCCTCGTGCACTTACTCTGGCATTGCCCGAAATTGAAAAGATATTGGGGTGAGTCCTTAGATAACATAGATACAGCGTGCGACATTGCAATGCCCGGTGCACCGGAGTACACTCTCCTTGGCCTCTCAGATCTGAAGGCCTTCCCACTAACATCCCTCAGGGGTAGGCAAATAGTCACAGCATTGCTGGCGGACAGGCAGGTTATCCTAGCACAGTGGGGTACAGTGGAAGTTCCAGGGCTCCTGTCCTGGTTACAACGTCTAAGGAACCTATTAGCTATGGAGTGTCTGTCTCGGGGTGCAGAGGGAAGGGTGGGAGATTTCACAACTCTGTGGTGCCCCTTTGTGATTTCATTTTCCCGAGATATGAGGGAAGTCACATGCCTCAAGTACTTGCAGGTCTGACGCCTTCTACCGATGGAGCAATCATCCGCCGCCGCTCAGCCACTGGAGTGACGAGGGGGCTCACTTCCACGCATATTGTGTATGCTTACTATCATCTAGGGAGGCTGCAACTGGTGCGGAAGGTGGGGTTGTGGGAGGGTTATTGGGGAGGGGTTTGTTTTCTCCCGTGTTCTTGATTGTTTCACTTCTCTGCTTTACATGTTTATTCTTTGGAAAATGGAAGACGCTCTTAGTGGCTTGTTCGCTCTTCCGGTATGCGGCCGGCCTCTGGGTTACGGCTTAAACGCTGTGTAAATGCTCACAATGCTTTCCCGGCCGGCCTCTGGATGTAGGCAGCAAGCTGTGTTTGCCAAATATTTCTTCCTTTCTATAAAAAGATGTAACCCTAAAATGTCTGCCTTCATTGTGCAAACCTATCTTCCCATTGTATTATTGTGCTGTGATCAGAGTTTTGGCCTGACTGTCCATCATAGTCTGAAAAATGGCGGGGCGTGATATTTTTATCTCAAACACAATGATATTTCTCCCACGCATTTGAAAGGACATTGCTGGACACACTCTACAATACTGTATCAGCAGCAGGACAGTAGCGGCCTCTTCGCATGAAGAAACCCATTGCTATTTATGAAACCTGCCGCATACACATTACAGTAAACCTAAGGACATTAGCGGCCCCTTAGCGTGCAGATTATGATCGCATTTATTCAGCCAGAGTACATTAGTGGCCTCTTAGCGTGCAGATTATTATTTTCTCTCGGAACATACAATTGCATGGCTTGTGTGGTGTCACAGGTCTGCCATCAGCATGAGATGCATGTCTGAATGTGAGCTGTGTCAGGCGTGGCCTATGTCATTTTAACATTCACATGGCGGTGACTGCGAGGAGTGTGGATCAGTGCCCTAGCTAGATGTCAGGAGAGCCAGGCTGCCTGTTGGTGTCTGTGGTTTTTGGGCAGGTCTCATTCCCATTTTGTACATTTGTAGTGACACGTATGCAACTGTGCAACAAACACAAGCAAAATGGATGGTTGGACGATCAACACTGAGGCAATGTACTCAGCATTGATGCCGCTAAATAGCCAGAAGCAACACATGTCTAACCTAAGTCTAAAAATTGCTAAAATCACAAGATAATAAACTGTCAACACTGCCAACATAGTAGGCCTAATGAATCATGAAGTTGTGCAAACCTATCTTCCCATTGTATTATTGTGCTGTGATCAGAGTTTTGGCCTGACTGTCCATCATAGTCTGAAAAATGGCGGGGCGTGATATTTTTATCTCAAACACAATGATATTTCTCCCACGCATTTGAAAGGACATTGCTGGACACACTCTACAATACTGTATCAGCAGCAGGACAGTAGCGGCCTCTTCGCATGAAGAAACCCATTGCTATTTATGAAACCTGCCGCATACACATTACAGTAAACCTAAGGACATTAGCGGCCCCTTAGCGTGCAGATTATGATCGCATTTATTCAGCCAGAGTACATTAGTGGCCTCTTAGCGTGCAGATTATGATCGCATTTAATCAAACAGGCCGCATACACATTACTGTATCAGCCTGAGTACATTAGCGGCCCCTTAGCGTGCAGATTATGATCACATTTATGTAGCCTGAGTACATTAGAGGCTCCTTAGCGTGCAGATTATGATTGCATTTAATAAAACAGGCCGCATACACATTACAGTATCAGCCTGAGTACATTAGCGGCCCCTTAGCGTGCAGATTAGGATCGCATTTATTCAGCCTGAGTACATTAGAGGCACCTTAGCGTGCAGATTATGATCGCATTTAATCAAACAGGCCGCATACACATTACAGTATCAGCCTGAGTACATTAGCGGCCCCTTAGCTTGCAGATTATGATCGCATTTATTCAGCCAGAGTACATTAGCAGCCCCTTAGCGTGCAGATTATGATCGCATTTAATAAAATAGGCCGCATACACATTACAGTATCAGCCTGAGTACATTAGCGGCCCCTTAGCGTGCAGATTATGATCGCATTTATTCAGCCAGAGTACATTAGCGGCCCCTTAGCTTGCAGATTATGATCACATTTAATAAAATGGGCCGCATACACATTACAGTATCAGCCTGAGTACATTAGCGGCCCCTTAGCGTGCAGGTTTTTGTCGCATTGTACAAAAACTGCCGCTAACACACAGGAAGTGATGTATGCATGCTTCCTGTCTCCCTTGGGTGTGGCATTCACTTTCACTTTCTCTTTTGAGCATATTGTGGTTGATTTGGCTGAGTGAAGGAGGTGTCTTGTGGATTGTGGTGTTGGAGAGTGGATTTTGGAGTGTTGCTGTGTTGCTGTGTACTAGCTAAATTGTCTTTTGAAATAATTTTACATTTTTATTGTCTACTGTCCTCAGTCTTGTTGTGTTTGTTGTGGGTTATTTTAGTTTTGTGTCATTAGAGGGTTTTCTTTTGTCAGGATTGGGTGAGAACTGGGTGCAGGGAGATGCCAGCTGTGGGAAGGTCAGGGCGGATGTCATGGGGGCCTTCCTCTGGCTGGTGCGGTGCTACCTGCCTCTGATGTTGGCGAGGGGAGGACGTATCCTCCAGGGCTACAGTGTGGTAGTGCGGAAGTTGAGGTGGGAGTGTGTATGGGTGCAGATGCTCCGCTGCTACAAAGTTAATCGGACCGTGCGCCAGTGGAAGCACCGCTGGCAGGACATGATGGCGCGGGAGGTCGACCTGCTGGACTACACAGGAGTCATGCCTGACATCCAGGGTGGTAAGTACCAATTCCCTTTTTGTCCATGACTAATGTTACGTACATATATGAGTGACGTGTGTGACAAGAATATATGATGTCTTTATGCTGTCTCAAGACCGTGACACTGTAACAACGTGGTTAATGCAATGCTACTTGACAAAAATACCATCGCACGATGAACTTGACTTAGGATTTGTATGACTTACTCTTCCCACTACAGTGTGTGCAACAGTAGGGAAGGTGTTGGAATAGTCAATCCAAATATCCATTATTTTTTTTTTTTGTGTTGAAATTTTTTATTAGCATTTCAGAATCATTAAACAAAAACAAGAAAACTCAAATACAAGTAATAAGGGTAAGGATCATATGATAGAGATTAAAAAGTAAATTCATATATAAAACAATATTTAATATTATGCTATCTAGGACAATAAATATATATAACAATATATAAAGGAAAGAGTGAAAAAGCATACACAATCAAGTTTTAAAAACGAAATGACAACAAATACAAACATGTTAAGAAAGTAAAAAAGGATTCCATAGCTGTGAAAATAACTCTAGTTGATCTTCAATATTATATATAATCCTTTCATGCGAAGCATTTTGAATCATAGCAGATAACCAGGACTCTTGAGATGGTGGAGTGGAAGATTTCCATTGTCTTAATATACAGATTTTAGCAGTTGCAAGCGCGGTATGTAGGAAACGAGATTGTGGTTTAGAAAGAGTGGGAACATTTCTGAAATCATGTAATATAATATTAGCTGTGGAGAGGGGTAAATGCAGTGAGATAGACTTATGTAAGGTCTGACCTATGTAAGACCAATAATGTTTAACCAATGGACACGTGCAAAGAATATGAACAATATCACATCCAGAAGCATTACATCTCCAACAATTGGAATGCGGTAACAAGCCTGCCTTATATAATCTAACCGGAGACCAATGCCAGTCATGTAGAATTTTAAATAAGCAAAACTTTAAACGAGCTTCTCGAGCTCCCTTATCCAAACCATCTAGTATATTCATCCATTCCATATCTGAAAAAGAAGTCTGTAAACGTGTTTGCCATTTATGTCGGAGATCGCAGGATAATGGGTGTGAAAATAATTGAGATGTAATTGTTTTGTAGAGACCTGAAATGACACCTTTCTGTTTGCCCCAAATTTGTAAATAAAACACTATTGGTGATATAGATAAGGACCAAGGTGTGGCACCAAGAGCTTTGAGAAGAGATTTTCTAAGTTGATCGTATTTGGCATGCTGCAGCGGGGGTAAGTTGAATTCATCCGTTAACTGTGATAGAGGTTTAAGATCCCCATCATGGAGAATTTGGTCTAGTGTGAGAATGCCTGCCGATTTCCATTGAGGCCATAGAAATCTTCTACCTTTAATGCGTATTCTGGAGTTGTTCCATATAGGAGCCTTTACATGTAAACGAGAATTAATGCCCAAGATACGATGCGCTCTTTGCCATATCTTACGCATTGCAGACAATAGAGGGTTACGTGGATCTATTCGGCTTGAACCAGATCCATATAAAACTGCAAGACCATTTGTTGCAGAGAGAAGATGTCGCTCAACATGGACCCAATATGGTGTATTTAAATTATCTTGGAGCATGTATGAGAGCTGTGATAAATGCAAGGCAATGGTATAATGTTCAATGGAGGGAAGACTGAGACCACCATAGGAATGATGAGCATTTAATTTATGTATAGCCAGACGAGGTTTAATAGAACCCCATATGAAAGATTTAATTTTGGAATCTATAAGGCGCAATGTGGATAAGGGAACATGAAGAGGAAGCATACCAAGAATATAAAGAAAGCGCGGTAACGTAACCATCGTCACCGTTTGAACTCTAGCCCATAAAGACAGACCCAGAGCTTTCCATTTATCAAAATCTCGTTGCATCTGAATGATTAAAGGCCCTAAATTATCTGATACCATGGCGTCCAATCCTTTATTTACCAAGATACCTAAATATTTTAACCGAGAAGGTTGCCAATGAAATGGATATCCCTGTATCACATCCCTTGAGGTGCCATCTGAAATGGGAAGTGCTTCACTCTTATCCCAATTTATTTTATACCCAGAAAAAAAAGAAAATTCCTCTATAATTTGAAGTAACGATGGTAAAGATCTGTTTAAATCAGTAATAGTGAGCAGTATATCATCCGCATATAGATAAAGTTTAGATTCACCCACCGGTAAGGAAATACCAACCACATTGGAAAATTGCCGAATAGCGGCCGCTAAAGGTTCAATGGCTAATAAAAATAAAAGCGGGGAGAGGGGGCATCCCTGGCGGGTGCCTCGCTGTATAGTAAAAGTATCAGAAGTAAATCCTCCACAATTGACCAGTGCAGTGGGTTGTTCATATAACAATTTAATCTTTCTTATAAATTGTTCTCCCAAACCAAATTTTTCCAAGATTAGGAATAAATAATCCCACTCCACTCTATCAAATGCCTTTTCAGCGTCTAATGATGATGCCAAAGCATCATCCTGTAAAGATTTAGCAGTATGCAGAGTGTGAGCTAGGGAGCGTAAATGATTTCTGGAAGATCGACCAGGTACAAAGCCCACCTGGGTATTATGAATGAGAGAGGGAATAACTCTGCGCAGACGAGAAGCAAGAATACTAGCTAGAATTTTAATGTCACAGTTAAGAAGTGAAATGGGACGATAACTGCTACAAAGAAGTGGATCTTTTCCTGGTTTTGGTAAAACTGCTATTACTGCTTTATTAGATATATAACCTAAGGTGGAAGTACGTTCGGCTTCTTGAAATGCCGCATGCAAACAGTCTATAATTTTATCTCCGGACCAGCAAAAAAATTCTGCTGGAAAACCATCCTCTCCTGGTGCTTTGTGATAAGGAAGTTTAAGGATAGCGTGAGAAATCTCTTCTTTACTAATGTCATCCAGTATGGATCTATCTTCATCAGAAAGAGATGGTAGTTCTAATCCATTTAAAAAAGACAACATTTTACCCTGATCTATATGGGCGTCTGGAGTGTATAACGATTTATAGTATGTGGCAAATTCATTAGCAATATCCTGAGGACATGTTAACATGGAACCCTTAGAGGATTGTAAAGCAGGGATAGCCATAGCAACCTCTCTTTGCTTCAATTGTGCTGCTAGAAGTCTACCCGCTTTTTCACCCTGTTCATAATGTCTTCCTTTCATTTTTTGTAAGGCATATTCCGCCTTGGAGGTGAAAAGAGAATTTAATGCCATGCGTGATTGTTCCAGTAATTTTCGATTTTGTAAAGTAGGGCTTTTAGTATATAAACGTGTGAAATTGGTAATGTCTTGTTCCAATTGATTTTGTTTAGCAATATTTTGTTTGTTGAACTGGGCTGCATCTCGCATAAGTCTACCACGAATATCAGCTTTAGCAGCAGCCCATATGACCCTGTGAGAATCCACTGAATTTTGATTAAATGTGAGATAATCATGAAGATGTTCTTGCAATTGTTTTTTACCAAGGGGTGTTTTATGACGTTGGATGTTCATTCTCCAGGGTTTACGACCTGGGTTGGGTGTCCCAGTCTGTAGGCACAAGAGGACCGGAGAATGATCAGAGATGGATGCCTCCAAAATACAAGAATCTTGGATTGATTGGACCGTTCTTTGAGAAATTAAAAAGTAATCCAATCTTGATAATGTGCCATGGGAGGGAGATGTGAATGTATATTCAACATCATTTGGGTGTGATAAGCGCCAATGATCTATAAGGCCGTTGTCTGCAATGATATCATTCATAAGGGCTCTGTCCGCTGCATTATTCTTATCAAGAGGTCCAGTTTTGTCCAAAACTGGATCTCTCACCAGGTTCCAATCGCCTCCGATGATGTATTGTGAGGCATCAATCTCCGACAGCAAACGATTCAAACGTAGAAAGAAATCTTTTTTAGCACCAGTAGGAGCATAAACTGAACCCACACATATATGAATATTACCAATGCACATTTTTGCAAAAACATATCTGCCTTGTGAGTCTTCCCATGTTTTAAGTACACGAACTAGTAATGTTTTTCTGATAAGGATTGTTACCCCACATTTTCGAGTAGGGCCTGCTTCTGAAGAAGACCCATTGCTGATACTACTGTGGATAACTTTACCCACCCAATCTCTACGAAGTTTTTCAGACTCAAGTGTATTTAGATGAGTCTCTTGTGGAAGAGCCACATCCACCTTTTTAGATTGTAAATAGGAAAGAACCTTCTTCCGTTTGATATAGTGTGTTAATCCATTGACATTCCAGGATATAGCAAATAAATCATGAGCAAGGACCATGTTAGAAATAAAAATAAATAAATAAAATTAAATTAAAAAAAAAAAAAAAAAGAGAGAAACTTGCAAAAAGATGTGATGGAAATGGATATAGAAGAGGAAAGGAAAAAAGCCACCAATAAGAAATATAAATAAAGATAAAGTATAGAAAGCAAATAAAGAAAGATTTATAGACTACAAAAGAATAATAGAAAGAGTATAATAGAATAACAATAGACTTTTAACCGTGGGTCTGGGCGCACTATAGCACCGCTCTGGGCCGGGACTCCATTAATAAGGAAAATCCAGGGCTAGAACATTTAAAGAGAGAAAAAAGAAGGAAAAAATGTAAAGTGGCCAATAACATTGATATGAGAAGCTAGGAATGAAAACCCTGAAAGAATAAAATAAAGTAAAAATAGAAAATATGAACTAAGCTGGTAAGGAACATAAAGGGATATAAAATCTGCCCTTTAAAGGATAGCATATTAAGAGAGCATAACATTTATATTATAACATTTTGGAAATATATTAGAAGATTTAAGTCATAGTAAACTAAATATTGATAAAGATATAGGATTTGAAATATATAAATATCTAAGAATAGGTCAAATAGTCATCATAGATAAAATAACTATATTGCATGTGATAGATAAATCATGCGCTAATAACCTATAAAGGACATCATCAAGAAGTATAATAGTAGTGAATAATCAAAATCCATAACCTAAATAATAGCCCTAATAAAAAATAAGCATGAAAAGTTAGTACTGAGACATTTTGATGACTAATATATGTAAAATGCTACAGAGTTGTGACTATCTATTCATGAATACAGGAAAATAAATAGAACATTCCAAAAGGACAAGAGAATTTAACCAGTAAAGCAGCACAGAGATCATCTATATCTGTCAATTACAGAGACATAAGCAAAAGTACCTGCAACCTATGGCTTAATAAGTTATATAGGAGACATGACATCAAAATTATTTCTCATTAGAGGCAGACTTTAGAGGAGAACGGGACTTATCTCGACGTTGTTCCTGAGTTAAGGTGGAGACAGTGTTTAAGGCGGAAGATGTATCATCTTGACTGCGAATAGACCGTTCAAATTCTCTGCCTCTTTGACGGGATTCATGTATATTGCGACGCATGTCATCCACAGATGTGGGAATAGCTTGAGGATTCCGAGAAGGAGCAGGGGTAGGAGCAGACTGCGTGTCCATGTCTTGAGAGGTCATGTCAACCAAAAAACGTTGTAATTCATCGGGATTGTAGAAGTCTCTGGTGTCCCCATTCTTAGAGACTCGAAAGCGTGCTGGATCAAACAAACCATACTTAATGTCTAATTTCCTCAATTGAGGTCTCATGGAGAGAAACGCTTTCCTTCTTTCATTGGTGTCACGGAAAAAATCAGCTGCCAAATCGTATTTCATAACCGTCATAAGAGTAGGAACCCTGAGTATGTGCTGCTATCAGTAGTTGTCGAACTTGCTCATGCCTTAGGAAACAAGCAATAAGGGGTCTTGGACGTGTGTCTTTACCGTGCCGTGGATGACCTAATCGATGTGCTCTCTGGATCTCAAGCGGTGGATCGAACTGTATGCCAACTAATTTAGGGAGTACATCACACAAAACGGCTCTGGTATTCTGGCCTTCAATTTTTTCTGGAAATCCAAAAAAACTAATATTGTCTCTTCTGCTGCGGTCTTCTAAATCCACTAACTTACTACGCAGAAAAGGATGTTCTTCATCTCTAGACTGCGTTGATGCGATTTTATTTTCAACAATTGTCAAACGTTGATCAAGACCCTCTGTTTTAGCATGGAATAGTGCTATGTCAGCTCGTATTGATTTAGTTTCTGAGGTAAGAGATGAAATGTTTATATCCATGTCTGTTAGCCGACAGTTGATTGTTGAAATTTCTTGGAAAAGACGATCCATGGCAGCATTGGATACCGCCAAGGAAGTATTATGTGCCTTATTAGAAGTTGATGCAGTGGAGTTTTTTCCAGAGATCTTGCGTGGTTGTTTTAATACATCAGCAAATGAAAGTGAATGAGAAGGTGTGTTTCCACTCTTGTTATTAGACATTCACTTCTAACTTCAAATGTCGGGGAATATTTAAAACTGCAGACAAACAACCCTTCAAGTAGAGCGATCCAAAAAGCAAGATATAATCAAGTGCCACTGGAGTCAAAAAGCATTGAGGAAAATATCGCAGCAGTTTTATGTAGATTAGAAAAGTAAGCAACCAGTAAACCTGCAGCTGAAAAATCTCCTTATTTTAATAAAAATTATCATGAGAGAAATACTTAAGTTGTGAGGAGAAAAATAAATGAGGAGTTTGCGCTATATGAATAGCATTGATGCATATTGATGTACATGCAGACAGCATTAAACCTTTCAGGGAATGCTGGAAAAATCACTGCAACAATGATTTCCCTCACTTTCTTTCAGTAATAATCCTCATGTGAGAGAAAAAAATGCAGATTGCGCAATTTTGCACTTTGATTATGTTAAGCCTCAAGTGGAGTTGTCATTCATCATATATAAAATATGAGACCGGGAATATTACATCCAGACTGAGGCCTGCAACACCTGTAGCCCAATTAGCAGGTAAGCAGTGAATATAATGTGCTATCAACTCACTTCCTTTTTTAACACGTCTGTACAGCGATTACTTTTAGCCAAAAGTAAAGCTGCCTTTTTTCATAAATAAATTTTCCATTGTTAGTCCATTTAGCAGAGGAGTCAGCAGGAATACAAGTCACACATGCTCCAGGAAACATAAATTATTACTGGGCCCAGAAGCCATGTGTTGAAGCAATGTTTCTTATTTCACTGAAGCAGTTGAAAAAAGCTTAACCTTAACCCAGAGAACATAAATTACTGCTGGGCCTGGCAGAAGTGTATTGAAACAATGTTTCTTGCTTGAAAAGGAACTGTGGAAAAATGCTTAAAAAGGCAACTTAATAATATGAGACAGCAGAATTTCTTTAAAATGTTGTATTAGCAGTGAATTGTGAGTGTTTTTTTCCTCAGAATACAACACTTCAGTTATAGATGATTATAAAAAGGGCCGGTTTACCTCATGAAGAAAAAATGTTTTTGACCGGGAAGGTTTCCTCCAGCCGGTGTCTCTGGAGTCACAGCCCAATTAGCAGTGAGGTCATCGGGAGTTCAGGTTACGCAAGCACCGGGGATCCTAGGATTCTGCAAGGCCCGGCAAGCCACAATGTATCCACACTTCAGAAAAGCCAGTTAGAGATGGTCTAGCAGGACAGAATTTTCACAGCTGACAACTTCAATGTTCCGATTGCTCAGAAATGCCAAAAGAACATCCTTAGACACCTGCAAATAGATGTTCAGTCCATTTGAGTGCCGGCCCAGAGCAGAGCCTCACAGTTAGGCGGCCATCTTCCTACGTGGCCAGACCACGCCCCCCCAAATATCCATTATTGATGTGATAATTGGCGTTGTAATGACCGTGTAGATTAAGTTTGCCACTGGAAATACCACATAGGAATGGAGATCCCCGGTGTTAACCATACCAAAATACACATGCTTATTGTGAGCGTATACTCAGCAGGAAGGGTTGCAGGGTGCATGGCAGTGTTTGCATGTTGAAGTATAGCAAGGGACGTGTCTGTTGAAGAGCGATGTTCAGAGTTAGTGCTTGGAGATGGAGAGCAACGTTGCCTGTCAGAGGTGTAGCGGAAGGTTGTCACAGGCTATGTCTGCAAGGTAGGAAAAGAAGCAGACTCACGATCTGGTCTCCCTGGTGCGGGGGAACACGGCATAGGCTATCTGGTCTGATCGTCGGGTCCTTTGATGTGCCATGGAAAGAGAGTTGGACGTTAAGGTATGTTGGCCCAGTGTTATGGATGGCTGTGTGAGCCTGGGTGAACATCTTGAAGGTGACTCTAGCTTTGATGTGGAGACAGTGGAGTGTGCGCAGGTGGTGGTAGGTGTGACAGGGTCCTGGCTGTGTGAGGATCAGTCCTGTGGTTGCATTTGAGATGTCCTGCAGCTTGCGGATGTGGTTCATGTAAATTCCGGCACGGACTGTGGTGCCGTAGTAGGGTGAGCTGTTGAACAGGGCATGAGTGAGTGTCTATGTGTGCTTGAGTAGGAGTCATTTGACTGTCTGACATGGGGGCAGAGTGTGTGGAAGCAGGATGATGAGACCGGATAGATCTTGCAATTATCTTGGACATCGGAGTCTATGATGGATTCCATGTTCCGTGCCTTGTCCGTGTTGGGATGTGGGTTCCCCATGCCGTGCAAGGACCCTGTGTAATTCCATGCGTGGAGGTTTTGGAGCATGATGGGTACTTATCTTTTGTTGTTGTTCACTTGTATGCAGCTGTTTGACATTCATTTAGCAAGCTCTGCCATGGCTTCTCAATGCTTGTGTTTGCCGGAGTTGTGTTAGTTGGATGTGTCGAGGAGGAGTTGTCAGTCGTATGCCTATGATACAATGTTGAGTCCATAGCTAATCCCGATTGTGGCGTGCGGAGCCATGTAGATGTCGAATATTGTAGGGCTGAGTGAGGATCTCTGGAGGACTCCACGGGTGGTTGTTGTAGGCTCCACGACAAAAGGGGGGTGTCTGACCCACAGCGTATGTCCGTTGAGGAAGGAGCAGATCCAGTTGAGAGCCTTGTCTTGGATCCCTTTGTTGTGGAGTCTGCATATTGGTGGGCTTTGAGAGACAGTGGTGAACGCCGCAGCGATAGGTCAAGGATGATGAGTGCAACTGTTTTTTTCTCGCTCCGTGTGGATGAGGTGCCTTGATATTGCGTGACACAATTCATATGTGCAGGTCTGCCAGCAGTGATGTTTTGGCTGTGCAGCCTCTGCTTCCACAGGTCATGTGTGGATGCCATTCAAAGTAGGCCCAGTCATGTGGCCAACATGAAGTCAACACCACAGGGATGTAGCATTGTCTGTCACTGTAATAATTCACATTGTGAATAAGCCACGTTTGCTGGGGTTTGCTAACAACACCTATTTACGCTTGTCCTCTCACAGATGGACGCCAACCTTTCACCCAGGGGGACATTGACCGATTCCGGGACCCACACGCCACTGGTGAGTAGTGACAACAAATATTGGCATGTTGCGGGGTCATGAGTGTCTGTGCCAAAGGCAACACGTTGTTGATTAGCAGTATGGGTGTGTATCGCATGTCAATTGCCTACGATGTGCAGAGGTATTCAGCATTTCCGATCTGTGTCAAATATGGTAGTTTGAAGGGGTACAATGCATCTTATTCAGAGTTGTGACTTTGTCCATCAACAGTCAGTGATAGACATGTCAATGTATGTGCCTATTTCCGAGCAACTAATGCTGCCAACTAGGCAGTTACACTGCAGTTGTGTTGGCAATTGGCCACTTGCATTTTCTCCCATGTTCATTTGCGCAGCCTAGTCAAGTTGGCTCACTTACATGCTGTAAACATCGTCCAAGGGGCGTGCAGTGGGTGTTGCATTGTGCACAATGAGGCAGTGCATTTATGTCCGTACAAGGTCAGACATCTTGGCACAGTGATCCCTAAGATATGCTGCATAGCAGAGAACCAGAAGTGGCAGGGCGTCGCTCAGATCCAAATTTGTCAATGGCGTGTCACACAAACACATTCAATAGATGTGTACGTTAATTGAAATGTAATATTTGTGCACTGCAATGGTGTTGACAGGCTATGTCCGCGTGGACATTCCATGCTGGAATCAGTATCATGTGTACCAACTCAGCTGACACAATTGGTGACATTACTCAACACACATTTAATACGCATGCATTAGCTATGCATCATTTGATGTCACATAGATTTGCAAATCCAGCCTGCGCCAACAATATCTGTGTGTACGCATTAGCCATAAGAATTACACAACCCTCATGACCCCAGGGTGCCATTACAATGTGTAATCCATTGTAACAGTTTGCGTAGTTGATGCATGCATGTTCATCTCTACTATGGAGTGAGATTGGTGGTTACAACACATGCATGAGTGGCAGTTGTGGTTCAATGATGTCTCCCCCTCGCAGTGGATGACTATCACCAATTGCATAGTAATGGTGGAGTGAGTAAGTGCCTAAGTCAGCATTCATACACCAAACATGTTTCCATGTGTGCGGCATGATGCAGCATGATTGCAAGTGTGAGTAAGGGCAGTCCCAGTCCTGTTATCGTGCATGTAGTGTGAGTCTACAATAGGTAGTTATTCACACCTGCACACATACACCCTTGCACGCTTGTGCAAGAGTGCCTGTCTTGGCACTGACTTGATGTACTGCACACAGTTCCTGGGGGACACACATGGCTACACATGTGCATTGTACTTTTGATGCAGCTGTCCGTCACAGGATGGGAGAGCGTTGTGCTGTGCACATAGGGGTTATGCCTCCCGACTGAAGTCAATTGTACATGTCACCCACAGCCCTGTTGTCCAATGGTGCCATGTTTGTAGCGTGTGATTAGCTTTTAGTTGTGTCAGTGCATGTACCATGACATGCATTGTCATGTTAGTCTCCACAGCATGTAGTGATTGAATCATGCGTAGACATTGGGTTTAACAGGTCAGTTGATGACTTAACAGGGTGAAGCGGGTGTGTTGCCTCCCATGTTGTTTTTAACTTGTGATATAGATATCATGCAGATGGTTAGCAACAACAACACCATTCGCCGTGAACTTCTGTACCTGAACCGGCACCTCCACGAGATCCGGAGTCACCTTGGACTGCAATAAAGACTCCCCTGTTCTCACCCATCACCCTCTTCTCCCTTCCCACAGTCTTATGTTGTGTTAGGTCATAGTTGTGTGTATTAGTTAGAATAATTTTAGTATAGGCTTAGTTAGTTGTAGATTGAGACTTTTTTACTTCTTGAATGTTATAAGATTTGGGGATAGGTTTCATTTAGCTTTGGGTGGGGGGGTTGATGTCTTTATTCATTTTGTGTGTTTGTAAATAGTTAGGGTAGATAGTTTTTGTTAGTAAAAATATTTGTAGTTAGTTTAGGTCTAGAGTTAGGGAAATAGATTAGTGTAGGATTTTTGTATCTTTCATATTGTTAAATAAATCTTGTTAATTTTAGATTTCTGCTTGCACTTATATCATGGCTGATGCGGGGTAGTGGGGCTTGCTCTATTGTGTGCAACTCATACCATCACTGAAGTAATCATTGTATGTGGAACCATGGTCCTGACCTGTCACTCAGCAGGATGGATTGAGGCCAGATACCTTAGATGTGAGCACAATGACCTTGCATGTCTGATTTATTGTGACCTCCAACATCTCACATGTTCCTGGGCATGGCCAATCGATCTCCATTCCATGCATGCTGTTGGTCATTTGTGTGTCCATTGTTAACGTCACATGGCACGACAGTGTTAGTGAGTCACATGAGTTATATGAGACTGAGTCATGACTTTGGAATAGAGGTCATTCACAGGTGTCTTTTTGGATTTGCACTGTTCGGAATACAGACTTAACTTCGAGTTTCTTGCTTTTGTGACACCCATAATCAGTTGAGTTATGCATTTGTACCTGATGATGTTTGGTTGCAGGCACACAGTTCTGCTGCACACAAGTGGTGACATGCTGCATTGCTCCCTGTACCAACAGTGCCATAGCCACTCATCCCAGCTGTAACTTTCGCATTGGCTCATAGTGATGACACCCTTGTAATCTTGCCACTGAGTCAGACTATATGCTAAGTGCCGTTCAACTGACATCCGTGGGCACATTGGCCAATATGTGGGCACTTCATGGCAGGGCTCTGAAGTTGGTTTGGCATTGTTTGTGCACAGGTAGGGGCTGACTGACGCTTTGCACTTTGGCTTCAGTAACTATTGTAGACTCAACTTCAGTGTGGCTTACTTTGTAGTTCCATGTATATATGTTAGACCTGTGCCCTTGGGTCTCATCAGCAATGTGAATCTGTTGTGAACACCTAGAGATGTGACATGCAATGTGCTACATCACAACAATCTTTGACCAACACGTCCTGTGTAAGGGGATATGCCAGGAGATTATGCTTTGCTATCCTTCTTGGTGACACTACTTGTGTCCTGCAACAGACTTGTACATGTTGTCACACATGCATATAGTGAGAAAGTGGCTCTGTATATACTGTTCCCAAATAGGTACAGTGTGCACAGAGTCCACAGTCACCAGAGGTTTGGCAGAGGTTAAAGTTAGATATAACCTTACTCTCTAAAGTGGTAGCTTGGTCGAGCAGTAAGGCAGTATCAGAGGACAGTGTAAAGCATTTGTTGTACACACTCAGTCAGCAAATGGTCTCACACACTCAAGAACTGAACTCTAGGCCAATGGTTTATATAAAAAAATATATGGTTGCTTTATTTTAGAACCAACAATAGGTATCAAAATATACTTTCTCAGAATAGGAGGCTTTATTTAAACACTTTTGCAATATGCAATTGACTTTGGTAGGTAATAGTTACAAGTTGTTGCAATAGGCAACACAATTTCAAACACAATAATACATTGAGCTCAATGTGAGTTTTAAGTTATTTGAAATAGATTACTTCCAGGATTACTTTTCTAATTCCAGGACTGGATCCTAGATTCAGTCCTGGGAAAGGTCTTGGAAACAAGTGAGTAAATTCGTTTTAGTTACTGATGTGATTTTTAGGCAATATTTTGCTATTTCAAATGTTGACACTTAGAAGAAATTTCACAGAAAAACGTCAATGATTTCCTATGGAAGAAAATTGGGTTAGTGGTAAGTACGGTTGTGAGTACTTTTCAGGGTCAGTGCTGGGCACCAAGATCTCTCCTAATAGCAGGTGAGTATTTGCGTTTTTGTTACTATGTAGATTTTAGGTGAATTTTTTAAGTTTTAGAATCTCCACACTTAGAAGAAATTTCAGATGAAACCAGTCAATGTTACCCTATGGAATAAAATTGGGTTATCGGCATTTGGGTAAGTACTCGACTGGCAGAGTTAAGGTTCTGGGCACAGACTCAGGGGTCTCCCAGGGTCAGGTTGGTACAGTTGTTACACCCTCTGCGGCACTGTGGCGGCCGGATGCAGAATGAGTTAGGCCAATTGTTATCCTATGGAAGGTAGGGGGGCCTTGGTTGGTGGGTGCTGACTAGCAGGCCACGCGGCTGTGGGAGCTGGGCTCCTGGTCACTTGCTCATGGCAAATGGGAAAGTAGGTAGGAGTAGAAGTTACACTGCCAGGGCCACTCGGGTGCAATGGGAAAGCTCTAGGACGAACAAAGGCTGCAAGCTCGGGGACGAAGATTCTTCAGGTGCCACCACCACTTCGGGAGGCAATTTGGGTAGTTAGAGGATGGGTAGGTACCCAGGAGTCGGGCACAGGGGGCTGCAGGGCGCCGGGTGCAGGGGTGCGTTTTGGTGTCGGGAAATCTTACTCTCTGTTCATCGTGGTTGGGGGGTCCCTGGTTCTGAGGCTGCAGGCATCGTCATGAGCGTCGAGGTGAGTCCTTGGGGGCTGGATTCGGGGTCACATTCGCCGGGGGACGTCATCGGGGTCTTTGTTCACTCCGGCACAGGCCAGGCTTGGCGGGTGCAGAGTGTGCAGAGTTTGCGGTTCCAGGATGAAGCCAGGGGTTAGAAACTTGCTTTGAGCAGAGCCACTGCTCATGGGAGTCCCAGATGCTCAGAGTCACAAGGTAGCCAGGTCCTCCAGAGTTTGTGAGGTTGCTGGCCACAAGTGGGGCCGGGATTTAGCAGGAGCAGGTTCGAGGGTCGACAGGCCGGTAGGGCTGTGGCCAAAGCAGTTGGTGTCTTCCTCTTCTTAGCAGCTGCATGGTTGGTCTTCTTTCTTCTTGCTCTTCTTTGCTTTTTTGGAATCTGGAATCTGGAGAAGGAAGGTTCAGGGTGCCTCTAAATACTAGATTTAGGGGCATTACAGGTAGGTAAAGGGCAGGGACCAATGGGTCCCTGCCCTGGGGTGGGTACACCCCCTATCCTGCCACTCTCCTGTGGGAGGGGGGCAGTAGCCTAGTCCTGATTGGGCAGGGCTTCCCATCTTCAAGATGGTGAGCGCCCGGAGATGTGCTTCACCTCGCCTCACCCACCTGAGGGTTGGGGTGGGCAGGATGGCACATCCCCTGTCCTTACTTGGGGTTTCCGGCCAGTCTTCCCGCCAGAGTGGGGGTCAGAACCGGTGGGGGCTAGTTTGCTGGGTACAGCAAGTGGCCTGGAGAAGCTCACAGAGGCAGCATGCCTTAGAAGCTTCCCCCTGCCCATTCTGGGGGATGAGACCTAGCACCTCGCCCAGGATGTGCACTGTTGCAGGCCCAGGAGAGCGGGGGCTCTCCACCCTGGGGTCCAGCAACATGTCTGCTGTGTGGCAGCCTAGGCAGCCTCCCAGACCAGATGTGGATTGTAGGTTAGTTTTCAGGGGGCATCTCTAAGATGCCCTCTGTAGTGCTTTGTCAATTAAATCCCACACTGGCACCAGTGCGGGTTTAATGTGCTGAGAAGTTTGATACCAAACTTCTCAGTCTTCAGTGTTGCCATTATGGTGCTGTGGAGTTTGTGTTTGATGAGCTCTCAGCACCATATACTCTTAAATGGCAGCACTGCACTTACAGTGCCCAGGAATGGACCTGGGTACAGTAGGTTCACAGGGCTCATGCTCCTGTGCCCACACCACTGGCATAGGGCACCCAGCTAGAGGGGTGGCTGATGTATGCCAGGGCAGTGTAGGTTGCGGGCATGGCACACAGGGATGTGTGCCATGTCGACTCTATGTTTTGCCTTGTACCCAGACACTCAGCCTGCAAGGGCAGTGTGGTTGTGTTAGGGCACAGGGCCTCACAATAAGTGCTGCAGCCCTTAGAGGCCTTCCCTGGTCACAAGGCCCTGGGTACCTAGGGTACCATTTACCAGGGGCTGACATGTGGCCAGGGTTTGCCAATTTGGGATTTTAAGTTTTAGGGAAGGAACATAGGCCCTCGGCACCTGATTGGCAGGAGTCCAGGGAACACTCAGTCAAAGTACATTCAGCAAAAAGTGGGGGATTACCATGCAAGAAATATGGCACTTTCTCACACATATGTCCTACATAGACGTGGGTCAGAGTTGGTACATTGCTAGATTGTGTTATCTAATCAATGTGGGCAGTGCAATTTGGCCCGTGTAATTTTGTATGACCCCTTGTGCCCCTTCTTCACTGTCTGCCTTCGGTTGTTTCATCTGTACCTTCATCGCAAGTGTAATTTAGTTTGGCCCACTGTGCCCCCTTCTGCCGGGTTTAGTTGTATTGCTCATTTACATTTCTTACCCTGTATTCGGACACGTGTTTTTCAACCCGCCTCCGCTCTCCCTTCCCGCCACAGTATCCCCTGCTGACCCGCACAGCAACACGCCCATTCGTACCGCCCACACGCCAGGCTTATCCTCCCACCTCCCCTTCCTCTGGCGTACGTCCACTCCGGGACCGCGCAAAGTGCAGGAACATCCTGGGACCGCAAACGCAACTACATACGTTGCCACTACGATGCTAGCACCCTCAACGCCCTCAACATAGGACGATCACGCACCTGCTTTCTGCCCGGACAAAAACTCACACAAGGACACTTCTCCTGCCGGAACAGCATTGTCACCAGCATCCGATCAGCAAATCCACCCACAGGGTAGGAACCCAACTACCTCAGATGCATTGTCCTCAACACCCGCCACGGACGCCAACCCGCAAGTGAACTCTGGGACCTACTCGACTCAACCTCCCCAGACATGGCCTCCATGACAGTGACCTGATTTTACCCCTCCTCGGAACACAACCTCGCCACAGCCATCCTGTGCAGCTACAAGATCAAACACAGGGACCGCACCAATGGAGTAGGAGTAGGAATTACCTTCGTCAACAGGAACACTCTCAATGTCTCAACCAACAATGACGACATCCTCAGCAACGCCGAACACCTGCACTTCCAGATCCACACCAATCCCAACACCACCCACAGAGTAACCCTCGTCTACAGAGCCTCCAGACCCCAAACACAGTTCTGCAACTCGATCACCAACTTTGTCAGTACACACACCCTCACATCCACTGACTACATCCTTCACGTTGACCTGAACTTCCACCTCGTGTACATTAACAGCACCAGATCCACCACCCTGATCGACAACCTGGCCAACCTCGGACTCATACAACTCATCACAACACCCACCCCCCACACCAGCCACACGCTTGACCACATATTCTCCGCAAGCTCCCACGTCTACTCCAACCACACAACCAACCTCCACTGGAACAACCATTGATGCATCAACTTCGCCTTCCATAAAGACACCACACATCACCACACCCAACAGATCCACCGGCACTGCTGGAGCAAAGTCACAGAAACCCAGCTAACCACCAGCCTTGCCCGGAGCACACCCACCGACACGGACTCCACTGCCCAGAACCTCAGACAAAGGATAAGCGCCTGCGCCAACACCCTAGCCCAGATTAAGACACACTCCAACAGACAGACCAGCAAGTAAGCCAGCTGGTTCAATGCAGACCACCAGGCCTCAATGCAGACCTACCATGAGCTAGTGAAGAAATTGCACCGTGAACAGACACTGGACAGCTACGCAACCCACAAAGACGCCACCCGCAGACATCATCACCTCATCAGATCCGCAATCGGGCCTCCTTCAAAGACCGCATAGCCAACAACGCACACACCAGCTAAGTGCTCTTCAACCTAGTGAAAGAACTCTACAACACCAGCTCCAACACCAACAACATCTCACCTTTGCAAGACCTGTGCAACTCCCTTGACACATTCGTCCATCGTAAGAGTGCAGACATCCACGACAGACACCATCCGCACCAACCCCCTGCTCTCCTGGACCAACATAAACAACACAAACACAATCAAAATCTGGTACAACAGCCACTCCGGATCAACGTCAGACACATGCCCACATCAAATCTGCTACAAAGCCAGCACCACCATTGCACCCCATTTCCAGATAAGCATCAACATCTCCTTCGAAAATTCAACATTCACGTAGAGCTGGAAGCACGCCAAGATCAACCCCTTAATCCACAAACACAAGACTGACCTCAAGGACCTCCTGAACTTACGTCCCATCTCCCTGCTACCATTCCTGTGAGAAGTCATTGTGAAAACCATCAACAGACAACTGACCCACTGACTCTATGGAAACAGCATCCTGGATCCGTCCCATTCACGCTTCTGCGGCAACTCCTGCTGCAAAAATGCCCTCATCTCCGCCACCAATGACATAATGCCATGGATGGACAACAGCGAAACAGCAGCACTCATTGTCCAGGACCTGTAATTCGCCTTCAACACTGTCTTGCACCGCACACTATGCACACGCATACACGACACCGAGATCAAAGACAAGGCTCGTGACTGGACCACCTCCTTCCTCTCCGGCAAAACACAGGCCGCCCGCCACCACCCTTCCTGCTCAGAATCCACATTAATCTTCAGCGGCTTACCCCAGGGCTCATCCCTCACACAACATTGTTCAACATGTACATGTCACCACTCGCACACGTTACCCGACTGCACAACCTCAACATCATCTCCTACGACAACGACAGCCAGCTGATCTTCTCCCTCACCATGGCCACCCTCACTTACACAACCAAACACCATGTAGGACTGTAAGCCGTTGCCGAGTGGAGGAAGAACTGCCAACTGGAGATAAACTCGGACAAGACAGAAATGCTCATCCTCGGATCCACCTCCTCCGCCTGGGACAACTCCTTATGTGCGGCCGCCCTGGGAAAAGATCCAACACCAACCAACCACGCACGCAACATGGGGTTCATCATCAACTCTACTCCCTCCATGCCAAAGCAGGTAAACGCTGTCTCATCCTCCTGCTTCATCACCCTCCAGATGCTTGGCAAGTTCTACAGGTGGCTTTCCTCTGAAACATGGAGAACAGTCACACAGGCACTCATCAGCAGCAAGTTGGAATACGGAAACACCCTCTACGCAGGAGCCTCGACCAAACTCTGGAAACGACTTGAACGCATTCAAAACGCCTCAGCACGCCTGGTCCTCATGTGGTAAATAATTTAATTACCGGGACTTAATTTGATGCGGAAAATCTATAACAATAGCTCAGTAAAATAAGAGGCAGAATCCGTGGTATTAGAGGTTCGGAACGGGCTTTATTCCATAATCAATTTAAATCGATGAGCTCCAGATTCCATCACCACGAAGGTTCAGGAAGTGAAGACCATGCTTTATTGATAAGTAATCATTTTTATACAATAGGCATTACAGTGAAGCAAATGCAGGAGGCGTAACAATTGATAGTAAAGATAAAACATACATGCGTAGCAAAAGTGGGTGTAACTGGGCGTAACTTAAAGAACGTCATCAGGTATGATGTCATAATAGGGTGGTACCATGAAAGAATTTCGCAATGTCAGCAGAAATACTTGGCAGAAATGCGCGCGCAGCAGCATGACGTGTGATTGACGTGCAACTAGGGGGTGAAGGGGACTTGACATTTAGCTCTACATGTGGCGACAGAAGTCTGGAGGGTCAAGTCAACCTAATCCCAAATCATATCTAACATCCTATGTTTAGAGAACTATGTTATCCAAAAGAGAGGTCTCTTAGAGTAGAATCTTATTCTATACTGACTATACTGACTGTTAGTGCGTGTACAAGCGTCTAAGTGTCTACACTAGATGCGGGGGCAGGAATCTTCCATAGTAACAGGGCTATGAATTACTTGCATAAAGACAGAGAAGCCGGGCCTTTTGCTCGGTAGCTGGAAGAATGTTTACTTAAACTACTAGTCAGGAATGCATTGGGTAGGGAGCGGAGCAGATAATTTCGAAGGTGAAATACAGTTTTTGGCAGGCAACAGGCTGATGTCAGGCACCGTTAGCTGCGCAGAGAATGAGGACAAAGTTCATGGATACAGATGCGAGCTCAGACTGGAGCTTTCAGAGGCAGAAGGCAGGAAAAGCTTGATGGCAGAATCAGGGCCTACTTGCCTGGACTGTAAAATGGCATAAGTGAACCATATAAAGCCGGTGGCCTTTCATACTTAGGAATGGAATATCCGGCCCATTCATGGCGGATCTGAAAGAGGACATGTTGGCGGTGAACGCACATGTGTTTGCGTCTTCATAACTGGAACTGGAGGGAACATACATATACTTGTGATTTATACATGAAACCGTTGGGGTCCAAGATAGGGGACATAACTGACCAGAAAAATCCATATTTCCACATTCCCTCCTTGTCCCCTACTTGCCCGTCAAGAGATATCAATCTTCATCAATCCATTGATCTGTTCATATAGCATCATTTGTTCTTCTTTCTTCTTCCGTGATGAATGAAATCTTGGTGGTGGAATACACGATGTGGCACACAGACCACAGATCGCTGGTCCACATTGTAGACATAGACAGCAACTGAATAATATGAGGAAGCCAATACCTAGGAAGGATAGGACCTTCCATCCAAAGGTAGATAATACACTCCAAAACCAACCGGACCAAGTCCAGGTGCCTGGATTCTGGTGTATCTGGCTTACAATCTTATGAAGGCGAGTTATGGCTTTATATACAGATGGCAAATTTTCTGGTATGAAAATGCAACAACTTGATCCGATGACCCTACAAGCTCCGCCCCTATCGGCCAGGATGACGTCAAGGACAAGACGATTTTGAAGCACAACAATCCGCATAGCAGACTGCTCTTCTGTTAAATTGCCTAAGGCGGAAATAGTTTCGTTCACTACTGCTTCAAGGGTTCTGGTTAATCTACGTATCAGCTTACTATTGGTAACTGTACCTATATAGGGAAAGAGACCTTTATTGAAATCTGTGTATTTTTCCCATGCTGTCTCAGTGTAATCGACTATTGGGAGATCTCTCCTTTCTCTATTGTGTACTAAATGAGTATTTCTGTGATAATCAGGAGGAGCTAGGAAAACAGGTGGCAAAAGGAATCCGATGTAGCAGGTACCCTCCCAATCTAGTGGCAAACGTATGTATGCTGTCTGACCACATATGAAGTAGGAATGGCGGGAAGCTCTAAATGTAGACTTGCCTTGATCACTAAATTCTATTACAGTGGTGCATCTACTATGGCCCATATGTATGGAACCATTCTTTCTTACACATAATTCACCTTTAACTGGAAATACTGACATGGCGGGCAAAATTGGAGTAGCTTCGGATTCGACATTCAAGATCATGAGATTGAGCGTAAAATTACCTAATCCATATACTTCATTTTCTAGATCAGTTCCTGTTCTTTTGGGAAGTCCCTCCTTGTTAGGGTGACAGACTTTGAGTAAAACTAAGTTCAGATTTCCCCATACCCAGTTATCCTGGTAAACTGCAGAATTTGAATCTAGGGAATTAATTAAACTAAACCATGCTCCACAGGAGCCGTTGTGTGTGAACGGGTATGGAAAGAGAGGTAGAATTCCTTTATAGTTCTGATAGGGAGGGAGTCGACCACATATCCAACAATTTGTAGCATTGCTAACCTGATGGGAATGATGTAACATACTAATAAAAGTGTTATTGCGCAGCGCAAATCTATAAGACAATTCATGCGGAGGTAATTCACTAAAAGAATGTTCAGCAGTAACATTGTAAACATGTCTAGAAATAGGATAATATGTGTGCAACAATATACTTGCAGTAATTACTAAAAGACTTAAGAAAAACAGAATTAATAACGTCACTGTGCAATGACTACGCAGTGATTTACAGTACGCATATCGTTTCAATTTTATCCTTCTGTTTCTTTCTCTATACAGGTCTAAGGGATACATGTCAGAGACAAATTCGACCGCTTCACCTTGGAGAGGACTTAAACAATCAAATTGCCTGACTGGTTAGACCTGAGTTTTAGTCTGTATAGTTCATGGCTATTCAGTTCAACCAAAGGAAGTTTAGAGTCAATCGGGGAAGACACGCAAGGTGTGTCGTTTACGTCTGACGGTAGTCCATGAAATTTCTTGATATGACTTGAATGTATCCAGCCTTTTCGTCCTTCGATCTTTACGGCTGTCCTCGTCGTTAGCAGTACGAGCTGAGGTGACTTCCACCTAGGATCCAGCTGAGACTTCCGATCAAAGTTCCTCACTAGAACTAAATCCCCTGGAAGTACGTCATGGGGTTTCACCTCGGTGTTGTCGGGAAAGGCTGCAGCTACCTGTGAACGACAAGATTGTAGTGCAGACATCAAGGAAGCCAAGTAATCTGTCAGCATATTACAGTCAATATCAGTTATTTTGCGTGGTATAGGCGTCCCCCACATATTTGGTGGTCTACCGAAGATCACCTCATACGGGGATAGCCCTGTTCGAGAGTGTGCTACCATTCTCATGTAAAAGAGTGCAACGGGTAAGGCTACTACCCAGTCGACACCCTTCTCTCTGCATATTTTGGACAATCTAATTTTCAGGGTCTGGTTATGTCTTTCCACGAGACCTGCTGCCTCGGGGTGTCGGACACAGTGAAATTTCCACTGATAGCCTAACAAAAGTGAGACGTGTTTCATTAATTCGGATGAGAACGGCTGGCCGTTATCTGAGTAGACAACACGTGGTAAACCGTACCGTGGGAAGAATTCTCGAACTAACTGTTTGGCAGTAGTCGGGGCAGTGTAATCTGAAACCGGGTATGCCTCTGTCCAACGGGAAAGAGCACAGACAACTACGAGAACATATTTGAATCCTCGACATCGTTCCATCTGGATATAATCCATCTGGAGGACTTCAAAAGGGTGATCAGGAGGCTGAAATCCACCCTGTTCTACGGGAATGCTTTTACCTGGGTTAAACTGACAACAGATCATACAGGTACGGACTTTTTGTTTAGCTGCTGCTCGTAAATGTTTGTTGAACCAAATGTGTTGAATGCTGTCTAGCATAGCTTTTTCTCCTAGATGTGCTGGACTATGTACAGTGTTAATAACGACTTGGACCATTGAATCAGGAAGGAACCACACAGATTTTTCCTTCGTCATCCATCCTTGATCCGTTTGGATCCCTCCTAATTCAGTCCATTTCTTTATTTCGTCTGGTGTAGCATGTGTCTGTATGTCGATTACGTCAAGAGCGGGATCCTTAACCATCATGCAATGTGTTGGTGTCGGGACTATTGTCTTTGTCATGTCGGATGTTTGAGTTTGAGCAGTCTGTTTAGCTGTTCTGTCAGCTAGATCATTGCCTTGAGAAATGATATCAGTAACTTTCGTATGAGCTTTACATTTCATAATTGATATTGCAGTGGGTAGATGTATTGCATCTAATAAGGCATGAATAAGGGGTCCGTGCTGAATGTGGGCACCGTGAGAAGTTAAATAACCTCTCTCTCGCCACAGCACGCCGAAGTCATGTACAACTCCGAATGCATAACGTGAATCAGTGTATATGTTGACTTTTTTATTTGTGGCTTGAATACAGGCTTGTGTCAGAGCGATGAGCTCTGCTGCTTGAGCGGACAAGGTATTTATGCAATTTGTTTCAATGATTTCAGTGTCTGTTGTGACTGCGTAAGCGGCCACTAGCTCTCCTGTACCTGTTCTCATACATGAACCATCTACATACAACGTCAGGTCTGGGTCTGACAATGGGACATCTGTCAAATCTTGTCTCGGTTTCGTCGTGATAGTGATAACTTCGATACAATCATGTGCAAGTGGGTCTGTTCCATTTACAGGTAACAGTGTGGCAGGATTCAATGTACTACAACGTCTGATTTCTATATGTGGCTGAAACAATGTTAATTCGTAACCAGTAAGTCGTGCTATAGTCAAGTGTTGTGTTTGTGTGCGGTTCAAGAGAACCTCTACTGCATGTGGTACTTGTACTGTCAATGGATGTCCTAATACTATGGCATCGCTTTGTCTGATTGCTAAAGCTGTTGCTGCCACTGATTTCAGGCACGCAGGCAAAGCCTGAGCTACGGGATCTAATGTACTAGAAAAATAAGCACATGGTTTGTGTGATCCTGCTTGTTCCTGTGTGAGTACTGACAAGGCAGTACCTTCGCGTTCTGTAACGAAGAGTGTAAACTGTTTATTGTAACATGGTGTTGCTAAAACAGGTGCTTGGCATAAGGCTTTCTTTAGGCTTTCAAAAGCTTGTGTATGTTCCTGAGTCCAAGGGAGAACAGTCGATGTGGCTGCCTCCTGTGTTGTCAATTGAATGAGGGGTTTTGCTAGAAATGCATACTGAGGGATCCACTGCCTACAATATGAAGTGAGGCCTATGAAAGCCCGCACCTCTTTTTGTGTCTTGGGTATCGGCATATTAGCAATTAGCTGGATGCGATCTGGTGTAAGCTGCCTTCCCTCCTTGGACAGCGAGTGACCAAGGTAAACAACTCGCTGGACACAGAATTGCAGCTTAGAAGGGGACACCTTGTGCCCCTTTTCGGCCAAAAATTGTAATACCGTCAGTGAGGCTTTCTCACATTCAGGTTCGCTTCTAGCGGTGATCAGCAGATCATCGACATATTGAAGCAGGGCAGTGTTGACTGGCATGTGGATACTGTCGAGTTCTCGTTTCAGTGCTTGGCTATAAATGCTGGGGCTTTCTGTAAATCCCTGAGGTGCGCGTGTGAATTTAAAGCTTCGGCCATTTAAACTAAATCCGAACAAGTATTGGCTTTCCGGATCTATGGGGACGCTGAAGAAGGCATTCTTGAGATCAATTACAGTAAAGAATGTTGCTTCGGAATCAATTGCTGTCAGTAATGAAGAAATGTCTGGGACTACGGGGTATTGTGGTACTATGCATTTATTTAATTCGCGCAGATCAATAACCAATCGATATACTGGCGGGGCTGTTGGATCGGTTCGTTTAAGAATCGGAATTATCGGTGAATTACATACATTGGAGTCAGTTTCCACAACCACTCCTTGGTTAATAAGCTCGTCAATGATTTGTAGTAAAGCCACTACAGCATCTGGGGGTAACTTGTATTGTCGCATTCGTGGAAGTACCACTCCTGCCTTTAGTGTGACTTGATATGGTGTAATGTTCATGCAACCAACATCTGTAGGGCCTTGCGCCCATAAATGTGTCGGTAAGGTCTGTAGTCGGTGATCCATGTCTCGGGACACGTAGTGCCCTTTGAAATCACGTAAAAATAATCTTACTCCTTCCGGAGAACAACATATAATAGCTCCTAGAGCTTTCAAAGTTTTTATGCCTAACAAGTTTTCTGGACATGATTTAGTAAGCAATAAATCTGTAGTTCGTGTCAAGGGACCGATCGTAAGTGGAAGAGGCTGTGTTACTTCGTTAACGATAGGCTTTCCTGAAAAGCCAAGGGAAACATTCTGTGCGCCTGAGAGGGGTGCCCCTGGAACTTCACTACGTTTTATTGTTGTTCGGCTTGCCCCTGTATCAAGTAAGAATTTTCTATCTTGACCTAACAGTTCACTGTGTACATAAGGTCCTTCTTGATCCACAGGGACCTCAATAAGGGGTAAGCCAACTTCCCTCTCTAGGCTGTTTCATGAGTATCGTTGATAATCAGGATAGTCATACTGTGCGGTCTGATACATCTGTAGTGTCGTTGTTTGTGTGGCAGCAATAGGCTGCGGTGGTGGAGCTGGCATAGACTGTTGCGGAGCTGGCATGGACTGTGCATGCTGCGGGGCTCCTTGTTGGTTCTGATCCTGTCTAATTGGTCGTGGTCTTTCTTTTGCGTTACCTATGGCAATATTATGTTTTAAAACTGGACAATCGTGTACATAATGACCTGGCTGTTTACAATAGTTGCACGTCCCTTTAACAGGACCTGTTGAAACACTGGACTGTGTTATACCCTTCTTATGACCGTCAGCTGGCACTGTCTGGGAAACTAGCATTTTCATTTTCGTGTCTTTCATGCGTCTATGTTCATGTTCTTGTTCTTCTCTAATTCTATTGTGATGGTACTGTAGCATTTGTAACATTTGTGACGGAGTGTTACCTTGCCAGGTACTCTCGAACTTCAATACTCTATTCTTAACTTGGGGCAAGGCATTTTCAACCAATTTTGTCACAAACAGATGTGGATACGACTCGCTACTTGCTTTTATTCCACTATTTATACCAAAACATTTCTCAAATCGGGAATAGAAATCACTAGTGTCTTCATCTGATTTTTGTTTACAGGCTGAGATTGCACCCCAGTCTTCCTTTTTCGTAGTTAATAAACGTGGCAGTACCTGTACTAGTAGACCTGGTAGTGCTTTGATCTTGTCCCCGAGCCCTGAACCTGGACCTCGAGCTTTTTCTTCGTTTTCTAATGCTGTCCAATCTATCTTCTGGTCTCCCACCTCCCAATCTTTTTCCTTGAGTTTTTCGTAAATGCCCGCAGGCATTAATACCTTCAATATTGTCATAATGTCGGGGTAGGTATATTCTCCCATGAGTAACATATCTTTAATTTCACGATGGAAACCTGCTGGGTCTTTATCATGACTGGGTACCACTTTCTTCATTTCTAATAGTTCTATTTTAGATATGGGTGTGTATACAAACACACGTTTAAACTCATTGTCATCACCCTTTATCGGGTGCACTTCGCGTAAGGGATTCTGTCTATCCATGTAATGCGTCGTTCTTTCCTTGATGGGCAGTGAGACATGTTCAGGACATACAAAAAGAATATACTGCCTTCTAGATTCTAGTATTTCTCTAATTAACTTAGTACCGGAACCTCTCCATTTATTCGTGAGTAATTCAGTCAATATATCAGGTAAGGGACCAGGATCGGAGTGTTGGCTTTTATACAATATAAGGAGTTGTTGAATCATATAGATACCAGCTAAACGCTGTTCATCTGGGGCGAGGTTCAAAAACGTATGTACTAGTATATCATCACCATATTTTCCAGGACTATCAACCCAGTGAACGGCTGACCTGGCTAATTCTTGTTCGTCCATAGAATCGAGTATATGATAACCCCTTCGTTCTCGGAGTAATTTGTCAGCGGCTTGGAATGAATGTTCGGGGGACCTTATATTTATTATAGGAGTTTGGAATTTTCTGTTATTATCTGGACGTATCGGACATATCGGATCAGTAAAGCATCTAGTATTATTGCAAGATCTTCCTCTACCTACATATGCCATTGTTTCTAACTGTCCTGTGGGCAGTTCTAATTCTTCCTCGTCCTCGGTTAGTTCTGGTTCGTCTACTGCTAATCTTTCCTCGTGTATTCGTTCTATTTCTTTGCGGATCTTTCGGCTCATAGCTACTATACATGATCGTTTATCGTGTCTCCCCTCTGATATATTCTTACCCCATGTGGTAAGAATTTGCATTTCTTCCGTATTTACCCCTGGTTGATCTTGATTTCTGATCACACAGTTTATGAGGAAACGTAACAGTTCCCCCTGTATTTCCACCTTTTGATACTCCATGGCTCTGTTAATACTCTCAGGGTCTCGCCCTGATTGAACAAAATGATATATATTTTCTAAATGTGCAGTCATTCCTGGTAGCTTCCCTAAATATATTGCAGCTCGTCGGATACGTAATGATGCCAGCATCATTTCGTCCCCTTTTCCGGGCACAGGGTCATATCTACAATCTATTAGAAGTTCCTTGAGCGTGCTGGGAGTTACTAGTTTGGGCGTACGTTGGTGGGCTAATTCTTGAAAGGAAAGTTTATTTGTTCTGGGTGGCGTAGAAAAAATGCTTGATGTACCTCCGGTAGCACCACCTAGGGTGCTGGATGTGAAAGGATTCGTTGAACGTGATATAGCAACCATAGGTGTGGATGCGGATGTAGAAACAGATGTGCTTGCCGGAACTTGTGTCGGAGTTTGCTGTTGCAGAGGTACAGACGAAGGAGGGTCTCGGCGTTGAACCCCCTCGGCAGGCGGTCTATGTGGCGCAGCATTAGCATACTCGGGAGCTGCGTCGTCTAAATAAGAGGAAAGAAAAACATCTTCTGCGGTTCTGGGATGCCCTTTGGGATGTGCTTTTATCGGAAACAATGGGGGTGGCAAGTCTCTTGGTATCTCCGGGGTAGCCTTAGGTAGTCCTTCGGCCAGAAGAGGATACATACCATTCACAAGGGCATTTCTTTGTCTGTCTGTTTGTTCTGATTTTACTCGAGTACCTTCTTCAATTAATACACTTTCTCGAACTTTATTTGAATTCTCCTTACTCTTCTCTTCCTGTCTACGTGCTTTTTCTGTACGTCTATACGATTCTTTACGCCATAATTCAATGGCGTTTTTCTGTGACTGTCTAGCTTTCCTTTTCCATAATTCTTCCTCTACTTTCACGATGCAATCTGCATCCCAGGTCCCAGCTGCGGGCCACCTCTGACTTTCTGGTAATTCCTTGGTGTAGTCTACCCATAAATCAAGAAATAATATGGCGTCTAGGCCATGTTTATGATACATGAAGTACCCTGGAGTGTCCCTAGAAGGAATGGGAACAGCTTCTTCGAGTACCCCTTTTCTAGTTGTGATCTGTCTTAATTTCGAAAAGAGCGGCATATTTGAGAACTGATCTGATACCTAATTTTGAACACGTTTAATACCATAAAACACAATAATGAACAGTCATTCACACCACAATATACAGAACGTATTTAAAACATTTTAACATTTAACATTTAATGAATAAACAATGATGGTCATTTAGGGAACTAGTCCCTAAGCATAATACTCGATACTAACTAGGTAATTCTGAATTATATACTAGACATACTTGATATACTGCTAAACAGTACAGATACACTGCTGAAACAGTGCAGACCGGATTTATGTACCCAAACCCGTCTTGACCGGCACAACCTATGTGCACGTCAGAACGCCTCCCCGATAATGGTACTCACCGGGTAGCTCGGAACGGAAGGCCTCGGAACGGAACTGAACTTGAACCGGACTGGACTCGACTCGAAACTTCGGAAACTTCGGAAACTGGTGGGCCTCTGTATACCTCGGATCTTGCTCTCTCAGCTAGGCTCTGGTCGGGATACTTCGCACTCCTCACCGCCTCGTCTGGGTGTTGGTCGCAGCCTCAGTTACCCCCGCTCGGCAGGAGGGAGATACAGGAAATCCTGTGGGTACGCGTTGTTGTCCGTCCAGCTGTGACAGGAGACCGGGCCTGCAACGCACCGCCGGCGCGTGAGATGAGAGAGTGTCCCTGTTCGGGCGCCATATATGTGGTAAATAATTTAATTACCGGGACTTAATTTGATGCGGAAAATCTATAACAATAGCTCAGTAAAATAAGAGGCAGAATCCGTGGTATTAGAGGTTCGGAACGGGCTTTATTCCATAATCAATTTAAATCGATGAGCTCCAGATTCCATCACCACGAAGGTTCAGGAAGTGAAGACCATGCTTTATTGATAAGTAATCATTTTTATACAATAGGCATTACGGTGAAGCAAATGCAGGAGGCGTAACAATTGATAGTAAAGATAAAACATACATGCGTAGCAAAAGTGGGTGTAACTGGGCGTAACTTAAAGAACGTCATCAGGTATGATGTCATAATAGGGTGGTACCATGAAAGAATTTCGCAATGTCAGCAGAAATACTTGGCAGAAATGCGCGCGCAGCAGCATGACGTGTGATTGACGTGCATCTAGGGGGTGAAGGGGACTTGACATTTAGCTCTACATGTGGCGACAGAAGTCATCCTTCGCCGACAGCACATCCCACCCCACCTGGGAGACCTGCACTGGCTCACCGCCAACAAGTGGATCACCTTCACGCTCCTGAACCACGCACACAAGCCACTCCACAACACCGGACCTGCATACCTCAGACGACTCAGCTTCTGCACCCCAGACCGGCAGATCCGCTCCGCTGACATCGCACTCGCCACAGTCCCCCGCATCCGAAAAGTGACCTCCTGCGGAAGATCATTATGCCACCTCGCCGCTAAGAACTGGAACACTCTCCCCACCCTCCTACGGCAGACACAGGACATGCTAACCTTAATGAAACTCCTCAAGAACGGGATTTTCAAGCAGTGGTAGACTCCCACCCCACCGCTCCTTGAGACACTCACGGGTTAGTGGTGCACTTTAAAGATGTTGTGATTGAAATAATTGATTGATTGCTTTTGCACATACACGGTCATCTCACTGCCTATCCGTGTCAGGTGACACATGTACATTGATTGTATTTCCCTTGCTGGACCTTCTTGTGAATTCACAGCCCCTTACTTATTGCCTTAGTTAAATACTTGATTGGTCATGGAAACACGCATCAGTGTGATTTTAGGGAATTTATTTACAAGACAAGGTTTAGACTGGACCAGAAGTGGCCCATACGACACAGGATTGGCTGTATGCCCGTTGGAGTGGCAGGCAGAGTCCATTGTGAGTGACAGTGCCTGGGGAAGAGGCGGAGTTTGCAGTGCCATTGTCAAGGAAAAAAGATTTGCTGCAGGTCCATGTGTGGGTCCAAGCTGAGTGTTGGTGGATGTCGGAAGACAGTGGAAGGGGAAGGTCAGTGGAATGATGGTATGTACAATCCAATGGTGAGACAGGCCTTTGTATGTCACTGGTAGGTGTACTTGTGCATTATCAGTGTGCCAGTTTCATCCTCAGATTCGTCATCTGATGTGTCATGTGTCTCACATATGGGTGGAGGTATGGTGGGAGGCACAGACATATCCGGGTGCGGAGCTGAGGATGTGGATGTGCCAGCAGCAGCAGATGTTGGCACAAGACCGTGGGGAGGCGCAGATGTGATATGATGTAACAGGGTCTGGCATATCCCTGAAAGATTGTGCTGGTGTTCAGCCGTGGCTGCCATCTTTTGGAGTTCCCTCTGGTCCCTGGCCTCCCTTATCCGTGACAGTCTGGATAATTCGGCACATACACTACTGGAGCTAACCTGCCGGGACCGTGTGTCAGCTCTACCGATCAGGACCCCAGCAATGTCATCCAGGGTGCGTTGGATATTATTGAGGAGTATGTGGATGTCTGACATCCTCTGCATGTGGTTGTCGAGGCGATTCAGACACCCACGTAGGTCATCAAATTTGGCTGCCAGGCTCTCCAATCCCACCCACACATAGTCACGTGTCTCATGCTGGACCTCAAGCACCATGATGTGAAAGGCCACATATGGGTTACCAGGGCCATGTGAGTCAGCTGTAGTGGGAGGTGCTTGCTGCTGGGTGGTTTGTGCAGGGGATGGGCTTGGCGCAATGCTGCTGGGTGGCCCTGCTCCTGGAGTTGGTTTGGCAAAGGAATCCAGGAGATGTTGAAATTCAGCCACATTGATGGTGGGAGTTTAAGACAAGTCATTATGACGGAGTGGGTCGTCCTGCTGTCCAGGAGGTGTTGTCTCTCCCTCTGCAAAGTTCATGGAAGATACAGTTTAACAGTGGTATACATGTATGGACATGCATTATTTGACTTAATAATCAGACTGAGGGAGACTGTACATTATAGATATTTTGTACAATATGCATGTTAGTTTCTGGATGGTGATTATTTCAGAGACATCACGGATGTGATGGTGTACTTATAAATTGTAATATCACAAGTTACCTATGTGAGAAATGTTTCTTGACAGTGTCTACACACAAATGCTACCTGTTGTGTCCTGGTTTGTGTTATGTGACTAATGCAGTCCTGAACACCTATTAGGCAATGTTGATGTACTCAGATTAGTATGTGTGTACACTGCATTGTGTGATGGTGGCACCTGCTACCTTTGTTTAGCTGCCCCTTGTCCCTTTCATGAAATGGGCCTTTGACGTCTCTGTATGTAAAATGCAGACATGTGGAAAGCTGGGTGGATTGTGTGTCCTTGTCAGAGTTGTGACACTTGTGTATAGTAGGTCATCAAGTGTCTTGTTCACATCAGGGGTTGTGTGTACATAAGGTTGTGTCAGGGTGTGACATGCTCCCTTGAGGATGTGTTCCACACTCCGCAACATCAGTGAGGTGTCCTGCACCATGTAAATCTCTTTTTCCTGCAGGCATGCTATTCATCATGCCCTATCCCTTGCTTTGTCAGTGTGGCTCAAGGAGTTGCAGCTTTCCAGGGGCTTGCACATGTGCATGTGTTTTTTGTGCTATTAGTTATGTGTGATGAGGGCCCACTTTTGGCACATTGGCAATGGGAGCCTACTTGGGGGCATGTTATCAGGGACGGCCTTAATATTATCGCCGCTTTAGCAGCAGGAAACTTCCGCTACAAGCGGCGATGATGTTCTTGAAAATATGCCGCATAAAATTCCAATAGAAGCACATGTTCTGGTGTGAACATGGGCTTCTATTTGAATTCTCTGCAGCATGTTATCAGGCACATTATCACCGCTTTAGCGGAAGTTTCCTGCCGCTGAAGCGGCGATAATTTTAAGAACGTCCTTGATTATATGCACCGTGTTTTTTCTACAGAGCTGCACTGTGTAGGACATATGTGCCTCTAAGTCGCTTTGGCTCCTTGTGATTTGTGTTGTGTGCATTGCGTCTGTCATGTTTAATCTTGCATGGTTTGCTTCCTGCACTTCTTTTGGATTACCCTTTCAGAGTATGGTGCAGCATGTATAGCAATTGTTGTTGCTGTCTGAGCAGACTGTGTCCACACCCATTACCCACAGATTTGGGCCCACATGTGGAGTGTGTGTGGCAGTGGGGGGCCGTTTTGTGCATCATACCAGGCGGTGACCTTCTGTACTCTGCATAAGCGCTTTGATTTTAGAAGGGGGGACTTCCTACTCCATGCAGCGATCACAGCAGATATTCGTGTGCATTGTAAAGTGGACCAAGCAGGACCTGAGCTTTCTTTAGGGTGCCAATACATATTGACAGCAGCTGCAAAGTTTAAGGCAGTCACATGCCTGTACATGCACATGAATCTTTAGGAGCTGCCCCCTTTGGACATACTTAATTGAAATGGGAGGTAGATGTAGGGAGAGAGATACCGGAAAGGGCTTGTGCTGAGATTGCAGAGTATGCGTGGAGGTGCACCAGGCACGCCCGCTTTCAAAGGGTTCTTTTTAATGTTTTACATCGCCTTACCTCACACCGGCAAAAGATCAATGCATGTTTCAACACTGACCCATACGAATGCCCAAGGGTTCAGGGAGAGGGGGCAAACTTCCCTCACATGATTTGGGGGTGACCACTTTGGGCTACTTATTGGACCGTAGTGATGGCACTATTGAAGGTGTTGACGGACAGGGAGGTAGATCTCTGCGTTGGGGGCTTGTATCCTACATTGCTTCCCACACACAGCTCCAAGTAGGATTTATTTATTTATTTATTTGTAGAGCGCAACATTCATCCCAAGGGATATCACGGCGCTAACAGCATGAACTAGGGTATTAGGCTACTGGAGCAAGCAGGAGGATGTTAGTTTATTGGAAACAAATGAATTTTCAGTTTTTTCCGGAACTCCGGATAGTTGGGTGTGAGTCGGAGGTCTATGGGAAGATCGTTCCATTTTCTAGCTGCCAGGTACGAGAAAGAGCACCCTCCGGATCTTACTTTCTTTATACGTTTAGTTCTGGCCAGTGCCATTATAAGGACCGCAGGTGTCTTGTCGGGGCATAGAACTCGAGTCTACCCTGTAGTATTTTGGGGCCATTTTTAAATAGTGCTTTATGGGCATGGCTGAGTAGCTTAAAAACCGCTCTTTGGCGCATGGGAAGCCAATGCAGGTCTTTCATGCACTTTGATGCTGAACCTAATCTGTTTTTGTTGCATACCAACTTGGCAGCGGCATTTTGGAGCACCTGTAACCGAGTAAAGAGAGACTCGTTCATGCCCACAAATAGAGCATTGCCGTAGTCCAACTGACTCATAAGCAAGCCCTGCGTGACTGTTCTTCTGCAGTTTAGTGGGATCCAGGGAAAAAGCCTGTGTAGCAGTTTCAAAGTGGCAAAACCCTTGCACAAAGGGCCCGTACATGGTCATTCATGGATAGAGTATCATCAATGAAGATACCTAGGTTTTTTGCGCAGTGCTTAGGGGTTGGGGCAGTCCCGAGTGTTTGTGGCCACCATTGGCCCCTCCAAAAAGCAGGATTTCAGTTTTCCCTGCATTTAATTTAAGGCAGTGCTTCTGCATCCACTATGCCATTTCTGAGAGACAGTTATTTTGTTTTATTTTGGTGGCTTCAGGCCTTTCTTCGAGGGCTACCATTAGCTGTGTGTCATCAGCATAGGAGCAAATGCCAATACCCCATTTTCTGCTAATTTCTGCCAGGGATGAGACGTAGGTGTTAAATAACGTGGGGCTTAGCGATGCTCCCTGGGGAACACCACAGCTGATGATCTTAGGTTCTTAGATTGCAGCAAGTTTATGGATAGGGGATTATTAGTGGCCATGAGGGGATATTACGATGCACTGGAAGGCAAGTGGGGCCACGAATTTAGATCAATGGGAGTGAGAGTTCACCAAATGGGCAGAGTGTGATGGAATAGTTAGGCTACTACTGGTCAAGGGTACGGTGAGCAAGGGATTACTTGAGGCGGCTAGGGCATGGGACCATTTCTTTGGACCATTGGTAGACCAAGACAGCGAGAGCGATGTCAACACTGAGTCAGGTGAGCTGGTACCAGGGTAGGGCCTTTAAAGCACGTAGATGTAACCATTCAACACCATTGTAGACATGCATGATGGGTGAATCTAAAGCGGCAGCCTGTATATTGTGTTTTTAGGGATGTATGACGTTACAACGCACACTTTTACAACGCATGCACTTACAACGCATTTTTTACAACGCATAATCCATTACAACGCATGACATTACAACGCATGACACTACAACGCATGTTTAAAAACTACCTTTACAACGCATTTCCATTACAACGCATACTACCTTTACAACGCATACCATTACAACGCATAATATTAAATTGCATTTAAGGTAAGTATTAGATAGTATAGGGGTAAAAATTACTATTCTAACTCCAGGGGGTGCAACAGTAGGGTAAGTGTTGGATAGTATAGGGGTAAAAATTACTATTCTAACTCCAGGGGGTGCAACAGTAGGGTAAGTGTTGGATAGTATAGGGGTAAAAATTACTATTCTAACTCCAGGGGGTGCAACAGTAGGGTAAGTGTTGGATAGTATAGGGGTAAAAATTACTATTCTAACTCCAGGGGGTGCAACAGTAGGGTAAGTGTTGGATAGTATAGGGGTAAAAATTACTATTCTAACTCCAGGGGGTGCAACAGTAGGGTAAGTGTTGGATAGAATAGGGGTAAAAATTACTATTCTAACTCCAGGGGGTGCAACAGTAGGGTAAGTGTTGGATAGTATAGGGGTAAAAATTACTATTCTAACTCCAGGGGGTGCAACAGTAGGGTAAGTGTTGGATAGTGTAGTGTAATATTATGCGTTGTAATGGTATGCGTTGTAATGGTAGTATGCGTTGTAATGGAATGCGTTGTAAAGGTAGTTTTTAAAAATGCGTTGTAGTGTCATGCGTTGTAATGTCATGCGTTGTAATGGATTATGCGTTGTAAAAAATGCGTTGTAAAGGTAGTGCGTTGTAAAAGTTGCGTTGTAAAGGTTGTTCCCCTGTTTTTAGTGTTTACCTTCTGGATACCACAGATTACGCACTGCTAATAGCTATCAAAGAGTACAGAGCAACATGGGTAGTGACATGCCTTGAGGGAGAGTGAAACAGACTTTTGGATGGATTTATTTGTGATGATGATGTTTGTTTATATGGCCTGTGTTGAAAATTGGTTCTTATTCCCCTTATTACATGGTTCTTCATATTAAAGGTAGTAGAGGAGAAATGTCATAGTAACGAGCCAAGGATCCTATGCTCGGACACTTGTACATCATAGTGAAGGGAGAGGGACTAGGTTGGTGCTATTGTTACATTTGAAGATCTAACTTTCTCAGACATAAAGAGCTTTTGAATTTGCAAGAGGAAATAGTACATGCAAGGCATTGACGTGGGGCGGCAGAGGGTGGTGGGTAGTATGGACAGGGATATGTGTGAATGCAGGTAAGTAGACTTTGGATGACTGAATGGATTTCATGGTGCACCCTGCATCGCATTTTGCAATGGAGGGCACACGACTAAATCCGTATTTTTGGTGTGACATTGCATGTGAGTCACTCGTTACTTTCTCATCCTGCTGTACGCAGTACTGCATAGCATGTACAGGCAAGGGGGCATTTTTGTAGAACATGCATGAGGTTGTCACAATATCCCCCTTGCCTCATCACCACACATATCCAAATCATCTTCACAAGGCTGCATCTCCCATGTGCCAATATGAGTATGCAGCAGCGGCGGCCGGCATGCTCGAGGGAGGGGGGGGCGCGAGTGATTAATAAAACAAATAAAATAAAACTTACCTGAGTGCCAGGATACCGCACCGCCTCCGCTCTGGCCTGTACTGGTGGGTCCACATTTTCCTGCTGCAGGAAGCAGCCAGCAGGAAGCTTCCCTCCCCTACGCAAGCCCATCACAATGCTGCAAATGGCAGCATTTTGATTGGTAGGCACAGCAGGAGAGAGCCCCAGCCTGGGACATTTTCTATGGATAAAGAAAAAGGGAGAGTGGGTGGGTCTGCACAAGGGCAGGGGGGAGTGGCTTACCCACTGTTGTGGGTACTGGCTGTTTGGTCGGTTCCAGGACCGACCAAACAGTCAGTATGCACAACATTGAGCAAGCCACTCCCCCCCTGCCCTTGAGCAGGACCGCCCACCCGCCCTCCCCCAACCAGGCACGCAAAGAGGCACTTCTGCTTTCTCGCAGTGCAGAGAAGGCAGAAACATAAATGGTAGTTTTTACCGTTTATGTTTCTGCCTTCTCGCACAGCTAGAAAGCAGTAGGGCGACGCCCCCATGCCCTAATGGGGGAGCTGCCACTGGTATGCAGTGTGAATGTGACTGTTCACGTGCACAAGTAATCATGCCAGCAACAAGCTCAGCACACCTGCAACATTGCACGTGTGTCTGGCTCATGTGCAAGGTTGTGTGTGGCCCTCCAAGTCACCCTTGTTGGCCACGCACATCCTTGCACACAAGTCAGACAAATGTGCTATTTTGCAGGTGTGCTGGTCTTGCTGTTGGCATGCTTACTCGTGCACGTGATCAGTCACATTCACATGCATACTCATTTTGGCACATGGGAGTTGCGGCCTTGTGAAGATGATTTGGATATGGGTTGTGATGGTGCAAGGGGTGCATTTTGGCAGCATGCTGCGTCTCTATGTGATGGGGCATTTTGCTATGTGATGTAGCACTTATTTTGTGGTCTGATGATGTACCTGGACTGTGTTTTTCTGACTTTTCAGTGCACATTTGAATGTCAGTGTGTCCGTCAAAGTGTGTCTAGCAAGGTTTATGTTGGATCAGTTGATGTGTGTCCATGCCACCATGCACAGGGCTATCTGGGACCGGAACCACAGTAATTGTGGGTATGCAATGCTATTTATTGTACATGTGTGCCATTGTGGCCATCCACCCCCGTCCACCCACTCCATAGTTTGTACTCACCCTGTGGTTGTGTCTGCTCACATTCAGCAGTGTCCCGACCCGGCACTCCAACCACCGTTTCCTCGGTGATGACTTGCACCAGCATTTCCTCCTGCTCATCCAGCTCCAGCAGGGGCCCAGGGCTACCACCTCCAGTCGCCATAGCTGCCCTCCGGTTGGCTGCTATCTTCTCTTTCGTGTTCTTCTTGCTGTCGTTCCAGTGCTTCTTTACCTCCTCCACTGTCCTCCTCTTCCTCTCTCCCACAGCATTGACCTTTGCTGTGATCTCCTCCCAGATCTCTTTATTCCTGGACAATGGCACTGTCCTCCTGATGAACAGCTCCTGCTGATGTTCAGCCACCAGGCCATACAGGACCGGATTCTCCTGGTGGCTGAACCTGGGGTTCCTCCTCCTCTTTTCCTTCCCCTGGCTCTCTCCCTGCTCCTCCTGGCTGGCTGTGGGGTTTGCTGTAGGCTACGCACTTGTCCCAGCTTCCTCCATGTCTCTGCTCTCTTCTGTGTTCTCCATTTTGGCGATAATTGGCCCAGCGCGTCTTTTCTCGGCTTAGCGTGTGTTTTTTTTTTCGCCGGCGCTAAGATTTTATCGCCATCCATTGGCGCCTGAAATGCTAGTTATCGCTGGGTAGTGGCGCCTTGCTAATACGTTGCTACTGCGGCGATAAAAACAGGACTTCGCCGGCGATAAAACTTTACGCGCTAACGCAATTTGTTGATGATATGCCCCATGTTTCTTATTTTCTACCACTTCACCAACTATTTTCATCCACACCACTCAACAAACAGACCCACCACTTCCCTGGACTGCTAAATACGAACTAAAAAAAATCTACCTTTTCCTCAAATTTTCCCACCCAAGCCACTCACATTAGGCCCAACCCATACATAATGAAATACCACGCTAAAATATCTCAAATCTCCCTCTTAGCGTCATTGAAATATTTGGCGCATGCAGATCAAACCTTTTGGCACCCTCTGCTGGTACCACTATGTGACCACACTCAGGCTGCACCTGAGGCTGGGACAGAAAGAAACTTCATTCTGCATCACACACCATTTGAATACACTTTGGTAAGGGCCACACTCTTTGCAGGCCTTCTGCTGTTTTCAGCCTGCACAGCATGGAGGAGACATGTTGGCCCAAAGTCAATCTATGGACCAAGATGCCTGGAACGAGGACCCGATGGTCATTGATCAGTGCAGCACGGGCCATGAACATCTGCATCGCCACTGCTGGATCTCTTCTTGTAGCGGTGCAAGCAAGGCATAAGCTGTGCTCATCAGGAAGAATGAGTACACCGCACTCTATCGTTCAACAAATGTACTCCACTTCTGCATGCACTCTTCATTTATTTTTAGAATCTGGATAAAGCTACCAGGGCCAAACAATCTCCACAGACATCCAGGAAATAGTGTTCATTTTACAGCCCCTCGATCTTTATTCCTTTAGGCAGTACACTCCTCAGTGCAAAAACATACAATTAATAAAAAGTCCGAAATTATTCGGACTGATATGGCAGCCCCTTTGCCTGTCAGGGTTTTGCACACCTTGGATTGGATTATATTTGCTTTTATTTGGTGCCCCCTACCCCTGATGTGCTGTTGAAGCACTTTACACCGAGTTGATCCAGAATCCAAGGTTAGTGGATTATTTTGCTATTGTTTGTTATAGGCATCAGTCTTGTTCTCTTAAAGATACTAGTTCATGCATTTAACCCAGGCCTTAGGAGTGATCGTTAGTAGGAGAGGGTAGAATCATTCATGCATATGGTTGCTACTTCTACTAGAAGAGCGACAGGAAATAAGGTATTGTTAGGTGGCAGGAGTAGGGGAGATTGTGATCATTAAAATGAGGCGTGGGCAATTTACAGAAATATGTTAAGATTAACATACCCATGCATGTAACTTAGAGCAGGTTGTGCTCAGAGGGAGGAGGCAAGCAGAGGATAGAAAGTAAGGGGAGGCTCATTTGGAAGACAAGGAGAGGTGTCAATTCAATGTTTTAAGTCAAGATCGATTTTCATGGGAATAGAGAGTGGACTTTTTTGAGACTGCATGAAACAATCTGAGGATGTAAACCTATACAAACTGTAAAAAGAAACAGCATTATTTTCAAGAGGGACAGTGCTGTATCAGGTACGTTGGCTAGGCATTAGAATCAGGCAAAAAGTTGATACCCTAAATAGCTATCAGGTAGATCGCCGTTGTATGTTTGTTTTACGAAGCACATATATGACCCCACAGGGCTATTTTGGTGCTAAAACAAATCATAAACAAGGTTCTAATGCTACCGTTGTTTCTTCAGTTTAGATCGTGGAGAGAGAAGATCTGATGAATGATTATTTTTTTGTATTATTACTTAAAACCATTGCAAATAGTCATGAAAACACCCAAAACGTAATCAAATATCATAAACAATATTCTAAAATCAGGTCCCAGAGCTGTGAAAATAGACATTGGTGCTGGCCAGGTTCCCCAGTTCTTGCCCATTACTCCAGTTTGCCTTTCATTCATTCCTAAAGTTTTCACTGTTTACTTCTTCAATGGACGGCTATATGGCTCACAGGTCCAACACCCACATCTTTCAATGTGCGCACCCCTCCATAGATCCTTTGATCCATAATATATATGTTAGAAATGGGATTTCTGGTTGGTTAGGGCATGCGCCTAAGCCAGTCAGAAACCACCACTCTAGTCAGGGCAAGGGAGTTACACGCTGAAGATAAACCCTGCTCACCCCCTAGGTAGCTTGGCAGAGCAGCCTGGTTTATCCCAGAGGTAATTTGTAACAGGTTTGCGCAACACACTCACACAGCAGCGACACACTAGGCACACCACAAAAGAAACTCCACACAAGGTTGTATAAAAAATAGCCTTTGTATTATCCATAAAAACACATTAGAACACAATCACATATATATACTGTGCCATCAGGCACTTGTCATGACTTCACAGGCAGTACATAAATCACCATACCAATCAGGCAATTGTCATTACTTTACATACATCAAAAGGCCAATCGGGCCACTGTCATGACCATTACAGTTGGGGATAACCAATAACTATTGGTAGGATTGCCCTTAGCACAACACCTTATGCATCAGCAACAGTGTACCAAAGTAAACACTTGCCACAGTACGGCACATAAATCATAAGCAGGGCAATGGGGTAACTACCCCTAGATTGCACACATCAGGGACCTCATACAACACGGTATAACCATAGTCCATTGTGCACCAGAGTAACCACTGTACAGTTGCACACCTTAGGGGCCTTATGCCCCTCGTAACTGATTTACCCTGCGTAAGCTCCCAGTCTACCTGCTCGCCTAACACAGGAAATGCGGCATGTCCACTTCGGGGCCTCTGTCGAGGTCTCACCCTCTTCTGGATCCCAACACCACAAGTACGGGGCGGTGGTGCAGCTCACCCGGTCTACGTCAATGGAGAATGTACCCGGTGCTGAAGATAAGGTTGCAGCTACCCGCGACCATGCGATGCAGCTGTGATCAGGATATGAATGCAGAACACCTCCTGATTACGGGCTCCGATCGAGGTCTCACCCCAAGCTTCCAGCTCCTCTCAGTGGGAAGACCCCTTCTGGGTCTCTCGCTTGTAACTTCCTGGTGGGGGCGGCCTGCCACTTGCGGTGCCGTCCTTGCGCCTCACCTCGTCTGGTCGGTGGCAGCAAGCTTCCGGTTGGGTCATGTCGGGCTGGAAAACCACAGAGCGACGTCTCAACCCCTTTTGATGGCCTCCGGTGGCTCACAGCGGATGGGAGACCATGAGGCTCTGCTTCCTCCCTTGCGGGAAGCCCCACCCACAACCAGGCTCAGCCTTTGCCTGGCTTCCGGCGGCTCTGCGTTTGGGCTGAAAACCCCGGAGCGAAGTCTCCAGCGGGTGTGCAATCCTCGGTCAGATCCTAGCATTGGGGGTCCACTTCACCAGAGCACCCCTGCTGAATTCCAACTGGTGTACACCACACGATGCTGGACAGGCAACCAGCACCGCAACTTCCAACAACAGCGCTCTTGCAGGTGGGCTCAACACAGCATGGGGCCACGAGGTGAAGAACACAGTGCTCACTACGCGCTGTCATAAATGCGATGGGGCAAGCCACAAAGTCATGGGAGACCACAAGGGCACACCATCAACATGTCCCCAGGAAGACCAGCACAAGGATTCCTTTAGGCAGAGTGGTAGTCCCCCCCAGCCCTAAAAAGGCAGCAGGTCAGCACTTTTTGCAGCCCAGTTCCATGGTGGTTCCTCCTGGTTCCACGCAGTCTTCTGTTCCATCAGTGCACAGACATGGGTTCACAACCCCAGTACATATACTAGTCATTGTCTTTGTCCTCCCGTGGTTCAGGGCTCTGAGCCCAGTCCAAACCAGTTCTGGGGGGCACTTTACAAGTGCACAACACTCCCCATTGTAAGTGTCAGCCCTGGCCCAAGCCACACCACAGGGGGGTGGAGCCATCATTGTGGAAGGCAGGCACAGCCCTATTCAGGTGCAGGTGCTACTCCTCCCACACTCCAAATGCAGACCAGGCCTATTCAGCCTAGCGCTGACTCATCCAGACTCTCTGAAGCCACTATACATCCCCAGCCCCTCCAAAGCCGGACAGTCAATACACATCCTAGCAGAGGACCAGAGACACATAGCACACAGAAAGGCCTACTTCTGAAAGTGGCTTTTCTAAAATAGTAATAAGAAGTCTGCTAACACCAATACGCAGCATTTATCACCACTATTCCAAACATACCAAACTTGATCACGCTACCCCTCTCATGTCAGGAATTACCACTGAAGCAAATATCAGGGAATCCCCAATGCATCCCTCTAAGAGTGCAGCCTCACAGAAGTGAGAAACCAAATGGGCAGTTTGTCACTACCAGGACATGCCACACAGTTAAGGCACATGTCCTACCTTTTACCTACACTGCACCATGCCCATAGGGCTAGCTAGGGCCTACTTTGGGGGTGACTGCTATGTTGTAAAAAGGGAGTCACAAACGTGGCAACCACTTTGTGTGTCAAGTCACAGCAGCAGTAAACTGCTCGTGCAGAACCTGCAGTGGCAGAGGCCTGAGACACGTTTGAAAGGCTACTTTGTTGGGTGGCACAAGCAACGCTACAAGCCCACCAGTAGCATTTAATTTACTTGCCCTGGGTATATCGGATACCACTGTACAAGGAACTGACAGGTCAATTAAATATGCCAAACAGGTGTAGACCATTCTTACCAAGTTTACAATAGAAAGCACATGCACTTAGCACTGATCATCAGTGATAAAGTGCCCAGAGTCATACAACCACCAACTACAGGTCAGAAAAATACATGAGGAAGGCAAAAAGTTCTGGGATGACCCTGCAAAAAGGGGCAAGTCCAACAATATATACATTTTTCTTCAGGGTTTAAACTCTTTAAAGTCCATAATGTAGGAAAACAAACTACCAATAAAACTAACAAATGAACCATCAACTGAAAATCGGATGAGTCAAGTGAAAGTCACTGACGCCATGAGTATTAGAACAGCAGACTAAAATCATCGTTTAATGCGGGGTCACTGGCCAATGTCCTGCAACCTCACTCATGGCACGGATCTCCAGTCAACCTCCTCTTGTCACCAGACGGATTGGCCGCACAATGTAGAAACTGTGCTGTGGCGGTGAGCTGACATGAGTCACATGACAGGCAAGACTGCACTGCCATGGTACATGTGTGGATGTTTAGTAATCAAAATATAGTGCTTCAGGAGAGTTTAGTACAGATACATATGATGTGAAATAATGACTCTGGGCCCGATGATTCACAGAACTAACTTAAGACAAAATCCTAAACTTACTACCATTTTGGTATCCACAGAAGGCACTTACTCATTTTTGTATTCACTGAAGGCACTTACTCATTTTGGTATTCACAGAAGGCACTTAATGAGTAAGTGCCTTCTGTGAATACCAAAATGTGTAAGTGCCTTCAGTGAATACCAAAATGACTAAGTGCCTTCTGTGGATACCAAAATGGTAGTAAGTTTAGGATTTTGTCTTAAGTTAGTTCTGTGAATCAGAGTAAGTGCCTTCTGTGAATACCAAAATGAGTAAGTGCCTTCAGTGAATACCAAAATGAGTAAGTGCTTTCTGTGAATTGATGAGTAAGTGCCTTCTGTGAATACCAAAATGAGTAAGTGCCTTCTGTGGATGCCAAAATGAATAAGTGCCTTCTGTGAATACCAAAATGGTAGTAAGTTTAGGATTTTGTTTTAAGTTAGCTCTGTGATTCAGGCCCCTAGATGCAGCCCTACATAGCTGATAGAACCTATCCAGGCTGGTCTTAATCTGCCACACCAATACCGCCTTAGAGGATTAGGAATTCGACCAACTCTTGACTGCCTTTTTAATTGCATTGACCATGGCAGTCTCAAGTAGGCTGTAATGTTAGTAGAGTCATAAAGTGCAAGTGCCAGATTGGAGTGCCACTTGTTGTTGATTTCTTCCCTATCCAGAATACCTGATAGCAATTTAGTCTGTTTGTTCAGTAATTTGCTTAACGTCTTTCTTACCGGAGGTCTTCACCTTCTAGTGCAAGCAATGACTCCTCCAAATACACTTTCCATTTGGAGATCCTTTTATTATACAGTCCTTTGAAGAGCTTTTTAAAGTGTCTGCTTAAGACGTTTTAAGTTTAAAGCAATGGGAGAGGTATCTGGCTTGGAGCATCAGCTGACATGTCATAAGGTTAAACTCTAAACAAAATGGAGCTTGAGATGTTGCATCAGGCAATATACCAATATGATCTGCATTGGCTGGTCAAGCCACCACTCGGTCCAAAAAAATAGGAGTTAATTTATATAGCATAACTTTACATATTTGCCTAGATCAGGCCTCTTTATCTGTTTTAGCAATCTCATAAAAAAATATTCAATGATAGAGTGGTACTTTTAATTGCCTGTTTCTTATGTGTACAAGGGCTTCTTTCATCAAAGGTATTTGTATGAGGAAACCCTTTCAACTGATTTATTTTCAATTCACTAGTGCCTTGGCTTTTGCAGCATCTGACAAAGGAGATTATCTTGGATTTGTCAGTATTAATCTTAAAATAAATGGAATTTCTGGGGCACTAACCAGCTAGGTCATCCAGTGAGCGTTGTAACCGTACTGCAGTTTGATCTAGTAAAATAGTGTTGTAAAAGGTTAATCCTCCTCGATGCCAACTTCACAGGACCCACTCTTGGAGATGTGAGGGCCACAGACATATCTGCCACATACATATTGAATAGCAAGGGGGCTAATCATATCAGTTTCAAGTCTTTATCTGTCCTCAGTTTTCCAGATGTTTTCCATTTAGATGCCAATTTTACCTTGCCCATGCATTGAAGTACAGGCTCCTTATTGCTCTTAACAACACAGGTGGGATTTTCCATTTCACTAATTTTGCCCAAAATGTACCTCTATTTACATTGTCACACGTGGTAGCAAAGTTGATAAATGCTGCATGCAATCTTCTTCCCTTTTCTGTCCCAGCTTGGTCCACCAAGATTGCTAGGGCAAGCAAATTATCATTGATATTGCATCCTTTCTGAAACCCAGTCTGGAGGTCAGAGTCAGATGTCTGTTGACGACCTATCACTCCACGTCTCTAAGAGTTCAGCATATTATTTTTTGTTCAACAGGTAGGAGTGCTATTAGACCGTAATTGGCCAGCCTTTTAGAGGATCCCTTTTTATGGATGGGAATCAATGGTGAGGCATGCCAGCTTTTAGGAACAGAACTTGTTGCTAGGCAACATATACAAAGGGACTCAGACAGTGGGTGTTGGAAAATGTCCTTTTTACAGGGTCACCCCCAAACCTTTTAACTTCCTCCTCTCCTTTTTGCTGGATACATTTTTGTTGGCTTTAGGACTCTGAGCCCTTTACAACTGCTAACTAGGACTAACATGTATGTGCTATCTTAGCTAAACTTGGATTGATTGATTTAACCACAATTGACATTTAGTTCACTTAGAAGACCCGAGTAAAGTGTACTACATGTGGCCAGGCCCTCTAAATTAAATGTTACTAGTGGGCCTGCATAACTGATTGCGCTGCCCACTTAAGTAGCTCTTTAAACATGTCACAGGCATGCCACTGCAAGATCTCTGAGGAGGACTGAGAGCTGGCATATGGAGCAATAAACAGAGATGGTAGGAAGCCCTACTGGCCTCTAGAGAAGAGGGATAGGCTAAGATAAGCCACCATTAAGGAGACCCTTATCAAAAGATGTTGATCCACCCCAGAAGAGTGCAGGTTGAGATTCAGGGGTAGTCAGAAACTGTCTCACCAGTCCTGGGGGAATTTTGTGGGGTACTTCTGCAAAGCACCGGATGGTTCAGTGAAGGGTAGTAAGATCAACACTTTTGAGGAGCTGTACAATATATATTAGCTAGCACATGTTCAGTCACTGTTTTCCAGAGCTATGCCAACACCTGTTTTATTGCAAGTTCTCTGCCCCAGGGAGTTTGCAAAGGGTGTGGGCCTCTGGGTGAGTATCAGAGTGTCTGGGAAGGCAATGGGGAGGGATCCTAAGGAGTGTGGCTCATGTTCCCCTCAACATAGTGAGGGGGAGGTACACAGTGACCCTGACAGATCTCAGGATAGTGTGGGAGGAAAGGCGTCCCCATTCCCTTCTAAGAATAGGAAGGGAAGTTATGGTGATAGAAATGTTGTGCCCTATTTTTATCCCAAGTGCTTGGAATGCTCTTAGTTAGGTCACAAGCCGGGAGACCTGGTCTGTACCAAGAGACCATCCACTGATGGGAGCTCCACAGTGTCAGGAGAGCTAGGAGGGGCAGCTGCCCCAGTTGCCCTACCAGTTCTATCTTCTGGGTCAGAGAACTAAGCAACCTCAGAAAGACTTCAACACAACGTTTTTGGGTTATTCCCAACCACACTACGAGATGGCTGCCACGGTCATCAAGCAAACTAAAGTCATACGTCGATATAGACTATCAACCTACGCGTTGTAAACCTTCACACACAAACGGATTCACCACAACGTAAATAGGACAACCGACTTGAACAGTCAGACGACTGGATCGTAAGTTTTATTTGCATGATTTCTCGGTTTTATCGGTAACACGCTATATGCGTGCATGTTTCACTGTAACTCAAACAACTAGGCACGGGAGCGCGTTTGATACGGACATCTTTTAAGCTAAACCACGGGTTTACACGTTTTCGCCACACGTAAGCACAAGCTTGCTATAGCCTAGGAAAGCTATTTAGAAACATTTTTGCAACTGTTCGAGTATCTTGACAGTATCATGACTGCACCTTAATCACTCGAGGTGCTAGATAACGTTTTCTTTTACACGGGTATACATTGTACAGCACAGTCGCACTACCTGATTGACATAAACTCATTAAAGCCGAGCGAGCATCGCGACTGCACCTTATTCACTTGAGGTGTAACATCACGTTTTCTTTCACACGGTGTACATTGTATAGCACGGTCACACCACTTGATTGACAGCCCTACGGGGCAGTTTAGAGATGCTCTTATTCTTCTTGTATGCACTTGATGGAACTCTATGCACTTTATGGAACTTTATGCACTTCGTAGTATCACTAAAACATCACGCGATGGATCCTTAGAAGATAGCATCCCAAAAAACACGTATATGATTACACCATACACATTTTTCATCCCCTCATAGTACTATACGTTTATTACAGGATTGTCCCTGATGAAGGGTAATACCCGAAATGCATTGGATACATATCAGGATTCAGTCATTATAATACAAGCTTCGCCATTAGAATTGAGTATGTGAGAAATTAAGAGGAATCACAACAATCTCAATAAAGCATGAATTAAACCTTCTTTCATTTGTTGACTCATAACTTGAGGAGCCTACTTTCATGACACGAGTAGTGCCCAGGGGGACACATCCCTTCACAGGATGCGCTGGAATCAGATTCAATTACACAACATTTTGAATGGAAGATGTTACCCCAGGGGCACACAAAATATTGATTATCGAAGTTTTAATTTTCTTGAACCTGGTTGTAGCGCGTACCTATCCACAGTGACTATGTTCTGGGGTACCACTCCACAGCGGAGGGCACAGAGGCAAAAATGGAGAAGCTGAAGGTAGAAAACATCTACAGTGGTAGGACATGTGGGTCAGGGGTTGCCAGCTCTAAGGAGAGAGCACCACAAGGCTGACTCTGGTGGTTCCACTTCTGTCCAGGTGAGACTCCATGCACTGTCACGGGGACAGAGGGCTGGGGACCTGTGCCAAGCAGACTCTTTATGACACAGACAGTGTGTCACCCTTGAGCAGGGTAGTTGTACTCCCCTGAAAGTTCTGAACTGGTGGGAGGTAGAGTGGAAAAAGGGTGTTTGGCACCTGGAGATACTGCTCCCTAGTTTGAGAAACCAAGTGGGTGAGAGACCCCTGGATGGCCTTGGGCCTGGCTCTGGACACTGACAGCTGTCAGTGGCCTCTGTTGGATGTTGTTCTCCTACACAAAGCTTACCATGGGTTGGGGCTGAAGTCAGACCCAAAGGGAGGAATGGGCCACATTACTTTGCTGGCCATGGTGGTACTGTCTGCCCACTGGTATGCATCTGTGAGCAAATTAGGGTTACGGGCTGCACAAATGGGGTCCACAGGTGAGGAGAAGGGTTCTGCATGGGTCAATTTAGTGGCTCAAGAGAGCATAGATAGAGGCTATTCAGAACTGACAAGTGCCCCTGCAGTAGTGGTCATTGTCCATGTTCTATCACCTAAACAGGGAAGTCCATCAAGGTATTGATTAGTCTACCATGGGTTTAGGCTGGAAGGGGGTTATGTTTGAAATGGCCCTTTCTGCTGGACCACCCCCAAACATTTTTCCATCCTTTTCCCCTTTTTGCTAGATTCGATTTTGTTGGCTTTAGGACTCTGAGCACTCTACCACTGCTAAACAGTGCTAAAATGCATGCACTTTCTCCCCAACCATGGTTTCATTGATTTATCCTCAATTGACATATTTAATCAACTTATATGTCCATAGTAAGGTGCAGTACAAGTGCCAAGGGCCTGTAAAATCAATGTCACTAGTGGGCCTGCACTACCGATTGTGCCACCCACTTAAGTAGCCCTTAAAACATGTCTAAGACTTGCCACTACAGAGCCCATGTATGCAGTTTACACTGCCATGTTGACTTGCCATTTAATTCCACTTGCCAAGCCTTAAACTCCCCTTTTACTATGTATAAGTCAGCCTTAAGGGAGGTCCTAGGTAGCCCATAGGGCAGGGTGCTGTGTAATTAAAAGGTAGGACACTCCTACTCCACCCATAGATAAACATTCAGGATTCCATGTTATATCTAATAAGCTTTGATTCCCAACTGGAAGGACGTAGAGCTGTCAGGTTTAGTACCTATGGAACTTGAAATATAAATCCTCTTAAATGGTAAAGTTGAATGTAATATTATCATCTTAAAATTGCCACTTTTAGAAAGATGGCATTTTCAGCTCTTAGCCCTGTGTGACTGCAGCCTGTCTCCAATACATGTCTGGAGTGGGTGACAGCTGGGATGTTTGATTTTCTCTAGACACGTCTTTGTTGTGACTTAATGGGCCAACCACATGCTGATAGGTCATCCTGGGCAGGATGGGAGGGAGGAGCTGGGCACAGTAGGCTGTGTCCTGTCCCCACACAAAGGGCTGCTTAACCCACTGTAGTAAGTCTGAGCAAGATCAGGAAGGGGGGACCTCAGTCCACTTCAAAGCCCTTCTTTGAGGTCTTCTCCACTTCAAAGGCAGCACTGGGTATAAGAAATGGACTTCTGACCCTACCACTTTAGTACACTTCTGGACCTGTGGATCCTCTGTCAGGAAGAAGGACTGCTGTGCCGCTGAAGTACTGCCATTCTACTGGACTGCTGCTCTGGAAGAATGCATTTGTGCTGTTCTAACCTACCTGCTGCTCTCCTTGCTTGGGTGAGAAGTACTGGACCTGCATCGCTTGAACCAAGAGTGACTTCAAGTGCTTGCAGGCATGCCTCCTGTTCTGAAGTCTCTGGGACATCAAAGACTTCCAACCCATCCTGCAACAGCACCTGGACTCTGCCAACTGTGAGCTTTGCTCTGACAAGTGGTACCAACCCAGTCCTGAACCCTTGGAAGTGGGTATAAAGTGCCGCTCTAATAGAAATGCACACATCGACGCCATCACACCACTCGGATCCGGAGCATCTCCCTCTACAGCGATGCATTGCATTGCTGCTGCCATGAGGATCGAGGACATCGCATCACTGACTGCACTGCACATTACCTCCATTCCCGACGCATACTCGACTTTGCGCCGCTTGGAGCCGACGCATCCACTTCCTCCTGCGGTTCGATGATGACACATTACTCCTTTGATTCTCACATCTCGGCTCTGTCGACAATGCAACTAAGGTATTTTGCAGTGGACCAAAACTGGTCCCTGTTTCTGACCCATGCTCCATTGCGGTTGGTCTGAACTTTTGGACTTGACTCGGTCTAGTGCAACCAGATAGACACAGAAGGCGCTTTATGCTTTTAAGCACTACATTTCAGTTTATTTTTTATAAAAGTGTATTACTCTAGTTCAACTTATTTGATTTTTGTTGTTTTAATCTTGTTTTGTTCAGAACATTAAGCTCTATTTTACTAAACAGGTTTGGTATCCTTGCATGCAATATTTTCACTGTTTTACTGTTTGAAGTGTTGCACAAATACTTTACACATTGCCTCTTAAGTTAAGCCTGACTGATCTGTGCAAGCTACAAGAGGATGAGCAGAGGTTAATTTAGGGTGTGTATCTGACTTACCCTGACTCGGATTGTAGTTCCTGCTTGGACAGTGTGCATACCTCTGCCAACCAGAAACCCAGTTTCTAACAGTAGGCAATTGTAAATCTTGTAATTTAAAAATGGCTGCAGCAATGCCATTAGGCCCAGAGCACCGTTCTGTTGGGAAGATTCAATAACATCCTCAACTTCAGCTCTGGTAATTACATTCTGATCAGGAGTAAGTGCTACTAACTGTTGATAGTTTGCTGAGTACCTCAATTATGCTGGCAGAGAGTTGTCCACATATAAACTGGTAATGTGAGCTGACCACAGAGCCTGGGAAATGTTATTATAGTCACTTTTTGGGGTGATAAATACCGATTGATTACATTCTAACATTTCCTGGAGTCATTCCATTTTCCAGCCTCAGCCAAGGGTGCCCAAACGGGAGAGAGTATACTGTGCAGGATGAGTCAAAGTGAGGCAACAGTTAAATATCATAAACCCAGATTGTGCAACTTTCTGGGCAAAGCTTCCCATTTCTTGACCTTTTTTGTGTGGTCCTGCCTGATCCTGTTGGCTTTCCAGTAAGCGTAATCTAGATTGTGCAATAAATTCTCAAAATTGGAGAATCAAAGATTGCATTAAAACCACCTGTGAAATTCCACATGGCATCCGGGGGGACTAACATTATTGTATGAATTACAGATAGTAAAGCTTCCATTGTTGCCTCTTTTTTCACAATATGTGGGTTAAAATAGACAACACGCATCATTAAGGATTTAGATTTGTTTGTGCCATACTTTCCCAGGCTTAGTAATGGCATTAGAATGTCAGTACCCTCTGTATGTAGGTTTTCTTATTCTGATACTATGGAGTTTTGAATATATGCGAAGACACCTCCATCACCACCCCCTTTTGTACTGCTTTGTTCGCCATAAGTTGGCAGGGTATGCTCAGACGTGTGTCCCTTGCTCACTTTGCCACTGGATTCAAGCAAGCCTGGCTGAAGACGGCTGAAATGCCAGAAACCGGTCCTAGGAAGCTTGTTTCCGGTCCAGGGAAGGCATGGCTTGGCAGTTCGGGCTGGACTGTTCCCATGAGGCACAGGGAAAGACTGATTTGCATATGGCCATGTCTGAACTGGGGTGGCAGAGTGGGCTAAAGAACGGTGATGGATCAAACCCAGATCTGTTGACTGGGTGTGAGTGTTTGATTGGTTCTGATGCTCCGTCCATCACCACCCCCTTTTGTACCACCTCCACAGGGGTAGCCACCACACTTCAAGGGTGTGGCAGCACTGAAGAACTCAATGCAACATACTATTGGAGATAAGACATGTGACCAGGTTTCCTGAAAACATATTTTATACAATTATTTTATGCTGTTCAGTATGTTAAGATTATTTTAATATCATTTTTATACCATTTATGCCCCTGATATTCAAGGAGCAAGGATACATACATTTCTTCCGCTTAGCAAGATTGTAAATAAAGTCAGTTTTAACGGAAGTCAAAGGTGGCTGAAGGAATAATGCATGTTCTTATGTTATCTTTGGCCACAATGGTTATTTCTAAATTTGGGTCTACTCCGATGTTCCCCTCCGCCCCTGTAGCCTCATGCAGTATTTGCTGGGCCACGATGAGGCGTGGTTCGCGGGGCAATCGGCGGATCAAAACCTGTGGAATATTTCAAAGGGTGGAACTATCCTGATTCAACAACCTGCTAACAGCTTTTGATTTTTATCCAGTTGAAAATTGATGTTTCCACCGGATAATCAAACTTTCATGCATTTGTTATGCTCCGCTGTAACAAGGGGATTAAAGGCTGAAAAGGACGTACTGCCAGTTGTATTTTATCAGATTTTAGGTCCTCTCATAGTGATGCTCGGGAGCAAAGGTAAGCCAAGCTTATCTTGGTTAGTAGATAACAAACTCGGTGGGGTTCGGTGTAGGAAAGAGAGTGTGGGAATTCCTTCTTTCGGAACTAGGGTCCTCACACACCCAGCAAGTTAGGTGTTATGCTTCATCATATGGACCTGCTCCTCGTTGGGTCGACGCTGCAATACCCAACGGGCACCCATAAAGGGGCTCTTTATCGGAGATCTTTTGTTCCTTGCCGTATGATGCAGTGTGAGTGTGTGGGCTGAAATGTGTAGATATTGTGTTAGGGTGATTTAAAAGAAGTGGGATAGTCCAAATAAATCTTTTATTCTGGCCGGCTATCCACCTCATTAAAATATATCGAGTGGCAGCCTATCTAACTCTAAGGTTTAGTTTAGTCTATGCTCAACTCTCCAGGTCAACATGTTTCATGCCTGTTGGTCAGATTGATCCGTGACAATTCTTCAGGACCTACTTAGTGAATCTATCTACACAGCGCGGTGGGGTCTAAGTACTACCTACCACGTGTTCATATTACGATCAGGTAATCTGTAGTATCTTCCAATGACCTCTCTAAAGTGAGGGAGTCACTCCAGTGGCGGAGTATGAGGATACCTGAAACATGGTGTCCATTCCGTTATTCATGTGGCCCAGTCACCTACCCTCTCTCGCCGGCACCTTTTAACAGCTGCCACAAAATTCAACTAAACATCAACAAAAACCACTACATCAATGAAAATTAGTAAGTATATAATTTGTATTACAAAATGTTTTTTAAAAAAAAGTAATTAGCACGTGCATCAATGTTATAATCGGTCACAAACAAGCCAATTATCAAAAAATCCTCATTTATAACCAATAAAAGAATTTTCAACATACATCAACTGAAAAAGCAATGGCAAAATACGTAATATCAAACTACAAATAGTTTCCAATTAATTACTATGACCCTCTACACCCATAGGAATTAATAACAAAATAGTATAATCCCTACTACAGATTGTGTATAAATAACAATTTATTTAGCAATATATAGATTAGAAATTGCAACTCTTATCACAGGTGGAGCAAGATGGAGTCAGCCGCTCACGCCGGGCACCTCGGCTATCGGCTATGTGGTCTGTTTTGCGATGCCGATTCAGAAAGTGAACGGACCCTTAGTGACCGGTCTTTACTTCCAGACAGCTGTGATTGAATTGCATGCCGAAAATGCAGAAAACGCCGTAAGCGAGCGCGGGGTGCTTTCATCCGCTGGCTGTTGTGTTACATTGTTGCATTGGTACTCGCTTCGACCACCATTAATCTGGTGATACGGCTGAGGGAAAGAACTCAGCCAGACTGAAAGTTATTTTAAATGGGTCTTCCCAAATCTTTTTGTCCGAGATCAAGGCTGGGGAATATTTGGGGGAAATCAAAGCAAAAAGGGCTCGAGTTAAATTGTAGTTGATTCTCCCCCGCCTTTGAGAAAATGCTAAAGTCATTGTTCTCTCACCTTATTCCCATTCTCCCTTTCCTTTTCTCTCTTGTTTTGACCAGTTTTCTCTGGTATTTATTTTCTGCTTCATTTGGCATATTCATAGCAGGCTCAGACAAATTAGCCTTCGACTTTGGGTGTCGTATCTCTTTCATCTTCTTTTTGTTTCTGATTCTCTTTTCTTTATGTTTTTTCTTTTCTTTACGAATTGATATAGCCGAAACTCTTTATATTTGCTCTAATGGCGTGACCTAGCGGCGGGGACCAATTGCTGACAACCATCACTCAGGGCTTTCCTGATTGCTCTAAGTTGGGGGGGGGACTGGGGAGGGGAGGGGGGGGGGAATTGCTTCGAGATGGAGGGACTAAGGGCACTTGTTACTATTGCACTGTCATTTGTTAAAGCAAATCTATACCTAAGGCTAAGTGTTTTGAATGAGCTAAAAACAGTAAAAAAGAAAACAAATGCACAAAATGGGCTAGCTAGGGTGAGGAAAGTCTTAAGTTTTTTCGGCACACAGGATGAAATTGAATATACCTTTGATTATGTGGCGAATACAATCTGCATTTTGAAAAGAAAACACATTAGAAATGTAGCAAATATTCATCCAATGCCTGTTATGGGAGAGCCACTACAATAGATTCCAATGTGGTAAATGTTAGAGAACACAACCACCCCTCCAATGTACCTGAAGTTCAAGTAGGAGATGCCCTAGAGACAATTAGGAAGCAAGCACGAGTTACCAACAAACAAGCATCCAAATACTGAAAAATGTTTTAACTAGAGTGCCAGAACATGTCACAGGACAACTATCTTCTATACCCAATTTGAAAAGACTAATAGCAAATACTAAAAAAGCTACATCTCAAACTCCACCTTTTCCCCAAACTTTTAGAGACATTCAAATACTACCTGAGTATACCATCACCCACAAAGAGGAAAAATTCCTTATTTATGACAACAAAAGTCATGAAAATAGAATTATTATGTTTGCAACTAATACAAATTTACAAAAACTTAAAAACTGCGCAACGTGGATGATAGGTGGTACATTTAAAGTTTGCCCCAAACCATTCTATCAGCTGTATACCATCCACGGAGAATATGATCCCTTTTATTTACGCATTACTGCCTAAAAAACAAAACAACACGTATATTGAACTACTAACTATAGTCAAACAATTCACAGAATTCACAGAAAATTACTGGTCCCAAAGAATCATAATAGACTTTGAGGAGGCAATGATTCAATCCATCCTCAAACTATACCCACACACTGCAATACAAGGTTGCTATTACCATTTTAATCAGAGTATATGGAGGCACCTAGAGAAATCTACTTTGAGCATAGATTTTTCAACAAATAGCAACTTTGCTTATCAAATAAGAAAATTAAAAGCCCTGGCCTATGTTCCAAGTACTGAAGTAGCCAATCATTACAACTTACTTATGGAAATTCCTTTCTATCAGGCTAAAGAATCCAAATTAAGTCCCTTCCTAGACTACTTCAAAGATACCTGGGTGGGAAGGTTACATAGGTCAGGGCGCCATAGTCAACCTAAATTTCAGATCCCCTGGTGGAACGTATACGCCAGTACTGTGCCTCAAAAAGCCAAAACAAACAACGCAGTGGAAGGATGGCATAATGCCTTCCAACCAAAAAGTCTCCACCCTAGTTAACAGAATAGTAGTATCCTTCCTAGGTTACTTCGACACGGTCAAGAACTGTGTGTCTCCTAAATGTGTATAGGGAAACACAATTTTTGGTTAAAATAACCCTCACCCACCAGAAGGTCCCTTGGTGGCATGCTTCATCATCGGGTTCTTCCCGCTGCGGGACGGGGTGTGCTACAACCGATGGTGGCGTGGAAGCACTTAGAAGTGAAATGATACTGTGTAATGTGAGAGTACCATTTACTCATTTTGGTATTCACCGAAAGCACTTACTCATTTTGGTATTCACAGAAGGCACTTACTCATCAATGATTAAGTGCCTTCTGTGAATACCAAAATGAGTAAGTGCCTTCGGTGAATACTAAAAAGGTAGTAAGTTTAGGATTTTGTCTTAAGTTAGTTCTGTGAATCGGGCCCTAGAACTCACCACTCATACTACCTACCTGCACTCATCATTTATGGCGTCCTCAGATCAAAAGAACTCAGCTAAAGCAGCCACCAAGCCCGTCAGGCATTGCAGCGTCGGCCTGACGAGGAGAGCCCAATAATGAAGCATGACACCCCAACAGGTGTGTGAGGGCATTACGATCTGAATTACTGATCTCTCAGCGGCACATGCTCCAGCAAAATAGCACAAATACGTGCATCTGTCTGGCAGAGAAACTACTTCTCATATCCAATAATCCTGATGTTAGTCCCTGGAGGAGCACAGGAGTAGGACCTCTCTAAAGATACGCTCTTCTGTCCCCCCGTTTTTGGGATTTAAGGCATTCTGCAAATCGTCATTATTTAATGATTGTTTATGAGGAGGGAGGGACACCTTCCTTCACATAAACAATTATTAATGGCTTTATGCTCTTTCTATGTGTGCTGCAGAATGCAGCACATATAGAAAAAGCAAAAACGAGGAGAAATAAAAGCATTTCTCCTCGCCAGCTATTGTAATGCCTGCTTTTGCAAGGCATTCGCTTTTGGCGCTGCTACAGATTTACATCTCCTAGTAAATCTGGGGCAGCATCAGAAAGCAATGTGTGTTGCAGTGGATTGCCCACAGCACCACCCATTGCATGCCCCTTTCACGCAGATCCCTGCATGAAAGGGTAGCATATATACCCAAAGTGGCTTTAAGCCACAAAATTGGCTTAAAGCCACTTTATAAATATGATGCAGGGCATACTGCCACTGAAGCATTCAAAGATGTGACTCTCCCGTGGCGCTAGGGGTTTGTACGTATGCCCCAGAGGTTCCAATGCGACCAACCCTGAAGATACAACTAGGAAAGTGTAAATTATGTGCTATAGGGATGTGAAGTTGTACTATCTGAGTTTTTTGTGTGGAAGTTAGTTTCTAGTTGTTCAGCCCTCAGTCGGCTGTCAAAGTAACCAGTCTTGATTTTTTCTTGAAAGCATTATTAAAGAATTGTGTAAGTGTGTATATTTTTGAGAAAAAAAAAAGAACATCACTTGCATGAACGCTAATATATCCTTTCCTTTGTATACCTGACTCACAACGAAATATCCAACTTTTCATAAACATAACCAGAGGGATTGTTCCTTCACAACATACATTCGAAAATACATGTTACACCAAACCTAGGAGAGCTCTGAGGTATTTATCGCTTCCAAAAGAAAGAGGAGGGTGGGTGCATCCAAATCTTAAACTACATTATTGGGCCACGATGTTGCAATATAGCTGTATCTTATTGACAGAACCTCCATCGAACGATTCCCAACAAACTATTCCCACTATTTATGAACTGTTAATAGGACAAGTAGCATGGGTATACCTTTGGAGGCAAGTAGAACCGAGTTATTATAAAAAAGTACAGTTTAAGTGCCTCTTGGGAGCCTTTAAGGTATGGTCAGTGCTGCAGAAGCTGCTGGGCCTAGGGAGACTGAATTATTATACCCCGATTCAGAAAAATTCGACTCTGATATCTTTAGGGATGGTTATATACAAAATTGTATCTACAAATAAGGGACTTTTTACAGCGCAAAGGGGGCGGACCTAATAGTTTTGACAAGAAAGAGTTGGTGGAAATGTTACGGGCAAAGACCCTTATACGTATAGGGACATTATATCAACTATTAAATAATGAAATGAAGGATGATCTTGATAAAATCTCCTGAAAATGGCAAGAGAAGATGGTATTATCAGAAGCCAATCTCTCAAAAGCACTCTGGATCTCCCATACTGTTTTAATGTCTGCTGACCTTCTGGTGCAGTTTCATAAGACGTATTTTTTGTTATATTATATGCCCGCGAGAATTTTGAAATGGGGTACGGGCCGTGGGGCAAGCTGTCCACGTTGTGCATCATCTTGTGTTGATATAGTCCATATGTTCGCCACTTGCACTTTATTAAGTCCTCTCAAAAATAAAATTCAAGATTTTGTAATTAGTCAATTAAATATAGAAGTTTTACTGACCCCAAAATTGATTCTATTTGGATTATCTGAGGAGGGACAAGCGCAGGATACAGAACCGTTCCTTGCGGTTGCAATGGTGATTTTAAGACTGGCAATTGCCTCCGCATGGCTCGATCCACAACCTCCACAGTTTCAGCAATGACCTTGAGAAAGCGATTTATGCTAGAAAAGGTCATAAAACAAGGAAAAAAGGGTTGTCAATCTGGGCCCCTTTAGCAAGGTAGGGAACCTAAGCTAATATCTTTTATTAATTGTATTGTCTGTTAAGGTCTCTAACAACTTTTCTTGTCTTAGCACCTGCACTTTAAAAAAAACGCCTGGTTTCCAGTATCTATGAATTTCGTAACATATGTGGTATATTTACTCTCAACTCAACAGTTATGAATTGTAGTAACTCTGGCTTTATGATATAATCTCTGCTCATGTGGGGTGGGGAGGGAGGGGGTAAAAGAGGATCTGTTTTGTACTGGTTGAATATGTGCAATAAATTAACAATAAAAATACGTGTTACCTCACAAGAGTAAGATAAGGCAATAATTAAGTTCCATGCTTATTACTACGAAAGGAAACCCTTGCTGAAAGACTTACAATCAATGTCCCAGACATAGTATTAGTGATAGGCCCTATCATCTTAATGCGTCCCCTTGATGTTAAGAATCTCTACCACTTGCATGCTTAGTGTTACCTGCACAAGTAAAATTATTGAGCAATATTTTGTCTTACTTTTGATGCAGATCTTTATTGAAATATCTATCAGTTTGAGTGTGCAAATTTAGTAAGTTGCTGAAGACTTGAAAGCAGTTAATTGAAATAAAGGATCCACCCATGAGGGGCATGTCTTAGCATTAAACAGGGAAGCAACGCATTGGCTTGGAGCTTGTGTGTACTTTTAAATGGGGCAGAACCCAAGATGGCTTACCAATTCCTGCAGGATCCCAAGATCTTTTCATATTCTTGCATGATTTTGGCATCCAGTCCTAGGGAACAGAACACCCAATCTGTCAGGGTAGGGATGTCTCACCAAACCTCTTCTCTGGCACTCTGAATGTAGTCTCAGGATTATTATGAGAAGAATGTGGGAGAAGGATCAAGACATCAAAAGGATGGTAAGGACTATGGCAGATGCAGGAGATCTGTTTTTGGGGCAATGACGTTTGCAGATAATATAGTGTCTCTTGAGGGGTAATAGACAGCACCAGTTGTGACAAACAGGCAAGGCAAGTTTTTTCTATAAAAGATATCAGAGAAAGCGCTGTATAATCATAAATTGAAAAACCTTCTTGTTTAAGGATGGTAGCCTTCACCCAACTAATGGGTGGCATGCTTTTTCATCAAATCCCTCCTGACATTTCTCCTAAGGAGTAGATGTAAGGTAATACCCGTCAATATATTGGAAGCTCATGGGAAATAGTTTTATGCACAGGAGGAGGTTGACATGTTTCTGCCCCGTTTATCAATGTGTGTGTGTTTTCACAATCACAGCATGGTGATCTATTCAGGACAGATTCCAGTATCAATTTTAAGAGGTGTGGGCCACAAGGGACATGCTGTTCATAGTCAATACAATTGACTATTATCAGTTGAATAGTTGGTTTCACTATTTGCCCCAATCCACTTGCATTTACAAGAACCACCTAAAAGAGTTGCGTTGTATCTCTGCAGTCATTTGACTGATGCTCGGTGTCTTGTGTGCTTCAGTTTTAGCGTAGTCATCTTCCTCACTTATACCAGATGCAGTGGTATCTATGTCTGTGGCATCAGAGTTTTTGTTTTCACCACAGCTGGCTTTTAGATTCTTTGGGGACATGCATGTCTACTCATTGTGCGATATCCAATTTTCCCTGTCTACTATGCCTATTGTTTGGTCTAGTCACACAAGCCGTTATTCAATGAAAAAAGTGTAATTTGATTCCATTGAAGATTTTCAGTTTTGCCGGGAAGATGGGTACTTGAATGAGAGAGTTGAGTTGTGCCTGAATTTCTGCAGTGCACTTGGGAAACATAAATGATTTTTCGTTTTTCCTTTCTAGTAAGTCTATGTGTTCTGCCCGCCGCAGATGATGGCCAGGGACCCTGTACTTTAGCATCTAGCTACCAGCCGGTTAGGTGCTGCCAGGATACAGGCCACTGTATGCCGTGTTGTGATTAAGAAGAGAAGGCCCATGTCTCACTTGCCTACTCAACTGCCCCCAAGATATGGTTCCCTGCTGTTTCTTGATCCCTTCTGGAAATCCGGTTATCAATGTTGTTCCATGAAGATCCTCTTTCAGAGACCCAGAGACTCTGTTTCATGGTGTTAGTTTTCATTTCCGTTGCACAATATTGTCTTATTTTTCTTTTCAAGCTTCAGGGAGACTTTCCATGCCAGCATTGTTTCAGGTAGTCATGACTCCCAGTGGACCACTATTAGTAGAAGGCTATGTCATGGGGTACAGTTATGTTTACTACATAGATTTGGTCTTGCCTGTTCTGTTATGTTCATCTGTGCTACTGTACACAATTTCAATCGCCACTTGTAGTCCTAAATTTCTTTTCTTGTCTCAGATGGGGGGTACAGCTGCGGTATTTTTTCTTGTGTGAGAGTGACCTCCCAATATATTCTAATAATTCCTAGGTCAGGCACAGAAGGTTTAAGATCTCTCAGAATGTTAGTCTCTTATATGGTCCAGAGGTGTAGTTTGGTCAGTTTACCTCTTGCACCACAGTTCCAGCCAAACAGTGTTTTTTCCATAACCCTTGTTTCACCATTGAGTAGGTTTGTCAATGCCTTGCCACTACAGGTAGCATGCAATATCAATCTAAAAAATATTGTGGTGCAAAACAAAATCTACCAGAAAAATATCGACTTTACATAATTATCATGGTAAGTACAAAAATATTGTGGTCACAAATATGGTCTTCTTTATAATGGTAAGTATGGATATTTATTTGTATTTAACATTGTTGTAACTAAAATGATGTTTAACATTTTTTTTACTTTATATTTTAAAAGTTAATATTTAAAAATATGTATGACAAAAACATATAGGAATTTATTAACTTTCATGAAAAATATCTATAACTGTACAAAACATTTTTAATTTGTAAATGAAAATTACTGTTCAATTATTATAAACATAAAAACAAGTCTTAAAAAAGCATATGTATCTGTAATTCATAGTAAAAATAAAAAAAACCTTAAAGCTACCAACATTGGGGAATCTGCATACATTCGGAACAGGCTTTGTATTCAGCCTTAACTCCAGTCCAACAATCACTGGGGAAAGTGTGTGCACTGTGGGGTAGGGTTTATTATTTTACTTACAACCTAACAAACATTGGCGAATGGGAATATATTGGAGGTTCAACTATAGCACACTCAAATAAAATAACTAAGCATTGAAAGTATTTCAAGAAAGTAATTATTTTATAAATCCAAAATATGTTTAAAAGGAAATACAAATAAAGTATTCTTACAAAATAACATATCAAAATTGCACAAATGTCTTATTTTAACAAATGTTAAATAATTGCAATCTTATTACACAAGCAGCCAACACATAAGACACAAAGAAATGTAATAATATCAGTTATTATGATTAAAAGTATCTACATTTGCATTAATTTATAATTGAGCATTTTTCATATAAACACAGAAACACTCATTCCTCTACCATACCATGGATAGCAAACAAATCCACCAAACTTTGAGTATATATGTATGTACATATATATTTATTACTTTATTTTTTAATTTTAGGGATTTGTTGCTATGGGCCTCATGTAGGTAGCTAAATACCGGTCGGTAACGGCCGAAATTCGGTAAATTTCCCGTTACCGACCGGTATTTAGTCAAGTGAGATGTAGGAGGCCAAAAACCATTTTCGGTAAATATGAATCGGTAAATACCGATTCATATTTACCGAATTCTAAAATACCGCTTCATATTTTCCGAATACATATTTTCCGATTCGGTAAATATGAAGTGGTAAATATGAAGTGGTAAAACGGGAAAAGATATGTAGGTAAATTCGGTAATTAAGAAATCCATGAAATTCGTTAATTAAGAGTCGGTAATTAACACTGATTGAAAGCAGGTGGTAAGCATCAACAGTGCATATAAGCAATCCCAAAATGCATCAGCGTGGACAACATGGCCGCTCTGTATGTCATTGCAAGGCGCCTACGTCTACAGGCAGCAGGACTGAGGATATGGAGACGGGAGGAACGCATTTACAGACAGCGAATCACACTATTTCAACTGACTGACGCTGAGATACATGAAAGGTACAGGCTACACCCCCAAACCATCATGGACCTGATAAGGGACCTGCACCCACTCCTGGACCAGGCAACAAGAAGGGCGCATGCCATACCACCACATGTGCAGGTTCTCTGCAGCCTACACCTACTCGCATCTGGCAGTTACCAGGGGGTGACAGCTGCGGTGGGCGGTGTATCCCAGAGTTGCCTGTCCCGTTTCTTCAGGAAGTTCCTGGATGCCATGATGCAGAGAATGCACCACTACATCAGCTTCCCAAACACACAGGCTGAACTGCAGAAAACTAAAACTGACTTTTATCACATGGCACAGTTCCCCCATGTCATTGGCTGTATTGATGGCACACACATCCCAATCTGCCCACCAGCTGCCACTGAGCACATCTACAGAAACAGAAAGTCCACCCACTCCATCAATGTGCAGGTAATCTGCGATGCAGGGAACATCATCACTGATATTGTTGCGAAGTTCCCTGGGAGCAGCCATGACTCCTACATCTTCCAGAACAGTGGGATCTACACACGACTGCTTGCGGGAGAATTTGGAGAAGGATACCTGCTAGGTAAGTAACAGTGACGCTCCATAGTACTCAGTGCAAATCATAGTGTATTGAGGCATGTGACTGATGTTTCCCTTTTACTCACCTAGGGGACAGTGCATATGCCGTGCGGTCATTCATCCTCACTCCCTACCTACACCCATCAACCCAGAGTGAGAGACGATATAATGTGGCACACAAATCTACACGCAATGTGGTGGAGCGCACGTTCGGACTATTAAAGAGCAGGTTCCGCTGCCTCCATAAAAGCGGAGGTGCACGCCAGTACACACCCATCCTCTGCTGCAAGATAATTGCCACTTGTGCAATGCTGCACAACCTTGCCACGAAGAGAGGTACAGAGGTCGAAATGACATATATTGAGGACAATGATGATGAGTCTGCACAGCCAGAGGCCAACGCAGCAGGAGTGCCAACAGCAACAGATGGGAGAGTGAGACGGGCAGAGATCACATGCAACTATTTCTGAATGAGTAAGGGGACACAGCCAGTAGTCGGATGCCATAACGTAGTTTAATCAGGCAGCACTACGCCACGACACAAAGGAAAACTTATTCCATCAACATAAAGAATTAAACTTATGTCAGTTAAGGGTTACTTCACCCAATGGTGTCATTGTTTTTCCTGACGCATTAATGTTTGCGCCCACGCGCACCAGTGCGGGATGGCATTGAGTGAGCGTCCTCACTGGCTGGGGTACCAGTGGCACCACCTTGCCGCCTGCTGCTCCGACGTGTGTCTGGGACAGGGGGGGTTATGCTGCTCCTGCTGGTCGTGTCTTCTGTGTCACCAGCATCCAAAGCGCCAGTTGTTGCAGACTGGCTGGTGAGCAGCACTTCTAGTGTACTCGTGACCCTCACCATGCCCCTGGACACATCTGTGCTGCAGTGCGCAAGGCCCTCCTGCATCACCACAGAGCGCCTGCAGAGCAGCGATGTGGCAGTCGCCAGCCGGTTCACTGCCCTTGAGGTCAGATCCTTTCTCTGATGTCCCCTGCGCCGTGCTGCCCTGTCCTCATCATACTTTGAGCACAGCAGCATGATGGACTGGGACATGTCCCGCATGCCCGCTGCCATCTCAGCCATGCCCCCTGCCATGGCGCTGATGCCCTTGTAAATGTTTCCAAAAGTCTCATTGAGGCCACGCATTTGTCGCTGTACGGACACCATTGCCCTTGCCTGGATGCATTGGATTTTCACCATGGTGGCCTCAAGCCCTGAGGAGACTCCATGGCCCAGCCCTAGGGGAGGTGGACTCTGCGGCCGAGCCCTGCGGCGCCGTCTGCCAACCGTGTGTGCTCCCTCAGAGTCGGAAGGCACACTGGCATGGGTGACATCCTGGGGTACAGTGGACGTTTCCGCCCCCCTCGAGTCTTCAGACGATGAGTCTGTCACATCCAACCTGGCAGCAGGACGCCTCCTCAACCTGTGCAATGCAGGTGGTGAAGATGGTGGTGACACCTGCAGGAGTGGGGATGTTGGCAGGAGCGGCGATGCTGGCTGGGGTGGTGTGACTGCCTGTGGTGCCGTTCCCTGGGCAGTACTGGTGGTGGCCTTCTCCGCGCTGTGTTTGTGGTGTGCTCTCTCTCCCTTGTCATGGGCAGTTCTGTGCGCAGTAGTGCCTGTGGACAGAAAAGCGACATCAGCTAAGTGTACCTGAAGCATTGATTTGCTGACATGACAAAACATTTTCTAAACAGTATCTCAATGTCCTCTGCCTGCTTCTCGCTACTGTGTGTCACATGCCCTGTTATTCTGTGCTAATCGTATCATGTTTGGGCTTTCAGGGACTACATCTCCCATGATGCATTGCTAGCATGCACTAACACCTGTACTGGAGTGGGATTCTCATTGCACATTTGGGGAGTTGGGATAGGGGTAGGGGGGGGCACATTGCTGTGCAAGCGTCTTACCTTGTTTGGTGGTGCCTCTGGCGGAGCTGTCAGCGTTCCCAATCCCCACGATGCTTTCTGGCACAATGGTTGTCTCCACTAGCTCCTCCAGTTCTGTCAGGGCTGGTGCCCTGTTGCGTCCACCTCCTGTCTGGCTGGCCTCTTTTTTTAATTCTGCCACCTTCCTCTTCGTGATGATACGGATGTCGTACCACCGCTTCTTGAGGACATCGATGTCCCGGGGGGTCACTCCCATGGCATTCACCTGTGCCTGGATTCCAAGCCAGATCTTGCGTTTCTCTGACTCTGGCACTTGCTGTGACTGTTTGCCAAAAAGCTTCTGGTGCTGCTTCACGACCTCCTCCACCAGTACTTGCAGCTCCTTTTGGCTGAATTTCAGCTTTCGCTTCCTCTCCCCTCCTTCCCTCTGTGTCCTGGCTGGCCATTGTTGCAGTTTCCAGGGCTGAATCAGGCAGTTGCTCTCTTCCTCTCCTCAGCACTCCCAGCCTCTCCAGAGTCTGCTGATTGTGTGCACCTGCCTGGGTGTGGCCACTTCCTGGTTGGGTGGGGTTTAGGTAGCACAGGATTGGCTGATTCAAGACATGTGTTTTTGAACTACCGATTCGGTATTTACCGATTCGGTAATTACCGAATCGGAAAATACCACTTCGGTATTTACCGATTCGGTAAATTCCGATTCATGTTTACCGAATTTTACCGAATCGGTAATGTTTACCGATTGTTGACCTACATATAACTTACCGATTCTTAAATACCGATTCGGTAAAATTCGGTATTTAAGAATCGGTAAAAATTATTTACCTACATATGGCCCTATGTGTGGTATATTAGATGAATGAGTGGTTTTGTGTTTTTATTAAAACATGGTAATTTACAAATAAATACAGATAATCTCCATATATTAATATATATGTATATACACATATGTATGCATATATATTATGTAATAAAGTTTATATTATTGCTACATGTTCAATATTTTGAAATGTTATATTACATTTTTATTACATTACTTTTTATTTTCATTTTTATTTTTTTGCTAAGTGTGACCTTTTAGGGGAATATCGTAGAGACACACACTATACTGTGTTCAGGAGAAAAAACAAGCCCACCATTCGGTTAGGAGTAGACTTTCTTTATTGTAGAGAGTCCATTATCAGACATGACACATTTCAACCTCCTCAGGGTCTTAATCATATGTAAATGCATGGTAGTGCTCTGCTCGCCTTTTAAGCACAAGGTATATAAACATTGAAGAGGGACTTCAAATGGATTGAGGCCCCTGTATTATAATTGCATTCTAATGGCACATAGATGAAAATATAATAGTAATCAGTAAATATTTACATTATTTGTGCTTTATTCTAGTGAATCACTTCCGCTTGTTTACATCAACCAGTCATTTTTACTGATATATCCCATAATAGTTCTTGGACCACAGTGTCCATAATGCATTGCAAACACTATGCTGCCTCAAAATGTTTTCCAAAATCAACACAGAACCGGGAAGGCCTCCCATTTTCCCACAGTCATAGGAGAGAGTGGTTTTAAAAAAAAAAATATTAAATGGTGATGGCTGTTGCTGAGAATCTCCTCCCACACGTAGTCCCAGGGACCGCCACCTCCCCGGGGCTAATTCACATACATGCAGGGGGCGATATGCTACCCCACTGCCCCGGGGACCGCCACCTCCCCGGGTCTATATTAAATATTAAAGCGTAGGAGGGCACCAGCCCCTCCCATGCAGCCCCAGGGACGCCAGCTCCCTAGGGTTAATTGACTGTAATGCAGGGGGCCCATGTGGCCCCACACAGCCCTGGGGACCACAACCTCCCCAGGGATATATTTAAAACGAATGCATGGGGGGCTCCAGCCCCAACATGAAGCCCCGGTGATGACCACATTCCTGGGACTTCATTATTGTTGGAGGGGGTGACGCAGCCCCCCTCGTGGAGCCATAGATGGCTCCTTTATTTTTGTTGGAGGGGGGCCATGTGGCCCCCCTTCCTTTATGTTAAAAAAAATGGAAAGGCTGGGCCTGGGGAATGAGGTTCCGATCCATAATTGGCCTGGGAATGTAGGCCGCACGGCCCCCTCCCCATTTAAAATAAAAAGACTGGCCCCTGGGAATGATCAGTGATAAGTGATGTCATTGACCATGTCATGAGTAACCCTGGGCGGTGAATTCCGCTCGCAGAGTTTTCCGCCCTCCGCATTACGTGGAGCTTGCGGAGTTCCGAAAAACTCCACTTCACGGAGGGGAGTTTTTTTTTTACTCACTCGCGTTCACCAATATTAGGTTGGCAAGCGAGAGCGACGAAAATCCACCTTCCGGCGAGATTTTTCCTCGTTCGCGATCGTCAACATCATGTTGGCGAGCACGAGCGTGGGAAATAAGCCTCCCAGTGAGATTTCTCAATGCGGAGGGGTCAAGTTTCTCATTGCGAAAGGTCATGTATGCTCGCGGCCGCTCGTGTTGAGAAACTGCCTGTTGGCATTGAGGAAGCTGTTGCTCGAGTAAAAATCTACTAGAGCAGCAGAAAAGGAAAGCTTGCGCTGTGCATGGTGCCATTCGCAATGATTGCACAGGGCGGACAAGCATCCGGCACTGTGCAATCACCGCAAACAGCGTAGCGTGGCAGAGTTTTTTTCCCACTTTGCAGAGTTTCGCGGAGCTCAACTCCGCGAACTCCGCCCAGGATTAGTCATGAGTGATGTAATGTGTGAGGTCATTGGCAGTGCATTGCGGGGGCTTAAGTTATAGTTAGCTCAGCTAACTATAACTACGGAATTTCTATGTTTTTTTATGAATGAAATATGACCATAACTATAATGTCTATAATGTCCCTGTAACCTTTGTTTTTTTCAGTGAAAAAAAAAAATATATATATGTTTTCACTGAAAAAACCACAGAATTTACAGACGTTATAGTTAGGAATTAGCATTTACAAAACCTTTGAAATTCACAAAAAAAAACCATAGGTTTCAGGGACGTTATAGTTAGTTGGACATTTAACTCATATAAAACCAGAGAAATTTGCCTGTTATAATTAGTTGAGCTAAATATAACTCGCGTGCCCGCAATGCACTGCTGATGATGTCACATATTACATCACTCATGACATGGTCAGTGACATCACTGATGACATCTCAAATGACATCACTGATGACATCACTGATGACATTATCCAGTGAATGTATGTTTCTGTAAAGTTTAAATATTTTTCATATATATCTATGCCAAGGTGTATTGAAGAATGAATGCATTTACAAGTGCCTGGAGGGATTATTTAGTAGGTGCCTGACTGACTGTATAAGTGAGTGATTGAACATGTCTTACTGAATGCATGGGTTAGTGACTACACTGTGTGAAAGTCTGTATTAGTCTCTCAGTTGGTGTGTAAGCAACTGCATGGGTGGCTGAATAGTATCTATATGGGTTATTGATTTGTTGTCTGAGTATCGGTATGCATCCCTGAGTGTCTGTATGGGTGGGTGGGGGGTGTATGACTCTGTGCATAGATGTCCGAGTGGGTGATTCACTGGTTGTATGGATTCAAAAGCACATCTGGGAAGGGCTCTATGGATGAATTACTGTGTGTATGGGTGTGTTGGTGAGTGAATGAATGTCTCAGTGGTACCTGAGTGGACCTTCTCAACTTTCGAAGAGGCTTGAAGACCTGCCTTTTTCAAAAATAGTGTGGCAGTTATTCTGGTTTGCTCTCTGTTTTGGGGTCAGGCTAGCGCCAGGACACTCTGTGGAGTAGCTGTGCACTTAAGAAATACCCTATAACATAACATATATGTGTGACTAACTACATATGTTTTAAGGCACTATATGTGAGTGTTGGAGTATATAAATGACTATACATGAGAGTAAGTTATTTGAAGAGTTTGTGTATAAATGAGTGTCTGCTTGTATCAGTAATTGTATAAGACAGTAAATATGTGTTAGTATCTCTATAAATAACGGACTTGGTGTGTATAACTGTATACATGAGTAAATGGATATGTGATTGATTCTTTGCATTACTGACTAGGTGTATGACTAACTCTATGGATGAGCGGTGGAGTGTGACTGCATGTATAGATTGTTGTGTGTATAGTTTCAAAAATTGTAGTCTGCATTTTAGAATGGGTGTATCAAAGTTTATATTAGGGCATCAGTATGTGCATCAGATTATCACATGGATGCTGTCATCAGTGATGTCAACAGTGATGTCCCTGACCATATCATGAGTGATGTAATATGTGACATCATCAGCAGTGCATTGCGGGCGCGCGAGTTATAGTTAGCTCGAATAACTATAACAGGCAAATTTCTCTGGTTTTATATGAGTTAAATGTCCAACTAACTATAACGTCCCTGTAACCTATGTTTTTTTAGTGAATTGCAAAGGTTTTTTAAATGCTACTTCCTAACTATAACGTCTGTAAAACCTATGGTTTTTTTCAGTGAATTTCGAAGGTTTTTTAAATGTTAATTTCATATTTTGATGTTTATAAAACCTATATTTTTTCTATTTAAAAAAAAAATATTTTGGAACTCTATTATACTTTTTTTTTTTTACTTTAAAAATTAAGTAATGTTTTATATCTTCCCAAAAAAATATGTATATCTTTTTTTTGGGGGGGGGAGAAAACTGCACTCCCATACCGGTAGTGTACCAAGCTCCATCACGACGCGAATCCTATCCGCCATATTGCTAAACTCGTAAAGGATGCGCATTTCGTATCCAACGGATTCGTGGCACTGCGTCCCATGTAACATCATATAAGTATGAGTTCGCTCCAGCTGCTACATAGGTATCCGACGGGTACGCAGTACCAAGCCACGCTTTATGTCATGTACGTATGGGGTCGCGCCCGCTGCGCGTTGCGTATGCGACTAGTGCACGCTGCCAGGCCCTGTGTTACGTCATAGACATATGGTGTCGCGCCGGGTACGCCATTCCCTCGTTTCTTTTTTATGTCTCAAAACTAGATCTAAATAACTTTAAACTGCATATGAGAGCAAGCGATAATATTAAATATTTTAAACATTTATATATTTCTAACTGTAATAAACTTATATTATGATAAATATATTTTCTCAAAATCTTGTCGGTGCGGCCTCCTTGCGCCCTCGATGCGCGATTGCCATGTGACCTTAAAAAAAAGCATTTGATTAGGTCATAATATTTCCCATTGTAACAGTTGGAGGACCCCACCCATTTTAGTCATTCTCTCTACAGCATTTGATGAGACAAACCCCTTCTGCTTAGAGAGCTTTTTTGAAAAGTTTTTTTGCTGTGTACACATATCTTCTACTACACACAACATGCAACGATCATCTTCATCAATATTCATGGTCTGTACATTAGACTTCCACGTGTGATCGCCATGCATCTCAAATGTTACATCAAAAATCAAATGTGTGTTACACGATGCCCCAGGTGTGTGTGTGTGCGTGCACATTATTGTGCTGCCTTTCGGCCTGGGTATTGCTGGCTTGAAGGGGTATCATCAGCCACCGGCAGAGTGCACATCCTAGATCACATGTGACAAACAGTAAACAGTAATGTGCACATTTGTATTGCTGTATTCTCTGTTGTCAGGCTTTACCAGTATAGTAGTGTGTCATATGTGAGACTTTCAGATTCACGTTTAGCATGCATTGCTTAACTATAATAAACGTTATCACTATTTATGACGTAGCCTCACTGCTGATCCTCCCTCCATCTGAGCACATTCACACGTGTGCGCTTCGCGATTGCAACACTTTCACTAATACCGCACACCATTGACATGAGTGTCTGCGCATATCCATAACCTGGACAACGACATGTGATGTTGACCATTCAATGTTTTCGAACAGCATCTCATTAGCGATAGTTGCTGCCCTCCCGGTACATGCTACATTAATGTAAATTGCGCATTCTGCGACGTCAAAACTGCAAAAGAAACACACATAAGTACACTTCCTGGCCAGGCAGGAACTGAACAACGGCCAGGTCCCCGGAACTATTATTCACAACCCTACGCTCGCCTGGCGTACGCAAGCCCAGGCCACTTTGCGTACGTATAAATAGGATAACGACGACGCCACATGTCCCAGTTCTTCTACACTGCCTCAGGTGTTATGGCCGCATCCACCTCGCATATCACAATGCGCAATAAAAAAAAAGGGATCTATGAGGCGTACACCATCGTCGCAATCAACACTGCACCTGAATTGTGAACACTGCTGCCCGTTGTGTTTGAACACACAACAATGACAGCAGGTGAGCAGTGGGGCCTGGGTGCACAGGGGCTGCAATTGAGCGTGATTCTGCGGGAGGGGTGGGGTGCATCAGCCTGGGTGCGCAGGTACAAACAAACGATATGGCCCTGCTTAATACTGTGTACTCTGACCTCATTCAGTCACATGTTTGTGTCATTTTAAGGATCTGCTGGACTGTACTGTAGGCCTGAGCCAGCGGGCAGCGCTGCCCTACAGACACGTGTTGAGCGCAGTGCTGCGGGAGGGGTGGGATGCATCAGCCTGTGTGCAAAGGTGCAAACAACCGATGTTACCCTGCGTACCGATGTGATCTCTGACCTCATTCAGTTACATCTCTGTCTCATTTTAAGGACCTGCTGGACAGTACTGTAGGCCTGAGCCAGCGGGAAACGCTGCCCTACAGTCACGTGGTGTTGGCTTTTGGGGCACTGTAGTCATCTGATTACTAAGTGTACATGCACACAGGCTTGCGCCACTGCATTACACACGCACATTTTACTTCTAGCATGCGCTCTGTTCCTTTGTATGTGAACGTTGGCATAACATATTATTATTTAACCTTGTGTATTCTCATACACTCCAACTCCTCTTTGAACCACAATTACCACTAACAGTTCAAAGATCGTACTTCAAGAAGGAAGGATGCACTCAACTGGTGTTCTCTATTAACGTTGAAAGAAACCTTCATTTACCTCAAGGCGTTTCCAACATTATATTTTTCTCCCTTTTCAGACACAAGGTTAGTGGAGCCAAAATGGGCAGAGCGGGTGCTCACCCCGTGATGATGCCCTGGGCATTCTGACGCCTTCCACCGTGGTATCAAGACACCGTACCCGACCGGAGACCTGCTGGGCTGCCCTGATAGCGGCACCCCGGAGTTGGAGCTCGCACCGGCACGTCGTTGGACACACCGGTTGTGGCAGGTGAGCAGTGAAGCCTCGGCGCGCAGGAGCTGCAATTGAGCAAAGAGCGGAGAAAGGGGCTGGGGTGCAACAGCCTGGGTGCACAGGTGCAGGCAAGCGATGTTTCCATAGATAATAATATAATGCCTGGCCTCATTCATATCTCTGTTTCATTTTAAGGACTTGCTGGACCGCACTCTTTCTCGCGGACCCCAGCGTCCCAGACACACGGGTGATGGGAGGTGAACAGTGAGGGCTGGGTGCAGATGGCCGGCGCTCTGTCTCCTCCTCCCTCTGTTCTTTTCACTCTCCCTCCCCTTCTCCCTTCCACCCACTCGCTCTCTGTCCCATTCTCACTTTCCTCCGTTCATTCTCACTACTTTTCTTTTTCCCTTAGACATGGCACACATACTTATGTTTCTTTTTTGTCTTGCAGGTTTTGTACGATGTTTCCGGAGGAGTTCCACCCACTTCTTTCATGTTTTACTGTTGTTCTAATAAAGTTACATTTCCATTTATTTGTGTTGTGTTAATAAAAGTCTTTTTTTTTTACCAATAAATAACTGAGTGTATGGGTCTTCTTTTTCTGACAACACTTGTCTGTAGTTTATTGTGAAAATCGGCACTTGATAGTAGGTTATAAGGGAAATTTTGTTTAATTTTCTGGTGCACCTACCAAATATAAACCAACAGACTAGTACATAAATGAAGCTTGGGTGATTGTACAACGGCAAGAGTTCTATGAGTGTATCACTTTATAACACCATGAGTACTGTCCGTGTGATTTCAGAACCAATAAGGCACTGCCTAGGGCCACCGAGGCTTCAAGGACTGGCAAAGCCCACCCTGCATATTTAAATAAAGCCCCGGAGGTTGCCGATCCCCGGTCTTGAGTTGGGCTCGAAGCCCCCCGAACAATTCGTAAACAATACCCGGGGAGGTGTTGATTCCCTAGTCTGCCAAACTTCTCTGTGCCCTCCCGCGCCTAATTTACATGTGGGATTAAGATCCCCTGTGCTGCAGAGACCCCGCAATATAATAATAGGATTGGCCCCGGAACATTACCCACCAGTGAGCTCATTTAAATGAATGGGTGAGACCCCGCTTCATTTTTTTGTTCTCCATTTTTACCATCCGGTTCCGCTTTATTGAAACGATACGAGGTTTTCCTCCTCTCGCTTCAACGAGGCAAACAAGAATTTACTTTCACAGGTTGCAAGCAATGCTCCCGCACTGTAATAGCAAACATAAATGTCTTGCGCTTGTCCCACCACGGGACATTGTATGATCTGCACCTGGGAGGTGGCGCTCCATGGGACCATGATGCTTTGTTTAATGCATAACTACAGAATTAGTATAAACGCATACTAACACTACTTGCACATGTGTGGTACAGCAACCAGAGTGTAGTGAAGAGGCAGAGGAAGCCCAAAATCAAAAAATATAAATCCTACCAGAGGTAGGATCACATAGTTCGATCAGCCGACGACCCTGGGATGAGTAGAAACAGCTTCACCAATAAAACGGGTCTTCAGCACAACGCAAGCAAGCGAGTGCTGCCTTCTTTTCCCTTCTCCTGCTCGTCGCCAAATTTATGTAGTGAACAGGAAGACAGCAGTGGATCCGATAAGTAGATTTATTGCAGGAAAAGAAGACAGCTTAAACAGCCACCAACAGGACCAGACACCAAGGCATCCGTCTTCTCCAGGACTGTGTACAAACTCCCCAAGATTCCGCTCATGACAGCCCTACATTCTATTCCTTATTGCAGAAATCGCCTCCCCGCCCCCACAAGGACTTCAAACATCCGAGCACATAGAGGTTTGTTCTATTGGACTATGAAAGGACATCACGTTCTGGCGCTAATGTTGGCGAAAGAGACAGTGACGACTGAGGACCACTCCTCATCATGGAAGAGCAGGTGACGGTGCAGTTCCCATATTACATCTCATTGCAGAATACGCACACTTGACGATCTTTTACTATTTCTTACTATTCCCAATAAATAAATTCAGCAATACCAAACATCATTCATTTGCATACATATACATCGATCAATACTTAAATGCTTCATGAGAATAATGTTATCCCTTGGGCAGTATTCAAATGACGCAAAGGAACCAAGTACGAATTGCCAATTAAAAGGGGTTGTAAAATTCCGAAATTTCCTGTACAGTGTAGAATCACGTGCCCTAACTGTTTAATTACCAATTTCCTTCTTGGAATAGAGATTAATAAATGTGCCCGAGAATTTAAACACTCTTTTCCAGAATTTCGCTTTCGTTTCTACTCCTATATTCCATCGGCTTTTGTTTAAAATGTGATTGGTCGACACATACTAGGAGTAATCGCTATCCTCAGCATGGGCAGCGCAGCAGGGAGGCACAGGGCTTTCTCCACGTGCAGTTCTCACCTGGTTGCTGTCTCAATCCTATACAGTGTGATGACCCCCATGCTGAACCCACTCATCTACAGTCTGAGAAATAAGGATGTTAAAGATGCTTTAAGAAGGCTTATCAAAAGGACTGGTATTTCCCCAAATAAAATGTAGATTTTTAATAAAGTACATGCAATAGGAAAACCAATTTGAATTGGAAAGAAAATATTTTTAGATATGTAATAGTTCCTCCTAATTTTATGAAACTTCCAATATTTACCACTCACATTATTACAAGAGGTTTCCTAAACTCCACTGAAAAACCTAACCTTTCTTTTCTCTAATAGTATATGCCACCATCTGCAAAGTGACCAATCTAGCGATCTTGGTGCAGATCAGAGCTTCCGAATCCCCTCTACTTCCACGAACGGAGCGGTCTCACAGTCACACACGCATACACACATCACACGCTGGTGGGGCCCACTACACCAACATTCATCCTACCACTCTTATCCGTGCCATGTATAAGGGGAAACACACCTTTTAATACCTATCCGATCTACCTGTACTATGAGGTCAATGGCATCTGCTTAGTTGCTTAAAAATCTAGCGAAAACAGTTCAAAGAATACACAATAAATTCGATAAACATGACCAGAAATAATCACCCGACACAGAAATTCAAACAGAATTGTTTGTTTATCTAAAATTGTAAGAAAAGCCAATTAAATACAAATTCATTTCTCTCATATTTACCTATTCTGTCTAAATGTCAGATCCTAAGTCAGAACCGGTCCTCTGTAGAAGAATTAGAGTTTCCTGCCGTCATGTAGAGTCATCGTCCTCTCCGTCAGCATAGGGACCTCGGATCATCAGCTCGGGAAGAAGTGGCGCTAGACCTCTCTAGCCTACTATTATTTATACTAAAATTTACATTTTATAAAGTTACAATTCTTTGAACGGATGAATGGCGGAAATAATGTCATCTTGGTACATTTTCGATATTGTGCGAGATTTTCTCACACATAGATTGTCCCAAATAATGAATAGAAAAATTGAATGTCCATGACAAATTCGATACATCTACGGATGTCTCTACTGGATAAATTTGTATCAAATGGTGGGATCATTATAAGTTCATGAAAGTCAATATTTCAAA